>NC_139351.1:56288068-56888068 GCF_055883805.1 Amblyomma maculatum | reverse complement strand
AAACACCAATCGGTTGCTCGCTCGATCTTCTGGATGACTCCCAAGTCTTCCATCCTTTCTAGTTATTTCTTCACAAGTGGAAGCAGTAGAAGAGGCAGGCGCCTAGGATAACTGACTGCGTATGGCTCAGCATCCTTTTTGACTTTGATGCGGTACTCAGTCTTCATGACTCCAAGCCCAGACGTTAGCTTTGAGTATGACGGCAAGAAGTTGGAGACATCAGTTGATTGTGCGAGGGTTTCGTCTAGCTCAAGAGGGTGCTGTAGAATCCCAAGTGATTCTATAGCTGGTCAACTGAGCAGTGGTTCTTTTAATCCTTTGATGATGAAGACTGTTTCTTGAACTTCAGTGTTGTGCCAGGTGACTGTTGCATCGATGTAGCCAACAGTGGCTATCGCTGTCTGGCCTGGGCCTATCAACAGCTGTTGCGTTGACTCGATGGGTCCCATGACGGTTCTGTCATACTGATCGTGTGCGATTGCAGTCACATCCGCGCCAGTGCCGACCTTGAAGGTAAAAGGCAAGTTATTCACGGTAGCAGTAATCCTCCACGGCGTGTTCACTCCCACTTTGATTTCGCCTAGATATAGCTCTCCGAGATGTTTTCGTCGTTGTCGGATACTCGAGGTCTCGTCCTTCGGCTTAGACATGCAGACGCGGGCGTAGTGGCCTTTTTTCCCACACTGGTTGCACGTCTTGTCTATCGCGGGACACTGTGTCTTCGTGTGGTCCCGCACACCACCACACCACTTGCAGCGTTCGTCGCCCGTCTTGTGTGTACGTTGAGTGCGCGACTTGAAAGGCACCTTCGATTCGTTCCGGCGAGTTTTGACGTTTGTATGGCCGCGAACTTCTCCCATGTCGAGAGTTGGCTGTTCGATGGAGCGAATTTCCTTGTGTTGAAGTTTCACGCTCTCTGAATTGCGGGCAGCTGTGATTGCTTTTTCGAGAGTAAGTTCTGCGTCAAGCTGCAGGCTCTCGCTGAGTTTTACGTTTCGCAAGCCGACTATGAGCCTGTTCCGAATCAGTTCGTCTTTGAGAGTTCCGTAATCGCATCTTTCGGCCATCTTGAAGAGTTCAGTCGCAAATGCGTCGACGTTTTCACGCTGCTCTTGTTTCCGAGAGTGAAATCGCTCTCTCTCATAGATGACATTCTTTCGAGGTAGGAAATGCTTTTCAACAGCACTCACCACGGCGGAGTATGATGCCATCCGTTCGTCTGTCAGTTTCAAAGCAGCGATCACGTCCTCCGCTTCTTCGCCCATGGAGTAGAGTAATGTGTTGATTAGCGTCGTCTCATCCTGTCCTGTCAGACCGGAGATGAGTCGGTAGCGTTCCCACCTGCGGTGCCATCGTGTCCAATCTTCGGGCTTGCAGAAATCGAGCTTTGTCGGCAGTTCCATGGCGAGCGGGTTGAGCGTCATTCTCGGGATGCCGCTCGCGCGCTCTTCGCGCCGCGAGTGTCTGGCATGACGCTGCGGCCGCTTACGTTGGGCTCGCTGTCCTTCTGGGTGTCACGCTGCGTTGGTTATCCCGCCGCTGCCACCATGTGGTAGACGTGGCCGGTATAACAAGCAAAACTGTTTATTTATACATCAGGTAATGGCGCTTGTTTTCGCTCTGCTTGGCGCTCAAGAACATCATACGAACAACTATGGCGATGGAAGGACAGATTACGCGTTTCTCTCATCTACTGGTTATCTTGAGCAACATCCCGCAAATTTCGGGAATAATACAGAACTGTAAAAAGCGCACAGCTTTTGAGGTGGTTTGATTTCTCAAAATATTCCCAGTAGTATCAATTCTGCAAACCCTCCAATTCATTCCACCATTTTTGAAAGCGCTCCAATCATCTTCCACAGGCGATCATAGGCGTGGGTAGTTTCTTCTACACCTGAGAACTTGTTACCCAGCCACGATTTTTGGACCACGCAAAAAGGTAAACAATAGGTGCGTGCCAGGTCAAATCTATAAGGCAGGCGACTGGCGAAAATGAAATGCAATTAGCATTCTCAACTTGCTCTTTTGTGCATAATGTGCATGCATCTTCTAAAACGCTCGTCCACATTATTTTGCTGTTTTTACTCTAATTTTGCATAATAGTGTAGTTCATGCATAAAGTTGAGCCATGGTCCTCGCAGTTTAGAGACCGTCTTTCCTACACCTTTTTATCGAATACAAAATTTTATTGACAGATTTTTCTTTTTCAAAAAGTAAGTATTCCTGAATTGAACTTACTCTTGCAGGATTTCCCCACCGTAGGCGTTGTGACCTGAAGTTCAGCTTCAGTCTCTCTAAATAAAACAGCGACGAAGTATTCTTCATTCCTTGAAGAATATGTTTTTTTTTAAGTATTTCTGCTCATTCTACATTCTTAAAAACTAAAAAAAGCTGCCGCACATTAGAAAAGAAATTGGACGAGATACATAAATTATTGACTTACCCTCGTCGAACAATAAGCGATGAAATCTGTGACTTACTTTTTTCCCACTGCATATATATTAAATGGAACAAGTAACAGTGGCTTGACTTAGACTCATTTATTCGCCAATTTTATAGACACAGATCCATCTATTAGTGTAGATCGCCTGGGAGCTTTAAAATATATTCGGTATTTGCCAGTTGTGAAAATGAAATGCAAATAGCATTCTTCACTTGCTGTTTTGTTCATATTGTACACACATGTTCTAAAACGATCGTCCACATTATGTAATTGATTTTACTTTGATATTGCATGAGTAAATCATGCATTTCATGCATATATAGTTGTCGAACCGTAGGCCGGTGACAAGGCCCCCGTCATTTATAAAGGCCTTATGGCTTGTTATCTAATATCATATTTTATCTGAAAGAATTATAAGTAAGCATCCCTAAACTGAACATCCTCGTGCAGGATTTGCCCTGAAGTCGAGCTTAAATGTCTTTAGCTAACACAGCGGCGATGTATCCTTCATTCCTTGAAGAGTACATTGCCGCCTTCCCTATGTATTTCAATGAATTTTTGCTCATTCTAGACTCTTAAAAGCCCAGAAAAACTGCTGCGCGGAAGTAATTAGGAACATCCCCGAAGGCCCGCTGCTAACGTTCAACGCTTTTACATTTTTGAGCTATACTTGAAAACATACAAAATCGGCACGCGAATGTGCTCGCTTCCCAGCCCCATCACACAACTGCTGAACACATGGAAAGTAGAACCCAAACAAACGCGATCCTGCCAGCATTAGTGGGTCAAGTTCAGACTACTTGCCGCGGAGACCCAGAAAGGTGCTCGCTCTTAAAATTGTTTCTTGCATGGAAACATTAGCTGCGCTTTAGCTTGTGGTTAAACCTGGAGTTATGCCAGAGCTACCTGCATGCATGGCTACGCTTAGATTCAGCTTGAAAGTAAAGACATCGCTTTGCACATAGTAGTTCACTCTATGGTTTCAGCTTTATTTATGCTATAGGGGGCACTTTTGACCACTAAAGTGCAATGAGGCGAAACCCTCTACTACGTGGTTGTCCGAAGGCCTCCACTACGGCACCTCTTTATCTCTGTTTTCACTCCAATCTTCACGATAACGCGATAGCGTAAGCAACCAGCCAACATATAAAGCCCTCCTTTAACCGAGCTGTATGAGCTTACCTGCGTGGCCTTGGGATAACGTGAATGCAAGGGTTTTGGCAGGCTGATTGTGATATCAACCTCCCATATGAAAGGAGAGGCCCGAGTTAACGGCTCCTGACAAACGCAATGTCAGGAAGCTACGCCCAGTTAGTGCTCGGCCAGGTGAGCTGCCTGCTACCGCCTCCCACAACTTCTTTCTTCGGTCTTCGGACAAGCACGGACAGGCACGGTGAAATGGCGAGACTGTGGCCAATGTAGCTGTCGCTACAAAAAAATGAACCGTAACGCATTGCGCCTGTAAACATTCACAGCATCCCTGGAAGCAACTATATAACAGCGCATAACTATTTACCTCTGTCCCCTGTCGGTCACTGCAAAAACTGTGAGGTGCATTTAAAGCACAAACCCACAAAGGGCGGTCTACCAAAACTGCCGGTTCTTCAGAGCTGGCAAAGTTGTTTGGGCCAAAGTGGCATTAAAACATTGTGATCGGACAGGATGTGGAAACAAAGGCTACGATCAAAGCAAATCATTCCTGATATGCGATGTAAATGCACGTGAAAGACGCTGAAGTGGAACATAGATTATAAAAGCTTTTTCCAACTAATTAAGCCTACAGCGATCAACACGCGCCGGGTAGTCTAAACACTTTCACGATGCTTTCCTTGCTCTCCATCCAGGAAGAGCACGCCTCAGTGCCGACGAGTCATGTTGGCCGCCTTTCATCAAGTATATAAAACTGCAGCGCCCACTTGCTCCATCGTCCGCGTCTCAAAGTGTCCGGTGCTCCCGCCTCGGTCTAGCTCAACCCGAGGCGATGACACAATGTGTGCGCTGCTCAACCGCCAATTCGCCGGGCGAAAGACAACAATCGTGAGAACAAACGTCCCCACTCGCGTCTTGAACGATTGCCCCCTTTGTTCCAGCAGCGGCGCCGGGCCGGCTAGCACGCAGGGCTCCGAGGAGCAGGTTGCCTTCACACACACGCACGCACTTGCAGCCGCCACCCCCACCAGCTATTTAAAGCTCCATCGCGCACACCTCGCCGGTGCGGCGGTGGTGTGCTAAGAAGAAAGCGGAGCCCTGTCTCGCGGCCCGAGCGTGCCGCGCGTTCCGAAAGCATGAAGCAGCCTTTGGCCGAGTAACCTGGTGCTCGTTCGGGAGCGCTGTGCGGGAGAGACCGTGACTCACGCTTTGGCGTGCAGCCTTGCCTGTAGGAGGCTGCAAACACTCGCTTCAATGAAGTTTTCCCATCTGATCTGCGGCGTGGCGGCATTAATTTTGAATTCATCCCTGCTTTTGCATATACGCCAATATGGCCTTGAGTATTACACGCACAGCCATTGAGCAAGGAACAAAACAAATCTTAGTGCTGCAAAATCCGACGCAAGAATTAGTGTTAGCTGTTAAAAGGGTCATTTACCTAAGGAGCCATGTGGGTGCAATCCTGTCATTGCCACGTGTCAGAAGCTGTGCGAAACTTACCGTATTAAGTGACCCATAGTCTGCCCATAGCCATGTATAGGATTGTATAGGATGCATACCCCCTGTCCACCCACCCAGGGTCAACCTGATGGACTTTGTCCACTATGGCGGAAATATTTTACCTTTGGTTTGACCTTTGTTGTTATATATGAAGTTTGACCTGCACGCTTCCGCATAGGCTTACAGGTTTAACCATAGTTGAACCAATAAAATTTTTTTTCTATTTCACTGCTACGCGCTAAAATCACTATTGAGAGAATTCATTAACAGCTATCGTTCTCACTTCTTTGTTCTCAGTTTTTTTCACTGTGTGTCTGTCCTTCCAGACTACTAGAAAATGTCTTTTACTGGACCACTATCCCTACCACGTCCAGATAGAAGAGTGTTGGAAGACATGGATGAGGAAGAAAAGCGTAACACATTAGGCTCATCGCAGTAACCCCGTCTTCCCAAGCTATTGCTGCAGCAGCAAACGCGCTCAGTGCTGCACGAAAGGAAATAAGGAAGGAGTAGGCGCTCTGCAACAACAGACACCATTTGTCACCTGTCATGCTGTTCACGGAACGCTATGCGCAAAACACTTGCTGATTTAACAGCTTACAATTATAATGCTACAACAACAATAGCATTGCAAAAACTAATTTTCTATGCAGTGAAGCACAACCAGAGAAAAAAATCTTCCACGTAAAACATACAGAGCGAGATATAACTTTTAATGGAGCCTACGATTGCACAGCATCCTCAAGAGATACAGACACTCCTCAAACGTTGCAGCTTTTAGACGAAAGCCTTTATTGGATCATACTGATTGGTCGACAGAGGAGTGACGTCACCAGCCGCCAAATTCGAAGGGACCAACCAGAAGTGGCATCTTGTCTAGCGTCCCTGCCATCTGCAATCCCACACTTGAACGCGCGCCAAGGAGCGCCACGCGACAGGAACGATGGTGTACCTTTCAAACGCACACTGGTCGGAGAGTGTGTGACAGATACTGCGCCTTTCCTTTCCTGTAAACCAATTATAATTATATGTAGCACTACAATTTGTTGTTGGTTGGTTGGTTCATATGAAGGCAAAGGCGCAGTATCTGTCACACTTGCTCTGTGGACACCTGAACCGCGCCGTAAGGGAAGGGATGAAGGTGGGAGTGAAAGTGGATAGAGAGAAAGGGGGGCCGTAGTGGAGGGCTACGGAGTAATTTCGACCACCTGGGGATCTTTAACGTGCGCTGACATCGCACAGCACACGGACGCCACTTCGTTTCGCCTCCATCGAAACGCAGCCGCCGAGGCCGGGATTCGATCCCGGGAACTCCGGCACAGTAGTCGGGCGTCGAATGCCGACAAAAGGCAAACAATGAGAGGCAAATGATAGGAGAGGAAGGGTAGGCTTTCGTCATTCTCCTCTTGAGAGACATTTAAGAGACCCTCTAATTTTAGAATGGCGTGTTGAATGAGTTGGTCGCACATTGTTTTGAAACAGCTTTTTGCGCCTGTAGAACTTCGCACAAAGTGTCCCTGTGACGCACTCTCTGCAGCGCTCGCTCTCGCGTACGTATCCCCCTGACAAAGTAGGAGGAATGCACTCTCCGCAGATTACAAACCAACATAGCACCATGCAGCCATGTTACACAGTGCTATCCTAACTCTACAGCCCAGAATGCCCACACTGTGAGAAATAGCCACATCATTTCACATAGTGTGGGTCTTCGACACATTCCTAATTTCTCAAGGGATGGACCAGTGACAGGCCATCCTGCTCAGAGAGGAATATAGAGGAGCCTTAGAGGAACCCGTATCCTTTAAAATGAATGGATGGATGGAATATAGGAGCGTCCCCTTTGAAACGGGACGGTAGCAGTTGCTACCATGCTCTTTTGTTTTTTGTCTAAAGCTTGAATTTGTTTTAAATCAGTTAACGATACCATCGTTCCATTTATTGAATTTTTATTTCTAAAACATTATGTCACTTTTGTGTTTTTAAGCCACCAATTTTCCAATCGCTTATTGCCAGCACCGTGAATTCATTCACCCGACCACTAGTATCTCTAAACTCCAAGGCCTCAGGAAGGGTTACTGCGCCTGCATCGACATCCGGACGGATACCATCACATTAGAGTATAAGATGTTCAGTTGTGTCTAAGGATTTACCGCATACTTACATGTGTCACAGTCTTGGCTAAATTTCTTTTTGTAACTGCGTGTTCTAAGGCACCCTGATCTAGATTAAAAAGGTAGAGCACTGAGTTGCCAAAGAAAGCTTCCTTCTTGCCTTTTCACTTTCGGTATATTTCTACACTGTTTCTTTTCCATATAATTTACCCAATTTTTACCCTGTGTGTTTTTCACCTGTTATTTAAGGCTCTTTAATGCTCCATCCATGTGACCAGCGTACTTACTGGCTAGTATCCTGGTTCTTTTCCTCCTTTGTGAGTCAACGCTTTTTAGGCATATGTATTTAAATATTTCAGCGGCTCACCTGTTAATGTTCAACTTCCTCAGGCGTTCCTCACATAATATTTTGCTTCGAGCTTCCCATGCTTCGAAAGGGGCCCAGCTCCGCTCCGCTCTCGGTCTTGTAGAGTCCGTTTCGCTGTTCTTGTGTAATATGACGGTGATGAAAACATTACCAAATTTAAAATTTGTAAACGGTCATCCTACTCGGAGAGTCAACTGAATGTTCCATCTATTCTTACCATTTTCGCAGCCTAATGAGAAGACTTTCGGAACTAACCTCGGCAGCATTTCCCTCACAATTCAATCGTCGACTCTTCTATCATTTCCATTTCGGTGTTCTCTTGGAATGCCCATACTATGTAGCATAGGCCCCTCTCTCTACCCCATAGTGTGCATACTTTGGCTCATAGTCGTCCTTTTAGACAGCATCAAGTCTTTTTGGACTTGAGTACGTGTTTTCCTCTCTTCCTTTCAGTGCTACTCCTTGTTCTTTGTCTAGCTCTTCATCAGCGGTGACGCGTATTCTCCTCTGTCTAGCATGTATGCTGTAAATTTTCTGATTGTGAGTCGGCATATCAGTACAGCGCTCGTCCGTGCGTTGCGGTGCCTGCGGCAAGAGTACTTTGGCTGCGGCTTGTGAGCATTCTTCTCTAGTTACGCACTTAAGCGCTATCTCCATACGAGCTTTGATCGCCATTCGGCTTTCTTGGTGTTCTTCAACATTATAATGCCTGTACTGTGATAGTCAGCACTTCAGCCATCGACATGCACCAGTGCGTTGTGCGACGAAGAAAAAGAAGAAGTACGCTGGGATCGCCGTTGCAAGGTCCTCTCCTCACAGCTCTCCATCTGAGCGTCAATAAACGCCCTATTACAATTGGCGGAGGTGCCGGAAACGATCCCATCCAAACTGGAACTGCGAAGCCGTACTCTGCCCTCTACGACCGCCATGCAAGACGAGTCCACTTCGACGCTGCCGGCCGTTCCACCCACGATCATGTGTTCTGGCGTCGTGCGCCAGCGTGACCCTTGCCTCTTCAGTGGCACGGCCGATCAAGATGTCGACGACTGGCTGTCATCGTATGAAAGAGTAAGCAGCTACAAGTGGGATGACTCATACAAGCTCAGTAACGTCATATTCTATTTGACGGACGTGGCGAACCTCTGGTTTCGCAACCATGAGGCTGACCTGTCATCTCGGTCGGAATATAAAAAGAATTTCGCGGAAGTGTTCGGCCGCCCGGCAGTGCGTAAGCTTCGTGCCGAACAACTTTTACACGATCGTGTTCAGCGCGCTGATGAGACCTTTACCAGCTACATAGAAGACATCGCTGATCTCTGCAAACGAGTCGACCCGGCCATGCTGGAAGCGAACAAAATCCGCTACATCCTCGAGGGCATTACTGAGGACGCCTTCCAGATGCTGGTAGCGAAAGATCCCACCAGCGTTAGTGAAATCGTGAAGCTTTGCCAGAGCTACGACGAGCTCCGCAAGCGGCGCGCTTCTAGGCGCCGCTCCAGTGTGTGCGACGAAGGCGTATCCGCATTAGCCCTGGGTGGTTCGCCAACTTCTGAAGGGAGCCCGCTGAATCAACAGATCAAAGATTTTATTCGTGAAGAGGTCGCACGTCAACTCTAACTCCTTCCCCATTTTCAAGACTCGGGCCGCCTCGTTCCTGAACTGGCTCCATCTTTGGCCCCTACTATACGCCGTGTCATGCAAGAACACGTCGCTGATGTCTTGCCGTCCAACCCCGTGCTGCCGCCTGTGACGGCACCTCTCACGTATGCCCCAGTAACGGCTAAGCCACCACCTTCGCCCACGTCTGGCTCCTATGTGCAGGTTCCGCCCACATCCTATGAAACCTTGGCGTACTACAGACAATATTCCGATTTGCTATGCCTGCGGTCGGCCGGGCCATGTTGCTCGGCGCCGATCGCTTTCTCTAATGCTGCGACGTCCTACCAGCACCGTTGAGGGGAACTAACAGTCGCAGTTCCGGGGGCAAGAACTGCGCTTGTTTCGAATTCCTCAAGTCCTCCATGTCGTCCCGCTAATGTTATCAAAGTTTCTGTAGAAGGCGCCACAGTTCTCGCTCTCGTCGATACCGGTGCAGCCGTCTCCGTCATCAGCGAAGCGCTCTGCCGTCGAATTCGCAAAGTGACCACTCCGATTTCCGACTTTCCGCTCCGCGCCGCCTCATCACAGCACATTCACCCCTCCGCATCTTGCACAGCCCGTGTGCTCATTCAAGACGTCTTGTACCCCATCGAGTTTATTGTTCTGCCGAACTGCTCGCATGATATCATCCTCGGATACGATTTTCTATCGACTCATCAGGCCGTTATTGACTGTGCTCGTGCGCAAATTGCCTTCGCCCCCCTCTGTGATGCCCCCTTCTGTGATACCCCTCCACGCACTGCAAAACTTCTCGTCGCCCATGACACCGACATTCCTCCGTTTTCTGCTGCACTCGTAGCACTGTCTTGTGAGTGTGTAACTCCTTTGACTACGATTTTTACACCTTCCGAAGCCGCCTCCCGTCATCCCTGCCTCCTTTTTCCGTTCGCAGTTCTCGAAATTCAAGACGGCGCGAGTGCACTTTACGCCTCGAACCCATTTTCTTGCCCAGCAGTCCTGCCCCGTGGCGAATGCATTGGACATTTTGAAGAGCTTGATCCCGGTCATATCACCACTCTTGCTGACTCAACCCCCTCCTTCGAGGTTAGTCTGTGCTCTTGCGATGTTGCGACCGCTTCGACGCCCTCCGACGTTTTCCAACATGCTATTGATGCTGATCTTCCACTTGCGCAACGTGATCAACTTGTCGCCCTCTTTCAGAACTTCGCTTCTTCATTCGATCTTTCTCAAACTGACTTGGGCCGCACGTCTGTCGTAGAGCACACCATCGACACCGGTAAAACCGCACCATTGCGCCAGCGCCCCTATCGCGTGTCGGCTTCAGAGCGCCAAGTAATTGCTGATCATGTGGACGACATGCTCCGTCGTGGTGTCATTCGGCCGTCCCACAGTCCCTGGGCGTCTCCAGTTGTGTTGGTACCTAAGAAAGATGGCTCCTTCCGGTTTTGTGTCGACTACCGCTGGCTCAACAAGATCACGCGCAAGGACGTCTATCCTCTGCCACGCATCGATGACGCACTGGACTGCTTGCAGGGCGCCGAGTTTTTCTCCTCGTTGGATTTACAATCTGGCTACTGGCAGGTGCCAATGGATGACGCTGACCGCTCTAAAACTGCCTTCATCGCACCAGATGGATTATATGAATTCAACGTCATGCCCTTTGGGCTTTGCAACGCCTCGGCCACATTTGAACGCCTCATGGACACTGTTCTTCGTGGATTCAAGTGGCGAACCTGTCTTTGCTATCTCGATGATATCGTAGTCTTTTCTACCGATTTTCAATCCCACCTGCTCCGACTGAAGGACGGTCTCACTTGTCTCGCTACCGCCGGCCTCCAACTGAATCTTAAGAAGTGCCGCTTTGCTGCTCGCCGACTAACTATTCTAGGCCATGTCGTTTCTAAGGATGGCATTCTTCCCGATCCCACCAAACTTCGTGCAGTTGCCGAATTCCCACGCCCAAAATCACTGAAGCAGCTACGAAGTTTCATCGGCCTGTGCTCCTACTTCCGCCGCTTCATCTTAAATTTCGCCTCTATTATTGCTCCTCTCATCCAGCTCCTCTCCGGCAGCTCCGACCTCTCCGCATGGACACCTGCTTGTGATGACGCCTTCAACACTTTACGCCGTCTTTTGGTTTCGCTTGGTTTGGTTAAATACACCCTGCCTCACGGAACAAAAAGAAAAATAAAGGGGGGGGGGGGGGGTAAACTCGTATAGCGCCATCACGGCACCCGCCTGGCTGCCTGTACCCATTACTAGGTTCTTCCTCATAAAATATGCTAATTGTTTTCAGTTTACTCGCGCAAAAAGACTCCAAGAAGTACACCTATGCAATATCAAATATCTGAAAAACATGTTTAACATTGTATTTCTTACAGTTGTAAGATTAGAATGACATAAAGGCTGATATAAAAGCGTTTTTGCGACAGTTTCTCATCGCTTTGTTTGGTATAGGTACACGTACCGAGTTTTACTACACGCAGCATCTACTGCGCGAATGGCTTCCTGTGCGCACTATGGTTGATAGTATTTTTTGTACGCGCGTCGATACATCGCGCGGGAGAAACTCCATTCTTCGATCCTTGAGCAGTTTAGCGGCTGGTTCCCGGCCTCCAAGCGGATATTCGAAAGCGCCAAACAAGCCAATGCTCGTGCTTGATAGAGTCAATAGGCCGTGCTAGAGCGTGCTTACCTCCGCTGGAATAAAGAACACAACCAACACAAACGCCCACATTTACATGACATCCCATCAGTTTTGCACAGTAGGTGCATCACGCACACAGCACGCTGCAGCGAGATCCGGGCCAATCGGTCTACAGCTGTCTCGGGCACCGGATTTCAGCCCAGTGCCAGCACCGTGTGCAAAACAAGATGCAGAAAGAGGTCAGGCATTTCGTTTCATGTGTAATTAGTGTCTTCTTTTCACTTCAAGTGGGCATATCTATATACACCTCACTTTCGTTTCTTTACCGGCTGTATTTCTAGAGATTTTCATTGCCCCTGAGTGCTCGGCACTACCCTGACCATTTTAACTCACACAGTCACCTTAATTTATCAAACAAAAAAGAAATATTCAGCTAGCAATATTGAGTTGGGGTGGCGACATTTTCTTTCTTTTAACCGGTGACCATTTTTGATGGGTTGTTCGGCACAGTGTTGTACTCTTTCGATGCGGTACTCGCGCTGAGACGGACTCATTATCGAAATCATAATATGCCTCTGTCACACATTGTGGATTATCTGAATCTGTGCAGCTCCACCATTTTTGCAGTATTTTTTTTTTTTTTTGTTTCCACTTATTTCATTGCCTATAGTTGGTAATTTGACTTGACGTTTTCTGAGTAGTAATGTTTGTGACCAGCGCTTTGCTATTTATATTCACAATTGGACCTTTGGCGGCAGCATGTATTGTTTATCACGGAGAAATGAACGATATGGTAGTGCTGCCGAGTTGTGGGGGCAGCGGTCGATGCCATCTAAGCAGTGAACGACAGTGATAACTCATTTTATACAAGAAATGCAGTTTATTGAGTTCTGACGTGGAGCAGCGCACTAATGCCTTTGCTTTATTTTTAGGTTAGTATATACGCAACTTAATTATGATTTCCATTGTTTATTTCAGCATACACATGCGAGGAGTTCCAGGCCGTATCAGCGTTTTACACAAAGAACAGCCTGGCGTCATACCTTGCGCATGAATTGAAATAAAGCGAATAAACAACCCAGCTCATGTTATGGGTTCACCAAAGATGCAATCCTTAATTTTTCTCTCATTAATGCGCATTTTAATTATGTGTTCCCTTTCCGCTGCGGAACAACAGGAAATGGTGTGTGATCAACGGTTAGCCAAGAACAGGAGGCGAGGTGGTTTACATTAATGCGAAAGTAGCACAGCACATATCCTTGCTGCGGTCAGTCAACACATTCTATGTTCTGCTCGACCAATCAACAATTTAATCAGGTCAGTGTAGGTTAACGAGTGAGTATGGATAATGGGGCTTAAAAGATCAAGATCTGTTTTGTTCTTTTAAGCCTCACTATGCTTATCATTAACCAGCACTGATCTGACAGGATTGTTGATTGGTCGGGAGAACACAGAATGTGGTGACATATCACAGCTAGGAGATGTGCTGTACTACTTTTGCATTAATGAAAATCGCCTCGTGTCTGCTCCTGGCAAACCCAATGGTCGTGTACTATTCTCTGTTGTTGAGTGGAAAGGTAGCAGAAAATCAAAAAGCGTCACTTGCAGAGTTTCTGAAGCAGAATTGAGCCTGAAATCAACAGAATTTCAGTAGCGCGAATTCGAAAAGCGCTCTTAATAAACACATGGGCCACTATTCCAAAAGAGCTCAACATGTGGTCAACATGGCACCTTAAAAGATGTCGAGATAGAGTTTTAACAGCGTATGTTGACACATCTGGACCGAATTTCTATAGACACCCAACATGCATTTTTTTTTTTTTTTTGTAAGGGCAGGGGGTAGCATAACTCCTGCTGCGGACTGGCCCATTCAAACCGGCGAGGGGGAGTCGCCATCCTCAGCTGCACGTTTTACGACAGGAACGACGAAGTACACTAGAGCGAATAAAAGCCGCTGCAAAGTAAAATTAACAAACTTGTCCCGTAAGCCACTTTTTATCAGCGCCAACGTATCGTTCGTCACATGTTGATCATCGACACAAAGTTCACGTGAACCATTGCCACCCAAACACGATTTATTATTCGATCATGCCACGCACGTTAAATGACTAGAACCACCTCCCTTAGACACGGCGTGAATGAGTGATTTTGTATTGACTGCTTTTTCACCAGTCACGTCCTGCACATCTGAGAGATCGTTTTCGTGCACCAGACGCGTCAAATCGTATCTCAGGCCAGCAATGGGAGAAGCTCGATTAAATTTCTCCGTGGGTACAAAGAGCTCACCCAAAAAATAAATATCAGTGACATCGCGGACAACTTTATTCAGAGGTCTACTTTGCGAAGAACTACATTCTGAATTGAGCGGTAGCCTTTGTATAATATGAAGGGACATTGAGTAAGATGGAGGCCAAAGACTGACTCTGCTCGCACCACTAATGAATAGCGGGTAGAGAAGTTCGGCAATTGGAGATATAAATGAACAGATCCATCCGGACAAGTTTTTGATTGGAAGTTATTAAATAAAAAGGGGGAATGCTACTTAAGCGACCCACAGCCGAGGAAGAGGGGCCGGGGAGACCCCCCGTATCTCCCGTGGGAAGTAGCAGAAGGGATGGGTTGTAAGGGAAGGTGAAGTAGGAATAAGGATAGGGTTATGGGATGTTGCAGGGGAATGTGGGCAGCGTAGGAGTTTGACTGACAGGCAATTCGAGTCGAGCTCCCATACGGGCCTCCGTAGAGGGCGAGCACTCGCTCTTAGCCGAATATGTGGCCCTCGGCCCTAAGATCATTCCACCACAACAAGGCGTTTGCCGGGCTTCCGGCGTCTGAGACAGGTTCCCTTCGTGAAGCCGCTTTTGAGGTCCCCCCCCCCCCCCCCAAGCCCGCCCCGCCCCCCTCGAATCTAATTGAGGTACTAGACTTGAAGATTTCGCAGCGTTCATCCCTACTGCAAGGTACTCGGCAAGTTGACAGACTTTAATCTGGCGCACACTGATGGATACTCTTCCCCGGCTTTCGCTCGACATTGCATGTTGGAAGGTATAATGATCAGCGTAAAATTCGCTTTACTCCCATTCATTGCATCATTCTTATGTCTGCCTCGTGCTGGAGGGCCTTGCATCGTGCAGAGGATGCTTCACGCGTGAGCACTTCGAGAATTGTTCGCCGGCTACTAACTGTTTGCGAGGTCAGATCTACGCCGTTCCAGCCCCTCTACTTGTGCCGGTCGCTTTCAGGGCATTACTAAGTGTTCTGTGCCCCTACTCTCCCGGCCCCCTCTTTCGGGGTGTGTACTCAGCCTTTAGGCCTTTCCGTACTAGGCGCTTCCTCTGGTTTTCCGCCAGTCTTTTCCTAAGTTTCGGTTTTACTAGCTTTTAGCTACTCTCTACCGTCTTTTTCTCTCTTTCAAGCCCATATGTTGGTTTTTGTTCAGTATCCAAAGTTAGCTAACTGCGTTTCTTAACCGTACTTCGCAGCTAGGCCCTCTCCCTCGTCAGCGGGCAGGGCTTTCCCTTGGCCTGCCGACCAGCCTAGATACTGAAGAATAGCCCAGCATCAGAAATCTTCTAGCTGCGTTTCCTTGCGTACTCCGCAGCTACGCCGCCGTTCCCTTGGCAGCGGGCAGGGCGCTCCCTTGGACTGCCAACCGACTCGAATACTGGACTCAATTTTCTGGATTACACGCGCCCCGCCCAGACCCACTCTGGACCTGTCGCCGCAACCGGCAACAGGCTGACGTGTGCATGCATGGCATGCTCGCAATGCCAAGGGAGTACGATGGGGACTTCCCGGAAATTTGCCACCCCTCAGTATGGGCCCGGCAAAACCCATACCAACCGCTGGATCTCGGTCATTGAGCAAAACTAGGCAGCCGAAACCACCTTGGCCCACTCAACATGCAGGGAGGACCACGTGCAGGTCACCAGATCAGATTTACCCCCTCCCCTCCCTCTAATATGAAGGCACAGTGAAGTTCAATCATAGTCAAATACGCCAGCTTTCTTCAAGCTGCCACTGTCCGTGAGCTAAAATTAGTCCATCCATAAAATCGGCCCTCAGTTCACTGAGTTGCCACTTCGTCATTACAAATTCTGCTCTTTGATTCATGTTCGTGTTTAATTCGTTTACATTTTTGAAAGATGTTTGAAGGGCTTACATTTCTTCTTTAAATTTTAATCTGTGTGCTTGTGAGGATGTTTTCATGGCCCATTGTTTCTTAAACACGAAGAGCCTAAAATTAATTTATATTGAAATTGTAATGTCGTTTAATGCTGTGTCATTGCAAAGTACTTTTTGTGTATCCGGAATGAGCCGGTGTTTTTAGAAGACTAGATTTGTCACTCGTCGGGCGAAACTATGGCTCGCGGGCTCTTTCTTTAGAAGGCAGCGTCTTTAGTATACCGACTCTCCGCCTGTCTACATCTTGTACTAACCTGATCTGAAGATACCGTGTCACACCTAACACATATGATCGGCCTAAGCGATCGCGATATATTGCATTTCACGCTCGATTTATCACATGCACCATAGTCAAAGCAGTCAAAGACTATTAGCGACTGTAACAAAGCTCACTTTGTAGCCCTTAGAGGGCGCAGGAAAAGTTATTTACTATAATTATAAAACGCGCGCTAGCAATGGGTGTCACATCATCCTTCGTCTAGGTGGTGTTGCTCCGCAACGCGAAAAAAATTAGCTAGCGTAAATAGCAGCGAACCTATCGGCGATAGAAAATGATACTCTCCCCCTCTCCCCCCTCTCTCAACTCCACTTACGCGGGCGCATAAGAAAAAAAAAACTAAAACAAGACGTGACAGCGCCCCAACACGCCCTTTCCCGCTCGCTTAACTTGGGAGCGTCCGATCAACCCAGACGTCTAGGTGGTGTTGGCTGATAATGGTCTCCCACTCACCGTTCTCGAATTCTGTGGGGTTAATATCGTCTCCGTCCACAGCGCTTTTCGTCGTGGTAGTCTGAGGGCCGCCACAGGGGCTGGCGTCCGTCGACGTGGGGGAAGTATGCAACGCTAGGTCTGAGAGTTAGGCCTAGCAAGCTCTTCCATCCCGAAGATGAAATTCCGGTGAAAAAAGAAATAAACCACTGAATGGTCGAATATGACAGATCTCGCGCACAGAAGGCGCGCGCGGGATTTCGTTCCATGAGCCCAGAAAGGCGCAGTCTCTTCAATATTTCTGCGCGGGCACCTCTAGCCCCGCCGGGGTGGCGCAGTGGTAAGACGCCCGACTACTGTGCCGGAGTTCCCGGGTTCGAACCCGACCTCGGCGGCTGCGTTTCGATGGAGGCGAAACGAAGAGGCGTCCGTGTGCTGTGCGATGTCAGCGCACGTTAAAGATCCCCATGTGGTCGAAATTACTCCGTAGCCCTCCACTACGGCTCCCCTTTCTCTCTTTACACTTTCACTCCCACTTCCCTCCCTTCCCTTACGGCGCGGTTCAGGTGTCCACAGAGTAAGTGTGACAGATACTGCACCTTTCCTTTCCTGTGAACCAATTGTTATAACCTCTAGCCTTAAAAAAACATTGATTTATAGGACGGGAAAGGCGCGGTAACTGTCTCACTTGTTTTCTGTGGACGCCTCAATCGTGCCCTAAGAAAATGCGGAGAGGTGAGAGTGAAAGAGGAAAGAGAGAAAGAGGTGTCATAGTGGAGGGCTACGGGGTTTTTTCGACCGCCTGGAGATCTTTAACGCGCGCTGACAACGAACGGCACGCGGACGCCTGTGCGATGTCACCGCACGTTAAGGAAAAGGAGGACGATGGGATTGAAAAAAAAAAGAGAGAGAGGCGCCGTAGCGGAGGGTTGTGGCCCAACGCGCAACGCATGCTTTCGCCTCACCGCACCTTAGGGGTACAAAGTACTCTCAAAATGATTTGCATCTGCTGAGATGAGCTATGGAAACTGAAATATATATGCACCCTTCGTTACGTAATGAATTATGTGAAAGTGCAATTACTCCACTGGTGGCAGAGCTGGACTGCAGAATAAAGAGTCAGTACATATCAGGCAAATAAACCTGTGCTTTATGCTGTTACATTAGGGTCGATCTGCACATAATCGGCTCATGTGAAGTGTCGGGGCCAGGCAACGATAGCGCTCAACCAACGCCTCCAAAGTCGCATTGTTTTTAAAACATAGCAACGCCTAATTGTACTGCACCTCCAGCAGCTCAGAGGCCGAAAGTACCTCGTCTGCGTGCCGTCCCACGCACACGCCACCAAGCTAGCGTCCAGGGCCGCCAACCTCGGCGACAAACGTGGTTACTGTCGACCCAGTAGTCCCACCTGAGGTGCCTGGCACCATTTACAATACTGCACCTTTTTTCCCTCTTCCCCTCTAGCAGCTCTTCCTACAGCCTGTCTTCCTACAGCCTGTTAAAGCTAGACCGGCCCCGCCGGGGTGGTGCAGTGGTAAGACGCCCGACTACTGTGCCGGAGTTCCCGGGATCGAATCCCGGCCTCGGCGGCTGCGTTTCGATGGAGGCGAAACGAAGTGGCGTCCGTGTGCTGTGCGATGTCAGCGCACGTTAAAGATCCCCAGGTGGTCGAAATTACTCCGTAGCCCTCCACTACGACCCCCCTTTCTCTCTATCCACTTTCACTCCCACCTTCATCCCTTCCCTTACGGCGCGGTTCAGGTGTCCACAGAGCAAGTGTGACAGATACTGCGCCTTTCCCTTCCTATGAACCAACCAACCAAAGCTAGACCGAGTCGTCATGGTCCGATGTGCGGGCGCGCCCAGCAGCTCCCATGACGTCAGTGGGGAGGCTTGCACGCGGTAATGTGTCGCCCAAATCGGCTGCGAGCCGTCGCCAGGACCACTTATTAAATATTATTTGATAATTATCAACTCCACGTAATGCTTTCAAATCTGACTCGAATACTCACAAATACCATCTCTATCAATTGCTTGCATGCTTTAGAATTTTACCCCAACCAAGCAGGATTTCAGTGGGCCTTTAATAAAGGGGTTCTTTTTAGATTTTTTTTTTTTTCAGATATCTAGAGCGCTCAGAAAATCCACACTGGACCATATGCCGAAATATTGTTTGCTTAACTGTTTTACAGGTTTCAGGGGTTTGTAAGCCTGAGGCCATCTAATACTGTCACAGTACATTTAGCCACCGTTCAGGATGCACGCAAAATGACCACAGTAACACAGACTCCAATCATGACAGAGGAGTATCTTCCTGTCCAGACGTATTTTGCGTCTGGTCCAAACACTCAGCGATATGTCGTCTATGACCTAGACCTACAAGATTCCCCGGAGACGGTGGCCAGAGACCTCATATCAGGACTGTGTTAGCCACACGTCGTACGGGGAACAGAGGCACTTTTCTCATCACATTACAGGGACCAGATACTCTTCCGGACAGATTTTATTACAACGGCCGCATAGTGCGACCCAAAACGTGCAAGCCTAGACCGGTGCACTGTTACAGGTGCTACAGAGAAGGCCATATGCAGAACTTTTGTCCATAATACATAACTGAATCTGGAGAAGCGAAATTCATATGCGGCCTATGCAAATCAGATGATCACGATATCACTTCCTCTCAGTGTCCGACAAAAAAGCGAAAGCTCGAGTTAGCAAGCACTGGACGACATAAAAAGTGTGCACCGTTAATGGTTAAAAACAGATTTGCAGCTCTGGCCGAAGAGCTGTTTGATGACCCGCCTGAAGAAGAAGAGCCTGTTGAGGTGGTTACACAGAACAGTGCATCTTTTGCTTCTACGCTGAAGAATGGACGACGCACAAAACGGAGCACAGTGGCATTCACTGCTAATGATTTTTCGGACCTTAAAGGCCCACTGTCCACCCTCCGGTCGAAAATATTTTCTTCCCCGGTGACTGTGAGACTTCGCCTCTAGAACGCAAGACCGCAAAATGTTTTTGAAAAGAGTAACTAATAACGCAGTTACAGCCACCGCAATCACCCGATTCTGTCATGCTTTTCTCCTTCCGTTCCCTCGCAAAGGTTTTTCACTCTCCTGCCCGAGGTCGTCTAGCCTCCGCAAGACAAATTCCCCTTCCTCCTCCGCGTTTGGCGGGAGGTGGGGCGTGGCACTCTGCGAGCACGAAAAAAAAAAAAATGACCGAGGGAGCGCGCGCCGCTGGATTCGTCTGGCCGTGGCGAGGGAAAAGCCCGCAGACACCCATCCTTCTCCCGTCAGTCAGCGAGACGGACCAATGGACGTCGTTCGCAGTACGTACGTCATTACTGTGGCCCGTCGGGCCAGCGCAGGAAACGGGGAAGCTGGCTTCCCAAAGGAGAGCATGAGAGAGCTTTGAATTGTATTTTCGATGCTTTGCGGCGCGCGTGTCACTGTAGCATTTTGCACAGACTATCTCCGGTTCCTGATCGAAACACTGGGCTCCTTTGCTTAAAAGGGCCTTCCCTGGACAGTGGCCCTTTAAAGACTGCACAAGCCAGCAGGATGCAATAGAAAAAGAAATTCCGATGCTTTCAGCACAAATTGCACAGCTGCTACAAAAGAAAGCACGTATAGCCCAACGCCGAAGGGAGAGCTCAGAAAAACAGAAAAAAAAAAAACCCTTGCAGGCAGTACGACAGCAAGGTTAGTGGATGCTCCGAATTGTAACCTGCCGATAACACACCTATTTGGAAGGCGGTACTGGACACACTTACGCAACTGACACGCCTCATTCAGAGCAGCTTACATCATGGATAGAAGTAGCCGAAACAAGTGACAACAGATTACTCAATGGAACTGCAGAGGGCTCTCTAATAAAGTTGGGGAAATAAATACAAAATTACTGCACGGCAAGCTGCATTCATGGGCGTTCTTGATACGGGAACACAATAGGTTATATTCAATAACCGGATATATAGGGTACCAGTGCCCTTCTATATCTGATAAACGAGCAAGAGCAGAGGCCGAAACGCCAGGAAAAGCTGCCGTCTATATTAGGGCCGACATTCCCTAAACGCCACTTGACTTGGGCAAGTGGTGCAACACTCAGCGGGAAGTATAGTTGCTGTACTCACGCGTCCGAACAAAACGCCCCTTATAAGCCCTGTATACATGGACTCGACAGAGTCGGGTCGAGTAAGCCTGTCGAGTCAAAAACCAGCTGTCGGGTTCATGTATACCCAGTCGGGTCGAGTAAAATAGCCGCGGAGCGGGTTGCGTTAACTCGCTTGCAGGGGGTAGATTAACTCGTTTGACCCGCTTGTCTAAAAGCATGTAGACGCTGTCGAGTCAGCGAGTCGAGTTATGGCGAACTCTGGGAGTAAAAAGCAACCGCAGCGGCGAGGAGCGTCAGCGAAGTTTAATGCTTTTTAGCCCTCATCAACGATAAAAAAGAATAATCTAAGCTCTCAATAGTAAAAGGCAACGGAATCAAATACGAGTAAGTTGCACAATAACTACAAATCTCGACGCTACGCGCCGCTGCGATACTTACTCGCTGGAAAGCGAGTTCATGTAAACACCAATCGGGTCGAGTAATGGTGACCTCACTTACTCGAAGCTTACTCGACCCGGTGCTGTCGAGTCCATGTATACAAGGCTATATTAGTGTCTGAATACGCTCGTCAAGAAACACAGTACTTAATCTTGAATGGGTTAAGCATATTCGCCATTCATACCCTGGAATTGCGATACTAATCGTTGGAGAATTAAAGCTCAGCACACCGTATGGGGATATGATAATGATTCTAAAAGGGATGATCAAGTTCATACTGCCTTCAAAGAAATGGAATTTACACTGCTAAATTATCCAGGAGTCCCAACACTACCTGCAACACAAACACGCTCACCAGACTTGACGTGGTGGATGGGCCCTGGTGCACCACAATGGCAGGCGGAATTAGATGTGTGGGGTAGTAACCATGTCCCCATCAGTATTGGTCTTAATTTGGGACATATGAAGAAAATTCGAAAGAAAGCTTCTGTAACCTATTGGGATGGTGTACGACAGGATACTGTAACGCATTCAGTTAGCCCGAATACTCTTGTTACCACCCTTCAAACGGTATTCAAGGGTCACACCATTACAACTACAGTGAACGGAGATCAGCCAACTCCCGACCTGCACCTACTAAAACTTTGGACACGCCGAAAACGGGCCGCGATACAGGCGGTTCGGCACCCTGAAGACGTGCAAAGAAAAATTGAGGTAAACAGAGTGACGGCACAGGCACGCTGGTATGAAAAGCAGCTGGCTCATAGGAGATGGGATGAATGGTGGAGTCGTTTGGGCTAAGGAACGACCAACAAGGCCCTGTAGAGGACTTTCCATGCCATGGAAAAGAGGCAGCAGGGTAAAGATCATGCGGAAAGTATTAGACTCGCATTACAGCTTACACCAGAGGAGTTTGCAGATCAGGCTGCTGCCCTTTCTTCCCGAACCGTGCACATTATCCGGCGCCTTCACCAACAGTGGACGTGGTTGATAAAACAGCAATAACATCACCCTTTACCAAATTCGAGTTATTGGCTGCTATCATCATCATCATCATCAGCCTGATTATACCCACTGCAGGGCGAAGGCCTCTCCCATATTTCTCCACTTAACCCGGTTCTGTGCTAGCTGCATCCACTTGACCCCTGCGAGCTTCTTAATCTCATCCGCCCACCTAACTTTCTGCCGCCCTCTGCTACGCTTTCCTTCCCTTGGTATCCAGTTTGTTACCCTCAGCGACCATCGGTTATCCTCTCTTCGCACTACATGTCCTGCCCATGTCCATTTCTTCTTCTTAATTTCCACTAGAATGTCGGTAACTTAAGTTATTTCTCTGACCCACTCTGCACGCTTTCTATCTCTTAATGTTACCCCTATCATCTTTCGTTCCATAGCCCTCTGGGTTGTCCTCAACTTAAGTAGAACTCTCTTGGTTAGTCTCCACGTTTCAGCCCCATAAGTGAGTACAAGCAAGATGCAACTGTTGTATACTTTCCCCTTGAGCGATACCGGTAAGCTGCTAGTCATAATCTGCGAGTGCTTGCCAAATGCGCTCCATCCCAATCTTATTCTTCTTGTTATTTCCTTTTCATGGTCCGGATCTGCGGTTACTACCTGTCCTAAGTAGACATAATCGCCTACTACTTCCAGTACTTCGCTACCTAATGTAAACTGCTGTTCCTTCCCGAGGCTGTTGAACATTAGCTTAGTCTTCTGCATATTGATTTTCAAGCCTACCTTTCTACTTTTCCTGTCTAGGTCATCAATCATTATTTGCAGTTCATCCCCCGAGTTGCTTAGTAAGGCAATGTCATCAGCAAATCGCAGATAACTGAGGTATTCTCAATCTACCCTTAACCCTAACTGCTCCCATTCCAAGTCTCTGAATACCTCCTCTAAGCAAGCTGTGAATAGTACTGGGGAGATTGTGTCTCCTTACCTAACACCTTTCATTATGGGAATTTTGTTACTTTCTTTATGCAGAACTATGGTTGCTGTGCAGCCACTATATATATATATTCCAGCACTTTCACGTACGGCTCGTCTACCCCCTGATTTCGCAATGCCTGCATCACAGCCGAGGTTTCAACTGAGTCAAATGCTTTTTCATAATCAATGAATGCTATGTATAAAGGCTGGTTATATTCCGAGCATTTTTCTATCACCTGATTGATGGTATGGATATGATCGATAGTATAGAGTACCGTTTCCGACACTCTGCTTGATACTTTGCTTGATTGCAGTCTAAGGTTGTCCTGATTCTATTAGCGATTACCTTAGTAAATACCTTATACGTAACAGACAGTAAGCTGATCGGTCTGTAATTTTTAAGGTCCTTAGAGTCCCCTTTCTTGTGAATGAGGATAATGTTTGCATTCTTCCATGGTTCCGGTACCGTCGATGACACCAGGCACTGCGTATACAGGGTGGCCAGTTTTTCTAGCACGATATCCCCCCCGTCCTTCAGCAAATCTGTAGTTATCTGATCCATCTCCAGCTGATTTCCCCCTTTTCATAGTTTCTAGTGCTTTCTTGACCTCGTCCTTCGTCACTGGTGGAACGTCTGACTGTTCTTCCCTACCGCCAATCTCATTACGGTCCTGACTACTTTGGCTACTGTAGAGATCTGTATAGAACTCCTCGGCTACTTTGACTATCTTGTCCATATTAGTGATGACGTTGCCCGCGTTGTCCCTTATCGCACACATCTGGTTTTTGCCTATGCCCAATTTCTTCTTTACCGCTTTAAGGCTTCCCCCGTTCTTAACAGCATGCTCAATTTTCTCCATGTTATACTTCCTTATATCGGCCACCTTGCGCTTATTGATTAGCTTTGATATCTCGGCCAATTCGATCTGGTCTGTTGGATTGGAAGCTTTCATACTCTCGCGCTTCTTAATCAAATCTTTCATCTCCTTAGACAGCTTACCGGTATCCTCTCTAACTATCCTACCGCCTACTTCTACCGCGCACTCAGTAATGATATCTCTGAAATTATTGTTCCTTGCCTCTAGGGTAATGTCGCCATCCTCAGTTAGAGCTGAATACCTATTCTGTAGCGAGATCCTGAACTCTTCTGCCCTCCCCCTCTCCGCTAATTCGTTGATGGGTTTCTTTCTTACTAATCTGTTGCGTTCCTTCTTCAGATTTAGGCTAATTCGGGACCTCACCATCCTGTGGTCACTGCATCGCACTATCCCGATTACCTGTATACATCCTGCACAATGGCGGGGGTTGAACACATTATGAAGTCGATTTCATTTTTAGTCTCTCCGTTAGGACTTTTCCATGTTAATTTCCGGTTCTTCCGTTTGTTGAAGAAGGTATTCATGATTCGTAAGTTATTGCGCTCTGCAAACTCAACTAGTAACTCCCGCCTGCTATTCCTAGAACCAATGCCATAGTCACCTACTGCCTTGTTTCCTGCCTGTTTTTTCCCTACCTTGGCATTGAAGTCGCCCATTAGTACAGTATACTGCGTCTTTACTTTTCGCGTTGCCGATTCTACATCTTCATAGAAGCTTTCAACTTCCTGGTCATCATAACTACATGTAGGTGCATAGGCCTGTGCAACCTGCAGTTTATACCGCTTATTTAGCCTAATTACGATGCCTGCAACCCTCTCATTAATACTATAGAATTCATCTATATTACCCGCTATATAGTTATTGACAAGGAAACCTACTCCTAGTTGTCGCCTCTCTGGTAAACCTCGATAACACAGTACATGCCCATCCTTCAGTACATATATGCCGCATTCGGCCTCCTAACCTCACTAAGCCCTATGACGTCCCATTTCATGCCCTCTAGTTCCTCTAACAGCACTGCTAAACTAGCTTCACTAGCTAGGGTTCTAGCATTAAACGTTTCCAGGGTCAGTTTCCAATGGCGGCCTGTCCAGCGGAGCCAGGCTTTCTTAGCACCCCCTGCTGCGTCACATGGTCTGACCGCCGCCGTGGTCAGTTATTCCGCAGCCGCTGGTGACTGAGGGCCGGGGTTTTATGGAACTTATCATAGGAGGTTGTGGCCAATTACTGCACCAGGGTGGCCAACTCCTGTTTGCTGCTATAGACCGTTTACAGAGAGTAGTTCCGCTCCTCCCTAGCAGGTGGCACAACTAGGACGGCCGTCATTGCTGGCCTTCGGAACGCATCGACGCACAGTGCGAACTGTTGCGCTGTGCGTCTTGTGTAAGAATGCCGGCAGACTTTTAAACACTGCTTCTTTGATGCAGATGTCATCTTTATTGTATAAGTATTGTGCGAGGAAGTAGAGCTATAGACCCTGTTGTTTACTGCGGAAGAACAGACTGTTTTCTACACAAGGTTCACATAATGGCCTCTCGGAGGTGTATCACATGTTCATGTTTCTTCCTGGGAAAAGAAAGCGCCTGTGAGTTGTAGAGAAAGGCTATGCCTCACACACCAGCTCATTTTAGCACCGGCAGTAGCCATGAGAATGCAAAAACGACCCTGGCGTTTTCTGAAAAGTTGTATATAATGCGTCTTTGCACTGAGGCCACGTTATTTTCGCAGGGCTTTAGGGAGTACCTTGACGTGGCTAATAATATCTACGCATTTATAAGAATTGATTGTGCAGAGAGGCAAAGTCAGTGTGGGCATGCCAGTGAATCTGCTTACTTTAATTATAGTACTGTTCCCAAGAATGCGCGATCGAATCCTGGCCTAGCTTAATTGGCGGCTGCTTTTCGATGGAGGCGAAAAGCTAGACGCCCGCGTGTCGTGCAATGTCAGTGCACGATAAAGAACTCCACGGGGTGGGAAAACTGTCAGTGAATCTGCTTACTTTAATTATGCACTGTTACCAAGGATGCTGGATCGAATCCCGACCTCGGCGGCTGTTTTTAGATGGAGGCGAAAAGGCAGGCGCCCATTTGCTGTTCAATGTCAGCACATGTTAAATAACCCTAGGGTGTGGCAATTTCCCGGAGTCCTCGACTCATAGCCTGAGTCACTTAGGAAAGTTAAACCCTAAAAACCAAACCAAACTTTAATTAGATAAGCACTGCTGCAATACATGTAATAACTGCTGATTTTATGAAGATAATTCACGGGTCAACCCTGGGGTGGCAATTTCCGGAGTCCTCGACTCATAGCCTAAGTCACTTTGGGACGTTAAACCCTAAAAACCAAACCAAACTTTAATTAGATAAGCACTGCTGCAATACATGTAATAACTGCTGATTTTATGAAGATAATTCACGGGTCAATTATGAAATTTACCATAATAAGATTTTTTATATCCCTGCTTGCTGGGACTGTACCTACTGTGGGTTCTGAATTCCGGTGTATTTTACAGTCACTTTTGCGCGAGCGCAAGTGAACGCCGCTGAGCACCTGATGCGGCCTTCGAGCAGCGTAATAGTCTTTTGAAATCAGGACGTCTACAGGAGGCAAACATTATATCTTATAAATTGTCGGGGATTACACGCGCGTCCATATTGAGCAGTAAATATTGTGTACAATGCTAAATGGTGAACATTCATAATGCGTCTCAGCCAGCACGGTCTGAACTTGCGTTCGCCTTTTGCGCAAGAAAATTTAAAGAAAATACGTTTGAGAGAATAATCAGTTTGCAATGTATTCAGTTTTACAGAAAACCGTGTTTCCCACAAAGAACGCTAGAGAGGGATAAAAAAAAAAAAACGAGCCGACGGCTGGCTGGTTTGCCGACACGTTCTAGCCAATGCAGAGAGTTAGGAGGGCGCAATAAATGAACTACATGGTTAAATTAAATATTTTTAGCCCCTACAAACACTATGAGAATTCACATGAAGTTTTTTGGCTGTCTATAAGCTCGCTGTCCCCAGCGATAGCGGGTGCGCCGCACCGTGCAGCCGATTACCAGCGCGCCGGAAGCCGTCAAACCAGAAGGCCCAAAGGCCGGCGATGGCGGAAGGGTCACATGATCAAATATGGCAGCGCCCATGCGCTCGCGCTGTAAAGGGTCTATAGAAGAAGCTGCTATAGAAGAAGCGAAGGGTAAAACTGCGCCTGGACATGGCGATATTCCTTATGAAGTCTTCAAGAATTTAGAAGGAGCCGCAGTTGACAGCTTGTTGGATGTGGTAAATGAGGTATGGCAAGGAGGAGACATTCCACTCGGCTGGAAACACTCGGGGGTGGTCCCAATACCAAAGGCTGGGAAACTTCCCACAAGCCTAGAATCTTTGTGGCCTATCTCGCTAACACCCACAATTTGCAAGATCTGTGAAAAGATGATAGCCACCCGCCTGTCATGGTGGTTGGAAAGTAATAAAAAATATCATGCTCGACAAATTGGGTTCCGAACAAACCTTGGCACAGAAAATGGACCGGCTATGCTCGCTGAAGTGGTCATACACGTGTCGCCTTATAGCCACCTAGTCTGCACTGTAGTGGCTACCGACGTGGCGAAGGCGTACGACAGCGTGTTGCATGCCAAGATTCTTAGCAACATGGAATGTATGGACATTCCCTTGTAGGTCATAAAAGCAGTACATAATCTGCTTAAGGACAGGACGTTTTCTATCCGGATAAACGGAAAACAAATTGGCAATTACACCTCGAACAGAGGCGTGCCACAAAGGTCAGTGTTAGCACCTTTGCTATTTATATCGCACTGATCCTGTTGGCGCGGAAATTAGCTGAAATACCAGAAGTGCGGTTCGTGATATACGCAGATGATGTCATGATTTGGTCTGTTCATAAACAACTTGAGAGACAGAATCGATATCTGCAAGAGGCTTTAAATACCATAGCTGAGCACCAGTGGCGTAGCCAGAAATTTTGTTCGGGGGGGGGGGGGGGGGGTCACGTTGCAGCGCGTCCTCCTCCATATAGAATTTGTCGATGGATCAAATATGATTAATTCCAGCCAATAGCCAATAGCCATTGTGTATTAGGTGCTGCAAACGAATTCTTGAATGCCACGCAGTATGCAGCTGCCAAGACAAATGTAAAATATTAACTTTATTATAGAAAGACCATATATGTATGTGACATTGTGGTAGAAATAACTGACATCAATGCTTCCCTGATTCTGTCTGTTGAATAAGTACAGAAAATATTAAACGAAATCTAGAACTATATCAGTTCGAAACCAGCAAAGCAGTGCATACAGGTGATATGAAAACGTAAAGACCAAGAAATGAACACTTTGACGGGAAATGCTTTATTGAATCTGTCATCCAAGACGCTTGTTTACATTTTTGTACACGTCCAACGGCCAATGACGCTGTCCTTTTTTCCATATATTGCACAGGAACACCTGTCACCGGTCGTATACTGTGGGTAATTTAAGTGAAATTATAGTCGCAACAGAGAGCGCACAGAAAAAGCAGGAGAGTTCCGAAACATATGTACATACAAATGCGAAGATATAATGGAATATTATAAATTAAAGCAACACATTGGAGAGCTAACTCGAAGAAGCATGGCTGAATGCGCGCACGAACATAAACATATCTCATCCCATGACAACGGAAACTCGCTGTGAAAATGCACGCGTGAGGAAGATTGGACGCAGCAGCAGCTACCTTCGTGCTGCAACTCGAACGGCCGTAGCCAGAAAGCATTCAAAGGGCTGCCAGGCAGAATTCACTCGGTCAGAGAAAACGAACGCGCACCGAAATGCGCCGCGTGATGGTGGGGGCAACACAAGAAAAACGCATGCGCTCTGGCTGACCTTGTCAGCCCCCGGGTAGCGAGAACAAGTCTCAATGTATCGTTCTGCATAGAAGTCAAAGTAGAAAAAATAACTAAGAACGTATAGTTACCTTTAGTAGTGCCTTGACATGGACGCTTTGGCGCAGGTGAAAAAAACGTTGAAATTCGTTTCTGTGACATGACGACAGTGACCACGGTGCTTCACCTCATTAGACCTCGCTGCGTGCTGGGGGCGCCCTTGGTTCGCCTGAGATGTCTCTCGCCAGGCCGATGTTCCCGAGTCCTGGCTCGGAAGCCGAGAAGAAGGAGAAGGAGCAGGAGCAGCCAGGGAGTAGAAATGAAGAAGAAACAATTTATACAACTTTTTAAATGATCTGACAAAAAAAGGGTTTCGGTGGAGGCAATCTGCCGTTTAAATATGGTAGGTTATCCCCAATTCCCTAGCTGGGGAAACAAAGTTTAATCGGTACAGTCCAATCAGCGGGCCACAAGCATGGACTTGAGATGCCGCCCACTGCCGAGGCTGGTGCTTGAGCCTCCTCTCACATCTTTCAGTGGCGAGGGCTAGCTTCTCCGATGTCGATGACAATTTTGTGCATGCTGGCGGTGGAAACCCTTCACTAAGGTAAAGTAGCCGGAGAAGTCGTCCGTTGGCTGAGGTCATTTCCCTGGCGTTACTTCTCAGAAGTTCACCCGCCTGCTTCGAGAAGTCGGTGAGCAGGGTCAATGCTGATCGGCGACGCGCCTTCGAACCTTTAAACAAAAGGTCAGGTTTCCGTGGTCGTCGCCGCGGGTGCCAATAGGATTAAGGTCTGAAAGAGCAGCTCCTCTCCGTCTCCATTGCGAAAGGAGAGGGGGGGCTTGGGCGCCGCAGTAGGAGACAAAGGATCACTCCGCCGCCGTCGGCGCCGCTTCGGTGCCTTTGGTCACGGTCGCTCACCGGCGCCCGCAAGGTCAGTTTCTGTTTTATGGGGGATTAAGGTCTGAAAGGGTAGCTCGTCTCCGTCTCCATCCCGAAAAAGGGGGTAGCGGGGAGGGGGCTTGGGCGCCTCATCAGGAGACAAACGGTCACTCCACCGCCATCGGCGCCGCTTCGATGCCTTTTGGTCGCGGTCGCTCACCGGCGTCCGCAAGATGCGTAGGGCGGCGTAGAGCGGTGTAGGAAAAAAAAACGAGGTGCAATAAAGAAACCAAAACGCTCCTGGGCCAATGTTCAGCTCCTTCTCTTCGGCGCGTAGGAAGAAGCGTGAAAACGAAAAAAAAAAACAGCCACAAACAAAAAGCGCAACCACGGAGTGTACGAGGAGAAGGGCGAGGGAGTACCACTAAGAGCTCCTACAGCACGGTGAGGATTCGCAGAAGGCACGAGAAAAAAGAAAGCCCCAAAAGAGAGATTGATTGATTGATTGAAAAACTTTTTATTGAGGTGCAGAAAATGAGATGAGTAAATCATGGGTGGCTTCCTCTGTACAGGATGCCAAGGAAGGTTGCCGTGGCGCCGGCGTGGCGAATCAGTCCTCGCTGAACCGCCAGGTCGGAGCTGAGCAGACAGTTCTCCCACTCGTCCCCTGGCGCGGCTCTGCTCTTTTCCTTGCCTTTGCCCTCTTTGCCACGACTAACCCTTCTTTTCTCTAATTCCCACTCCCCGCGTGGTGCAACGGCGGTGATTCCCTCAACAGAGGAGACAGTTGAAAGCACCACGTTACCCCCTTTTCTCCCATCCCCAACCAGAACATCAATCCTCTCCCACTCGTCCTCAGAGATGTGTGTTGTGATGTGCGGGGGTCTGTGTCCCTTACACCCCGCGGTGACGTGGTATGTAGTAGGGGTGTCGTCACACCACGGACACGAGTCTAAATACTCGGTCGGGAACATGAGGTGCAGGCGATGTATGTTAGTTTACGTGTTGGTCTGGAGGCGACGCCAGTCGCTAGACTCCTCGGCGTTAAGTAGGCGATGTGGTGGAGGGAATTGTCTGCGCTGCAGTCGCAGTGTAGCGAGCCTTTCTCCATACGTGGGAGTTAGGGGAGAGAATGAGCAAGTCCCGGTGGCTCGGTTGGTGTGTCCTCGAGCTAACCTGTCAGCTACTTCATTTCCCTCTAATCCCGCGTGCCCCGGAGTCCAGGTTATTCTGTGCTTAGGGGGATTGCTTGTTGGTTTTGCTGATGGTAGAAGGTGTGCAATGCGGGACGAAATGCGGCCGGCGAGGAAAAGGCGACAGGCTTCTTGTGAGTCGGTAGCTATTGTAGTGCTCCGGTGTGTAGAGTCCGCGTGAGCGATGGCCAAGGCGATTGCCGCCGCCTCTGCGATTACCGGGTTGACATGCTGGATACTGATGCTGTTAAGTTCCTGGTGCGTGGCATTGGTGATGACGGCTACCGCGTGTCTGGATTGCGAGTACATGGAGGCGTCCGTATAAATGACGTTTTTAGTGAGCCGAAGGCTTGGTCGCAAACTGTGAATTCGAGCCTGTCGCCTGCCGTCATGAATGCCGGCCTGCATGTTCTTGAGGAGGGGGGCCACGTGTAGGCGGCCACGGATTGCCTTTGGAATGTCCGTGGTGTCATTTATTCTGGTGACGTCCGCCGGGCTGCCTATGCGCTGCAGTATATATCTGCCCGCACTGGTAGTGAAGAGGCGTTCTTTCTGTGAGCTGAGGGTGACTTCTTGAATTTCGGAAAATGTGTTGATTAGGCCTAGTGCAAGGAGTTTGTCTGTGCCAGTAGATAGCGGGAGACCGAGGGCCTGTTTGTAAACTGTTCGAATGATGACGTCAGCCTGTTCTTGGTCCGCACGAAGGAGAGACTGGTACGGGAGGCCGTACGCAAGGCGAGTGATGACCAGTGCTCGCACTAGGCGTATGGTGTCCTCTTCCTTCATCCCCTTCTTATTTCTGGTGACGCGCTTTATCATCCGTGCGATTTGCTAAGACGTGGTCTTTAGTGTGTGGGTAGCCTTCCTGTCGCTTTGAAGCCAAAGCCCCAGTATGCGACATAGCTCCACTTCTTTGATGACAGTGCCATTTAGTCGGACTTAAATTGGTCCCGGTGAAGTGTAGGCATGGCCGCGTATACGGATGATTTCGGATTTCTCCGGCGAGAATTGTAGGTTGCAACGCGCCGCTTGTGTTTCCACACTGGAGGGCCGCCCGTTGTAGAGTTTGTTCTTTAGTGGCCAGAGATCCTGTAATTGTCCAGATCGTAATGTCGTCGGCGTAGATAGTGTAGCCGATATCTGGAATGTCTTGTAGAGCCCTTGCAATGGGTAGCATTGCAATGTTGAAAAGTGAAGGGGAGATGATGGAGCCCTGCGGGGTTCCGCGATTTGGGACCGTTTCCGAATTAGTTCGCACTTCTCCGATTCCAATGGTGGCCGTGCGATTTGTAAGGAAAGTCTTTATATATCTAAAAATGCGCTCACCGCAATTCATTCGGTTAAGTTCAGTTAGGATAGTTTCGTGGGAGACGTTATCGAAGGCTCCTTTGAGGGCGAGGGAAATACCGCCTTTGAAACACTGAGCGGGAATGGAAACCTGTCTTGTTTCGACGTCCACCCCCTCCTCCGCGGCCGGCGCGAGTTGACGCGACGAGCCCGCTCGCTATCTCAACGCCCTTGAAACTTAGTGCTCGGAAATGGTTCCTTGCTTTACGTGACTCCGTCTGCATGGGCGTTGCTACGAAATGTAGCCCCCAAGTTCGTAATGTTCGTGCCGAAATGTATTTTCGAACGAACCGGAAAAAGATATTGTAGACAAAACCCAGAATGCTTTCGAGCGCCGGTGGTTGTTTTGGTCGGCGGTGCATGACAGCACGAAAACAATTCGGGGGGGGGGGGGGGGGGCTGAAGCCCCATAAGCCCCCCCCCCCCCCCCTAGCTACGCGCCTGCTGAGCACGTCCAATATGCAGGTCTGGAATTGTCACCTCAAAAGTCCAGTTACATTCATGTTGCAAACAAGAACGGAAGAAAACAATTGGCAACACAAAAAGTCAGCCTAAATATTGAAAATCAGGCATTGGAAGAGGTGGACGAGTTGAGAGTTCTTGGCCTAGAAATTCACAAATCCGGCAAAGGAACACAATGGCTTCATAAGGTGAAAAACCTAGCTTCGACTTCCTTAAACTTGATAAAACGCATCTCGTCTAGGGGAGGAGGAGCTCGAGCGGACATGGCAAGAAGTCTTGTACAATCGGTGTTACAGCCGAGGATACTATACCAGACCCAATTCCAAAGACTCACGAGGCGGCAGTGGGCGAAATTGGAAACAATAAATAGAAACGCAATGCGCACTATCACGGCCTTACCAAAACTTACCTCTATCCCTATTCTTCGAGAGTTTGCACAGATATATATATATACGTTGACAGAATTAATTGAACAACGAGAGGCAACAAGGGATATGAAGCGAAAGTACGTTATGCCCATAGCATCCTTGTAAAACGAAGTGGCAGTTCAAACAACATCAATGGCTGACCCCCCTCCATGGGAATTCACGACTATAACGACAAACAAGACCACTCGGCTTCGTCGCAAAGAAAAGCTGGCATCTCGACCTCTGGTTGATGCACTTCCAGGTACCTGCATTGCATATACGGACGCATCAATTATAAAAAATAGCGGTAGAACAGCAGCTACTAGTCCAACACACAGCGAACTAAAGGTACATAAAGAATATGTTTCAGAATACCCGGACCCGCTTGTGATGGAACTCTATGCAATCCGCGATGCTATGGAGGCCATAAATAAAAAAGATTCCATAACAGAAGCCCACATCTATACAGACTCCTTAGCCGCCATAAAACAACTGAAGAAAGTGACAAAGACGCTATGTGTTACCCAGGAAATCCACGCACTCAATAAAAAAAAACAAAGATAAGCATCCAGATACATTGGACACAAGACGATTCTGAGAAAGCTAAGCAGAGAAAAGTTTACCATCTCACACACAAAGTTCCAAACACTAATGTGCCCCCCACCAGGATCCCTTTTGATGCCTGTTCCGCTGTTCCCATCTTAGCATCCTCTTTACCGAAAAGTACACGTGCCCTCATTCCCCCGTGTACATTCCCCCTCCCTCGTAACTTAACGAGATTGGAGGAATAAGTAGAGTGCATATTTTGTCAGCGTAAAAGTGAAGACAGGAGGAGAAAGACATGGAACAAATCCTGATCCTGGGCCTAGACTTCACCAAGGCCATCGACGATGTCAAGCACGAGGCTATCCTCGAAGGGCTCGAAGTAGGGGAGAGAACGTATAACTACATAAAAGACTTTTTATCGGGCAGAAAAGCCTGCATGATATTTCAAAATTTAGAATCTCCTATGATAGAGTTAGGAAGCAAAGGCACACAGCAGGGCTCAGTGCTATCGCCTTTCCTATTCAACGTGGCAATGAGAGGCCTCCCGGGTAAACTTAACCAAATCAAGGGGCTAAATTTTAGCATGTATGCGGACGATATTAACCTCTGGATTAACCATGGGAGCGATGCGAGTACGGAGGAACGCCTACAGGCAGCGACCGATATCACTGTCGTTTACGCAGCTAAAAGGGGACTTTCGTGCTCCCCGCATAAATCTGAGTTGTTCGTTTATAACCCAAAGTACCTCTGCTGCAATAATAGCGGGAAGTTTCATATTCAGGTGGAGGGCAAACCGATGCCAAAAGTAGATCAGATCAGGATTTTGGGGATGGTCATTCAATCCCACGGCCATAACGGAGAGGTCCTGAAAAAATTAGGAAGTTAAGCGATGCAAACCCTCGGGCTCTTGAGGAAGGTCGCCACTAAAGGAAGAGGCCTCAAGGAGAGAAATTTACTAAAACTAATCCAGGCATACGTAATAAGCAGAATCAGTTACGCCACGCCCTACCTGGACATCAAGGCCGGCGAAAAAGAGTAGTTAGACTGCCTTATTCGAAGATGCGTTAAGAAGGCGCTAGGACTGCCCATGGGTACCTCGAGCGAACGACTATGGTTCGCGCCGCCGCGGCGGCGGCGCAACCATGGCTGCATCACGTGATATGTGACGTCACGCCAGGGATGAAGCGGCGCGCGCCCGCCGTCGCGTCAGTCTCTGTGCCCGCAACCGCGCCAGCGTCTTTGCGCCGGACGTGTATGCGGTCAAGATGCCTCTAAACGCTAAGGACGTTAATAATAGGAATGCAAAACGAAGGCTGCAGCGTGCTACGGAAACCGATAAGGGGAAACAGTTTAGACTTGGTGTTGTGTAGAAATGCTCAAAGACAATACAGAATAAGTGACGTGCAAACCAAGTCATGCATTTACGGACCATAAGAGTGTGTTTGTCGGGCTGCAAAGAATAAAGTACGACGATTAACCTAAAACCACGTCTCCGTTACTTAGCCCCATCCACACTGAGGCAGCTGCTTAACAAGCCTCCAATTTTTTCTCCATCTTCCTTTTCTTTCTTCTCTATTTTCTCTTCTGTCCGCACGAGTTAGCGAACGTGGCTCAGCTACAGAGCCAGTAGCAGGCCAGTACAGGTTCTTTTCCTTCTTCCTACGGCCACAATAACAGCCACCTAATTTTTTATCTGGTGAAGGCTGTCATTGCACCCCTACCACTTCGGTGAACGACTGCCGTTGCAACACGCGTCTTTCTCCCCCTCTTCTTTACTCCTCTGTCTGCACGAGGCAGCGGAGGTGGCTCATCTACAGAGCACAGTAGCAGGCCCGTGCATTTTCTATGCATTCTTTCTACAGTCGCGACCAACCACCCTACAGGTTATCTCTTCTCGGCCTTAGCTTCGGACGTGTGTGTCTGTTCTTATCAGCTTAATATCTGATACTGGCCTTAAGGGGTCACAGATATTAGTTTATTTTTGTAAAGAGGTACCTGCGATGGAGCCCGCTCCTCCGGTACCACGGGACGGTACGACATTGCACTGGTGTCGGGTTCGGACCAGGCCTACGGGCCGCAGATCTGAATACAAAGGAAGTGATCTTACCCTGCGAATTTGTTCCTTTTAACGTAAGTAGCAGGCTTCCAACCTGCCAACCAAGATCCGTATAACTCGTGCTATGATCTTTCCAGTTGTGATGTATGGATGCGAGAGTTGGACTGTGAAGAAGGCTGACCGCCGAAGAGTTGACGTGGTTGAATTGTGGTGCTGGCGGAGACTCTTGAGAGTTCCTTGGACGGCCAGAAGATCAAATCAGTCGATATTGTCGAACATAAACCCTGGCTGCTCATTGGAGGGTCAAATTCTGAAGTTAAAGCTCAGCTACTTTGGTCATCTGGTGAGAAGAGAGGAGTCGCTGGAGAAAGATTTTATGTTGGAAAAGATTGAGGGTCACCGGAGAAGGGGTAGGCAGCGAATGCGATGGTTAGATGGCATCCTCGAGGCACTGCAGATGAAGTTATGTGATGTTAGGAAGATGGTGAGAGACCGGAAAGCGTGGCATGATATGGTCTATAGGATCACGAAGAGTCGGACACAACTGAACTGAGCAGGCTTCCACTTTTTTAGAGCGCAGCACTTTGGCGCGCGTTCTTGCGCTTCGCGGCGGCGTCGCGATCCCTTGTAACCAGCTCGCAGCTGACGCAGCGCGCGCTCCTGCCGCCACCGTTCGCGGCAGCGTGTATCCCCCTCTTGCGTGGCGGCGAAGGCGTTCTTCGGTTGCCGAAGCGCCGGCTCAGCATAAGCGGACCACGGCGCGTTCATCCTAAGCCGAAACGCAGAGCCTTGTTGACTTGACTCGCTAGCGGGATCAGTCAGGCACACGCGTGCCGTGCTACCCGCGACCTCCTGATCTACAAAGCTTTCTTTAGACAGTCAAGAGTGCAGTGTTTCTTGAAGGAATGTGTAAAAAATACAGTTGTCTAACTGTACATACATGTCTTGCTCGCATTCTTTGCCTAAACCTATCGAAAAGCTGGAACAGCTGATGAGCTGTGCTCAAATTTCGCATTAGGAAGTAACATAATCGTCAGCAAATTTTTGCTTATCAGTAGATGTCGGAACATTCCTTCCCTGTTGTTTCAGCAATTTCTCTAACTTTTATTTAGAAACTATTAGGACATTTTGTAAAACCCGACTAGGAGAAAAATGATTTCTGCCCTTAAATTTGCATAAAACAATGCGCGAGGTAGGCCACCAGCCGTTTTCTCTACCCCTCTATCTTTCTTTCCACAAGGGCCCGTATTCCGAGTCTGCGTCGTTATCGAAAGTGTCGCTATCTCCCTGACCTCTAGTCAACTGATTGGCGGAAATGCCGAACATGATGATGCCACCTCTTCCGGTTCGATATTGGCAACACCTGGTTCCGGTGTTTTGACCAATCAGATGACGAGAGGTCAGTTCGATAGCTACGCGAATTCAGAATATGGGCCCTGGGCTCGAACCGTGCACAAGAGACACCCCCGATGGAGCCACACTAAGCACTGTGTATGATACGCTATAAAGGAGAGGCATAGTGGTGTAATGATCTAATATTGCATTTAGTCGGTAAATTAATAGGTGAGAAAGTCCACTTTGAATATTAGCGAGTTTTAGAGTGCACGCGCGTAATGGGGTCACATAATGAGAGCGTTAAAATTACCCTATTCTAAAACTCTCCATGACCTCGCCGCCCCACAGAAATGGTGATAAATGAACCAACAGTGAGCTAGAAAGCGGCAATCGAGGAGGTGATGCTTTTCTAGGTTTACAGACGCTTGAAGCTAGTAGAGCGATAGCTCAAATGTGCACTAGTGGCCTGTCTTATACACGGCGAAATGCTCTGGTCATATATACACAGGTGGCGAGGATGTGGTTGCTAGGCAGCGGCGGTGAGAGCGGTGCAACACAATGAAAATTGGTGCCACGGCGAAATCGTAGCATTGCGGCCACTGTAGCTTTTGCTACAAAAACTATGTGCAATACAGCATATGTTGAAAATGCAGCCCAAAAATTCTTAAGCATTAGTACAACTCTTTTGTAGTGTGCACGGATCAGCAAATATCTTTACAGCATTATATCATTTGGTGGTGGTGTGACTATAAGGATGCTCATAAATATATCATTTGGCGGTGGTTCAGAACCAGTTCAGAAAAGTTCCAGTTTGTGCTTTATGATTTACTTTTATTTCCACATGTCACTCACTGCGGTCAGCGGACCCAACCAGGCAGAAGATTGTCGTCAGTCGGGCCGCATACGTCATGAACCAACATCACATGAACGTTTAGATCACGAGTGGGGTCGTGCGGAGACCCAGGAGGCCTGTGTGCCTCAAATTCTTCGTAAAATGAATTTTTGCCTCCTCCTCCTGCCTGTCTTGAAAAATGAAAATGAAAGGTTTGCGTCACCAAACTCTCCAGTGCAGCTTTATCACTGCATCGTGCTTTACAATGCGCAATAGTATGACTTTTCACCTAGTTTTTTCGTAACCTACCCCCCTGCCATTTCATTGCTTCTCCTTTGTCAACAGTCCAAACTGTCTATTTTATAGGCTCATATAGACAAGCGTTTTCTTCCATGTGCGCTGTGCACTTAACCTCACGGTCCCTCTTCTAAGAAATTGAAGTTGGCTTCACAAAGCACATCGCGAGCAAGCCAGCGAAGCCACTTTGCTAAGTGCTGTTTTTACTGTTCACCGGATCCACTCGTTGTGCAGTCTTGGCCTAGCATTACGTTGTTATGCATCTGCGGCTTTGAGATAAGGTAAACTGCACTTGTGCCGCGGTGATATTACTCCACACAATGTATCACAATGACCAAACACTGTTCACTACTACAAGCGTTTTGTTAATAAAAATGTATTTTGTATAAGTAAACAAAAAAACATACAGCATAAAAAACAAAGCCACAGGGATCCCGGTTTCAATTTACTATGTCATTTTTATAACATTACACACCTTTCCATCTTGTGGTAGATACGTTGAAATGCCTCCCCTCTGGATGCTGCAAATTTGCTTCTGCCGCTGCTTCCACCATGCTAGTGCCAAGTGCACAAAGCAGTCCAGCAACAATATGGCAATGCCTAGTAGCAGCTTAACTGGAAAGGCGTGCAGTGGGACTCTATAGAATAGTACACATACACAGTCTTTATAATGGTTTCCAAAGAAACTTATGGTGCTTCCAGTGTACCAGTCTGGCGTTTATACTTTCCCCCTGCTCCACAACTTGCACAGCACTGGCGTTTTCAAATTACCTGCTCGACGCAAGCACTCCAACAGCACATACGCGGAGTGAAGCAGCCTCGAACTGCACACGCACACCCCTCACAGATTCACTCTCGTCACATTTCAGTTCACTTGTTGGACTTTCGCTTGTCCCCTTGGTCTCGATGCCGCCGGCTGTGATGGTCCCGGCTCTCTTTTTCGTGATAGTCCTTCTCTCGATAGTCCTTGTCCTTCTCTCGGTAGTCCTTGTCCTTCTCTCGATAGTCCTTGTCCTTCTCCCGATAGTCCTTATCCTTCTCTCGGTAATCCTTATCCTTTTCCCTGTAGTCCTTATCATAGTAATCCTTGTCTTTATAGTCCTTGTCCCTGTGCTCTCGGTAATCTTTCTCTCGGTGATCCCGGTAATCTTTGTCCCTGGGCTCACGGAAGTCCCGTCCCTCTCCCCTGAAGTCTCTGGAGTCCCTGATATCTCGCGGTTCCCGGAAGTCCCTCGAGTCCCGGAAGTCTCTCGCGTCTCGGAAGTCTCTTGTGTCCCGGAAGTCTCTTGTATCCCGGAAGTCTCTCGTGTCCCGGAAGTCCCTCGTGTCCCGGAAGTCCTTCGTGTCCCGGAAGTCCCTCGTGTCTCGGAAGTCCCTCGTGTCTCGGAAGTCGCGGTGTTCCTTAAGTGGCGCCTTGTCACGGTGGTCGCCTCTAGTGTGCGCCGAGCGACTTGTGCTCTTGTTGCTGGCCGACACGTGCTGTGACTGGGATGACCGGTGCCTCTGGGCATCCTTCTTTGGGTCACTGGGTGCCTGTGTGAAAAGAACAACAAGAATGTGACCATCAGTATGCAGTGTACATTTATATGGCAAGCATCGCCGAACTAATATACTTACAGTCATACCTGGATATATAGAACCCAGATCATTTGAATTTTGGTTATATCCAACTCACGGAATATCCGTTTGAAAATCTCATGCAAAAGTATAGGAAAGCTGCATCATATATTGACCTCGAGTTCACCGGTCGTTCGATATATCAAACTCCGCACCACGCACTGGAAGTCGCGCCTTCCAAGATGATTGCATTACCCTCGGCCGTTTGCCGCGTGACGTTTTCAAGCCACGCGCGGAAAGAATGAGAGAGAACAGTTCGGCGACGGCTGGTCTAGGGTAGTGCAGCGCCCTTTCCCCAGAGGCGCGTGCATCTGCGGGAATCGCTCGCAGCGCGGCAGCACGCCACGCTTGCAAGCCATGTGCGTGACAGAACGAGAGGGTTTGGAGCAGACGCAGCCAATGCAGCCATGTTGTTTGGGTGAGGGAAAAAACGCGATAGAGCGAAGTGCAAGGGTAGGCCCATTTTTCTGCCGAGCTTTCTCCCTCCTTGCTCTCTCTTTCTTGACCTTCGTTTGCAGGAGCACGCACTATGCATTGCGCCGACAAACCAACTCAGCCCCTGGCAGATAGAACATCGCACGCTTTCTTAAGTGCGTGTTGTAACACCCTGTGGGTGACGGGTGTCGTGCGATACGCATCTCGTGCCGTCGTGCTGAACATGTGTAAGCTATGGCAGCTGCGGACATTAAGAAGCTTTTTTGGCGAGAGTCGTCCATCCTTGTCGTCATGCTAAATGTGTGGCACAGCGCAAGCTATGGTAGCTGCGGACGTTAAGAAGCAGCGATTTTTTTTTGTGAGTCGTCCATTCTTGCATCTATGAATCAACGAAAGCATGCGGTCAGCTGCGATCATGACACCGGTTTTAGCACTGTTCACTGCAAACGGCATTTGCAGCTATCACGCTTTCCAATGATTTAATGGCAGTGGACTACACCTGTTCCAAGCGTGGCGTGATAAACCGAACCAGGTCTGTGCAATCAAGCCATCCTGGGCACTCTGCCTTCGCTACCCACCACTGCAAGAACTACCACAAGTATAGTCACAAGATAAACACGCCGTGACATCGCTGCACAGCATCTGGGCATGCTGCCAATAAATGAGCTGCGGATGCAACGGCCAAAACAGAGGGACGTGCCACAGACTGCAATTTTCACATGCAAGTGAGAACATGCGCGATTTCTGCTGCGGCGACGCCAAAACCTGTTTTGAGCTGCTGCGGCAGTACAAGCGACGCAGTTCCAACAAGTTGGAAATTTTTCGTTATGTCGCTGCCGCTCATCGATTAGTTCGCTCAACCACTTGCACGTGAACCGGCCTTAACGTTTAGTTTTTTTTTTTAAATTCTCGGGGGCGAAAGTGGAAGGTGGGTTCATTATGCGAGTGGGTTGATTACGCGACAAATTGAGTATAATTTTTCATGATCGCCAGCAGCATCTCAAGCCGATTTTTGTACATTGAATCATCGATATATTGAACTATTTCGCGATCCCCTTTGAGCTCGATATATCCTGGTTCGACTATATCTTGATATATGCTGACTAGCTATTACTGAACTAATGCCAAAAGCTAGGTGGCTGGCCTATAACCAGTACTAAGCAGTGTTTACTTGCTGCTCATATGAATAGAGGTAGCTCCAAAGAACCCAAGCTGGCATGGCATCTCAACTCGCCAAGTACTGCTTAATTTCTGCACGCAATTAGCATTATCCTAACTTAATCCACCACGAGGCGTCTCCTGCTGCACTTCAATTATTTCTGTTTGATGCCACCAATGTCACTGCAAAAGGCGCTACCAAGTTCTTTGCTCGTCCTACCTCTTTTCAGCGGGAGACCACCAAGCTGGACGCAGCACCCAAGCATTATGCCCAGTGCATCTATTAAGCAACGTCTGTTCCCTTATTTTTCTTGGTCTTACTTAATAGTAAGGGTGTGCGAATATTCCAAATTTCAAATATGAATCCCACATGTTTGTCATTCAATTCGTATCTGATTTGGAAAGTTGATCTCAGGAGATTTCTGAACATTCAAAAATTTCTAAACACTAACAGCTGTAGAATATTCGGACACAGCCAAGTATTCGGAAGTCTTTGGAGACAGCAGTACTATCTCGTTTTTGACGGTTCAAAGTAGAGTTCCGGCCGGCGATCATGTAAGGTTGCACACTCGTTAATTCGAACATGAGCGGGCTCGCAATAGTTGACAACGAGAGGGGATCGTGTCAAGGTACGACTCACGCCACCAGCAATCAGTGAAACACACCTCCCCCACCGCAAACTGCATGGAACAGTGTCGCCCGCACATATCTCGTGCGTTAAGGCAGGCGCAACGGAGACTGAAAGTTCCTCATTTCCGACATATAGCTTAGTTGCGCAGTTTCGGTTCCGCTTTCCTGAGCTCCGTGTCATCTTGAGACTACGAGTGGGCGCACAAGTCGGTCAGTCGCGCTGTTTCAGATGCTGCTCGGCATTGTCACTGTTTTTATTTTTGGGATTGCAGCGCACTGTTCTAATGCTCACTTGTACTGAAACTGCGCACTTCACCACAATGCTTCACAGCGTTTACTGTGCGATGAAGCATCCTCAAAAACTAGTGGGGCCGTTTTGTGAAAAAGAACCACTGCCTCTGCATCGTACTGCAAAAGCACAGAGGTGGCCTTCCTGACAGTGCGTACAGAACTTAACGAAACTGGGCAACAAATGTTGTCACTAGGGTTTCATCTCTCAAGTAGAAAACAATCATGCAGATGCTGATCAGTAAACATTATCGTGATGCCAAAGGCTTTTGGCAGTTTTTTCAGGCGCATTTGATAATCCGAGCCTTCAATTCATTAGAACATTTTTTCTGGTCCTTTCGAAATTGTACTGCCTTCAGCAGCGATACACAACAGCTCTACGCAGTTGTATACAGGTTTTTACTGCGCAATAAACCGGTATACAGAATCGTGTATAAAATTCATACCAAATTTTTCGTTACAGCAAATGCTTCTGCACAATTCTAGTTTATTTTTTTTTTAGTTTAAAAGTGATTGCAACAGCAACATTACGAGACATGCCTCTTGAGATATATTGAATGTCTTGCCTACAGGAGTTCGATAAAGGCCCACAGTAGTGCTTGATAACTTTTCATGGGATTTTCACAAGGATGCTTCAGTACGTAATATAAGCAATGATTCGATATATCCGATTCCGATTGCATCGTGAGCAAAGAGGTCTCTGATAGGGCACGCAGATTTACTCCAGACTGCATGACGAAGCACGCCTGGTTCTAGTCAGGTGGTGTGTGCATATAGTTTGGAGTAGATTTGCAGGCACTTGAGGGGTCTCTTATGCTCATTATGCAGCAGTCATGGACAAAATTTTAAGACATGCAGAATCGAAAAAAAAAAAGAAAAAAAAAAAAACATTGACTTGTGCTTTTCCTGTCGACACAACCAGCAAGTGTTCTTTTTTTTATTTATTTATTTCACCAGTACAACTGGAGAGATCTCCTGGCAAAAAGCTGCTTTTGCAGCTTGACGGGGCTCGGAGACCCCTTACAAAGTGTTACACAAAGCAGTGGCATTGACATGTAACAAAATTACTACAGGAGAATGATGCATGTAAAAAAAGCGAGGAAAATACACATACAGGATACATAAAATTAATACACTCGATAAATGCAATTATTTGGTGTAAAAATATGGAGGTTTTAGGGTCACCTGCCAAAAAAAATTAAAAATATGCGTAAAGACATGTAGAAAATCCACCCGGACATGCTGACTGTTCACTAGTGTACAGATTAAACAGATGTACAGGGTGATCCACCCCCAGCCACAACACTGTCACCGCCCCCAGAGCAGTACTGCGTGTTCATTACAAATGGTGGAACATGCAGGCTACATTATGTTTGCAGGCCATCCAGCAAACTAGCTTGTCTCGCCAGAAAAAAGAGAAATTCCAGTCTGAGAATCTATAATCTTTTGGCGACAAATTTACACCCGTGCACCAAAGCGGACATCCACAATTACTGTTTTTCTCCACAAAAAGATGCATCTGACAAAACTGCTTGGGCAAAGATGGTAAGAATGTTAAGAAGGCTACCCTATGCATATCACAGAAACAGTTTCCTTCAAAATCGGAAAAAGCAGGCACGCAGTGTTGTTAAAGCCCATGGTCTCTCCACATTGCCGCGAAAGTGTGTGTGCTGTGAAATGCATGACTGACATGAGTGCATGCTACAAGTGGAAAAGGCTACTGCCGCTTAGGGTGGAGTTGTGCATTGCAAAAAAAAAAAAAAAAAAAAAAAAAAAAAAGAAATTAGTCAACTTGGACGACCAAGAAAGAAGTATGTACGAGGGATTCTCGAAACACGTTGTGCCAGGTGTCACAACGGTGCTTGAAGCGAAGAGGCGTGGTGAAGTGAATTCCTTTGCTGAAGTAAGTGATCAATTGGTCATCATCATCATCAGCCTGATTATACCCTCTGCAGGGCGAAGGCCTCTCCCATATTTCTCCACTTAACCCGGTTCTGTGCTAGCTGCATCCACTTGACCCCTGCGAACTTCTTAATCTCATCCGCCCACCTAACTTTCTGCCGCCCCCAGCTACGCTTTCCTTCCCTTGGAATCCAGTTTGTTACCCTGAGCGACCATCGACTATCCTCTCTTCGCACCACATGTCCTGCCCATGTCCATTTCTTCTTCTTAATTTCCACTAGAATGTCGGTAACTTGAGTTATTTCTCTGACCCCCTCTGCACGCTTTCTATCTCTTAATGTTACCACTACCATTTTTCGTTCCATAGCCCTCTGGGTTGTCCTCAACTTAAGTAGAACTCTCTTGGTTAACCTCCACGTTTCAGCCCCATATTGCTATATGGGGATCAATTGGTGAAGCAAATCAACTGTAGTTGGGCTCCCATATTGCAGCTGACTACTGAGCTCTCATTTGCAAGAGGCACATGACAGATAAGGTGCCCCCTTGAGTACCGTATTTACATGATTGAAAGTCGGCCCCTTTTATAAAATATGAAAATCCGAAGTGGGGGGGTCAGCTTACAATCAAAAGCAAGCAAGATAAAAATGTAACATACTTCTCAAAAATTATTATTTTTTTTTTTTTTTTACTTTTTACTGTGCAGTGCAAACAAAGTATGGGAGCATCAATAGCCTACAGAAGAACTGCTATTCCGATCGCGGAGACGCTCGCCTTTTGCATGCCAGTCTCTTCGGATCATGTGACACAGCGGCACTTCTAGGAAGCGTCGATGGTCGATGGAAGAGCAGACACCGATCATTCATTGGGTTCGCACCTTTGACTTGGCGGCCGGCCGCGCGCTTTTTCACGAGCTCTCCAGTCCAAAAAGTATTCGGCGCTCATTCACTGCAGCGTTTAGGAAGGCGGCTATCATTTATTCCGGAGAAACAACTGCGCTGTGGGCCACAAGTTTGAAGCATCTGAATTGGTTATGCGGGAGTAGCGGTGGCAGCGAGACAAAATTTCAAGCTGTCATGTTAAGCGAAGAGGGTTCTGAGGGATAGAGTCTGGACTCTATTCACAGCTGGGGGCCAAGCTTACAGCGTATATTACCAAAATACGTGATCTGAAGTGGAGACGAGTTGTACGGTCAAGCAACAAATTTTTGTTGTGGAAAGCATTCACCGGTACGTTATTTTTTATTTTGGTAACATGAAATTTGGGGGGTCGACTCACATTCAAGTCGACTTAAAATCGTGTAAATACAGTAGAAGTCAGACAAAGTGATGTTGCAGCAGCCTCTATACGAGAGAAGCAAGAGTAAACAAGCGTATGCTTCACCAGTTTCTCTCAGATGGCTGGGGTATCATAAAAGTCCTCACTTCTACACGAGGCACTTTTTCTACGCCAGGCCGCAATGACAAAATTGGCAGGAAAAGATATTTCAGAGGAGCATAACACTTGGCTAAACCTACTATAATGTGCAAAAACACTACTTTAGTGCCATTTATCAAGTGTAGGAACGTTGGTGTCTTCTCTCCATCACCTGCCACAGGTACGCTCGTGAGGACAGTGATGAATGCTGCGAAAGTTGCCACGCACGACACAGATGTGAAGTCTCGTTCTAAACTTGCCATACAAACGTGCCTGTATGGCCTAGGGGCAGCATGTCTAGCACGGGATCTAAAGATCCTGGAAGGCTGGACTCTGATCTCACGCTCCAATCTTAAGGGCCAACTGAAGCTAAATTTTATTTCGATCCTACAACTAATCCAGACGAAGTTCCACACTCTGCAGGAAACTATTTCTGCACTGACAAGAGTTTCAAAATGTGTGGCAGACGACGCGTGCACCTAGCGGCGTGTCGCAGAGTTGGACAATTCACCTAATATGAGAAAGAAAAGGGTGCTTGAGATGCCTCGCCGACCCAGGCCCATTGCGTGTGAACGGTTTGAGGATGGCGTGCAATCCAGAGCTTGAGCAGCCCAAGAGTGGCTTGGTGGTGCTACGTTTCCTTAAAATTCTGCTGAAGTTTTTATAATTTCCGCCATGAATACCAAGCTGAAACCGTGTGCAGCTGCCAGGAGCACTGACGCATGTGGCGTACAAGTAACGTGCGAGTTGCATGCGTCTCAGATGTACGCAAAACATAGGACAAAACAAACTGTGGTCCACGTTGAAGGTTGGCTTTTGTTAACAATGCTGTAAAATCATACGATCGAATCGATGCTCACGTCTCTCACAGCACCCGAACAAAGCCCCTGTCCATTTGATGAGGTTTCTGCAAGAAGCAGCAAGCTGCCAGTATGCTACAACTAGAGTGGCCAAGGGCCCGATTGTACCGATTTCTATGTCATTTCTGGCTCTTAGTAATGGCCGCACTTTTTCCAATTTCAGTTTCAGAAGCAGCACTTTTTGTGAACAATTCCTGAAACATTGACTTCGGTTAAGAATGCTGCATTTCCCTTTTAGTGCTCTCCCTTCACATACTATACTAAAAAACCCTTTTTGCAGAGAAAATTGTTTTTGCAGTTAGCATTTAAGGGCAAAGCCAAAGTTGGCAGTGCCGGCCAATTCGACAATGCAGGAAATGGTGAACCGGTTAGACATCCTGAGTTAGTGCTGTCACACTAAAAGGAGAATAGTAGCAGTGAACGTCGGCTATGCTAGCAGTGACAGCTGGGCAGCTGCAACTGACCTCCCAGGCACAGTTAAAAAAAAAAAGAAAAAAAGAAAAAAAAAAACGCAAAAAACCCCCACTAGGCAGCCTTCAGTGGTGGGCCCTCCCTTAGAAAGTGAACGGGCATGCAAAACAATGCCATCGAACAAAAGGCGATTGCCTGGAAACCCAGAAAGAGAGAAAGCTCACCTTTGGCAGCTCCTCAATGTCCTCCTCAGCCGAGTCCACGTCATCCAGGTCATCTTCAAGAGCACTGACTCGGGGCTCCAGCTCACCATTCTCTTCGAGAACTTGCCGCTTCTGCAAAATTTGTAGCACAACCACTTGTCAGTTCTCCAGTTACGTACAAAGCCTACAAACCTGAAAGTGCTATTCGTACCATTATTCTTCATCATTTGTCTGAGTGGCAATGTAAAATTGGTTTACAGGAAAGGAAAGGTGCAAGTGTCTGTCACACTTGTTCTGTGGACATCTGACCCCTGCCATAAGGAAAGGGAGGAAATGAAAGTGGAAAGAGAGAAAGGGGTGCCGCAGTGGAGGGCTTCGGAGTAATTTCGTCCAACTGGGGATCTTTTAAGGTGCACTGACATCGCAAAGCACACAGACACTTTTGTGTTTTGCCTCCACCGAAAAGCGGCTGCTGCGGCCGTGGTCAGACCTCGGAATTCAGGTTCAGTAACCGAGCACCTTAACTTCGGAGCCACAGCGGCGGGTTGAGCTGCAATGTAGCTAGGCTGTGCAATTTTGAAACAGCAAGTATTTGCTTGTAAAACGATACTAGCGCTATAAATATGTTTCCAGAAATCCACCTTTTCTTAATGTTGGCAAAGCGTGACATGGCGGACGAAATGAGGTTGGCCTGCATCATCAGAATACCACTCCCTAAAGGCAAATAGGCTGCGTGTACTGAAAACGGAGACATTGTTAACGGGATACAATGGTGCAAGAAAACAAGGGTAGGAATACATAAAGACAAGACCAAAATGTCCCTGTTGTTTCAATCACACAGGAATGTGATGACAGTGGCTGAAATAATGGGCACGTTTTGACTTCCCAGTCAAGAGGAGGCACTCGTTCTTGGTTTCCGACATATTGCAACAAAACAGGTCACTGATATGAAATAGAATCTAGATAAGGAAATCTAAACTGCCACACATACAAGTTGGTAAGAATTTTTGGCTACAAGTGTCCTTACAAGAGACATCTTTTTCGGGTTCCTTGAGTGTCTCTTGTAAGAGATTTTATTTTATCTACTATTGCACCTTAGGGCATGCAAAGTCAGCAGATTCTGGCTGTGGACGCAATATGTTGAAATGTTACTAGTAGGGGTCTGGAGTATTAGAAATTTCAAAAACGAACAGAATATGTTTGCTATTTGATTTGTATTTGAATATTAAAAAATGCATAGAATATTTTTGAATTCATCACAGTTTCACTGCACTGAGCGCTTCACTGCAATGCTTGAGAGCGTGGACTGTGCAGTGAAGCATCCTCATAACGCGACAGGAGCTGTTTTGCGAAGAGAGCCTTCACAACAGTGCATGCTAAGCGAAGCACTAGATGAAACCAGGAAATAATGTCGTCCTTTTTCAGTTTCATCTCAAACTCTGAAAACAACTGTGCAGATATTTATAAGACAATTTTTTCAGGCTCATTCGATAATTCAAGCTTTCGGTTTATGTTCATTCAGATTTTTTTTCCGGACCCTCAAAGGTACTTCCTGTAAAAAAAATTAGAGGAATAACAATAGACTGGCATGGAATCCTTTGTAAACTTCATACTAAATAGGGTATATGCTTCTATGCAATCATAAGTTAATTTTATCTGCTGGTACCATGTGAATCCTGAACTAACTTTTCATTTTCTGTTGTCTTTTTTTTTTTTCACTGAGATATTCGATATGCAAAGGCATCTTTTTCCCCAGATTCTCATCTGAAATTTTTCAATATTCAAAGGCCTGTTAGAAGCCAATGGTTGAAACTGGCTGCCCTATTCTTGCGTAGTGACACGAAACAGACAACACCAACTTCACACAGAGCACAGTGGACAACTTCTGCCAGAAGAAGCAGAGCAATCAAGTCAGAAGTAAGGCTGGGCAGTAGTTAAGGCTGGGCAGCTCTCCTGGTAACGTCGTGTGACCACATTCCAACAACCACCCATGATGTGACCATGAAGTGGCAATATGGCCTCACCTGTATCCGAGGCAGGATGATGTCTGCTACACGCTCCTCGCGCAGGAGCTCGTCTATGAACTCATCCATGTGCACCACCACGTATGCTGCATCACAGAGAACAGGCGGCACCTTGAATCTATGGGACGGCTAAGAAGCGAAATTGAATGGGCAGTACTCTGCACGTGCGAAGAGAACACGCAAATCTGTAGCAACATTCATAATATTCAGCAACATTTTCAGCAATTTTTAGCAACAAGAACTCTTTTGTCATTCTGGGTTGCAGGCACAGTTGCAGAGGCAGATTTATGGGCTATTCTTGGAGGAGGAAGTTGGGGGGTACACTCTCACATCATGCATTCCCTAATTCCTAGGACTTTTTCCTTTTGTTGGAAAAAAGAAAAAAAGAAACAGAGTTGGAACTCAGTGAAGTTTTCCTGTCACAAATATTCCTCAGCTGAGAAAAAATTTTTTTGCTGTGTTGCATAACAGGCCCTTCAAAATTAGTCCTTGCATGTCGCAGTGACAGCTTGCCAAGGAGCCTAAGCTTTAAGAAAAGGCTTCACAAGTCCAGTTTACCGGAGAGCAGTATGCGGCTTCTGCACGCATCATAAAAATGAGCGGGACTGCATAAGCTTCGTTGTGCAAACGAACATGAATTAACAAAATAATTAGGGGGAAGTTCACGCTTTGCCCTAAGAGTAGAGGTGAAGAAGCACTTCTAACGCTGCCGTTTCGCTTGACAAATACTTTTATAACTTTGTGTCCCACCATCACAGCTGCTGTGAAGAAGCCATGTTGTGAGGTGTGAAGTGCAAGGCTGATGGTTACAGCTGATGGTTTTGTGAACAACACTGACTTCTCCAGTTCTGCCAAGAATCGGAAACTAATACACACGACAAATGTGGTGCGCAGTCCTATGAAATGTACATCCGACACACGTGGTTTTGTTCACACACTCAAGTGAGCACCTTGGTGCGCACTTTGCTCTTGGCACCAGCGGCACACGACTTCGCATCAGTTCGCTTCAAGCTGACAAGGAAATTTGTTTGCACTAAAAGCGTGGCAAATTTTACTTGGTTAACTAAACCTGAAAGTACACAGTGCTGTACAAACTCAAAGATATGAAAACAAGCACTTTGTTATATTAAAGATTTTGTCAAATTGAAGGTTCAACCACAGTTGCAGCCACAGTCAAAATGGTGTCTCTCACCGCCATCCCGGTTCTGGCGACGCAGCTTGCGGTAGTCGTTGTACAAGGGCTCCAGATATTTGTAGCAGTCCAGGGAGCTACCCACCAGCCGCATGTAGTTGGCACCCAGAGCCCGCACGTATCTGTGGCAATCGTCACGTCACATGCTTAACCAGAAGAGGGGGTACTAACCAAGTTGGTAAGAAAACAACAGAACAAATTTGAGGACCCTTCCCCCATGCCTGGTAGCATGGAATGACCACCAGCGACAGCAGTGGGAACTTTTTCGGCCTCACATTAAATACCATGCTTGCAACAAAGGTTTGTGCCTTAAATAGAATATATTAACAATTTTCACAGGCCACAGGGAGTAGCATTTCATAAGAGATGATTGGGCAGCCCTGTTAGCTGCAATACAAAATACACTACAGGAGCCCACTTGGTCTGGTTAGAAAAATATTCAGTCACTGAAAGTGTGCGACATATATCAGGGCAGTTCTAGTCACAAGAAGACAGCAGAGAAACACAAGTAGCATCCTAGGCAAGCAAAACACACCAATACCGGTCAGGGATGACAACAAAGCACCGAAACAAAGCGGCACTGATGGTCTGAAGAGACAATTTTAGCCCCAATAACTTCATTTAAAGCAATATCAGTGGGCTACAATTTTGATACACATATACCGGATGTTTCAGTGAACACTTTCAAAAATACGTAAAAACAACCAGTTGAGAATCAGAACAAAATATTTGCAGAAAAAAAAAAAGTCAGCCTCAGCCGACACTGTTTACTGCAAGGCTCTTCTATTATACAACTAATTAAAAGCAACTCTAACTTTTTCATATATGCAGTTTGGTTGCCAGTGTCAATGGGGGAGTTTAAAGCCACGGATGATGCAACATAAGCTTATGAAACAACGTAAAACCTTTTTTAAAGATCTGCAATGCGAGGATTTTCGCACGAAACATTGGACTCACAGGAAGAAGACACAATATCTGCCAATGATGCATTGCAGTGACTGCAGCATGGCTTCAGTTGAAATGGCTTCATATTGTCTACGGCTTCAAACTCTCATCCATTTCCAACAGACAGACATTAATTAAAAAGTTTTCATTAATTAATATGGATGGGTTCTGCAGGAAATTTTATGCCATGGCTGTTTTTGTTTCTGAAAATATTTTTTTTTTTGCCTCCTTACATTTAGAAATTCCTGAAAGTGCTTGCAGAGACACCTGGCATAGCTAACTAGACCAAGCAGAAGCATTTTTCAAGCAGTGTCTACTTGATAGCACAGAATATGACGATGATTTGAAGGCGAATCCTTAGCTACTTCTCTCTCCGTGCAAGAAATGTTGACACCTATCAGTACAGCTCTGGATTTAGCTTCATGTCTCTGGAAAGACAGTGCAACCCGGCAACTACTCACTGAGTGTTGCATGGATTGAATCGCAAAGAAAACGTTTTTATTTAGGTACTCAAAAAGTACCCCTATACTTAAATGGTCGCCACTAAATAATTCTTCCCCTGAGGCTTTCTCACAATGTATGTCAGCACCGGACAAATCGGACGTTGTTACTGGCATCACATTTCGAAGGGGTACTGGAAGCGGTGGTGTCGTTGAATGTTTGTAGATATTGTGCAAAGTTGAGTTGAAGCATCCTCGAAAATTCTAAACTTTTGACGTAGTGGGCATGGTAATTTCTTTCACCTGTTCGAGATTTCGATGAACCCGACCAACTGTCCCGATTGAAAACAGCCACAACTACAAGAACGAACCGCGCGCCACAAGCACCCCTAATCGCACCGGCGCGCGTCTTACTTGAACTCATCTTGACGGATAAACTCCACCACGATGTCCTTCTCAGGTTGGATCTGCAGCATCTTGAGCAGGAGGCAGAGGAACGGCGCCGGTTTCACGTTCCCGCCGTACACGCCGCCGATGAAGCGCAGTTCCATGGCCTTGTCCACCAGCAGTTCGGCTGCATCACACGGGACACGCCACGTCAGAAGATACAAGGCAACCGGCGAAGCCGTCAACAAAAACTCACCTGTAAGAGCGAAACATTCTTCTTTCCAGTAACGGGAATCGTAAATGCGCGATCTGATGATCTTCTCCACTAAATATTGTGGGTTTGTGCCGCGCACCGAGTGCGCATCCTTTACCGTGCGGTTCGCCATTTTGTTAAGCGTGCTCCGTGTTTTAGCATTTGTCCGCTGTGTTATTGGTGCGCTGTAATCATCAGAGAGGTAAGGCTAAGGAGCCAGGAACTTTGTTTAAAAAATGACAGGAAGTTGACACAGAATAAAAATCTAGCTTGTTGAAAAAAAGTATAAATTTGGACTTTTCTAATAAGAAACTTAACGGTAACCCCTCTGCTGTTTTAGGTCGTTTTAATAAACAAAAACATAATATAAAAGTACTATCGTTTTATATGTTACAGACATTACAAATTTTAATTATTATATTGGCTTTTGACATGAGGAAGGACTTCTGCTTTTTTTCTGTTACTTTTGTTGCTGCCACCGTCTACCGTAAGGGCCATAACTGAAGCAGATTGCGGCGCTAGCAGTTTTCAAGCCATTGAGATTACGAATCCTTTTAAGACCATATCATAAAAGATAAAAACACCGACCGAAGCCACCCACAGGTATAGTGTTCTAGAATTAGGGCCCCTAGAAATATTGCTAGTCTGTCGTCCGCCGGCCGCGGCGGGGGCTGCCGCTGAATGATCGCCGCGGTGGCGCTGCGGTGAACCGGAGTGCGTCACTGCTGACGGAGCAGACGACGCGCGCGCCCGTGCGCTTCGAAATGCATTCGCTGCATGCTCATTGTCAGGTGCCTTGTACATGCGATGCCGCTCTTTAGTCTTTGATTTCAGTTTAGCCGTAATATTGAATTCGCAGCCGAGTTGTTGGCATAACCACGGATGCGACTTTTTTTTTTTTTTTCGTGAGCGAAGTTTTGCGCGCATGCCCCTGAGCCGATGTAGAAACGAAGCTGCTTTTTATACCCTATTATCCTGCTGAAGCTACCGCCGTGCCGTATTGTAATGAAGACTTCTGAGGATTTTGTGCAAATAATTGCGCTTGCATGGAGAACTATACTAGACGCACATTCTAGGCTCCAAGGACCATCTGTGCGAGCAACAGAGCGCGGTCGCCGGCGTTTTCATTCACGCTATAGTTTCATCTTAACTTCTTCGGACGTTTAGCTAAGTTATAACACGTATGTAGAACTAGAAACTTTCGGATGCATGCACAATTAAGGCACGCAAGATGGGAACTTCAAATCGCACCGCGCTTCAGGCAAACTGCTGATAGGCATTCTTTGGTACTTAGGAAGCCTAGTAACCACTCATCAGAATATGCCATCAGTTTTGTTGACTTCCGTTTTGCAACCTCTAAAACATATTTTAACAGCCAGCTGTTAGTTGAGAGGAAGGGCACTAACACTTCTTTCAAACTCTGTCCTTGAAGGCGTTCATTTTCATTTTTCATTTCACCGAGAGCTTTTACCAGCTTTGCCACCTTGTCCTTCGTACGACAAACTGCTCGAGACATAGAAGTCTGTTTCTTAATTTTTTCTTCTTCTTGACAGGGTGTTCTGAGTTAACTTTCGCAAGTATTTGCAGGCTATATGCATGTTGCATCAGAAATAACGGTACAGTTCGTCGCAAATTAACAACGCCCATTGTAGGTGGGAAAGGTCTTGGTAATAGGCTTCAATCCGCTGCCAGGACACAAGCTGAGTTTCACAATGTCCTGAATAAGATTAATTACCTCTTTTGTCGACTTTACAGCTATCTCCTTGACTTTGTTTCCTCGAATGCACACAGCATGCATTCATGGCAGCTTCACCACTGCGATGGAACAGAACTCGCCGATGGCAATTGCCTCCGGAGATTCGTCCTCGCTTGAGTGGCACTATGCGAATATTCATTGTTCAACATCAGAAAGATCGACATTTGTCCCCAGTGGCGGTGGCATGCAGCTTTCTGCATTCCTGGAGCAGGCTCACGTCACACGATCCACCACAGCTGTATTCTTCAACTGGCTCCACTGATGCAATTCAGGATCAGTGCACTTTTTTCTTTCTCTGCAGGTCTCCCTGCTGACTGTTTTTGCTCGTACAAGTTGCGCTCCTTTCTCTTGAGAGGCAATGGTTTCAACAAGTATTTTGGAGTGTCAGGAAACAGCGTTGAGATGGCATCCTTCGTGAGTTGCGTAACATCCCGTGGAATCTCAATTACCTTTACCTGTCTTAAAACTTCGCTCAATAAAGCAGGGTTTGAAGTGTCGCTCACAAACGTCGACACTAGCTTTATTCGTGTTACAGTAATGTGAGGGCAACCCCGATCCGGATCATCCGATATTTATATATACCGATATTTATATCAACGTCCAGGATTTCGTTCTGCAACTCACAAAATAATGAGGAAGATATTCACCACTTATGGGTTTGCCCGCCACTGAAGCCGACAATATCGGCACCTGACGGCAGTGGGCCTTTCACCGAGCAACCCATCTTCGTACATTGCTTGCACGCAAGGGCCTTATCATTGTTCTCTCTTGAATTTTATTAGAACACAGCCAGTCTATTTTCTTTCATTTATTACGCCTTTTAATTTTCGTTTTGCATATTCTTTTATGCCCTAGCTGAGACAATAAACAATGTTATTGCCTTTGCAGCCGCGCTTGATGTTGCGCTCCCACTCTTGCCTCTTCCCTGCGTCTTTCGGTGTCCTGAAGAGAGAACATTTCACCTTGCACGAGCGCTACCTGGTCTTGCACCCGGGCAAGAAACACGTGCTATCACGCTTACCCCGTTTTCTGGACATGACGCGATCACATATCCATAAAAAAGGCACACTTGCACACATGTTAGCTAATTTGCGCGCATTCCGGCTCGCGAGCGAAAAAAAGTGCACGTGGTGCACGAGCCTTGTCACGGCACCAAAGGATCAGCGCGGCGCAGATTCGCAGTACGGCACAACCGCCACAGCACCACCTACACAACGCGACCACGCTCCGAATGCGTACAGCGCCTCCTGCGCTTTCATCCGGGAAGCGGCCAACCGGTTCCATAGGGAACCCCGCTCGGACGGCAGACTAGCAAATACTTCTAGGGACTCTACTAGAATTGAGAAGTGTGCCGTCTGCCGCCGGCGAGCTGGTCGTTTCAGCGATGACAGGAGAGAGGGCGCTGTGTGCAGGAGGAGCGCAGTGAGCGCGGAGCAGACAGCTGGGTGAACCGCCTTCGTCACCACTAGTTTAATCGGACTCCGAAGGCGCGTAGCAATAAATTGTGTCGCTTTAGCTCCCACACGCTTGTCTAGATGTATTAAAACGGTTATGTTCATGAACAAAACAACTAGTTTCCTATAAAATAAGCGGCCGTCGTCAGGGAACGGCAATACACATGCAGGCAATATAAGATACAGATTGCCGACGAACTGACAAGCAACGGCAAGATATATTTCCTGAACGTATTGGGTACTTTATTTCTCGAACACTAGCGGGATGTTCAATGACGAATCTCTAACGTATTTCTATGGTCATGTAAATTTTTAATATTGGATGCACCGGTTTATGCGGGATAGACTGAAGTCTTCCATCGACGCTCGCACGCACTAAAAACGCAGTGAATGGTGTTTTAGGCTAGGCTAGCGTACTTTTTGCGCCACATGTAAATAGAGGTATGCGAAGATTGCTTGAAGACAGAAATTATGCCAGCGCTTACTGATGACTTTATTTAAATGTGGGCGAATACATATGAACTGGCAGTTCTACTCAAAACGAAATGAATGAATGAGAGCACATAGCAATGAACGAAACCACACAATGGACGACGTGGAAAAAAAAAAATCGCGACTTAGTGCAAGAATATGGTACAAACGTATAAAACTGTACAGAACTATATGAGAATATTAATGAACTGTACTAGACCGTGAATAAATTAAGCTGCTAAATTTGAAAACACACAAGAGAAAGGCAGAATGATTAAATAAAGTTCTCAAACACGATTACTTGCATCTCCTCAGCTTTAGGTGCTTTACCTGCTCTGCTTTAGAGGTCTGCTCTTGGTTTAGCGACTTGGCATAAAAACGCAATAGCATGAGGACGTAGAACTTCACTATGCATTGTCATTTCTTTGTCATATGAGTAGGGCAACCAAGCTTGGAAACCTATGCGCTTTGCAAAAACAACGCAAATTCACGCATGCTATTTGCGTTAATCTTTCTTGAACTAAAAAAAAAACCTTGAAAGACTCTTCCAGCGTGTGCACGAGCTTTGCAAGCTCCGAGGACGGATAAAGAAGACCTCCGTGGTCGAAGTTTGAGATAAATTGATTTTCTTCTTTTTGTGCCGCGCACGATTTGCTTGAAATGAGATAAGCGGAGCAAATACTGCATTTTGACTTCTTCATGAACTTTCTAGCGACATATCCTGCAATATAAGCTATGAGACGGCTAGAACTGTGCCTAGTGACGTATCTGTGGTCATCTGAAGGAAGGGAATTCAAAGTAGCTTCGACCTCCTCGAGCCTTCCCTCGTCAACCAAACGGTCAAGCTCATCAATAGGATTTGAAAGAAGCTGGGTAGGTTTCTCGCTTGTACGGCTAATTCCAAGTAAGGCATTTACAATTTCAGCATTACAATTTCTTTCGTTGGGGGCTTCGCTAAGTTGTAAAATGCCAGGGCATTAACTGTCACTAAAAATTGAGCCAGCGTGGGATGATCGTTGCAGCCATTAAATTGCCTCACGATGCCGAAGAGGTTTTCTAGTTTGTCTTGGCTTAGTCTCGATGTGATAATGTATGTAAAACCGCATTTTGCAGATAAGTAGTCGACGAGGTCGACTGTGGACTGCAAAGTTACCCGAAGGCCTTCCGCTGTGCTGTTGCTTAGGAAACCATGCTTTGAGTCAACCATGCTTTGAGTGTATTTCGAGAAGGGAAGGGTTCGAATAGGGAAGGCAGCAGAAAGAGCGCGCAATGAGCAAGAAGAAAGAACGAAAGGAAGGAAAAGAGCATTCAGTAAAAGAAGGGGGGGGGGGGGCGAAAGTCATACGAGACGGACGGAACTGTTACTGTGCTCTCTGCAAACATGTGTTTTCCTGCTTGACCAATCATCGCTCTTCGCTCAACAACGCGCCATAGTACAACAGCCAGAGAAGCAACGCGATGCAACAAAATTCACGCAGGAAACGAGCCGCAGAAGCAGACGCCCCAAGCGTTTCCTCTGCGCCGCGCGCGCTTGTGATGCGCTCCTACGGCTGACAGCGCCACCTACGCTTTTCATCGCTCCGGCGACCACGTCGCTCCCATTGCGGCGCGCCGAAGACGGCACACTTCCCAATTCTAGAACACTATACCACAGGATTTCTGCGCCATGTTTTACTTTTGTCCCTTTGTCTTGTGTACTTCGTAACGGTTGCGCAGTTGGCGGAGTTTTGAACGCAGTAATGGCATTGCTGTTGGTTCTTGACTGGCTTGGGACGTTGCAAGAAAGACGCTATCGAGGACACAGTGAGGCTTTCCATATGCCCGACGACTTGTTTCTTGAAGACTACGGCCTGTCAAAAGACTTGGTACTGTGGTTGTGTGAAGGACTTCGCGCCGAGTTGGGAAGGCAGCGTGTGAACACGAGCACCGCATTGACCGTCGAGCAACAAGTGCTTTGTGCGCTCCGGTTCTACACCACTGGTTATTTTCAGGGTGAAATTGCCGATGACGATCATTTGGGCACCAGCCAGGCGAGCGTGAGTCGCTCCATACATGCTGTCACAGAGGCTATCGTGAACTCCCTGGGACATGAATGGATCGTGTTTCCCTCCAGCTCGGTAGAAATAGCGTCCGTCCGGTGGGGTTTCGAGCAGCTGGACAGCAGATTCCAGGGATGCATCGATGTCGTCGGCAGTACACTTCTGCCTATCAGTGCCTCTCGCAGTGTTGGCGACTGCAAGGCAGCCTACTTCTGCCAAAAGGAAGGGTACCACGCCTTGAAGGTCATGGTGGTAAGAACAACGATTACCATTTCCCCCTTTCAGGCAATAGGAAAATATTTGAAAAAGCGCTAATACACACAACCGCAAAAGATAGATGACCGACGGGACACAAGCGCTGTCAACTGTTTTTTATTGAAGAAACGCATCACTTTATATACACAAGAGTTCATGGAGACGTCCCAGGTGAAAATTTGTTAGTGGGAATCTACTGGTTTCTAATGGTTTGTACTGGAACCATGAAGAAACCTATTGGTTTTTAGTGGTTTCTACTGGAACCATTAGGAACCCTACTGGTCTTCTTTTGAAACCATTAAGAAACCTGCTGGTTTTCTAATGGTCTTACTGGTTCCAGCAGGGTGCTCATTGGTTTTCTTCTGGGACCAGTAGCTACTGGGACAATTAACTAAGGTAGCGGTACCAGTAGAGAGCTTGCTGGTTTTATCTGGCCTCACTGGTTCCAGCAGGGTGCCTAATGGTTTTCCTCTGGGACCTGTAACTGAGGTACTAGTAGTAACTACTGATTTTGGATAGTTTATTTGGTACCAGTAGATAACTTTCAGGTGTTGTGCACAAAACCCCTAACAATCGAAACCTATTTTTTATTGGGCACGACTTTGCTGGCCGTTGTTGGGAGCAATTGTTTTCATGCAAGGACGTGTCAATCAACTAAGAGCGAACTGTGAATTGAAAATTAGTGTCAGCCTTTTTTTCAAGTTCAAAGAAATTAAAATTTCAATTACAATATAAGAATTCATTTTATCAATTTGTATTTACAATACCAATAAAAACTCAATTTTTAAAGGTTTTGCTCTTTTCTTCTTTTCTGTGTGCGACAGTTTGACACTGCTATTATTACTACCGCTATATGGAAAGAAATTGGTCCTTTTCTGTTGTTTTACTCAGCCTGATCTTACTGCAATCTAGCGTTTCTTTGTTACCGACTCTGTTCATGTGCAATAAGGTGCTGGTTCTTGTCAATTTTTTATACGCTACCATTGAGCGCGATGTCTCGTCAAATGTACTTCTATTTATTTTATTTTATTTTATTTTACTTTTTTGCGGACGCTACATTGCTTTGCCTATGCATGTTTACTTTGCATTTTCTTCGGGCACCACCTTGATGGAAAATAAAGGTATTATTATTACTAGAACTTGCTGCTTTGTAGCAGTGTTGTAGAGGGGAAAGTGCGGCTTCTGGCGTTAAAGGGCTACTGTCCAGGACGACCTTTTAAGCAAAGGAGCCCAGTGCTTCGATCAGGTTTCAGAGATGGTAAGAACCGCATAATACACTATGTGAGCACTCTGGGGACATTCACTCTTAGTTCCACTTTTAAAGCACCTAACCTTGCTGAAGGTGCCCTTCTTCTCATCATTATTTTTTTTTTCTTGTCAGCGCATAGTGATCAGACTTGCCATTCCACTGAGCAACAGGCATTCCGTGCCTTTCGGCGTTCGCCCTCCACCCCTCCCTCCCTCTCACTGTCCAGCTGCACCCGGTGCAAACCGCACCCCCCTCGTGATGCCACTGACTGCAGCAGCCGTGAGCTTACTTAATGCATGCAATTGAGGTACTGACTATGCACCTTCATTTTAAAATATTATAATGATTCTCCAGACACAATCCATTTTCTATTCCTGAAATGAGGTGTGAAAAAAACAAAAGTTCTAAAGGAAGTGTTTATGAGAACCATGTGAACAAAATCAAATTCCCCTTGGAGCTGCTCATATCAGAGGGCAGATGCTGCATTCCATTTCCATTACTTCTTTTGAAAAAAAAAAAAAAAAAAAACAAAAAAACTAACCATTCACAGTTTTCCCAGGGTGCAAACACCATCCACAGCCATAATAACCATTAAACTGTGTCATATGCTGCATGGCCGCACGTGCAGGTGCATCAGCACAGCAGCTGAAGCAGTACACCTGCAATATAAACAAGCACAACATTTACTGTCTTACTAAAAATTACAACATGAGCAAAGGACAAATCAAAACATTTTGACTACTATAAGCACACAAGGTGGTGTTAACCTAAACAATTGTAATTTTATTGCTAGCCTTGCCGTGTACCTCTGGCAACAGTACTCAGGTTCCTTTCAACACAATACCTCTTGACACCATGCATATCGGCTGGAGAAAAACCGAGTGCCATGTAAAGGGCACTATGAGTAGTAATGAACTGCGCCCTAAATAAAAGTCTAATGCAGTGATGATGGTGACATTGCACAAAATGGTAGAAGTAAGCTGTCCCTCTCATTACTATCAGATTAGTACCCATCTTGCCTCAGACTTCAGGGGAGAAGTGTACTAAATCAAGCATGTTAAAAGGAGAAGAAAGTACAAAACCAGTGACAGTGTTTCACGTTAAGGGTCTCTGTCAGGGCCTCAATGCCCTAATTAAATCACCTTAGTTTTAACACCTGACACTCCTTTATTTAAGCCGTGCGCATCAGCAGAGTTTAAAAGAGTCACAATAGTAGACTAATAACTCTACAATGCAAGACATCCATTGACAGTTAAGCTGTGCAAAATTCTGCCGAAATGTTTATAAAATAAATTTCTCATAAACGATTTTCATAAACGGATACAATGTTTCCTCAATGTGGCTTAATATAGCCTTTCTCTCCCTTTAAAACCTTTTCATCAGCAAAAAAAAAAAAAGGGATTTACCTTGGACTGTATGGTCTCATTCTTCACTGTCCACGTGATGCCATTAGTGGACAAATCATCCATTTGTTCAACAAATGTCTTCAGCAGAAGTGTCATGTCTGGGTGTTTTTGTCCATACCAAAGTGCAGACACAAGCACATTTTTTTGCCTGATGTGTGCTGGCAGCTCATTCACAGTCATCTGGATTGGCCACACAGAAAATTTTGAGGATTTGAAAACCGGACTTCCATCTGTATTTATAGTAAGGGTGATGTCATTTCTGGAAGACAATTCCTGCCTGAGCTCTCTGTATAGGGAGCCATCTGTGATGTCTGACATCCGATCCTTTTCAACGAAGAGGCTATCGTGAATCGAACCAAGTCTTCCGTAGAGTGCGTCGGCAGTATCACTTTCCGAAAGTAAAGAAGAAAGTAGGTGTGCAGTAGGCAGCGTCAAGAAGAAGTGTCCATCCTGTAGCATCTTCTGACCGTTGTACTGATGCCCACACACAGAGCACACTCCTCGTACCGCATTTCGTTCAGCAAGATCGCCAGTCGTCTCCGCAAGATGCTTCATGCAGTGCCCACAATAGAAATGAAAACGGGCGCTCTGAAGTTCAGCCCCGACACTCTTTTTGAAACGGTATTTAGTTGCTGGAATGTCATGCCGGGCGAGCACATACATTATTAACCTTTGTAGGGCTTCCACTCCCTTCCACGGAAGATCGAACTCCAAGACAAAGTTTACTGTGAGTGCAAGCAAATCTTCAGCAGAAAAGTTAGTGTCTTCCTGCGGCTCGTCAGCTGACGTTGATGTTGAAGCCGCTGCATCCGTCGATTCGGTACACAAATGGCCTTCTCGAGAAGTCTCAACATCCTCCTGAACAACCTGCACCTGTGCCGGCACCAGCACGTCACTACTTGACGCCGATCTCGAAGCGGCCGCATCCGCAAGCCCAGTGTAAACATCGCTGTCGGCTCCGTGGTCGGTCGAGGTGGCCTGTTGTGTCGCGATGCCTGCGTCCGCCAGGTTGAACGATGAAGATATTTTCTGGTTGAATCAGGGATGGAAGAGGTGCTTCCTGGGTTCAAGTATTTCTTTCTAGGGCCCATAGTCTCTTCAGTAAATTTGCATGCGAATCGCGATGTTGCACGTCGAAAAGGACAGACTACTCTCCGAGCATGGAAGGCTCCGAGATAGAAAAAACAATAACAAGATGGCCGCCACCCTGCTTTTTGGTCTTGGATCAGTATCTTGGATTAGGTTGGATGGATGTGTACTGCTCACTGTGTCACTATGTAGAACACAAAAGCTTAGTTTCCTCTTCTTTTCTCTGATGACATGACATTTTGTCAGCTCCTTTAGTCCATAGAGATGCTTTGGCATCTGTACTTTGTTGTACTCTGAGCTTGGCTGAGCACTGCAAGAAGTGTTATTTGTAGTGACCATATATTGAAATGACTTTTTCTTAGTGTTGTGTTTCTTGACACTGTGAAAGGATCACTGCCATCTTAACCGGGTCTTTCTGTGCTCCATCTTAATAAAGTAGCACTGCCGTTTTTATTTTTAGTTTCTTGTCTCAAGCCATTATGTGGTGTTTGTTTTAAATGAACAGAGAAGTTCTGGCCCTATAATTCTGCTGTTAGTCTTTCTGACAGTGCAGAATGTGTTATTTTTGTTGGCACCAATTTTTTGTTGTGCTACAAACTGACATCGCGGTGAGGTCGTGGCGGCTTTTGTGATATCTTTCTGTGATGTGCTTCAAGTGGTAGCAGAGCTGTGATTATTTAATTTGTGCCTTAACTTGTGGCCCATTACAGAGTGTTCTTCATTGCTCTGAAATCAGTACAGCAGTCTTGGCACCGTCATATTCTTATGCTAAGAGCTTTATATGACACTGGAGAAAGCAATACACCAGTTGTCATTTAGTCATATAAAAATTTGTCATGCCACGGACTTGATTAACGTGGCAACAAGGTCCTGCAGTCATGTTTGCTTTTTTTCATGATCTGTTTACAAAGATTTCATAGCTGTGAGGTTTAAAGCCCTATCCTACTTTATGTCATGGCAAATGGCCCATGACACATTGTTGTGTTGTTCCCTGTTAGAATTGCACACAGGGCCCCAGACTGGCTTACTGGTGCCGTGAGAGACTTCACGCCCGTCATCTCCTGCAGCTTTACTTAACTTTCCATGATACATTGCTTCTTGGAACTGATCTGAACAAAAGGGGTAGTAGGACTGAAGAGGTGTATTCGGTAATTGATCGGGGATATACACACCGGTTGCAATCTGTTGTGTTGACAAAGTGTGACTGTGCGTCAGTGATTGGTACGGTGACTGTGCGGTGATCTACGAGGCCCGGTGTTGCATTTGCTGGCTGGTGAAGCAAAGGCCGTGCAAAATTGGACGGTCGCCTTCAAAGAGACAGATGCTGCAAAAAGTGGAAGCCCTTCCCATTCCTCATGTCCTGGACAGCGTAGAAATGTGTCCTGTGATCTGTACTTTGAGGGCAGTTTTGACCTCTGCCAAGTGTGCTTTGCACCCGGAGTTCCGACAGCTGCCCGGCCTGTATCACATTCATCGATGTCGTCGAGCGCCTGCTTCTCAAGGTCAGTTGAGCACTTTCTTTTTTTTTTTTTTCTTGAACAGGAAACATGAAGTAGGATGGACAGTTGGGCGAGTTGGTAAGTTTGCATAGTGGGTGGTACAGCGCGAAGACACAAAGCACAAAAGAAGAGAAGCACAACAGACAAGCACTCGTCTGTTGTGCTTCTCTTCTTTTGTGCTTCGGGTCTTCGCACTGTACCACCCACTAAAAAAACATGAACTTGGAATGACTAGATCAGCCAGCGAGAGCGAGAGATTGGAGAGCGCTCTAGCCTGACATGGTATGTTTTTTGGTTTGTCTGCAAAGAGATAAACTTCATTTAAACTTCCTGCTGGGCGAGTTGGTAGTTCATCTTGATGTAGGGGTTTTTTAACGCAAACAGAGACAAAGACAAGAAAGGCACACAAGGGATTAGCGCTTGTGTGTGTACGTCTCGCCTTTCTTGTCTTTGTTTGTGCTAAAAAACTCTTGCAAAGAGATGTTCTTCCTGAATCCCGTCTGGTTGTGTGCATTGGATGCACATAGGCACGCAACTTGCACTTTTTCTTTCAGTTCTCAAAATTAGTGTGAGGGGAAAGAGGCATATCACCAACGTGAGTTTCTTAAGGGGGATGTGAGGCTGAAATCACAATTCCCCTCCCCCCCCCGCCCTCCTGCTCTTAATTTTTTTGTTGCCTTGCATTGTGCGTGTATTCTTAAAAAAATATTTTTGGCAAGTTTGGCTGTCATCTGTGCAATAGAAACATAATTTTAACATTATAACATAATTTTAAGATTACAATTATTTTTGGAAAGGTGGGGTGCACTCACTAACGAAAGCACCTGTGAATGCCGATTTCAAGTTGCAGCTGCATAGTAGGCAAGAAAGAGAACGAGAAGTGTATCCTAAAGTTAGAATCCTCGTTTTTCAGACTGTCTAGCCAAAAAGGAGCTGGTGAGCTGGTGTCAAGAGTACAGCAGACAGCTAAAAAGAAAACCAAAGGAAAGGCAAATTTGTGGCTGTCTCAACAGCAGATTTTCTGGTAAACCGAAATAGGAGCTTAGATTGACTGGGACACCGTAAGCTTCGGACGTTGTTTTAAAAAAAGAGGCAACTCAAAGTAATTGTCAGAGAGCAATGTCGTGCTTAAAAGTGCAGTCCAACGTATGCACCAGGCCACTTTGATTTCTTTATTTAGGCCCGAAATTTGAGTAGATGTTCTGAAATCTTTGAACTCTTTTTTTTTTTTTTTTTTTTGTCAGCTTGTACCCTTTGCAAGAGCACAACTGTTAGGAAAACTACCATTTGCAAACTCTTTTGCCGAATGCAACTTTCATGGTGGTTTCTGGGCTAAACATTTGTTGGGAACGAGATAAGGTGCTTTTTGGATTCCTAGTTATTCTCTAAGAAAAAAAAAAAATATGAAAGAAATGTGTGACATATATTCACAATGGAAAAAATGAAGTTTGTTATTAAAGTGCTCAGAGTTCTACAAAATTGTCAAAGAACCTGCAATTGGCCTTATCCTGCACAATGAACTATACCTAGCAGTTATCTAAGCATAAATGGTTAGTATTTGTGATTATTGTAATGATACTTTTCTTAAACTAACGCACTTAGATGCACTTTACTGGTCAGTATAAAAAGTTGCAGAATGCTCAAGTAGCAGAATGCTATCGTTGCTTTCTTTCTGGAGGAAGGCCTTCCGATACTTTTCTTCACGACCTACTGTATAATGGGCGACCTGCGCGTGCGCCACCTCCCCAGCGCCGAAGGTTTGCTTTTGCTTGTGCTGTTTTTTTTAGTTCTTTAAAACGCCACCATTGAGAGTGGCGCTGTAACTCACCCCCACGAGACGGCGACCGGCTACGGAGCGCGAAGATTGAACACGTGTGGGCCGTCAATATACGGGCTGGAGCGGCCACTAAGCTCGGTGCCGGCGAGTTCATTTTATGTAGGCAGTAAATAACCTAATTCCGGAAGCAGTTTTGACGTGCCGTGTGCCTGTGGGTGGCGGCGGATTACGCGTTTGCGGCATCTTTACGCGCTATCATCTACTGTTGCGTGCCACTCTGCAAGTCGAGCAGGCGAACATCGGCAAGCACCTCCTTTCACGAGTTCCCTGTAACAGAGGTACGAAATCAGTGGCTCAAGAACATCTCGCGGCAAGCCGAACGTAAGCTATGAAGCTGCACCAGCTTTTAAACGTGCTTATAAGATCGCCTTACTCGAGCATTCCGGGCGACGGCGTTCGTTGTGATATCGAGATTATTTTAAAAGGAAAGGGTTGCAATCATCAGCTAAGGCAGTAAAAGTCGAGTTTCCGTTGCCTTCAGTGATATCCGGAAAGTACGTTTCTGTTATGGCACTACTTGCTTTTCAGGATCAGGGAAACAGCCCTGGATTCCAAGCGATGGGAGCAGTGTGTAGCCTGCATTTTAAGCAGGAGGACCAACAATTTATTGAACGGAAAAGTGGCATATTTATACTTGCAGCTCAAGCATGAGACTCGTCGCCAAATAACCGCTTAGGAACCTAACACGTGGAAGCTAGGCGGCAACATTGGGATACCAGACATGATATCCCTAACCCCAGCAGATAAACTAATAGAAACGGGAAAAAAAATCGAAACGGAAGGCAGGCCAACTCTTAGCAAAAGCAGTGTGGACTATTTGTAGCAACAGCGGAGTAAGACATGAGAAGGAAACCAGTCCGGACCCTAAAAAACGGGGAAAAAAAACCGAGAAAACAATGTAGCAAAAGCAGAGTCAAAAAGATGAAGCAAAAGCAGTCAGAAACCTAAACCAACAAGAACACTCATAGTTCAAGCAGTCAGACAAATGAAGCAAAAGCAGTCAGAAAACCTAAAACAACAACAAAAAAAACAAAAAAAAAACAATCGTATCAAAAGCATAGTAAAAAAAGGGAAGCAAAGACAGTCAGAAACCTAAAGACAATAAAAACGATTGTAGCAAAAGCAGAGTCAAACAAAAGAAGCAAAATCGGTCAAACCTAAAACAACAACAAAAGACACTTGTAGCAAAGGCAGAGCCAAACAAACGAAGAAATTAATTAAAAACTCCTAAACAGAAGGCCGCTAAAAAATTCGGAGATTAAAAGTTGTACAGTACATAACGTGACATTATTTGGTTAGGTGTGCCGTTAATTTTTTTATTCTTTGCTACGACCGCCTTTTGCTGTTTATTTAGGTTTCTGACCGATGTTGCTTCTTTTGTGTTACTGCTTTTGCTACGATTGTTTTTTTTTTGTTTTAGGTTCTCTGCTTTTGCTTCATTTGTTTGACTGTGCTTGAGCTACGAGTGTTCTTGTTGGTTTAGGTTTCTGGCTGCTTTTGCTTCTTTTGTTTACTTGCTACGATCAATCGTCTTTTTTTGTTGGTTTTTAGTTGTTGGTTTAGATTTCTGACTGCATGCGTTTGCTTCTTTGTTTGACTCTGCTTTTCGATCGTCTATTGTTGATTGTTTTTCGTTGTTGTTTGTTTAGGTTTCTGATTGCTTTTGCTTCTTATGTTGGACTCTGCTTTTGCTATGTTTGTCTTTTGTTGTCGGTTTAGGGTTTTTTTAGGTTTCTGACTGCTTTTGCTTCACCTTTTTGACTCTTTTGCTACGATTGTTCTTTTTTATTTTTGGTTTTTTAGGGTCTGGACTGGTTTGCTTCTCATGTCTTACTCTGCTGTTGCTACAAATGGTCCACACTGCTTTTGCTAAGAGTTGGCCTGCCTTCCATTTTGAATTTTTTCCCGTGTCCGTTAGTTTATCTGCTGGGGTTAGAGATATCTGGTCTGGTATCCTGATGTTGCCGCCTGGCTTCCACGTGTTGGGTTCGCAGCGATTATTTGGCGATGAGTCTCATGCTTGAGCTGTACGTATATATATGCCACTTTTTCGTTTAATAAATTGTTGGTAGTGTGCGCATGTGGTGTCCCTTTCTTGTCTGCGTCCGTGTTGCGCCGCCGTTCATTTTCACTACAGTTTGTGTTCACAAGCTTATTACACGCATGACGAGAAACGGAAGGGGGAAACGCCGAGCACGCATATTCGGCAAATATTTAATTGCACTGGACACGGCCTCCCTGCGCAGATATCAAATACAGAGGAATGAACATGCACGGGAGGGAGACTGACAGTCTGCTCTAACTGGGCTACTATCGCACAGCCAATAAAGAAATGCAACCGCGTCCGTTGAAAAGACAACAGCTGCTTCGAAGATGTTCCCGGAGCTCTTACCCCGAATACTGCCACTCTCCTTTCACTGACCCATGCCTTTATCTTGCCGCAGCTATCGCTCATGGGAAATAATGTTTCCACAAATTCTCCAGCGAAACTCCGCACCACTCGCTTGCAGGCACAGCCGAAGCGCGTGAAACGCTGCACTGGGGGTGAGCTTTGGCAGCATCTACCAGCTGTTTCGGTCCCTATTCAGTGGTCACGTGGTATTTCTTCGGCCACACGCTCCCGTAGAGAGTAGCACGATGCGCAGGTCGCCCAATATACAGTTGGTCATGCTTTTCTTCAAGGCTCTCGAAAGCACTTAGACATGATCAGCGCCGTCTGGCAGTTCCCTTTCACAGCCACTTCCAACAGGTGGGTAAAGAGAAAGCAACCTAAACAATGGGCTAAACTTGGTGACGGTAATGTGGTCTTCGTCGCCACCGAATGATGTCGCCAGGCCAAAGAACCTCTGTAAGAAAAAAAAGTATATGTAAGCATATTTAGGCTTTCCAATGTGTCAGTCCAATTACCTCAAGTGGGTCCTGGCTTAACCTAGCTGTGACAGTATGGCTGATGCCCTTGATGTGAAGAAAATCTATAATGGATAGCACTGACATCAGTGTAACTCGCAGGGATTCGGTGGTTTAATTTGATGCAGTGAGCTTTATATTTCCTCTTGCTTCCTTCTGGTTCATGGCATCCAGTAATTCCTCCAAAAAACTGAAATGTGCATAAAAAAAGCTTATTAAACTGCAACGCAAAAGGTACATTTTTTCTTCTCATAATAAGATTTTTCTAATTGATTCTTCTTTATTGAGTAAACAGAAACTGCTTACATTAGTTTTAGGAGTACCTTTTCTTATTCCAGCTTGAGGAATCTTGGCACTAAAGCGGCAAATAACCTTTTTAGTTCCCACGCTGTTGGCAAAGCCAGGTGTGTTTAGCTGCCTGTAGACTTTTAACCCCTATCACCACGCTGTGGTTTAAAAGCTGGCAAATAGTTTCTTGGTTTCACTACAGAATAATATAGACGCTTAGCATGTCGCCCGCCTGTCAGTAAACGTTGCCCACACTGACAGTAGCAACCCTGTGGGGTAGAAACAAAACATGCATCCACAATATTTATTCTGCAAATATCAATAACAGGTCGGCAAGGAAAGGCATCTGAAATATCGTACTTGGGTTGCCAGGCGAGCATTCGTGGCTTTAACCCTCTGTGACTTGACATGATACTCTGTCAGTTTTGGCACCACCATAATCTCAGCCTTTTTCTCTGCTGCTTATAGTGAATTGTAGTTCAGTTTATGGTTCCCAGTCTGCAGTGAAATTGCCACACTTGCAGGGAATAAAAGCAAGTCGCACACACTCATTGAGACAAACAATTCACACATAACAAGAAGGCTTGGTTATAACTCGCTTGTCTATACTCGTGCACGATCACGTGGTTTTCGACACGATTACATGCGGCATACCGTATGTGAAATGCAGAAATTCGCTGTCAGAAAGGCACGGGCACTCCATCTTGCATTGAGGCTCTGCCAAGCTGCTTTCCACTGGCCCAAAGTTGGTTCCAGTTTCACTTATTGTTTCCAACTCCATCACTCATCACAGCCAGGACTTAGGCACCAGGGTGGTGAAGGTGCAGAACCGAGTTTACCATCATTTTTGCAAGCACCGATTATGGTGCTGCTCCCTTTGTGGCATAGCTTGCAATGCCTTAAACCCATTAATTGAACATGGGATCGCACATTGTGACTAAAGTATGGTCTGCTAGTCAGCTTTCGCTTTCAAATTTGCGAGGGTTCTGTTTAATTCAGTTGCTTCCTGCAATTTTACCGCATTAATTGTTATACATTCATAAGTTTGATGTGCTGACATTCCTGGGCACATGCATAGCACTGTTGAGGCTATGATGTGGTTGCATGGTAGAAAGAACAAATCGTAGCGAAACTCCCATAGAAGCCTGCGTCTCGACTCTGAGCGAAGCTTTGGTTTCTTGGCACCCCCTGCGAACTGTAAGGCAAAGCAAACGTGATGTGACGTCACAAAAGCTCGTGCCATCATAGTGATGTGCCATTGACAGGGGAATTTGATTTTTTTTTTTACTTTTGGGCGGAAAATAAGGCCAATGACGGAGGCAGAATGATGCTCGGATAAGGCAGAAAAATGGACACCATAACTGTTGTTCAGCCAACTTTACTTGACACGGATTTCTATGTTATAGCATCCTCAATCACCTTATCATAGCATCGCTCTGGCTCCATCGGACCTCATTAGCCGTCTTTTGTCACGCATCATTAAGTGCATTCTGGGGCTTATTTCAGCTGGCACATTTCTGACCATAAAGGGCCTTCAAGTGAATTCGGCAAGCACATGGATAGAATCACGTGGCTTGAGGGATTTCACTAAGGGCATAAATGAGTGAAGCTGTGCTGCATTAAAAGCCAGGCTTTATTAACCCACGATTACATACATGGAGACATCACGACAGTGCAAATCTTGAACTGTAGGAAGGCGACCACCTTTCATTCATCTGTCAATACAGACAGGCAGAAGAAGACTTAGGTAATCGTGGCATAAAACCAAACTGGCAAAATGACATGAACCATCGCAGCAGTCAAAGAAATACCGAGTTTTATTGTAACGAAGCAACGAGTAAAAAAGTGATTAACATCTGCTTGGTGAAATCATTCACATATGGTTTGCTGACATTAACAAAATGACCTGAGAGTAGGTCTGCAAATGAGACGCAATAAGATTATAAAAGGGCAATAGATGTGCGACCAAGCAAAGTACATATTAGGGTCAAAGAGCAAAAAAAAAAAAGAACTGGATGACTAACACTAGCGTTAGAACTTGTAGCTATGAGAGCTTAGGTAAAGAATTAAAACGGGGATTGTTACTATTTAGAAGTTAATGCGTCTGCGAAGTGAAAATAACTGCGATACAGCTTCGCACCCTACAACTAGAGTCTCACCCTGTTTGCAATTCCATTGTTTTACTTGGGCTTCATTTGTCACTGAGAGGAGTCAATGTGAAGCCGAAAATTTACAACTTCAGCATTTAACGTATTTATGAGAAGCATAGTTATACCAGCTACAGCACGTTCAGAGAATGTTGGTGCGGTAATGCGACGCAGTGAGCAAAACACGCAGCAAAGGGAGCGGACCGGTGGCTTTGCGCAATGCGACGCGTGTCTTAAGGGCAGTAAAATCTCAATTTAACCGTTCAATTAAAATAGATGCAGCGAGACGCCGTTTGTGAAGACTTGTATCTGTACAACAGCCGCCACCTTTGCGGTGTGCCTGGGAGGCTGAGCTGGCCGGGCCGTCGAGCGAGGATGAAGCATTACTTCCCCCAGCACCTTCTAGGAAACTTCGCGACGATGACTTTAGGGTCTCTATTGCGAGTTTGTTTGCGTCGTTATCGGAAGGGCAGCTACCTATTTGACTTCGAGACATCTGATTGGTGTAAACGCCAGAACCAAACTGACATCCGGTTCTGCTGTGTCCACCAATCAGATGACTGGAGGTAGCGATATTTACGATAACGACGCAAACTCTCGCCCGAAAATGCACACACTCAGCGGCAATTAGTTTCTCAACGAGCACGCACAGTCTTTTTCTTGCTGTTGTAAAGCTCCACCACGACAAGCAGAATGAAATACTGACTTTTTGACACAGATAACCCATTTTGCATACAGACGCTTCCAAAAGGCAGCACGCAACGTTGAACGTTGAGCTGGGGCCAATGTCGCACCCACCTCGCGGATAAAAAAGCTTCGGTCTGAGCAGTGTCCGAGCTTCGGGCAACTACAGGAAATACTAAATGACCGAGAGAGGCCGCTAAAAACAAGTTAAAGTATTATTATAAAGTTGACATGTTTTCTCTCTTATGCAAGAAACGAAAACTGCATTCATTTTTGTGCGTGAACATCATTTTTGCTTTCTAGTGATTTGGAGTAATCTTATTTTTAGTGCTTTAATATTTTGCCGCACAGTTCGCTGGGGCCTTTCGCATCGTCCATTATCGTCATCGAGTTGATGCCGCTAGCAATAGGCAGCTGTACGCATGCGTTTTCTTCCTAAGTAGCGCGACCTGTTGCGTGGTTGTTCCGAGATGTGTGACACACTTCAGTTTTCTCTGTTGCTTTGCCAAACTTCTCATTTAAAGCATACCACTTCGTGCACTTTCTTCCCTGCTACGCACATTTAGCATGGTTTTGGCCGTTACCTCGGGGACCTGTTTCAAGCCTGCGCGTCACGTGTCTTGACATTAGCAACGCAGTGGCGTAGCTACTGTCCCAGGTGACATTGCTTCCAACTTTCCCTGCCTGATGGCTAGCACACGCTCTGCATGCTTAAACCCTCGCTATGCTTGAACCCTCATCACTTTTTAAGGTGCGGAAGAAGTGACATAAAGATGTATATTATTGTTGAAATGTGGAGGAATCCAAATCAGAAAGGAAAAATGTTTGTAAGTACTATGTTGTGATGTTAGCTTCAGGTAAACGCATGATCTTTGTGTCCCGAAAAAAGTAATGGGGCAAAAATTTATTTTTGATGCTCATGGTGAAAGCACAAACCCAATCATAGACAAGAATATAGATTCTCATCATTTCTGGGGAGTGTTTTTAATTGCGTGGTTTTGCATCAGCTTTTGCAATCACAGCAGTAGTGTCATTCCTATCCTTGCAGTAATTGTTCGGGGTTATGTTTGTCGCACATCTTGCTATCATGCTAATCGCAAGGTCAGGTTCATGACCATTTGCCTATGTAGAACTCTGTCGGGCCTTGAATTACGAGGTGCTTCGAAGTTTGTGGCGTTTTCAGGTTGCAGCAGTTCCTTTACAACTACTCCGGTGTACATTACAATGGTAAATACATATGCGCTGGGAAACTTTAAGCCCCCTCGGTCGAGGTTCACTGCTGGAGGGTACATATTGCGAAACCTTCAAAACAGTATTTGTTGTTTTTTAACAGCCACCAGCATACAGGCTTATCACTCTGATTCTGGACCGTGTATCAGTTCCGTAATCTTTGTTAATGCTCGATGTCGCGAGTCACACCTTTATCAGTTTTGTTGTAGCGCAAGATGCACCGAGATCTGTCTCGAAGGTTCCGGCCACTTGGGTGTCTTTCCACAATGTTCCAGCCCGTGCTGGTAGCTGTTTGCGACGTTATCTAGATTGTTCTGTGCAGCCTTTAAATTGAGCGTTGCCGAGTGTGACGAGCAGTCTTTGTTCGACGATCGACGAGCACGTTTGTTTCTATCGCCGCCGCCGAGTTGCTTAGTTCTTTTGCGGGCGCAAGTCAGCCCAAATAAACAGTTTCTTTAGTGCAATCATCGACCCTTCAATTGTGTCGTCGACCTCGTCACCACTACGTGACATCTGGTGGAGGTGCTGCCTTTGATCCTTCAAGCGAAGACCCAAGCCGCGTGCCTGTCGCCCTGGAAGACCAGCCTACAGGTCACAGAGCCAGCCGCCGACTTCAAGGCCTACAACGCGAACACGGTCTGCTGTTTCACCCCATTCGATCTCGGAAGGCATCGACGCTGACAATGGCCCAGCCTACAGCACCGGTTATTTTCGTCCAACCCCGGGAGCCCCCCTGCTTCCATGGACTACCGGATGAAGATGCGGGAGATTGAATGGACCTTTTCGACCGTGTGACAGATTTCAACGGCTGCAATGACGCCGCGAAACTTAGGCAAGTCTACTTTGTTCTTCAAGGACATGCCCGAGTTTGGTTCGAAAATCATGAGGCAACTATGAAGGATTGGGAGTCTTTCAAGGAAGCGTTTCTGACTGCCTTCTCAAGCATCGTCCGAAAGGAAAGAGCCCAGGCCCTCCTTCAGTCAAGACTGCAACTTCCTAACGAGTCTGTCCTGCCGTACGTTGAGGAGATGAAGCGCCTCTTTCGCCGCGCCGACCCTAACATGACTGAAGGTGAGAGAGTCAAACTTTTAATGCGAGGCGTCAAAGAATCGCTTTTTGGAAATCTTGTCCGAAATCCGCCAAAAACAGTGGCGGAATTTGAAACGGAAGCGTCTGCCATCGAGAAGACGTTGTACACCCGGATGCGCCACTACGAGCGGCCACTTCAGCCAGACTACTCAAGCCACTACCCCAGCGCATCTACAAGTGGAGAGAACCTTCGTGACCTCATCCGGGAGATCGTGCGAGAGGAGCTCCGCCGAATGCAGCCATCATCGCAACAACCCCAGGTGGCGACGCTCGCGGACGTCGTCCGTGAAGAAGTCCAGCAGGCGCTGGGCGTTCCTGAAGCGACGGCTGCGACTTTTCCAGCACAAGAGGCAACAGCGATGAACTACGCTGGTGCATTACGTCGCCCTCCGCCCCGACGTGATGACTTTCTGAGCCCTCGCCGCTACCGGCCTGTTCCTGAAAACCGCCCCTTGGCTCCCGCCCGCCAAGCCTACCAACGACCAACAAGCCCCAGGAAGTGCGACGCATGGAGGACAGCGAACAACCGGCCATTATGCTTCCACTGCGGTGAGGCCGGCCACATTCTGCGGCACTGCCCGTACCGACGAATCGGTCTCCGCGGATTTGCAGTCGACGCTCCATGACCACGCCCAGGTGAACGACCGCAAGAAATCGACAACTATCTGCGTAGCGGTGAGATTGCGCCACCAAGCCGTCGATTCAGGTCTCCATCGCCGTACAGGGCCCGCTTTGCGTCGCCAGGACGTAACTATGATGATAGTGTGCGCGGAAGGTCCCCAAGCCCCCGTAGGGGAAACTAAAGGCAGCAACCTTTGGAGGTGAGGTTGCTCAACGGCGAAAAGACGAAGATCCTCCGCCGCCGCCGACCACTAACGACGACGCAACCATTTCATCGCCGCTCCACACGACGACATCGACGACAACACGACCAGAGTGCAAGCAGACACCGCCGCCCAGCGAAGTAACAACGGTATGCCCCGGCCATGACCTGAAGAAACGACGAAGCCGAGATCGGACACTAAGGCCCACGTGCAATGCGAGGATGCGAACAAGTGACCTTGAAGTTGATATCGACGGTCGCAGAGTCACTGCCCTAGTAGATACCGGAGCTGACTATTCAGTCATTAGTGGACCGTTAGCCTCTCAGCTCAGAAAAGTTACCACCGCTTGGGATGGCCCGCTGATTCGCACCGCAGGTGGCAACCTGATTACTCCATCGCGACGATGTACTGCAAGAATAACCGTAAATGGGCGTACTTACCCCACCAGCTTTGTGGTCTTGCAGCAGTGCTCCCGCGACGTGATTTTAGGCATGGACTTCCTAAATGAACATAGGGCTATCATCGACCTGCGATCCAAGCTCATCAAGCTCTCTGCAGACAAAGCCATTCCTGCTACGACGACGTCGATGCAACACATCCCTCTAAACGTCCTCGACGAAGAATTGAACGTCCTGCCCCGATCAAGTATCGCAGTCTGCGTAGGTAGCACCAACATCGAAACCGCTGAAGGCATCGTCGAAGGAAATATCCAATTGCTCTTAGAACGAGGTATCGGCGTCGCAAGAGGCATCACGAAATTTCGGAGAGGTCAAGCTCAGGTTCTGGTAACAAACTTCACCGAAGAATATCGGCATCTCAACAAGGGCACGACAATTGCCTTTCTCGACGGATTAGCGGACCTCAAAGATGTATTCACCCTCCACGACCAAACGCTGGAAGATGCGCCGGACCTATACCCTCAGCCCACATTTGACATCAACCCGGCATTGACCAACAACAGGAAAGACCAGATTCTCAGTCTGCTTCGAAGCTACGGGGAGTGCTTCTCATCGTCATCGAAGGTATGACAAACACCACTGGCCAAGCATCGCATAATAACAGACGAAGACGCCCGACCTCTGCGCCAAAGCCCTTATCGTGTATCGCCGCGAGAACGCCAGGCCATTCGCGACCAAGTTGAGGAAACGCTGCGTGATGACGTAATCCAGCCATCGAACAGCCCCTGGGCGGCACCAGTCGTTTTGGTCAAGAAGAAAGACAGCACACTTCGCTTCTGCGTTGATTACCGCCGCTTGAATAGCATAACGAAGGATGTCTACCCGCTTCCCCGCATCGACGACACTCTAGACCGGCTCTGCAATGCAAGGTACTTCTCATCGATGGACCTGAAGAGCGGATATTGGCAAATTGAGGTCGATGAAAGAGATCGCGAGAAGACCGCATTCATCACACCGGACGGCCTTTATGAATTTAAGGTGATGCCATTTGGCCTCTGCTCCGCACCAGCCACGTTTCAACGAGTAATGGACACAGTCCTGGCAGGCTTGAAGTGGCAAATTTGTTTGGTATATTTGGACGACGTTGTTGTCTTCTCGTCAAACTTTGAAGACCTCCTAAAACGACTACAGACAGTGCTGGAAGCCATCAAGTCATCGGGGCTAACGCTAAAAGCAGAGAAGTGTCACTTCGCCTACGAAGAACTCTGATTCCTAGGTCACATCGTTAGCAAGGACGGTATTCGCCCAGACCCGGAGAAAACAGCTGCAATCGCACAATTCCCACCGCCTGCCAACAAGAAAGCTGTGCGCCGATTCCTTGGGCTGTGCGCTTATTATCGACGATTTGTCAGAAACTTTTCGCAGATCGCCGAACCGTTGACGCAGCTTACAAAGGCTGACGTACCTTTTAAATGGGAAGCGCCGCAAGGAGAAGCCTTCGGCGAACTTAAGCGCTGCTTTCAATGCCCTCCTGTACTTGGCCACTTTGATGAAAACGCCGAGACCGAAATTCGCACCGACGCGAGCAGTGTGGGCCTAGGAGCCGTTCTCGTCCAGAAGACTGCCGGACAGGAAAAAGTAATCGCCTACGCTAGCAGGTCTCTCACAAAAGCCGAAGTCAATTACTCGACGACCGAAAAGGAGTGCCTTGCAATCATCTGGGCTACTTCTAAGTTTCGTCCATACCTATACGGCCAACCATTCAAGGTGGTAAGCGACCATCACGCGCTCTGCTGGCTGGCTAATTTGAAAGATCCTTCCGGCCGCCTTGCCAGATGGAGCCTACGACTTCAAGAATTTGACATGACTGTAGTCTATAAGTCGGGCCGGAAGCATTCCGACGCAGACTGCTTATCCCGCGCTTCCGTCGATTCTCCCCCGAAGGACGATGACGATGGCGCCTTTTTGGGACCGGTAAGCGCCAGCAGTATCGCAGAACAACAGCGATCAGACCCTGAGCTGAAAGCGCTAGCCGATTACTTGGAAGGAAAGACCGCTTCCCCTCCTGGTGTGTTCAGGCGACATTTATCATCCTTCACGTTAAGCAATGGCCTCCTCGTGAAGAACTTTGCACCCAACAAGACCGCGCAGCTTCTCGTAGTGCCTAAAACCCTTCGGCAAGAAATTCTGCAGGCGTTGCACGATGAGCCCACAGCAGGCCACCTCGGATTTGCGCGCATGTTGCGTCGAATCCAGGAGAAGTATTACTGGCCGCGACTGCCTGCCGAAGTTTCCCACTACGTGAAGACGTGTCGTGAGTGCCAACGACGCAAGACGCCGCCGATCAGACCAGCGGGACTACTAAACCCGATTCCGCCCCCAATCCTGCCCTTTCAACAAATTGGGATGGATCTTCTTGGCCCCTTTCCATCTTCGTCTGTGGGTAACAAGTGGATCATTGTGGCCACTGACTACCTTACCCGTTACACCGAAGCAAGAGCACTACCAAATGGTACCGCGGCAGAAGTCGCCAAATTTTTTGTCGAACAAATTCTCTTGCGACACTGCGCCCCAGAAGTGCTCATCACGGACAGGGGAACGGCGTTTACGGCAGAGTTGACGCAAGCCATCCTGGAATACAGTCACACAAGCCATCGACGAACAACTGCGTACCATCCCCAGACCAATGGCCTTACGGAGCGCCTGAACAAAACGATCGCGGACATGATCGCTATGTATGTCGACGCTGAACACAAGACCTGGGACGCCATCTTGCCGTACGTGATCTTCGCATATAACACGGCAGTCCAGGAGACGACCAGAGCGACCCCGTTTAAGCTTTTGTACGGCAGGGAGCCCACGATGACGCTCGACGCAATGCTGCCGCACGTTACCAACGAGGACAACCTTGACGTCGCCGCCTACCTGCAGCGTGCAGAGGAAGCCCGACGACTCGCACGGCTGCGTATTAAAGACCAACAGCGCACCGACAGCCGACGATACAATTTACGACGACGCCACGCTGAGTACAATCCAGGAGACCAAGTGTGGGTTTGGACACCAATTCGCCGTCGCGGATTAAGTGAAAAGTTGTTGCGTCGATACTTTGGACCATACAAAATCCTTCGCCGCGTCGGACCACTGGACTATGAAGTCATTCCCGACGGAACGTCAGCATCACAACGGCGACGCGCACGCCCAGAAATTGTACATGTTGTGCGACTGAAGCCATATTACGCACGTTAAAGAATCTGTGGTGTTTAAACTTTGCAGTGTTTATGTTTAAGTTTCTCTATTCTGGAACATCGAGGCGATGCTTTTTTTAAGGGGGGAGTAATGCCGCGAAACCTTCAAAACAGTATTTGTTGTTTTTTAACAGCCACCGGCATACAGGCTTATCACTCTGATTCTGGACCGCGTATCAGTTCCGTAATCTTTGTTAATGTTCGATGTCGCGAGTCACACCTTTATCAGTTTTGTTGTAGCGCAAGATGCACCGAGATCTGTCTCGAAGGTTCCGGCTACTTGGGTGTCTTTCCACAATGTTCCAGCCCGTGCTGGTAGCTGTTTGCGACGTTATCTAGATTGTTCTGTGCAGCCTTTAAATTGAGCGTTGCCGAGTGTGACGAGCAGTCTTTGTTCGACGATCGACGAGCACGTTTGTTTCTATCGCCGCCGCCGAGTTGCTTAGTTCTTTTGCGGGCGCAAGTCAGCCCAAATAAACAGTTTTTTTAGTGCAAGCATCGACCCTTCAATTGTGTCGTCGACCTCGTCACCACTACGTGACAATATTCAATGATCATCTCTAAAAAGAGCCAGCTTCTTACAGGTGTTGCAGTTCAAAACCTTCAAAACAGATTGTGCACAAAAGCCTGAAACTACGCCGAATGCAGCAACACGTGGACTCAGGTTGTCAGTGTCCGATAAATCATCATTGCTTGCTGCTAGGAGGGTACTCTGCTGACGTAATCTGCCTTCACGTCGTAGAGTTGCAGGATGCTGATGTGACGGGCCTCCTGCCATTGTGAACCCTCGAAAAACGCTGTTCACTGTGACATTTGTCTCACCCACAGTGTGGGGCACCCAAGTTATGGTGAAAAAATTTGGGTTCAATGTGCGCGTTGTAAATATCACACATCTAGCGAAGTCATGAAGGCATTCAGACAGGTCAATCTAAGGTTGTTGCACTGAAACTTGCTCTCCGTACAAGTGGCTAGGATTGTGTTTGTACAGCATGTAAATGTTGATGGTTTTCCACTGTCGAACTTTCCTTGGCCTGTAGAAATGCTGGCAAAGTTACATTTGATGCTGTGGCCAAAAATTAAAGCATTTGTTAATGACCATGATATCCTCACTTTTCATTTGGTCAACATTAGCATTTGTATTTAGCATATTGCTGGACGTCGAAACGGAAGGCTTACACAGTAAAAAAAAGAACAAAAAATTGCTTTATTTAAAGTCACCATTTTCGCCAGCATGTCTCCTGGCGAAATCCTGTCAATATGCAGTTAACCTCTGTTGCACCTGTCAGCCTCCTCTGATGTCTTGTAAGCAAGTGCAAGCAGTTTAGCTGCGACGCCATTCGCTGTGGGGATTCTCACACGTGGCACTGATGCTGGTCACGCTGTCACAATTCCTCTGTGACGTGGCCTGTCTTAACTCTTTCGCTACCGCGGAAAAATGGCCGATTTTGGGTGTCTGGAAACAAAAATTATTTCTTCAAGAAACGCCCAATGGATTGCGCATCGCAATGTACCAAATTGTAGCTTATTATTTACACTTTTGAATAAAACAATTTCCAGAGTTGCGTGTCCGATAGATTTTGAAAGTTTATTTTCTAAATATGATGAAAACACAAAAAAGAAGACAAGGAAAACACAAATAAGCGGCGACACTGAGCCCAAACTTGATTAGAAAAAAACTGAAATATACAAACTGCTGCACATGTTCGTAGCTGTCATTCCTGCAAGTCTCAGCTTTGTGAAAAAATCACTACACTTTTCATGGCCTTTCAAGTCAAGGGTCATGAGAGCTGTGCCACTCTGAGAAGCAGTCACGTGAGGAAGTGAAGCAGAGGTATATCTGGCATGTGCTGCACATAACATTTGTTCTGAGTTCTGCTTTTGTTTTCTAATAGCAGAGCTTGCAGTTCCTCCTTTTCTCCATTTTTTTCGATTGGTGGCGAATGGGCTCTATGGGTGGAATGGGGGCGTGGCCTTCCTTCCCTTCATCGTATTCAAAGATCTGCTGAATCAGCTGCTCCCTGAAAGCGAGTTGGTCGAATTTGGCATTCTCAGGCTCATCACTGCTGCTCTCATCGCAAAAAGCGGCATCAGAAGCAGCCGATGTGCTCGGTTTTGGCTTTTGCTTTTGGCGAGCGCGGAGCGAAACGGACGCCATGGTCGCGGACCGACGCTCCTATGCCCTGTCAAAGATTCAGTTTTCGCGGCGCCCCCTCACGTTAGAAATGCAGAAAACAAAACAACGAAAGTTAGTTGCAGAAAAGCAGACTAGATGGCGCAGCTTGTCCGTAAAAGCAATTTTTGGCGGCATTTTCAAATCGTCAGACATATATGTCCGATGGCCTATGGCGCGGTAGCGAAAGAGTTAAGGCGACTGGCAAGCAGTTGCTGGACACAGCTCTGCGGAAGCTTGACTTTCGCGATGTCCCAGTGGTAATAGAGCAGTGTGAAATTTTCGCGTTTGGCTTTTAATTGCATTGTGCTTTTTAAAGATATGAGAAAGCTTGTTGTATGCCTAGTTTTGTTTCCCTATTTTAAAGTGTTTTCTGAAATAAGTTACAGCAGGCTGAATATAATGTGTCTGATGTTGAAACTTTGCCAGATATAAAAAGGAAATAGCAGGCAGGAAATTATTTGTGTATTAGCTGCCACTTCTCCTGTAGGTCAATTGGTGGCAAATTTTGGGCCACCTTCACTTCTTTTCTTCGGTCACGGCTGCCACGTACGAGACTTTATCTCGCTGCTGCTGTCCATGGTTGGGAAAAGTTGTACCCCTGTGGGGGTTCTTACTAGGCCCTTCGAGCCTCTTCCGAGGCCGCAAACACTGAGCTCCCGCGATCGCACACCACAAGCAACCGTGAGTGGTAATGCGAAGTACGACGCAACACAGAAAAGGACTTGCCTGGGACCAGATATTTATTGGGTCTTCCCAAAAACGCTAGTGATGATCTTGCTGGCGACCCTATCCTTTTTGATAGGGCCTGACAGTTGAAGGACAAGATGGCGACAACAAGAAGTAGAGCGGGGAGGTATTTACCTTGCGTCTTTCCGTTGTCGCGGCTCGCTGTTGTCTCTCTGGCGGTAGCCGGTTCCCGCCGATCTTGGCGCCTCTTGCCCTTTGTCCTTCCTTGGCCAATGGGTGTCGCGTTTGCGACGCCTACCAGTGCACTTCTGCGCTCGGCGAGGGAAGATGGAAACGCGGCACTATCAAGCAGCCTGTTTGGATTACTCATCCTCGGAAGAGAAGGAATACTTTTGTCCTCTTCATCCTCCGCGGCGTGCGGTGTTTTGGAGGGATGCGCGGTTCTCCACGATCGCTACACTCCCATCTAAAGACCGAATGTTACCTGAATTCAGGCGACGCTAGGCCAGCAACGACTTCCTTGCCGCCTTCTTCCAGCTGAGGAAGCTGGGAAGGGGGGGGTGTCTGGGCTCGCCTCCCTTTAAAAACCCCCAACAGGTCCATCTCGAGGGCCATCTGGGCCAAATATCCGCATTTCTGCTGTGATATTCTAAACAAAAAAAGGGAAATTTCCGCTCTTATATAGGCCTAGCTGAAATGGTATCTGCAGAAGGTGTTATCACGTCACGAAAACTGAAAAATTAAAAAAAGCTGCCTTTTAAACAAGAGACTCCAATCAACTCTCATTAACCCTGTAATGCCCAAACAGCTACTGAGTAGTAGTAAAAATTATTTTTTGTTCAATATCTGCTCAAAACACTTCTAAAGGATGACCCCAGTCATTTTTATTTCTTCTGTGCCTTTAATTCACAAGACGACAATATGTATCATATATGATACATTGGGCATTAGTGCTATAGGCGACGCCCAGCTACTACTCAACAGTCACTGATGGTAGGCGGCGAAGCAGTTGTGATCCTTGTTGAAGCAAAGGTGCACTTTGCACTTTACACAGTAAGCAAATGAAAAATTGTGCTTCTGCCAAGGACAGGACTTGCACCGAAGCCGGCTGCCGCTCCACTTGGCATATGGCCAACACCGTCAAGACGCAGATCTTGCTCTGGTGGCTTCACAGCAGATTTGCGCTTTTTCGTGGCTGGGTGTGCTGAAAGTGATGGCCTGCCAACTGGTCGTTTTCCAACTGCCATGAGTGACTCTGCTACGCTGGCTTGGAAGCGGCGAAGGTTGATGTGTTTATCATTCAGCTGGAAGCAGTGTCGTCTGTACAAAAGCCAGGCATTAACCAGTGCAATCATGATGGTGAGGTAGAATAGGTACAAATACCACCTACGGGATTTGAGGGGAAATTTGTACATTTCAGCCAGGTAGTTGAAAAGATCTACACCCCCCATGAAGGAGTTGTATGTTGCTATTGTGGCTGGCTGTTCTACTTGAACCAACTTTTTTTCTTTTTTGCTCCATCTACGTACTGTACGAACAGGTTCAGTGGTGGCATAGTTAGAGACTAGTGTTACTGACCTGTTATCATACCATCTGACAACCAGAAGGTTTTTTACTGTGTCAGCTGCATAATCAAAGGCACCACGCCCTTCTTTCTTCAAATCACTTTCTGTCTTCAGGTGACAATCTTGGAGTCTGTTATTTCTAAGCGTTCTAATAAATCCCAGTCCACTTTTTGAGAGCTCTTCCGCAAGGTCCAAGGAACTGAAAAAGTTGTCTGCAGCTATTTTGTAGCCTTTGTGTTGGGGCAGAAATTCACACATCTTGATGACAACGTTGCCACCCAATCCAAGCTTGTACGGCTTTTTCTGTTGACCTTGATACACATCAAACTGATAGAGGAAACCAGAGGTGCCTGCACGGCCCCAAAGCTTGATGGGGCAACGTCCCGTGAATGATATCATAATCTCATCCACACTATTGAATTCTTCAGGATGAACTGAGCGCAGATTCCCCTGAAGTGCATTCAGCCACTTTCGTATCTTCCAGGCCTTGTCTTGCTTCGCGTCTTCGGAGACAGTGCAATTGTCCTCAAAATGAAGAAGCCTCATGAGCTTCTCAAATCGGTTCCGAGGCATTACGTCCACAACAACAGGAAATCTTGTTCCGTTCTCCCAGTAACCCCTGACGCTCGGCATCTGTACAAGTCCCATCATCAAGTACATACCAATGTATTTTTCAATTTCTTGCTCGGTGACATTGAGCGAACTTCCAGTTTCCTGAGTGCTGTACAAGTTCGTTTGTTCAACGACAGACGCCATCATCGGGGAGCTTATAAATTCACGAAAATAAGTCAGTGGGGTCTCCACTACACTTGGCATCGTGCCCGACTCCACGAATGATGGAAGCGAACAGTCTAAGAGGCGCTTCCTCCAATGTCCTCTGTCGACTGACCCGGTGCCGCAGTGGGAGTCAGAACTTTCTTCAGCCTCATCTCCTGAACTTGCATCGCTGTTGTCGTGCGCAGTCCGATCGGCCATGGCTTCTGTCGCGGTATCAGGCAGGTATTCATCATCACCATCACTCAGGTCTCCAAAATCACTGTCGTCCCCATTGGGCATCTCATCCAGCAGATTCTGGATTTTTTGAGCTGCAAAATGTACAATTAATTACGCGGATGTAGCGGCAGCGCCATTGGTTGCCACAACACCTGATACGCATTGACGGAGCAGCAAACGCGTACACGCTGTAGCCAGCATGCCAGAAAACAACTGAACCAACTAATCCCAATGAAAAAAAAACGAACAACTTCCCACGTCTCTGTCTCGCATGCACTATGCATAACAGACTACCCAAAGAGCTTTTCGTAACCATGACCGGACTAGAGGAGGAGATGTGTGCTCAAGAGCGACCCGCCTCCTTTCGCCAGGGAACACGAAGTAATGCCCACTGTAGCATATATGATACACACAAAGCATGAGCATGTAAAACATGTATTATGCTGCAGCCAAGAACGCTAAGCACCTCTAAATGATCACGAAGTCTTCCTGCCAAAGACATGAACACAAATATGTCATTCCCACCTTTGCTTTTAGACGCACGGCCGTAAAACGTTCGCACTCCAATCGCCATGCCGCTAGTGCCGGGTGCTGCCATTTGATGATGATGATGAGTCTGAGGTCATTCCCTTCGTATCGGGAGATCAACGGGGTACCCCGGATCAGACCAAAAAAATAGTAAAAAATAAAGTAAAAAATAAATAATAATAATAATAAAAAAACAACAAAACATTCACAACACGCATACACATTGTCGCACAAAACACACACTGGCACAAATTCGCGCACTGGCACACACACACACACTGTGGCAGTCGCTGAGTGCGATGTTCAGTCGTTTGGCGGTCATCGCCGAGTTATTTGCCACCACTTTTGTAGCCTAGCCTTCGTAGTGGAAACACTTCGACTTTCGACAGCGTTCGTTTCGTTGCTTTTGTCGCCCGCCTTGAAGCCCAATGCGCGCAAAAGGGTGGCGCCATCTGCGTGTCAAGGATACAACCCGTCGCAGTGGAGCACCAGGTGTTCTAGGAGCTCCTCATGTCTCCCGCAGGCTCTGCAGGTGGTGGCTTGTGCCTCGGCAAGACGATTTCGCGCCACCTGGTGTGCTGCATTTGCACTACGCAAAACGGGAAACTGTAGGCGAAAGATGGCGGGAACTTTTGAATCGATTTCTGAAGGTTCATTGCGGAAGCCAACCATGTTTCTTTAATTAAAATCTTGTGTATCATATATGATACACTGGGCATTAGAGGGTTAAATTAGTGCTCATTGTCATAAGAACAGTGGGTCAGTAGTTTGGTTCCTGGGTGTTGATCTGGACCTGAAATTTGCACTGTTTAAAAGGCTGGAAAAAATATAGCCAAATAGTGCAGAACAGACAACTTTTATTTTCCCTCCAAATCTACATTATGTAGTCTTCTTCAAGCCCTCTTCAATGCACAATATGGTGTGCAGTACTAACGGGGTGCTGGTTGATGTTTGAAGACCACAAAAATGTTCTAAAACAGCAAATGTGTTCTTGTTGTGGCTGCTGTACTTAATATTGAAAATCCAGTATATTTCTATAACAGCTGTAATGCCGTCTAGAAGGTCAATGGCATCCACATTGAGTGCCTCAAAAGTGGCGACGATTTTTTTTGGCTTCATGCAGCTGCGAAGTCTCCAAAAAAAGAGTGGGGTAGGTGTCCTGCGCCAATACCATGAGTCAAAATTAGTGCCACTTGAGTAAACTACCAAAGGGAAATTAAAGCAGCACACTTACCAGCCCTTTCAGAAATCTGGGCTGCTCCTTCAGAAGCATCAGCAATATGTGTAGAACACCAACTGCGGAGCAATCTGTCAACCAAAATTCTGTTATAGCACTGAGCAAGACTATGAACGAGACTGTTTCTTTAGCACACCGTCGACCCTTGGCCAGTTCCAAGCACTGTGCTCCGTAGTGATGTATAAATGCCAACAACTTTGGTATCATATTTATGCCTGTCATTACGGTGAACTTCTCATGAAGCTTGAATGAGAAAAATTTTCACTTAATTACTGAACTCAATATTTTTATCGATAATGTTAAAACATAAATTGAGACACAAAAGAAAACATCTGACAGAAGTCTGTCTGGTTGGGAAATTTGCCTTAAGGTACAGGTGAATAACTCCAGCAAAGTTCTTTAATGAAAAGCACGATGTTTCGAAGCGGACTTGGCTTCTTTGTAGACCATGCTTTGAATATTTTCTTTAGGGTGGCGGTTCTTCGGGCGAGAGAGGAGGCGTTCGATGCTGGTTGCCAGACCCTTCCCTCTTCACACATCCATGGCTTGCGATCATTGGCGCGGAGGTCAACACAAGGGCTTAAAAAGCCAAGCTGCGCCTTGATCAGAATCACACCATGAAGAAGGCGCCCAGTCGGCTTCAAACCGTCGTGTTTTTCAGTTAAAGAACTTAGATGGGGTTCTTCACCTTAAATGAGGACAATGTGCATTCATACAAGAAAGAATTCAGAAAAGGAATAAATGTAGCATCCTGCTCACCATTTCCGCATTCGATAGAGCAGGGTACTTTTCGATAACTTCGGCGGTTGATGGCTGCGTTTCTTTTATCCACTGTCTCCTTGATGCCCTGGTCTGTTTCATTGAATTGGATAGCTCGCCTTACCAGGAGAGGGCTACTTGACCTCTTTTTTCATGAACTCCATGTGTCCATTATGTTCATCATGCAGAATTGCTGTGTCTGGTGAGAGATTTGTAGTGTGAAAAGAAACACCAAAATGAAGAGCTGCGGGGCTGAAAAATCTACATCTACATAAAAAGTGCAAGCCTGGCATATACTGTTTGTAACATTTCTTTGAATTACGTTGCATCTTTTCTGTTACTAGACATACACAACGACAAAGCTGTTTGCACTGCACTATTGGCCCAATCGCATTAGTCAGAACCACAGTGATTGTGCGAAACAGCCTATGTAAGGTAGGCCAAGGCAAAAAGAATCAAAGCGGAGCGTTTTCTTCCTGTGTAAGCTATTCACAAAGAAAAAAATGCAATGTTTGCGGAAATACACCAAGTTCGAATGCCCTGGGATGAACATAGCCGATATGCTGCAAAACTGCTTTCGATATTTGTCTCTTTAATGAGAAGTATTTCGTAATGCTGAATGCTCATGCAAGTCTCTAAGTCTTACTTTTTCCACTGAAACGCATGTCTGAAACCCGTGCTTTCATCTACAATTCTGATTGAGGCTAGATTTGTGATTTGAGAGAAGGTGATTTACATTTAAAACTAAGTAGCGGAAGCTATCAGCCGCCACTTGGACTAGTAATAACAAAAGTACATTTTTAAATCCAGTTCCACTTTATTCAAGGCTAAATGTTGCGTTAAGCTTCACGGTATGCTCATTCCGCAGTCCTGTGCATGCAGCACATCTATAGCATTAATTATTCGAGATAAGTCTGGCCACTAAATCATAAGTTTTGTCAGACACTCTGCTGCACAGAAAACAGTATGGCTGAGTAGAATGATGGAGATTGAGTGTAAGAAGCTTTTGATTTGTCTGCAGCACCTGCAATGCACAGTTGTACGACGAGCAGTAGTGCTTTACATGCATTATTTTCGATATTGTATGCCTTGCACTCGCTTTGGAATAACATGATCATTGCCAAAGGCTTTGGTTAATAAGAAATTTTAGGCAGCGTATAAAAACGAAAATATAACTTATGGAGAGGTACTGAAAACAATATTTGCACAAAGCTTTTGAATGTGTTAAGATCTATGAATTGATTGTGTTGGTACTGCAGCAAATACTGAAATGCCAGTCATTTCATGTTGGGCTTCAAGCAGTTAGTGCTACACAATACTCGCCTTTAAATAATAACAATAACTTTTAATAATGTCCCCAGGCTCGCTTTAATTTCTCAAATCCCTTAAAATGTCATTTCAACTGCAAGGTGAAATCTGAGATTACTTTGAGTAATCCTACATGCCTTGTAAAAAAAACTGGGCCTATGAGTGAAGAATGTTTTTGACAAAATCTTATCTGCCCAGCAAAAATGAATTTTCGCTTACCAGATGGCACAGCCTTTTAGTGCTTGGAGTGGCTTGCAGATTTTTCCATTTGCCGAAAATTTTTCTGGCAGCTTGTACATCGGGAAGTGCACCAAGGTTCTGGTTTGAGCATTAGTGGCATGCTCAAACCACATCAAAATTTTCTGCATGAAACTTACTTCCTAGATGAGGTAACATGCTTCCTAGGCTATGGAACATTGTGCGGTATATTGATACGTGCAGCAGTTTGCTGTTCCATGAGCTTCATTGAAAAGTGTACCATGCCGTGAAAGTAATTTATATATTAATTTATTTTTTGTATCTTCGTACAAGCCTAAATGGTCCATTTCAGGTTCTTTTACAGTACTGAATTGGTGAGAAATTCTAGAGGGCCTGTTGAGCCACCGAGGGTGTCCAGTGGGTGAAATTTTGGGCAACCCGAATTTTGGAGGTCTCTAGTTATACTAAATTTGGAGGCCACTCATGAGTAGGCCATACTGAATTTATGTTGGACACCAATTTGAATCAAATTAGGACAATGCTTAGTGACTCCATAGTGAACGCATTCATGATAACTTCCACTTTTTCAAAAGTAAAGTTTGAAATCCTGAAAGTCACAAAATTAGCCATACTTTCTGTGTTTTTATAAGTGGTGGATTTTTTGTGGGCTTTGTACTTTTATTTCAAGTTTGCGTTCAAAATTCTTTGTTGAAGCATGTTCTTTGGGACTACACCGTCTGTATTAGACTCCTGAATGCCAATAGCATTTTTCAAAGTATTCTATCTTCGAGATCAGTGAAATAAATTCATTTGGGGACGAAACCTGCTGTCATGATTTCCAAGACTTATGCCCTAAACACAAAGGGAATTGTACTCACCCAGCCAGTGCCAATTGTACCCAATGCTTTTGCGGCAGTCTCGTAAAGCCTTCCTGGATAGCTGTGACAATAATGAAAGTTATACTTGTAATAAGTAAGAAATAACTGCATTTTATATTTGTTCATAAACAATATACTTACGCATTGGTAATCATTAAATTGTTTGCAATCCATGTGACTATTCTGGACTTAAGGTGACTGGACACCTTCCAATGTTGCGTGTCTTGAATTGCACGACTTATATCTAAAATGCACTAGGGGCAGGCTGTATTCTGTTTTGCTACAGGCAAACTGCTGATTTCCATTATAAGCGGTGCTTTGGTCGCTGTCAGGCAGGCCACCACCAGGCACCACCGCAAGGTCTTCACTTGCGCTGAACACGGAGAGGCTTGTTATTACCGCACGAGCGTCCGGAGTTTACCTTGATTTGAAATCACCTACCAACCTGCAGTTTCCTTACAACTCTTCGTTGCACGCAAGTCTAATTTTATCTCCGTCGGAAAAGATATAGTTATCTTCTAGTTGAACATACTCATTGTGTCGGGCAGTGAAAACCTGAAAGGTGTTCACGTATCAGTTCCGCTCAAAATGCAATAAGGCACAAAGCATGCTTTTGTCAACTCGAAAAAAGCAAAACACAACTATAGCTTTACTCCTCACTTCACAAAAACAAATTTCCACAAGCTCTCATTGTTTCCAAAAACAATATGTGAATGGAACTTACTACTTGAAGTTGTTTTAATGGGCAACAGTTTCAAAAAGCCATAACAGTATCTTTTAAACGTGCACTGCTGTTAATAGAATGCAATGCAAACATTCATTGTATTTGATTTTGCCCTTCCTGCTTAGATCAAAAAGGTCTGCAGTATCATGTAAATAAAAATAAGGACGAGACTGGGCCTTTCCAAATGAAAGTAAATGTTGCATATTTATCAGTCAGTGATTCTTACTTGCTTTTATTAGTTACTTTATGTATTACTAAGGCTACACCAGAAATTCGCGCAAGGTTGCAAAGAAAGGCATGCTGCCAAATAAGAAAATATATGGGATAAAAACGCGCTTTCAAATATGGTTTCTTTAGCCGTCTCCTGGCTGGCATATTGTGGCCCAGAGCCGAGAGCAGTGCGCAACATTACATATTATATTTTTATATTTTCTTTTGTTATCCCATCTCTGACGCCGCTTCGAGGACGCGGAGAGGCCGGCTCGGAGCCTCGTGCGCTGGCCTTCTCCCTCATGCCACTGTGGGAGCCGAATTTTCGCCGCCACAAATGTGCTCTGGATCGGAGGGGCAGGCTGGCGAGCCACACCTGAGTGATGCTTTTTTTTTTTTTTATCTATATGCCTATTTTGAGTACCCTACCTTAATTGTGAATTAAAGGGAAGCTGAAGCGGTTTTCAAATTGCATGAAATGCTGTGGTTGGGAAGAAAAGACCTCGAAAATCATGTGTAAATTTGTTCTCGATTCTGTCCGTTATAACAGCCGCAATCGCCTTTTAAAAACCCGCCGCGGACACGCCCTCGTCGCCTCCGGAAGCGCCGGGTTGGGGGATGGCAAAATTGGAGAGCTGGTGGAAGTGACGCCATTCACGGGTAGCCGGCCGGCCGGCCATCCTGCCCGTCCCGCATTGTTTGCTTCGCTGCGTCTCGTGCTTTGGTGTGGCGAACGACGATGCACCGTAATCCTTTGCTAGTGCCGTTTGTTTTTTCTAGTTCGAGCGTTCTGTGTGGAGTGGGTGTAGCGACAAGTGGCCATCATGCCGTCGTTCTGCGCAGCATTCGGCTGCGCGAACACTGGCGGCCGGGACGATGTGGTGTTTCACATGTTTCGAAAGGACAAGAAACTTTCAGCGCGGTGGGTCCTGCCGTGAAGAGGAAAAATTTCGTACCTACGAAATCAACTGTGTTGTGCTCGAACCATTTCCGTGACAGTGACTATTATCGGAGCTTGGGAACGATGCGGGCACTCGGAATTCCAATTAAATCAGCGCGACTGAAGCCCGGAGTCGTTCCGTCAGTGTTCCCGCACAACAATAACGCCTCGCCACCTCCAAGAGCGGCCTTCGCCAAAAGAAAGTGGCGGGAGGTAAGTGTTTAAGGTACGCTTGTGCCTGTCCATGGTTTGCTTGTGTGGTTCAACGTTCCGCGAACTGACTAGAGCTATGTGAAGGACATAGTGGCGAAGGGCTCGGGAAATATTTCTCCCGCCCGAATCTCCATAGATCGGATATTACACAGGCGCCTTGCATCTTCCAAAACTGGATTGCGGCTGCTGTGGCGGAGCCAAATCTCTTTGCCTCGAAATCAGCGTCCTAGCAATCGGCACCCGAGGGCCATAACTGTATAGTGGATCGTGTGAACATATCCTGTGCGCCGCAGTGACCAGTCGGCGGCATAAGGCCCACCAGTTAATAAGGTGTGACTCTGCAGTTTTGGCAGGGTACTTCTTTCGAACAACGCTCAGCACACAACTTGGTAGAATCTTTCGGTTGTTCTCTCCCAGTCTCTTCCATGTTAACCAGACAAACTGGCGGTACGCAGCATACCACAACTGCCTGCACGAAATGCGTTATTGCATCAACATTTCTCTTTCTGCTACATTAATTTCTTATCTGTTTGTAAACTTGTTGCCTTTTCCAGCTGGTTCACATCCGTGCTGAGCTAAAGACATTTCCAGCACTGCCTTACTGAGACATACAGTCATGAACTCTTTTGAGCTTGTTACACACTGCGTGCCTTTTAGCTTTTTCTTGATTTCTTGCACCTCCTGGCAGCACAAGCAGTCCTCTTCATTATTCATCAGTGCGCAGCACATGCAGCTGCACCTATTTGAACAAAATCCGATTATTTGAACTTAAGAATATTTGAGCAATGCGAACAATTTGCATTAGTGAACGCTTGACAAGGCTGATGATCGACAATGGTATAGCGTTCGTGCAAATTTTTCCTTGAGTAAAAATGGCAAACTCGTCGAGCCGCGGTATGCATATATCTGTTGTAAGTCATTCTGCTGGCTATCTCGCTGCGCAACACCACCAACTACATCCTGCCGAAACAAGACCAATGGAAAGCCGCAGACAAAAAGAGGTGCACAGGACGACGCGGCAAAGATCTGCCTCGTTTTCTAGCTGGCTTTACTTGTTTAAAATGTGCCAATTCACCTAGCTCTCCACTCTACTACATCTCGTAGGACGACAGAAGAAAAAAAAAATACAGGGGCGCACTTAATAGCACACACGAATAGCTTTCTCTGTCATCTCGTTACACTGCAGTCCAGCAGTGAACTCACTAAACAGGTTTGGCGCTCTTTCATAGTAATAAAAGGCCTTCGGATGTAAGTAGGCACCGTGCTCTAAATAAATGAAAAACAAATGCTTTACCTCGTGTGACTCGTGTAAGTATGCCGGTGTTTTGAATTCGATATTACAGGTGTCTGGTGTTTCGGCTGTTATGCAGCAGCCAGTGAGCAACAGCGTTTCGACGTGATTTACTTTATTACCACTTGCACATCTACCTCGCAAAGATATGTAAAAACAAGCACCTACAAAAAACACGTACCAGAGGAGATTTCCAACCCGTGAAAATGTCGCGGCGTCACTTTCTCCATCGGCGCACTCTGCGGCATCGTTGGTTCCGCCGTTTTCTGCAGCCGCTGATGGCTTGAACATATATGGCGAGAGTCCGAACTGTTCACTACTGCCCGCACTATCCATAATTTTCAAGACTAGGCCTTCCAGCCAACTGAAGCAACGCGCTAGCAACGCACTACGCAGCAACGCCGTCGGTGCAGGCCGGAGACCAGCGGGACACCCGTAGATGCCGTCACGACGGTCCCGACCACTCACAGGCGACAGTGGCGTTCGCTCGGCGCCCTGAGGCGCTGGCGCGCGTTTTCTTCTAAAAATCAGCTGTTTGCGTTTATTTAAGCCCGTTTTTAATGCCATATTCTTGTTCAGTGGACCAAAAACAACTAAATGCTGCCGAAAACTCAATTTTTTCGAAAAGTGCTCCAGCTTCCCTTTATATAAATGTGCTCAGTTAGCGCACTCCCATGCAGTACGGTTGTCATGCCACAGTGTTTCGGCGACTGTAGTAGTAGCAAGTTTAAGGACAACCAGCTAGCCCTCATTATCTCCTTGTTGCCATGATTTACGTTTCCTAGGGCAGGGTGACAACACGGTACTTTTTAGATGACTGATATTGCGATTAAAGAAGGATGGGATATGACTCGTGATAATACAGCACTATCCTGAAATCATAACTCGGTGACTAATTACAAGTTATACTTGCTGTGTGATGTCTTGCTGAACAAAAAAAAAAAAAAGGCCAACTCACAGCAATAACGAAAATCAGTGCAGGCATGGTCACAAAGCTGGCCAAAAATATTGCGTCCCAGTGTGTTATTAAAAAGCACATATAATGCCACTTAATGACGGCGCACGGCACGGTTCTGGTTGGCAGCGAACCTGCCAACGTGAAACAGCCAACGCGAACGGTAGCATACATTCAACGCAATCTAATGCTGCCGCAGCGCGATTCTAACATTTCATGTCTCAGGCTACCATCACCCTGCCTACTCGCTCGGCAGCTGTGTTAGTAACGTTAGTAACTGTTCTAGAAGTTAGCAATTGCATGCAAAACGTTAGTAACTCCAGCCGTTACTAACTTTTTACTAACCTTTCTTTTTTAAGAGTGAAGACCGATCAGAAAAGTTTTTCGGTGAACAACATGAAAACGCAGTGACGCTGTGCAGCCTTTAAACCGAACATTTTCCTGGAAACAACCTAGCACGGAAATCTGTCGTTGAGAGTAGTCAACCAGAGTGACATGTAAGGCAGACAGGAGAGGAACGCTCTGGAAATATCGACTGAATTCTTCTTGCTGCGACAAGTAGAAACAGATGGCCCTGAATCGACAAGAAGTGTCAAAGTGACATTCGCAGCTTGACTTGAATATGGATTTCGCTATGCGCGGAACGTTGCACAGTCAAACCTTGTTCAGCACTGCTAGACGACGAAACATCTTATGAAATTCAACTTCACGGGTTCAGCCTTGCATTGAGTTCATTTGCAATTGCATACCCTTTTGAAAGTGGTGCTAGCGACCGCAAAATGAACAAGTCTTGCCATATTGGTACAGCGGCATTGATGCGAAGTGGTCCTGCGAGCCGCATTGGAAACAATGTGGTGAACTGGAGCGGCTATTCCAGTCTCAGTTCCGCTCATGGAGGGGGGGAGGGGGGGGCGGTTCCGCTGTGGCACGCATGAGCCACCCGAGCTCCTCGTTAAGTTCGCTGAAGGGGAGGTGCTGGCAGTGCATTTCTTTTTTGCGAAGGATGCGGGATGGTTTACGATGCTGCCACAGTGAAATTGCCTCGACCGAAGCAGAAAGCTCTTCTATCTCTTCCGCCGCCAGCTCAAACTGAAGTGCAGTTCGAATTGAATCCTGGAATGACAGTGTAGAACCCTCGAGCAGTAACCGCTCATGTACGCAATTGGAAGCTAAGCCGGCAATGAATTGATCCCACCGAGCATCACCTTGTGAAGCAAATGAACAATGTGAAGATAGCTCCCGTAGAGTGGCAACAAATTCATGAACGGACACGCCGGTGTTTTGACTATGGCAATGAAAATGGTAACACTCGACTATAATGTTGCCCGACGTCAAAAACTGGTACCGTAATGCAGCAAGTTCACAGTTGTATCCTTCAGAAGGGGCCACGACAGACTTGTCATCGGCGAGGGCTGCAGCGCTGGTCCTCGAATGTAACGTGTGATAAGCACGCTGGCCCTCCGCCCCCAAACAATGCAAAAGAATAGCCTTGCATTGTTCTGGCTTGAATGTGGCGGCTCTGGATGCCAATAAGTACACGTTAACATCTGCTTCCATGGTGATGATGGACGGCCGGACGTCAGAAGGAAAAATGGTGGCGGAGCAAGCGCAGTGAAGCTCATGGTGGCATATCTGGATGGTGCAGCAGGGCTGGGGTACGTTCACAACATCCTCGTCGCCAATGTGATGTTTTCGAAAGTGAAGTCAGACTCCAGCCATCCCGATGTGCAAAAAATCAATTTATTCACACAACTAACTATTTATACATATATATAACTGTTCACACATATAACTAAGAACAGAAGTGCCCCCGGGGAATAAAGAATTTAAATGGAAAACATAACTGAATACAACAGTGTTCTATGCTGTGACCAAATAATGCATGGCATCCAGGATTTTTTAATGCCTGTCGGTTGCCCTCTGCAGTCCATGGAGGCCACGAAATGCTTCACAATTCTTTTCCCTTGTGAATGCCTGACATTTTCAGTAATGCTAGCATCCAAAAGTTGAAGGTGGCTCGTAGTGTTAGTTGGAGCGTATGCCAGTTTTATGTTCTCTCAGCGATGTTGTGCTCTTTGGGTGCGTGGAGCAGCTGTCTACAAAAGGAACCATTTTTCTGCCCTGGCAGCCCGTCTTTGAGTCCAAGTGCAGTAGAAACTTGGAAAAGTGCGCAAGCCATCTCATGCCTTACTATTATTCCTTTAGTGGCAGGGTAGGTAGTACCGCAGATTTTTTAGACATGGGTTTATGAAATAGGATGCCTTCACTCGGGTTTTAAAGCAAAGAGCCAGCAACCCAAATGGTAGCGGCCAGGGATGCAGCTGCTTTTAAGGAGGGATGCACAGCTCCGAGTATTTCTGGGTAAAGTGCTCTATGGTGCGGACAGGCACAAAGCGAAGGTTTAAATATAGGCACAATCTCACTTGGAAGCTTCATGGTTCCACAGCCATAATGCATAGTTGAAATATAGACGTAATCCCACTCATTTGAGTGCTCATTTCTAGAGTGTCGGGTAAAATGGAGCTTACTCAGCGCTAACCAGTGGGTCGTTTTTTTTTTCTGGGTGCCATTCCTCGCCCCGCTAATTTTTTTGGCCGCGTTGCAATATTTAAAACCCAGCATGCAGCTCGTGAAGAGTGCCTAGCTGGTACTGGGTTAACTGCACATGTATGACGACGGAGCAATAAAGGCATAAGCACTCTTTTATTGCGAAAGCAATACTACTCTAGGTTTCAAGCCTTCAGCGTGGCGCGGCCGCACCCACGTGACACTAAGGTGGGCTACCAACTCAAGCGGTCGGCGTAGCGCGGTCGCAGCCACGGCACAGCAAATGACGTCGCACCCCACGTGACACAAAAGCGAGAGATGGGCTGGCAGGAGCTGCGAACTTGGGTCTCTTGTTTCATATGGGACGGTTATACCAGAATCAGCCTGCTAGGACCCTGGCATTCACGTTACCCCTATAGGCCACTGAGGCACGTTCATACGGCTTGGTTAAAGCGGGGCATTATATGTGGGCTGAGGAAGAAGAAAAAGAATGCTAGGTCACCCGCAGCTGATGCTTTCGCTCAATATTTGGTTCAGCAGCGTTGAACCCTTGTAATTTTTTTGCCAAGGGCCCGACAGCCCGTGCAACTTACAGCGCCGCTTAGAAACAAGGAAAGTTTATCACTGGACAAACAGCCTCCTGTGTGCGCCTGCGGCTTTGTTCACGATGACTTAGAAGGCCAAGTTAATAAAGCATGTAGACTTATCCTTGTATGGATGATTAAGTTGGATTCCATTTGAAAGATAATCCACGAGGAAGACACCAAAGCAACCCTTATATGTGGCCATTTCAACTTGTTCACATGTTTGTTGCTGGAATGAGTTTCTCACTGAATGCACTAGGAGATTCACCAACGTTGATTGACGGCCTGGTGTCGGAAGGGATTCAGCGGCATGCACACAAGCTCTTCGTAACCCAGCTTCACTGGGTGGGCAGGTTCAACACGCAGATACCGTACGTGTGCTGACCACATTGACTTACCAATAATGCCCTCATCTGCCCCATTAGCCTCAATATGAAAAGAGCCTTTGAGCCAGGATATCCAATCGGAGCCTTCCTTGAACTCCTCGATCCTTGGCCATGCTGTTGGATGACTTGCAATTTCGTTTTCCTGGTCGACATTGCTGTACCGCTGAGAAAGAGTCAGTACAGTTTTATTTAAGACTGCTGTGGCCTGTTGCTGGCCAGAGCAATGCCAGCACCAGAACGTGGGTGCGGCAGGCACACATTTCATCATCGTCATTCAGATGCCCAGCGGGCCACCCCACGAGATATCAACATGCAATAAGGGTGATAATTGGTGGTAAATGTTTAAAAATTTGTTTTGATGGTTATGGAGGAGAGGATGGTCGGCCATGCTAGGTGGCTGTAAGTTCTGTTGTGCTTGTGATCTCTGGCCCACTGTAATGTGGGCCTGGACAGCCACGTCCGAGCAGCACAGCATGGCCTCCCGCTCCTTAATGTTTTTCGGGTTGAGTTGGTGACTAACATGGTACCAGAAACAGCACAAAAAGTAAAGAAAGATAAAAGTTGGACAAAGGCAAAGCGCACACGAGCCACCTGCAAACGGCACGCCATGATCGTCGCAGGGAACCTGGGCAGGAGGGTATCTCCGGTAATCTGCGCGTTCATGCGTTCACTTGAGAAAGTGCTGGTGGAACCCCCTCCCAACCCTTGGGACGACGACGATAACAAGCGCAGTCTACAACCACATTATTCGGCTGCTGCACAGCTCATTGCAGGCTAGATGATTGCCAGGTGCGCTGTTGCCCTTGGAGGTAATTGAGGGTCTCAAGTAGTTTATGTATGGAGTCCGCAGAAGCTCACAACTCAGCTTTGGCCGACAGGCCACCGGACAGGCTGGTGTCTATGAAACAGCACATCACTGACACTCAGGCAACAATAAGGTACAAGCCAAGACACCTATCCACAGACCTCTCTCTATCCCCCTGGGAATATATTTCACCTCGTTATGAACTTGTACGACAAGGTTCCTTCCAGGCATTTTCTACAGAAGGAGGGTAATATTTTAATGGTACTAGTAATGTAATACTAACCAGTCCCCCATCAGTGTACCTTTTCATCATGCCAAAGAGGTGAAGATGTAACAGAAATGTTTTTCTTTTTCATTGTAGATGTCAGTTTAGCCAATGGAACTTTTATCCATATGCTCATGCTACTTCACGTTGGCCCACGAAATCTGCTACGGAAAATGGCATTAGAAACAGTTGCGTGTAAGCTGCGTGTAAGTTTATTCAGTCAGCAGAAGTAAGGCATACACGAGCAACACAAACACAGTCACATCACTGTAAAAGTATGAACTTCATTTATGGTGACCGGATCAAAGTTACTTTTACTATGTCGGGTAGGTATATACAAGACTTTTAAACTGGTCAGGAGCCAAGCGTTCAATTTTAGGCTGAGCTCATACTGTACGAACGAGCAAAGACCATTTTGTAATGAGATATTACAGTGAGACATCAGTGCATAATCTTCCCCTACAATCTACTACATGGCTGCGGTGTAGCCCGAGGGCTCACAGTGCAGCCTCTGTATAGTGGGCCAGAGGCTCATCATCTCGTTCCTCCATAGTTAGGCGCCTGAACTAGAGGGGCACTGGCCACGAGTCGTCCCCATGGAGAGGCTTGGCCTGGTCTTGCCACCTGGACCTCGCGCAATACGAGACAGCAGCCCTGTCTGCGACTGATCAATTTTGCGGTGCGTACTGCACAGTCCTCCACCGTTAGGCCTTGTGACGCCTGAGTGGCAGCTGCATCTGTTTGGAAACAAGCGAAGCTCCGAGGTCTCTTGGTAATGAGGTCAAATAGGGGGGTCGACTAAGGGGTCCGCCGTGCCCACTCGAACTACACCACCTGCACAGCCTTTGCCGCTCATTCGCCTGTAGCATGCTTGGCTCACCCTTCTGGCAGGTCTCTTTCGCTTCCGTGCTGGGCAAGTGTGTCAGTAAGCAGCATAGCTGCCCTCATAGTTGATTTAATGATGAGTCTCAGTTTCAGTTTTCAGCAGGATGCTCACGGGCATTTTGCACATGTCAGTTGGCCTCGGGAACTCCGTAAGCCATGGCCGTACTTTTGGCATTTGAAGTAGCATCTTGGATTTGGAATGTATGGTCCAAGGCTGGTTTTAGTGTACCCTACCTTCATAGTCCAGCAGAATACTTGATGCGGAGCTAAGGACGAAAGGCTTGGTTTTGATTTCTTGGTTGTTCCGCAGGGTTTTGATCCTGTTGTCGCGAGTACGGGTACCCGCGGAGATGTCCGAGAGAAGTTCACGACTCAGTAGACTGCGTTTTGTAGCGCAAGCTGCTCCCGATTCCGACAAAGCTACTCTGTAGTTCTAATTTCGGACTGTGCTCCGGCGCATCTTTGACTTAGGACAGCGGGTGTTCGAGCTGTCGCTGGCGTCTACAACGGCCGGTCGATATCGTGGCTAGGGCTACGAAACTTAGGACAGCGAGGAGCTGTCACTGGCGTCTGCAGCGGCGACTCCGACGACGAGACTTAGGACAGCGGGGAGCTGTCGCTAGCGTCTTTGCCGACGGCTCGTTCGGGCGGTTCGGGAGGAGGTCAGGGTCAACCCAAGACTCTCGCTCTCGAACGCTCCCGGACGAGGTTGCTCTGGCCTCGTTTTCTAGTTCTCTTTATACCCCCTTCAGTGCCGAGGGCATGGGGAGGGGTACTCCCTGCAAAGCGAGGGACGCTGCTTCCTTGCGTAACCTTTCGTCCTTTCTATATTTTTGCTTCCCTTTCGACTGTCCTTGCCCCCTCTGTCGGGATGAGCAGCAAGCGCGTTTCTTTATTTCTCTCCACAACTCCCAGGTGGCGTGCGCCACGTTACATTCCTTCCCGGTGGAAAAAGATGGGTGAGTGTCCTCACTCACCTTACAATAATTGTCATACATCACATTTCAAAAGTACCGAAAGTCACATACCACAACGTAGTTAGTCACACACCACAATGTAGCACAGAGGTAAATTACCTGTGCGAGAGTTTGGAGTTCGTAAAAATGTTCTGATGTCCACTCAATCTTGTCGCTGTCACAATTAGTGTCCTAGAGTCAGTGGATAATTTAGTCACAGCACACTGTCGCCGCGGTCTGAGAGTTTTTGTCCCTGGCTCGCACTGTGGCAGTCTGAGTCATGCACACACACATATACCCGCGCACACTTCTGTCGGTGAGTGAGTCTCGCTGGTCCCGATGATGAAAAAAGAAACAATAAATGGCACACATGCGCACACACGCACAACACTGTCGAATCCAGCCTGCACGGCTAGTAATAGACGAAGTCGTCTCGTCGGGGTGGCACTGCCCTGCGGCGTGATCTTGTCCGAAGGGTTGACTGTTGGTGTGGTTCTTCACTGTCACACGGCACTGTATCTAGTGCATCGAAGAACTCGTCGTCGCTCTCCGAGTTGGGTGTAGCAGGGTCCTGTCGGGCCGGGCACTGGGCTTCGGGGCAGGAGACAGCTTGCTTGGTCACCTCGGTCTCGGTCTTCTCACCGCGGTCAACGTAAGGTTTAAGCCGGCTTACGTTTATCACATCACGGCGTCCACGATGATTCTCAACTTCCCAGTCGTTTTCTGCAGTTTGTCTCACCAGCCGGTACGGTCCATGGTATGGATGAAGGAACTTTGAAGTTCGCCCCCGCTTTGCCACTGGTTTTCGCACATAAATGAGATCACCTGCCGTGAGTTGCTGCGTCCGGCGCGTCTTGTCATAGCGCTCTTTGTTCGTCTCCTGTGCCCTCATTTCGCGTTCTAGCACCAGCTCCCTTGCTGTGTTCCATCGGCGCAGAAACTCTTCGTTCGAAGGTGCCATGATACCCTCAGGATTTATCTGGAGCGCTGCGTCGATTGGCAGCGTCGGCTCGCGCCCATATAGCAGAAAGAACGGGGAATAGCCTGTTGTCTCATGTACCGAGGAGTTATAAGCAAACGTCGCGAACGGGAGGAATTGGTCCCAGTCACGGTGGTCGGAGGAGACGTACTGGCTTATGATTTCCGCTATAGTTCGATTAAAACGCTCGCAGAGGCCATTTGTTTGGGGGTGGTAGGCAGTTGTCCGGGTGTGATTCGTTTCGGTCAAGCGAAAGAGTTCCTCCATCATATCGGCTACGAAGTGGCGTCCCCTGTCCGTGATAATCTGTTCCGGAGCCCCGTGCCGGAGAACTATCGCCTCCAGGAAAGCTTTGGCTGCACACGCTGCAGTGGCTTCTGGCGTAGCGACGGCTTCCACCCACTTGGTGTGGTAGTCGATCATGACGATCACATGCCGATTACCGCCTGACGATGCTGTAAGCGAACCCAAGAAATTCATTCCGATGCGCTGAAACGGCCTTTGGGCTGGTGGCACGGGCTGTAGCAACCCCGATGGTCTGGTGGGCGGGGTCTTCCGCGTCTGACAGTCTGTACACGAAGAGACGTACCTCGTCATATCGGAGAACATCTTCGGCCAAAAGTAGCGCTGGCGAGGGTCCTCTTCATGCCCAAGTGGCCTGCCATTATGTCATCGTGACAGGACACTAGGATTTCGTGTCGAAGTGACCGAGGTACAACCAGGGCCAATCTTTCTTCCTGGAAGCCTTTTGCTCTCCTGAGCAGCACCCCGTTTTCCAAGCAGAAGGCCCTTGCGGCGCGGCGTATTTTTCTTGAAGCCGGTTCGTCCTGGTGAGTCAGTCCAGGATGATTGGTTTCAGGAAGGGGTCGTCTTGTTGGAGGCTGGCTATGTTAGCTCTTTGATCCTCAGCAATGAAGAGCGGCATCCGCTCTTCGTCAAAGGGGACTTCGTCATGGGGAAGTCGTGACAGGGCGTCGGTGTTTGAGTTCTTGCTTCCCGGTCTGTGCCGCTAGCTAATGTTGTACTCTTGGAGGAGGAGACTCCACCGTGTGAGGCGCCCGCTAGGGTTCTTGGTAGTCATAAGCCATGTGAGACTGGCCTGATCTGTGACTACGGTGAACGGGATTCTAAAAAGATAGGGACAAAATTGTCTTGCTGCAAATACTACCGCAAGGCATTCCTGCTCCGTGGCACTGTAGTTTTGCTCAGCTTTGTTCAGATGCCGACTGGCATAGCTGACGACATGTTTGTGGCTTCCATTCTTCTGGACCAGTACTGCACCGATGCCATATCCGCATGCATCGGTGTGAACCTCTACGGGTAAGCTTAGGTTAAACAACTGCAGCACCAGTGAACTGGTTAGGTGCTGCTTGAGCTGCTCAAACGCCGACTGGCATTCGTCATTCCATTCCCAGTTTTTCTCAGTCTTGGTAAGTTCAGTGAGTGGTCGGGCAATTCGGGAAAAATTTTTGACGAAGCGTCGGTAGTAATTGCATAGGCCCAGAAAGCTGCGAACTTGTTTCACATTCTTGGGTGCCGCCACCTGAGCGACTGCACGTATGTTTTCCGGGTCTGGCCTCACCGTTCTTCCGTCGATGATGTGCCCCAGATACTTTATACTGTCGGCAGCTACGTGGCATTTCTTCGGCTGCAAGCGTAATCCAGCTGAACTAAGGGCATCGAAAACGCACTGCAGATCTCTTAAATGATCGTCGGCGCTCTTGGAAAAAACGATGATGTCATCCAGATAAGCAAGGCATACTCTCCATAGCTGACTTGTCAAGACTTTGTTGATCATGCGTTGGAAAGTAGCCGGGGCATTACATAGTCCAAAGGGCAGCACGAACTCATAGAGCCCTGATCCCGTCGAGAAGGCTGTTTTCTCTTTGTCTGCTTCTCGTATGGGCACCTGCCAGTATCCCGAGGCCATGTCGAGCGTTGTGAAGAAGCGAGAGCCCTGTAGCCTGTCCAAGACGTTGTCTACCCGAGGTAGCGGATGTACATCCTTCTTCGTTATCGAGTTGATTTTTCGGTAATCCACGCAGAAGCGCCACACCCCGTCACGCTTTCGGACGACTGGTGACGACCACGAGCTTGTCGACTCTCTGATGACCCCCTTCTCCAACATTTCGCCGACCTGTTCCTCAATGATCCGTCTCTCCATTGCGGAGTTGTGGTACGGATTCTGTCGCACAGGTTTTGAACCGTTAGTGTCAATCTCGTGTTCGACTATTTCCGTGCGTCCCAAGTTTTGACCGGCGCTGGGGAAAAGGTGGTCATATTCCCTGAGTAGTGCTTCAAATTTTTGTGCCAAACTAGGATCTAGGTTCTCTCCGTATGTAACCTCGCCTACCCCGCCTTTAGGAGCGCTAGGTGGCCCCACGGAGATTTCAACGTTCCGGAGGGGAGTCACTTGAGCTATGGCAGTCCCCTTCACGACAGTCACATTGCTGGCTGTGGGGTTTGCGACACGTATCCGCGTGGTCTGCTCTCTTCTAACGTCGGTCAGCATTCGTGCTACGCTTGGACGTATCTTTTCTGATAGTTGTTTTAATGGCTCGACGAAGCCTACACCCACTTCTGCGATCGTTACCGGCAATGTAACCTCCGAGAAAGGTGGGACTTGGGTGTCCACTTGGCAGCACGCCGTGGTCCTATTCTTCATGAGGAGATCTGAATCGTCCAAATTAAGTTTTAGATTCTGTCCGCAAAAAGTGACCGTCCTCTTGGGGAAACTAATCACCATCTCTGAATGTCTGCAAAGAGGGAGGCCGCCAAGGATGTCGTACGGAAATGCCTCAAGAACGAGTAGCTGCTCTCGTATCTTGTCCCGACCCACTCTAATGATAAGTTCCACCTCACCAGCAGCGCTGACTAATTTGCCGTTCACGTCCTTGATGAGTGCCGTACTGGGGCGCATTGCAGCGCCAATTCTTGACACAAAGCTGCGTGAGGCAATATTCACAGATGCTCCGGTATTAATTATCATTGCTACGTCCCTGCTGTTGACAGACACTGGGATTGAAATTAGGTGGGAGGGGTGATAGGTCGCGCAGATGGAGTTTTCTTGGGCTTCCCGGGGCGTAACTCCTAAGCCCCGACTCGTTAGTTTCCCTGGTATTGAGTTGGGCCGGTTCCCTCTGCTGGTTGCCTGCACTGCCGCATGATGTGGCCGGGCCGCTTGCACCGAAAACAGACCACTTGGCCGGAGAGATTTCTGTTTTGGTGAGACGGGAATCTCCGTGGCGCCGGTAGGGCCATTTTTTCGACAGCCGATGTGAGAGCTTTCACGCTCTCTTGAAGCGCCGCAAGCACTTGGGACGCGTCTGCTGATGCTATCTGTTGCGCGGGGCAGCTTTCCCTACCCCCGCTGCCAACGGGCCCAACCGCTGAGCCGGCCGCTCCCTCTCCGATCTCGGGGGGAGATAGGGGCGGGGTTGTTGCGACCAGGGGCCGTATTACGCACCGCTCTCAAAATCGCTCTCAAGTTTGAGAGCGTGACGTCAAAATGACGAGGCTCAGACATGTGAAGTGTGACGACATCACGGCTTTAGCCAATTACAAGCAGGCTAGGGTGCTTAATAGCAAAGCCCCACCCCGGAAACTTTTATTTGCACGATAAAGGGGCCGTGTGCAAACATTTTTCGTGAAAACGCAGCGAATAAAAGTATAAATGTTCTATTTACCTAAGAAACATTGTTCGAAGCTATAATACGGCAACTAAAAATAGAAGCATTTTCAGTATTACAATTAAATGTGCGCCTAGGTAACGATTTTCGCCGCGAGGGTCAGCTGACGACAGCGAGGCGTGAACATGGCGGCCTGCAAAGAAACAGCTGATTTTCCCGTCTAGTTGCTGCTTTTTACGCGTAGTTTAAAATCGAGGTCCTCTGCGGATGTTGTTAGTTGCCGGAAACATCTGACTGAAAGCAGTAAAGGCTACGAACCTGCAGTGAACAGCTTGGTGAAAGTGTTTGTCACGAAAATAGCTTACTGAAGTGTGTTTTTCCTCAGTGCTTACCAGCGATGACAAGAGCGACGAGCGGCAGCCATGTGATCTAGTGTTGTTTCTTTGGAAATACAAGAGGAAAATGAAGGCTACACTATTACTTCTACCGATAGATGGAAGCTGACAGTATCAGTAAAGTAGGTGTCAGCCGCTATGCAAGAGCTCGCGACTGCAGTGCGGGAAACGAGATCCCACGCATGACCCTTCACCACTGACTTGTCGTGCAAGCCACAGTGACTCGCTGCTGTGCTTCGCAACCAGTTGACTTCAGGCACATTGGGCTCGGTTCTTCATATTGCGACTGATGCTACTGCTGCTCCATTCCGTTCATGTTCTGTAGCTGATGTTCTGTGTGAGGTACAGAAACAGACGTTTACGCTCCGTTTTGGTTTGTGCAAGAGAAAGAAAGCACTCTTTTTTTTTTTTTTTTTTTTTTTAATTGTCACCGAGGCGAGAACGAGTTTGTTCTACCAGACCTCAGTTTAGAGGCGATAAAGGTAGGGATGTCTAGTATGTTGCATTTCGCGCAGCGGTAAGAGTGGTGGTGTTGGTCGCACATTGTTGCAAGGCCTCTCTGACGGTGTCATAGTTTCTGTTCGTGCTAGACGGTGTCCACTCTGACGGCAGGAAAAGCAAGCGTATCATGCATGTGATGCCGCGAGCGAGCTCGAAGTCGGCTCAATTTCTGCGATCGCACTATGACAACTAGCTTTCAAGTGCCTTTATATCCATCAAAGAGCCTTTAGTGTTTCAAAATATGTTCATTTTACACACATTACGCATTCTCTTTCAATATTGTGTGAATTATGTACAAGACTTTTCTATTAAAATATCAGTTTGAACAGAAGATGAATTTTTTTGGTTATTGGTTGAAAAGACTTAGAAAATAAATGCCAATGACAAAAGTAGCTGTGCAAAATGTGTATATCACACATTTATAGCGTAGTCATTTATTGGATGCTTATAGTTTAGCTTCCTCTACTGTCTTCAAGCTGTTTAGCATTCTTCTTGACAGTGTTGCACGTTTTATTAGTGTAAAATAACCTTTATTCACACATAGCCCCAGCAATGCATTTGTTATGATCGCAGTTATTTTATTGTCACTAAGATTTTTGTCATTCAGCAGTCATTCTGGGCACTGAAGCCAAGTAAAATGCACTATTCTCCTAGCAGCTGCTACAGCAGAGCAGCAGCTACAGCTTTGTTATATCTGATATATAAGCATTTTGTATACTGCACCATGCATACAGTACCTATTTGTATAGGTAGCTTCAATATGCAATGGAATGGCTTCTTTGGGCCTAGTAATTTATGCTGGAATGTACATGTCAATGTTGTATGGTCAATGTATATCAAGGTACATGTGCTTCTCTATATGCTGCCTCTTTTGCAATAAAAACACTCGAGTGAAATGCTGCTGCCAATAAATAAGTGTTTCTACTGAATATAAGTGGCAGTAAAAAAAAAAAGATCTTTGTTGGTAGTATTTTCTGATTACAGTCAACATCATGAACATTTACTGCCTTGCTGTAATACTGCACTTTTCAGTTTAAGCATGTTTACACCACAGTGACGACAGCCAGCTGTACCAGGCTGCAAGACGGTAGCAGAGAAGAGACAGCGAGCTGGGACTGGGATGGCTTGGCGCTGGTGTAATCAGCCATGACTTCAGTGGGTAGTTGCCGTCTCATGGGTAACCAAAATATGACATCCACTTAGGCCCATCTTTTGCTAATCTCAACAGCTTTTGAGCATGCTTTAGCACTCAATTGAAGATCCATACTAAGTAGCCCACAGCCAGAATCGTAAACATTCGCAGGAATGCTTACAACGTGTGCCAATGCTGTTTAGGCAAGCATCATTGTAGGGACAGCCTTGTAACTTGGTAGTGATGATTACCTGCATAACAGAAGCACCCCGATTTCTTAGGCAGCAAATAAATTTAAACACTATAAATATTTGTCTCCTATTGCTTTTGCCATGAACAAAATTTCACTGCAACATGCATTCTTTGGCATATAGCCCGTCTCAGCATATTCAGGAAATGTATCTCTTGCCGAAGCCGAAATCTAAGTCAGTCTCTCCCTGCAAGGCTTGCTTTCAAAAAAAAAAAAAAAAGTCTTGTCCTCAGAAAAGACTCCCGGTCTTTGCAGAAATGAAAAGAAGCAGGCGTTTTTACGGCGCATTCACTTTCAAGCCGCGAATGTGTCGCAGGCAGGGAGCGTGACAAATGGCCCGAAACCAGTCATCGAGGAGCAAGGCGCGCTGGACAATCAATAGTCCCTTCATTCTGTGCTTTACATATAAAAGGCAGGTATACAGAACCCTTTCGACAGCTCTCGCTAGGTCATTTTGAAGACAACTGTTAAAAAACAATGCACGAGTGGGAACGAGACCTTTTGGTTGGAAAAAAAGCCTTGCAGAGAAGCCGACTTACAACAAGTGGTATTGCACACATCAATGCATATAATCAAGATCGTTCGATGACCAACACGAGTTTTCAGATCTTAATCAGGAAAAAGACGCAGGTGTTCAGCAGACCTTCGATCACCTTTCAGTGCACAGGAGTACCGCTATCAAACATTATGGTGTCGCAGCGCTGGCAGACAAGGACAAGACTAGGGACACACACAACTGCACTGAACTTACAACTTTATTTTGGACGCTTTTGATTCGCGCATATATGATTGACTGAAGGATGAAATGAAAAGAAGCAGGCGTTTTTACGGCGCATTCACAAACGCTAGACGAACGCGCCGTGGAAGAGGCGTTGGTCCGGCGGGGCAGCCAGGGTCACGAAATGCGCGTGTTCGCTTCGCAGATCTGAGATAAAGCAGGCACAATACAAGTTTACTATGATCTTCAGAACTCTTCGGCAAACACACGCAGTCAATAACAAAATCTACTCACTATTGTGATGTTCACAACGTGCGTAGTATTTCCGTATCCTTGACGGCAATCATCGTTCCGTCCGATGGCTTCCGCTACCGACGCACTGCGTGATGCAAACGATCTTACATTCCCTACGTACGTTGGAAGCACGGTATAATCGTGGTTGGAAGCCTCCGGTAGCAAAAAAATGCGGTGCGCTTGCCGCCGCGGTGACGACGCACTCGCCCGCAAGCCGCCGTTCATCGATGTTCGTCGGCAATCGTCGCGCAGTCACTACACTTTCTGCTTGTTCCCGAGTTGAACAGAGCCGGAGCAACTTGTCCGGCAAGTTAAACGCGTCCTCGTGCTTCATTCTTCGCTGTGGATCGCCGATACAATGCCTCAAAGCGGCGCATCGCAATTTACGCGGCCGCCATTTTCACTCTCAAACGTTTGAGACTGCTTCTGTCGCTCTCAAAAAAATGCTCTCAATTGGCGGCCATATTTAAGTGCCTAACGTCATCATTTCTTTCGTGTTCATGACGTCTGATGACGTCCACCAGTGACGCAGAACTGACCGGTCAGAACTGACCAATAGGACATAGGCCTTTGAGAGCGATTTTGAGAGCGATCCGTTTGAGAGCGGTGCGTAATACGGCCCCAGCCCCGGCAACGCATGCGCGGGCACGGCTGCCATTGCATGGGCCATAGTGGTTACGTGGGTTAGGCGCTGCAGATGCTGCAGGAAATCCATCGTCTTTTTCGGGTTGGAAATGGCCATTTTCTCCATCATATCGGCCGGTAGACCCCGCAGTAGGCATCATACCTTTTCTGCTTCCGTCATCGATGTGTTGGCCCGGGAGCAGAGCTGCAATATGCTGGATACGTACTGCCTCGGTGTTTCCCTTGGGAGTTTTCGTCTCTCCTGCAGCTGCATGTAAGCCCAATCTTGCACGTGTTCCCCGGCAAAGTCCCGTCGAAGGGTCTCCTGCCATGCTGCCAATTCCCTAGTTGTCGCGTGCCTGACTCCTCCCGTAGGATGGCGCTATACCATCGCTGGGCCTCTCCCGCGAACGCAAATATGATATTATCCGCCTTCTGTGCCTCCGACCAACCGAGTGCCTTTGCGTACCGTTCGTACAGGCGGATCCAATCCTCCACGTCCTCGTCTGCTTTACCCTGGAAGCAAGGGGGGTGGGCCGTAGGGTCGCGCCCCGCTTTCTGGTGTGCTATGAGAGTTCATTGTCAGAACTGTTCGGCTCCTTAATATCCTCTCCGTGCTCATTGACTCACTGATGAAAAGTTTTTGGACGCAATTCTGAAAATGTCAGCAAAGCGGTCATTAATGCTCCGGGGCGTTTCTTCAGAATCCCTGTTGCACCATTTCTCTGCCGGGTCGATTCGTTCATCGTGAGTTTTAGCGTGCGCGCGTCGGGCGCAACGTTTCTGTCCGGAAGATAGCCGGTCCATATGTGTAATATAGGTGATTCTGTACCCTGCACCTCCACCACTTGTCGCGAGTACGGGTACCCGCGGAGATGTCCGAGAGAAGTTCACGACTCAGTAGACTCTTTGCGTTTTGTAGCGCAAGCTTCTCCCGATCCCGACAAAGCTACTCCATAGTTCTAATTTCGGACTGTGCTCCGGCGCATCTTTGACTTAGGACAGCGGGTGTTCGAGCTGTCGCTGGCGTCTACAACGGCCGGTCGATGTCGTGGCTAGGGCTATGAGACTTAGGACAGCGAGGAGCTGTCACTGCCGTCTGCAGCGGCGACTCCCACGACGAGACTTAGGACAGCGGGGAGCTGTCGCTGGTGTCTTCGCCGACGGCTCGTTCGGGCGATTCGGGAGGAGGTCAGAGTCAACCCAAGACTCTCGCTCTCGAACGCTCCCGGACGAGGTTGCTCTGGCCTCGTTTTCTGGTTCTCTTTATACCCCCTTCAGTGTCGAGGGCGTGGGGAGGGGTACTCCCTGCAAAGCGAGGGACGCTGCTTCCTTGCGTAACCTTTCGACTGTCCTTGCCCCCTCTGTCGGGATGAGCAGCAAGCTCGTTTCTTTATTTCTCTCCACAACTCCCAGGTGGCGTGCGCCACGTTACACTGTATATATTTCCGACGTTTTGGTCTTTTAGTCTCTCTAGAAATTCTTCAGTCATGTATTTTAGGTCTCTGCCAGTGAACTGCACCTCGGGCCTGCTTGCTTAGCCAGAATTGCAGCCCGTCTTGATTTCTGCCAGTGGATTTCTTCCCACTGAAGGGATGTGCACTGTTATTCAGCTGCATTTACCTAAATCCACTGCCCTTAAAAGGTTATCTGCCATCACTGATTACATGATTGACTATATCTAGTGGCGTATATCGAAACATCCAATACTTTGTAAGACTGGCTGTACACCAAGCATGAAAGCGTACTTCGTGTTATGTGCGCTCAGCGATTTACCAAGGTTAAGATTGAGCATTTATGAAAATCTATATTAGGTAATTTATTAAAATTGCTGATACTCATCTACGGAGTATATAAGAAACAGTTTCGACCCTGAAACTATGTCCACCTAACATTCCATGCAAGCTGAATTAGTCAACACACTTTCCTCCTGGCAGCCAGTACTGCATTTGCAGACCACCCAAGCTTGTGCGTGTTAGCGTGCAGCTATATCATAAAAACACCCTCAACACAACACTCTCCAATATCTAACAACTATACAAGTGCAATGGAGGCAAAGAAAGAAATGCCATACTAGTCTAGTTTTCAAGCTTTCATTTGCAGGTAGGCTGGAATCGAATTTTTCAAATGACTCAATGTCGTCAAATGGCTGCCGCAAGACATCTCTAGTTATGTTGCTGCTCTCAAGTGCGTTGCTAGTCGATGTCTGCATTATGACGTCCAGCTACTGACCCTGATGCTTGACACTCCTCAGTATTCACTGTGTTAGCCTGATGTTCTGTTGCTCATGCTCTGAAAATTAGTATAAATTATATCACACTTTTTAGGGGCAAAACCAGCATAAAGAAAAACACAACCCAATTGGCAGACTATTGCCTCAACATAGTGTGAATATATAACTGCTGTGCAAAGCTGAGCAATGAACTATAACAATGAATCATCCAAACCACTAAGATTTTGAAAAATATGGCTCAAGCCAAGTAAACAAAAATTTGTAGTCACTTCTTCCTGCACAAAGGCCTATCGGCACTAGTTGGCTCAATGCTAGAAGAGCTTTATGTGACTTTGTAGACTACTATCCGCATTTGTTCTGACTGCAGCTTGACGATGTCGGAGAGCTCTCTCCCGGTGAGACGAAAGCATTCCGCCCCAGTCAAGGGGAGCCCTGCCTTGTGCATCAGATCCCACCACTCACTTCCGAAGAAGAGGATGGGCGCCAGTAGGATATTGCAGAAACAAGCATAGCCAAAAAATTCAAAGGATTGCACATCCGTATACTCGGGTCTGACATGTAAAAAAGAACAAGTTCAGTGAGGCAGACATTACGGACCCTCATGTCCTCTAGGTTGTGTTGTGGGATACATTCACGGCACAGGCCGTCGACGGTAGGTTCGGCCACGGGTGCGCACAGCAGTTTGTCCCACTCGTCACAACATTGAGGTATCACAGCGGGTTTGGTCACAACACAGTCACGGACACATCAACGCACATCATTCACACCTAGTAAAAGCATCCATGCTTCAGGGCACAGTGATGTGTTCCTGACATTCAAATCACGCAGGCACTTGGGTTGGGTCACTTCAAATAGTTTGGGCCCCACCAACACACACATAACAAACACTGGGTCGTAGCCGTAGCCACGCACCGCGAGCGACACATGCACACTTGAGAAGAGCACATCACGGCCAAGTCTCTTCAGCTTGACTGCTGACGCCACAATGACCTGTCCTCCGCCAAGGGGGATCTTGGCCTCTGTCGCTGCGGCGCTGCACTGTTTGACGTTCACTCCAAACCAGCTGAGGCCTCAGAACTCGCCGAACCAGCGGCAGGTGGGGTGTTTCTTGGGGTGGCTTCCGACGGCGGAGGACTGTTGGCCCCAGATTTCGCGGAGGGCGTTCTTTCCATCTGTCCTCCTCGCCTGTTTTCCCACTTCGCCTCGAGGCTCTTGATGTTCTCCCCGACGTCACGGCTTGAAAACCAGGGCGTGGGCGGCATGCTGCCCTTGAAGAAGATGCTGCTGCATCTTGCACCCATGCCCGACCTGACCAAGTCCTTCAGCAGTGCATATAGTTCTGCAAACGGTAATGCCTCTCCCCATCTCACTGCAGAACAGCCGCAGTGACAGCTTCTTTCTCCCAAATTAAGTCATCCCAGCAATCATTAGAGCAGTGTTGTGTATTCTTAGGCAGCATCAAGGAATGATGATTTCTATGTATTTCAGACATAACCTCATTGCAAAAAAACACTTTATATCGGCAAATACACATCGATGAACACTGTGTGTCTCTCTAATGTGAACATTGTTTTTTTTGCTGCACCCATGTCAGCAGGATACACGAACTCGCTCAAAGGCTACCCGTGTTGTGGAACACAGTCGAGAACAGCTCAAGCATCGACAGTACCCACAGTCACATAAACACTCGGCCTCCAATCTGAAGTACCAGTGGCAAACTATGCTAAGTCTATAATTAAGCAGTCCCTTCTTCTGAAGGCTTTTCAACATCAAGAATACACATTGATCTGGCCTTCGAAGTGAGACGACGGCACAGTACCTGACTAGATAAAAGCATGTTTTATCAGTCTTCTGTGTGATGACTAGAAACAGCATAAAATGTGTAGAAATATGTATATATAATGTAAGTGTAAATAGTAATGTAGTTGAACAACCCAAACAATATCTACAAAACGGAATACTGTGAAACTACAACCCAGGTGCGATTTTCAGGCCTGCCGTAAATAGTTTAGTTGACCTTCTGAATCATGTCTTCTGTAATAGGGAACTCCAATCTTGTGACATGGCTCAACTGTAGGCCAAATATTATCCTCAAAATGGATGCAAGAAGGTTATTAGTTCGGTCTTGGTCATTGCGACAGTTGAGAATACTTGCTCTGTGTCGGCAAAACAAGCAGCTTTATGGCTCCATTTGCAAGATGTTCTATGGGATTGACAGCAGATGACTCTCTGCTTGTGAACTTTCAATCAAAAATCAAGGGTGGTTGCTTTAAGACTAATGCCTTTCTTTTGCTTCAAGCTTCAAGTACCTTAACTTTCCTTCAAGCTTGCTTTCGTAACAACCAAATGTTTCAAGCAACAATCCTATCAGCGCTTTCATGGCATATGCCTCTAGAATGGATTGCGGGTTGATGGCTCGCAATATTTGTAGCAGATATCATTTGGCAGACATTTTCAGTGGTTACACATGCACAGCCTTTGAAAAGAAAAGTACCAATGCGTCACAGCATCTTTGTCCTCGGCTTTCAGATTTGATTCCTAAAGGAATTCGACAAATATTAGTCCTAGGTTAGTGTCAGCCATATTTAAAAAACTGGGCTAGAGGTTGTGGGCGATTCTTCTGCCCGAGGGATGCGCAAGACAAATACACAGCGGGCCGTGTAACAAACATCTTTAATCTCACGTCCAGAAGGGGGTCCTCCAAGGCGGTGTGGGGTCGTCGTCCGGGAGGGCAGGCAACGAACCGCGGGTCGTGTCGGTAGTGAAGAGTCAGGAGTCAAGAGCGCGAGACGGCGGCGCGTGCCTTCCTTTATAGCCCCCTCGAGCGGGACCGGTTATCCCCAAACAAGCGGGGAGAGAGAAACAGGCAGCACGCAGGGAGTATTGGGAAGTGGCGCGGCCTTTGAATGTGCGGCGCGCCACGGGCCCTAAAGAGATGTGGCGCAGGGCCCCACAAGGTTCTCAATGTCGAGATTCTGTAGGTTGTTGCTATTGTGTCTCCACAGCACACATGGCTTGGTGATTCTGATCAAGGCTCCTAAAATGCATTTTTATTTCTTCACACAAGCCGATGGGGTCAGCGTTTTGTCCTTGAAAGAGTGTTTACTCTTTGAATGTCTGTTGAATCGATGCAGGAACACTAAGTACGCACGGTTCTTTGCATCTAAGTACATCTTCAGGTGCTGTACATTGTAGGCTCTGTCCACCAAAGTTGCGACATGGGTCTAACTGGTTCAACATGGTGTGTCGAACTGAGAAATTGTACACTCAATGCAGTTAATGATGCCAAGCCAGCCGTTTGACGGAGAAAGAATCTTCAGGGGCTCTTCATTGCCGGTCGCTGTAGCACTGCGATAGGTTTCTGTAGGTTGCATGCTGCATGCTACTTTGTCTAAAATAATTGGCCTCTTTGACTGTGAAGGTCACATTAGAAGGCATTGAATAGAAGGCGATGGAGTGGTTGGAAGAAAATTCTCTGTGGGAAATTCTCGAAAGCATACTGTCCACTTCTCCTCACCCTTCCCTTCCATTAAGCGCAATGGGGAAAGTACCACTTGCCCATTCACTGCTTCTGCTGGCAGCATGGATGGATGGGTGTTAGGAGTGTCCCCCTTTGAAACGTGGTGGCGTCACCGTGCCCAGCTGGCCGTATTCAACACTGCTTAACAAATGTTCACCTTCTATCTCTCTATGTCAATGAGCACTCCATTTGAATAGGCGAAAGATTTGTGAAAATAAATTTTTGTTGCCAGGAGGCTGAGAAAGTAAACATTTTGGCGTGAGGTAGCCAAATCTGGCAACCTGCTGCAAAGCAGTCTGCCTTCGACTCTTGCAGCATGCTGATGAAATGAACCTGACATCATTTTGGTTCCCAATGTGAATTGAGGTCTGCAAATTTGGCGATGAAATCTCTAGGCATTGCATAAATTGTGAAGCACACAGGCGTGCAGTACAATCTTGCAGCCCTGAAGGAGGATCTTTGCATTGACTAAATGGAACCTGTTACACAATCCCGAACGTGTTGTCTATGGCTGCCCTCTGCTTGCTATGAACTTTGTTAAACTTCTTCATTCATGGTGGAAAACTTGCTCCGTTATCCCTGTAGGGCATCAGCAGCCACAGAAGATGTGGTTAAGCTGAGTCGCCCACTATATGTAGTCTCCACAATTACTGGCGGGAGGCTTTCCTTTAGCACACCGGCATCATGCACAGTACCAGGAGACTGCGAACACATCAAGAGTTCGTTCTCATTGCAGATTCCCTGCAGTACTTCCCGTACAATGTACCACATGGCTGGGGTGTAGCCAAGAGACACACAATGCAGCCTCTGTATAGCGGGCCAGGGGCTCATCGCAACACCACCTAGACTACAAGGCCTGTGCAAGCTTATGTGACGTCATCTTAGTGAAATGATACTGAAAGTTGGCTTCACCCTACGTGCTGTGTTTAAATGTATAGAATGCTGCTCTGGCGCTACTTCTTGAAATTTTTAGTGCTAGTGATGAAGAGGGTTATTTGCGTTACCTGTGTTATCCAGTATTGCCAGTCTTTTGAAGTATATGAGAAGTTTGACACAATCCACCTTGCATTTATTTCAATGGCAGAAATGAGGAAATTTTCACCTTCATTCATAGTTGTTTGAATAAATATACAGGCACAAAATTCATCTGAGAGCACATTTATTGTTAGATGGATAGATAAAGCTAGGAATGGTAGGGATATTACTCAGAACGGTGACATTGACGACACTCGGTGTAGCTTGTTGTGAATACGAGGTCGCTTTCACGGACGTGCTGGTGACAAAGCTGTTACGTAAATGTAAAAAGAAGCTGCTTAAGCTGGGAGCAGCGATCGTCATGAGTATATTAACGCGAGCAGCTAGCTCGGCTTTAAACCAGTCATTTACTACGGCAACTACGATCACGTGGCCACTAGTGAAATAAAATTGTTTCCATAAGAAAATAATTTAGGTTGCAAAACGATTTTGTTCCGCACTGAAAATGGTGAATGCTGCTCGATTATTAGTAGCTGTGCTGTCCAAATTGTGTGCTCGATATGGGCATGCCTACGCTTTAATATACTGTGATAAATGAAATAGCAGTGAATAGCAGCACGAGTATTAGGAACCAAACAAGAATGCTTTCTTACCACAGTGCACTTCATCGGTATGGAGTCTCCACTTCACAGCCTTTGTCCACGCTGCATTTTGAGCAGAGCCCGACGGAAACTTGTACACTTGCGCTTTTAATCCATTGGCATAGTTAGAGTGACGGTTTTGCGCGCAACACCCAGACATTGTAGATTCCTTGCTCGCAAGTGCCTATGCAGCACGGATTAGGAACACAGCAAACACAGGCTGAAAACATGCACACTCAGGCCGAGTTGTTCTAGATCGCCTTGCTTGTGTACGCTTGCGCTTGGCGCCGGCCATCCCCAGACCACACTGTCGTGACGTATGACTAGTGGGAAGAGGGACTTGCGCCGGCCTTCTCTTAGTCTAGGGGTTGTTGCTGATCGTCCCTTTCCTCCATAGTTACGCCCCTGAACTGAAGGGCCACCACGGGTCGTCCCCATGGAGAGGGTTGGCCTGGTCTCGCCACCTGGACCTCACACAATACGATACAGCAACCCTGTTGATGACTGGGCAGTTTTGTGATGTGTACCGTACGGTCCTCGGTTAGGCCTTGCGGCTCCTGAGGGGCAGCTCCATCGGTTTGGAAACGAACCAACCACACTGGTCTCTTGGTAATGAGGTCGACTATGGTGGCCACCCTGCCCACTCGAACTACACCACCTGCACAGCCTCAGCCACTCATTCGCCTGCAGCATGATTGGCTCACCATTCTGGCAGATCTCTTTCGCTTCCGTGTTGGACAGGTACATCAGTAGGCAGTATAGCTTCCCTCATATTTAATGATGAGTCTCGGTTTCACAGCTTTCAGCAGGATGCTCTTGGGAGGCACATTTTGCGCATGTGAGTTGGCCTCGGTAACTTCGTAAGCCATGGCCGTACTTTTGGCATTTGAAGCAGCATCTTGGATTTGGAATGTATGGTCCCAGACTGATTTTAGTGTACCCTACCTCCACAGTCCAGCAGAATACTCGATGCGAAGGTAAGGATGAAATGCCGGGTTTCGATTTCTTGGTTATCCCACAGGGTTTTGATCCTTTGTATATTTATTACATTTGGATATTTCAGTCTAGAAATTCATCAGTCGTGTATTTTAGGTCTCTGCCAGTGAACTGCACCTCGGCCTGCTTGCTCAGCCAGGATTGCAGCCTGTCTTGATTTCTGACAGTGGGTTTCGTCCCACAAAAGTGATGTGCACTGTTATTCAGCTGCATTTGCCTAAATCTGCTGCCCTTAAAAAATTATGTACCATCACTGATTACATGACTGACGGTATCTAGTGGCCTATATCCAAACATCCAAAACTTTGTAAGACTAGCTGTACGCCAAGCATGAAGGCATACTTTTTGTTATGTGCGGTCAGTGATTTACTAAGACTGGGCATTTATGAAAATCTAGATTATTGGGCAATTTATTAAATTTGCTGATACCCATTTACCGAGCATATAAGTGACAGTTTCAACCCTGAAACTGTCAACCTGACATTCCATACAAACTGAATTAGTCAGCACACGTTCCTCCTGGCAGCCAGTACTGCATTTGCAGACCACCATAGCTTGTGCGTGTTTTGCAGCTATATCATATAAACTTGCCCTCATGCTGAACATTTAGTTTTAACTTGCAGTTCCTTGAGCTATTCACCCAAGAATATTCCACACTTCGATTACTTTCTCTATGTCATTCTTGTTGCTGGAGCAAAATTCTGCTTTACTGCTCCTGGATTATAAAGTTGCAATTGTACACATAGCAAAAAATGTAAAAAGTGCGCAAGTGATAACACACATACATTCAGCAATCAATGTTTGTGTTACATCATGCTAGTACAGCTATCCGTGATTGATTAAATTGAATTGGAGGAATGCTCAGTTGTGAAAGATATTTATTTCAATATACTTAGGCCTGTGCTTGATATTGATGTCTCACATGGTTAAAATGAATTTCTATAAGACACAAATTAACCTTAGGAATAAGAAAAGTGAAGAACCCTGGATTAAATTTCAGCCTGATTATCTAAAAATAACTTATATGATAGCATGTTGCTTAACTCTTTCATATATCTCGAAAAGTATCCATGCTTCATTGTAAATGTTGTTGGCACCATTTGATGTGGAAAAGTTTTTTTGCGAGCTGAATTTGACCTCCACTTTGTGGCTAAGGAAAATGCCTAGCATCTTCCTTATGGCTGATCCTCTGATGTTCCTGCAAGACCTGTGAGCTGATACAACTGCAATGAAGGATTGAGATTATTTTCGCACTCACACTCCAATATCTAACAACTATACAAGTGCAATGGAAGCAAAGAAAGAAATGCCATACTAGCCTAGTCTTCAAGCTTCCATTTGCAGGTAGGCTGGAACTGAATTTTTCAAATGACTCAATGTCGTCAAATGGCTGCTGCAAGACATCTCTAGTTAACGTCGCTTCTCTGAAGTGCGTTGCTGGTCAACGTCTGCATTATGGCACCCAACTACTGACCCTGATGCTTGACATGCATCAAGATTCACTGCAGTAGCCTGATATTCTGTGGCTCATATTCTGAAAATTATAAATTATATCGCATATACTTAGGGGCAAAACCAGCATAAACGAAAAATAGCCCAGTTGCCGCAGACTGTGGCCTCAACATTGTGTGAATATATAACTGCTGAGCAATGAACTACAACGTTGCTGACTGCTAATACCATCACAGACCGAAATGTGTGCATCACTGCAGGCACATCATGAGCACTTGTGCAAAGCCACCTGTTATGGCGATTAGCTTTTTGGTCTTGGTCAGTGTTTTCATCTGAAAAAAGAAGAAAAGCATTCCAGACTCCTCGGGTCTCTTTAGCTTGCCTAGGAAGCGCTTGGACCAGAGCAGACGATTTTCCCAAGTTTTATAAGACAAGAATTGCCCCCAAGAATTGCCCCATCTTCATGACATAGAATGGTACCTTAAAGGGCAGCTGCATCACTTTTTAAAAAGAAAGAGTTCGGAATACAGATATACAGTTTCGACCCCCTGAACACGAACACGACGTTAAATTTAGTCATAAGTGACCGCAAACTACTTTTTAATCAGAAAAACGTGCACCAACGCCGTGGGGCGTTTTGAAAGTGGCACTCTTGCCTGTGATTGGTCAAGCGTGCCGTGACGTCAATGACGGCATGCCATTCAGTGGTAGCGGCGGTCCAAGCGATTGTACATGCACGCACGTGCTGTTCTGTGGATGTATGCTGCTGAACATGCAACGATCACGCTGTTCAGAGGATTATGATATTGAGCCGTACTTGTTCGAACCAGCGGCGGCTTCGGAACAAGGTGACACTGGCGGCAGCGGCGACATGACGAGCGAGGCGACAGCGCTAACCTTTTCCCGCATGGGAAATTCACACTGGTACGTACCGCTGCGCTGCACTGCTGTATGCGCCTGTGATCCGCTCTCAATTGAACATATCTGCGTTACTCGTGCCCTAAATCTCCTGCCAGACTCGAACGAAGCAGTGTCACGTCAATGCGCTTGATGTGACGATTGTAAACAAATGAACTCATCCAGACGAGCCGTCGGCCCAGTTTTGTTGCGTGAATTTAGTCATTTATATGTCAGCAAGAGCAGCAAAAGTCATGCTTTCAGTTCCCGCAACCTCAAGTACGTATACATTTTATTCTGGAGGGATTTAGCAAATTAACGCGGGAGCGCGGTATCGACGAGAAGCCAGGCCGCTACCTTGCTGCGCGCGCGTAATCCCATTTAGAACACCGGTAAAAATACCGAAACGCTAGGACAGCTATCGGCAGTCACGCGCTGCCATGTCGCGAGTTTAGCACACTTCATTTAGCTGCGCTTAACATCGCGACTTCGACCACAGACATCATGCTGCCCCGATTTCTTTTCTTAACTGGGATAGTTGAATTTCCGAGGAGCTCTCCAAGAACCTGAAAATAAGAAAATGGCCATAAGATATAAACATGACATAAGAAACTTAATTTAACAAAGCAGAGGCGAGTTTAGGATGTGCGTTCTCCTTTATGACATAGGTTTTTGACTTCCATTTTAAAAAGTTCATACTTGGCATGTGCAAGCAGAATCGGATCGCCAAGTGCAAAATGTATAGAGGTCCAAAACTGCTCGTTTTCCTGAACAAAACTTTTCATGAGCAAATAAGTGCTGCCTTTCCATTCGTCGACTCAGCAGTGCGACGACTCTTTCCGGATCGCACCGATAGCCTAATCATGAAAAAAAAAAAATCCTACTCTCTCACAGTTTTCCAGCCGCGTCAGCGGGCGCCAATGCTGAATAGTTTTACTTTCACCTGTGCATTCATCTGCCCGGCCACCCATCTGCTCCACAGAACAAAAACGTAAACAGAACAGAAGAGCAATATGATGTATTGGACCTCTTACCTCGAGTTTTCTTTTTGCGAAAGCAGCTCTTGGCGGCGGAGAGGTGCTCTTGTGTGCGAAGACAGAAGGCACAGCACCGGTTTTCAATCGCGCAGATTTGATCGGTATCCCAAAAGATCGCATCAACGACAAGCTTTGGTGATATTCACTGTCGCGAAAATGATCTGAGCAGATCACCGACGATTTTGTAGGCTTGAAATCCTTCCTCTTGACCGCGGCAACCCATAGCGCCGATAGCTTGCGCTCCTTTGGGAATTTATGAAACGCGACATCCTCTCGGCCGCCAGTGTTCGTGCAGCCATAGGCTGCGCAGAACCACGACATGGTCGTTCTTTTCGTGAAGAACGGTGCAAGATGCACTGAAAAAGCTTGCGGTAACGTTCGCAAGAAGAAAACAAGCGTGAGACAAGAAAAAGGTTGCACTGCGTAGCCTGCAAGCGACAGGTGATGCACGGCCTGCTCGGGCAATAGAAGCGGAAGAGAGGTAGACACCGTCCTTGACGTCACTCTGTCGTACTCCTGTCGTCTGCTACTGACATCCCCCCCTCCAGCGCTGTGCACTGCGGAGAAGCCTGAACGGGGGTAGCAACTTTAATCAATGATTATGTCACTATTTCAAAAGCTAAAGCCAAAATATTTCGTATACTTAACATACAAACCCTGCAGATTGGACCCTCTGAAGCGCATCAAATTCTAAAACCGGTGCAGCTTCCCTTTAAGTCCTAGTGCACAACGAGCCTAATAGTTGACTCTGCGACTTGGAGCTCCTTTGCAGTCGCCAAAATTGACTTCCCTGGGTCTTCACTCGCGATGACTGAAATACCACAGGCACTCGGGTGGGGTGACTTTAAACAGTTCGGGCCCCTCAGCACACACATATCAAGCACTGGGTCGGAGCCGTAGCTACGCACCGTGAGCGACACACACACTTTAGAAGAGCATACCAAGGCCAAATAATACCAAGGAAAATAATTTATAATTTTCAGCTTGACTGCTGCCGCCACGATGACCTGTTCTCCGTTGAGGGGGGTCTTGGCCTCTGTCACTGCAGTAATGCACTGTTTGACGTTCACTCCAGACCAGCTGCGTTCTCTGAACTCGCCGAACCAGCGGCAGGTTGGGGGTTCCTTGGGGGCCCTTCCGACGGCGGAGGACAGTTGGCCCCAGATTTCGCCCTCCGTCTGTACTCCTCGCCTGTTTCCCCACTTCGCCTCGAGGCTCTTGACGTTTGCCCCGACGTTGTGGCTTGAAAACGAGGGCACGGGTGGCGTGCTGCCCCTGGAGAGGGTGCCGCTGGATCTTGCACCCATGCCCTCACTGCTGAACAGCCACAGTTGCAGCTTTTTCTCCCAATATAAGTCATCCCATTAATCTTGGTATGCTTAAACAGCATCAAGGAATGATGATTTCTATGTATTTCAGACATAACCTCAGTGCAAAAAACCACTTCTATATAAGCAAAACACACATCGATTAACACTGTGTCTCTCTAATGTGAACATTGATTTTTTGCTGCACCTATGTCAGCAGGATACACGAACTCGCTCAAATGCTCCTTGTGCTGTGGAACAAAGTCGAGCACATCTCAAGCATCGACATTACCCACAGTCACATACATAAACACTCGGCCTCCAATCTCGAGTACCAGTGTCAAACTGTGTGAAGTCAATAATTAAGCAGTCCTTTCTTCTGAAAGCTCCTCAGCATCTTCAAATAAAAATTGGTCTGGCTTTTGAAATAAGCTGACGCCCATATTAGCTGATCTGACTAAACGCACGTTTTATCAGAATCTTTTATGTGACGACTATAAATAGTATAAAATGTAATGTAGTTGAATGTCCCAAACAATGGCTACAAAAGGGAAGGCTACGAAACTGCAACGACTCAGGTGCGATTTTCAGGCCTGTCCTAAATAGTTGTGTTGACCTTGTGAATCATTTCTTCTGCAATAGGGAACCCCAAACTTGTGACATGCCTTAACTGTAGGCCAAATATTATCCTCAAAATGGTTTCAAGAAGGTTATTAGTTCTGTCTTGGTCATTGCGACAGTTGAGAATACTTGCTCTGTGGAATACATTAGTGCACATTTTTTTTCTTTAAACATTCAGTGGTGTTCTAGAATATATAATGCATTGCAGCACTTCTGTAAGACAATGTTTTGCCTATCTGTTCAGCAGCTCTTTTCAGATCATCCCTATTGTTTTAGGATTTGGTTGTGTGGTCCTTTGTGCTACTGATATGAAGAGAGCACCTTCATGCCATGTAAAAAATGTCAAAATTGCAAGCATGACGCCATATACGGAATATATGCTTACCAACTTTACATGATGTTTCCTTTACATACCGTGGGCAATTCGCCTGACCTTGTGTGTGCAGGCACAGGTCAACAGGGGTACCTTGAAGGGCCATCTTTCTAATGTAGGCTTTAGCCTTTTCAGGACTCATCTCTGCTACAAAATCCTGCACTTGTATTTCTTTGGTATTGATAATATTAAGATCCCTGTAAACAGGTTTGTTCAACGTATGCTACAGCAAGTCCCTCAAGATTATTTTTTTCCATTGTTGTCGACACTGTCTCCACAATTTCGTTGAGTACTTCAGTACAGATTTTCGTCTGCATTGCAATTTTGCAGTTTCACTGTTTCTTTTAGAGGGCACACAATATCGGAATAGTTCAGCTGAATGCTGGGATCTGCTACCTCTGTGCCCAGGGCTGTTATAGAAGATAAGACATAAACAGGTAAACAGCTTAATGTTTCATTGAAAATGCAAAGTTATCTTTTAAGGTGTGGAACACGACAATATTAGAAAAGGCTCCTTAAAAGTATACAGCATTGATACAGCTAGTTACGCAATGCATTCTACAACATGAAGGCTTTCTAACTCACAAGGGAGGAGATCTAATACATCCTGGTCCAGACATCTCTGGTTTACCATTTGGTGTGCCTCATTTCTGGGACTGGTTTGTGCATGAATTTACTTCCTCTCAATTAGCATAGAGGCACACCACAGCAGCGCGCTTGCATTGTGCTTTGATATCGGCTTTGCACGTGCACTTTCCTTTTTTCAACGGAAAACTTCCGCTTTTCTGGGCATGACCATGCCAACTACGAAAGAAAGAGAACGAAAATCAGCGATTGTTTTGTAGATCTCAAACTTGCTCTTAATGTTTACAACACAGCCTAATATGCATATGCATAAAATATGCTCCAGTCTGCGACATAACGGAACACATTTTCTTCTACTCTGCATCTCTGAAATACACTTCCAAGCGCACCCTGGAGACGGACCAGCCCCCTTCCTCCTTGGTGAAGGCAGGCACTTGCCCTAGCGCTATCGAAACGTCTTTGCTGTCCGGTCTCAGTAGCAGCTCTTCAAGGCCACCACCATATACTGCATAAACCTTGTCGCCACTGTTGTGCTTCGACTGAACCATCTCGGCAACACAAGCAAAATGATTGGTCTTTATTTCAGGAGCGTCATTTGTATATGATCTAATGGTGGTGCAGCGGGCGATAGGCAGCATGCTAGCGCTTGAGATGAAATCACGGCACTTGCTGCCTGCGGGTGGTTGACGACACGCTTGCATGACACACACTGAATATATGGCTGTAAAAAATCTTCAGTTGCATTTTCTGAATCCAACCAGCATCATGGACATTTGCTATGTTGCTGTAATGCTGCGCTTTTCGGTTTAAGCATGTTTACCACACAGCTAGGGACCACAGCCAACCAGGTTGCAAGGTGATAGCAGAGAAGGGACAGCAAGTTGGGTCTGGGATGGCTTGGACTGGTGTAAGCAGCCATGACTCCAGCGGGTAGTCTGTCTCCTGCATAACCAAAATAGGACATCCACTTAAGCCCGCTTTATGAATGTTCTATTATATAATCTAAGATCCATATCAACTAGCTTACAGCGAGGTGGTAAACATTCACAGGAATGCTGACGTGTGACAGCTGTTAAGCGAGCAGCATTGTAAGGAAAGGCTTGTAGGTTCATACTGATATAAAAAATGTGCTAAGATTACCTGCATGACACAAGTGGTGCAGTTTCTTAGGCAGGAATTAGATTTAAACATTGAATATTTGATTCCTGTTGCTGCTGCCCTTAGGAATTCCAGCAGTATCGGCGGAAAGAATAGAACCCCTAAAATATGTGCAACCACTAGCGGTGGATACTAATGGTCACTATCTCGCCGCTGCACGGGCGTGCCAATGGAGCACTTTGCTTTCCTCCACTTTGGTCTGAAACGCAATGGTCTGCGTAGTTTGACCTCTGCACCTATGACCAGGCATAGATAATATAAGAGCCTATGGTCGAGTATACACTTCAGCTGTGGAATTCGGTCGGCATACTTTGACCTCGGCGCCTATGACCGCGCAATGTTAATATCTGAGGCTATAGTTGTGTATAAACTGAAGCTCTGTAATACACTAGCTTATTTCAAGTATACAAAACAGCGGGAAAGAGCAAAATATTGCTTGCATTTAAAGAAGACAGCTTACGTTTCTGAGAACTCGGCAGCATGACTTTCATGGCATGGCATGGCAGCAAGAGCAAACAGTTGTCTACATTGAAGGGAATAACAGCGCAGGGACAGAGACAAAGAAGGAAGACAAAAAAAAGTGCCAGTGTTGTCTTCCTTTTCTGCACTGTTATTTCCTTCAGTATGCGCAGGTTGAGGAATGTGGCCATATGCTTTAAAGTGCACAGGTAGACGGCATTTTATTACAATCTGCTCTTAGTTAATTACAATATTCATAAGATAAAGGAAAATATGCATAACAATTAGAGCAGCAACCGAAAATGACCAATTAACAACGCAAATGTGGCCCAGTCGCTAATTCTGAAATGGTTGAGAATAGACAGGCCTGGAAATGAGGCCAGAAATCCTTTGCCATGCCGTCAGCAGCAATCGAACAATTATTGCACCGCAAGCAGTAAAACACCTGACGGCGACCGCAGAACTACAGAAACGGTGGTGGAAGTAGAAATCTCGTTCCGCTTACCGTCGTCGCTGTCGTCGGAGTGGTCGTCCCCCGTCAACATGCCATCAATAATTTCAGCAACGGACTGGCTGGCATGGAGCTGGCTGGCATGAAGCTGGCTGGCTGGCGACTGTGACTGCCTGTCGCTATCAAAAGGATTCTGTACCCGCAGCGTCACGTGTGGCACGAGCGCCTCGATTCGGGCGAGCCTCTCATCCAGTGGTTCAGGCGGTGGTCCACTGCCTGCAATGAATACATTGCAATATATATTTGCAACTTTTCGGCGAAAAACAAATGGAAATTTGTGGGGTAAAAAATAAGACGAAACGTACCTGTGGCCATCACGTCTCGAATTTGCTTCGCCTTTTCTTTTTTTAATTTCTGCTTCTGGTTGTCCCACAATTTATTTAACTGCTTCACTTCTCTTGGTCGCATGTGCGGCATGCTATTATACTCAGCACAGAGGCGCTCCCACGCCTTCGCCTTTGCGTTGAGCGAAACAGCATCATTTTTTTTTGCGTTCAACGCTGCTGTACTTGTTGATAAGCTCTGTGAGTAAATCCTTCTCCTCCTCCGTGAAATAAGGTGTGCCCGGCATGGCAAACAAGAAGACACGAGCGCAATCGAAACACAAGGACAAAACCAACAAAATGCAGCGACGCGTGTCGACAATGGCGATGTGATCTCTCGACGCCGGTCAGATGTTACGACGGTTGCCAGACTGAGTTTGCTTTCCCGTCCAATACAGCGCTTTTGTCATTCTTTTTCGGTGCTTAACCAAACAAATAGAATTTATAGCCAGATGTATCGATGGAACTATAAAGTTAACAACACTAGCAGTTTACTTTAGCAATACAGTGCATATTTTTTGCATCTTTTGCGTATAGTCTCGAAACCAGCACTCTTTTCGGTTCGGCCTCCTTTGCTGAGGCGTTCCTTAGGCAGGGAAGGTGAAGGGAAGTTTCTGGAATACGCATTTGCCTTCTGGGGGTGCCTTACGTTTAGGGAGCATGGAGGGCTCCTTGCGGAAGGTTAGGAAGCGTTCTAAAGTTAGGAGCGTTTCAGAATCCGGGCCTAAGTTCTTTTGGCGGAGGCAACACACCATTTTGGCCCACGCTTCCCATAGACGGCACCTCCGGACTGACTTACCCGGCGGAAATTGGCAGTCACCTTTTTCTGTCCTCCCCTCTATCTTTTTTGTTTCTTATCTTCTATCTTACAACTGTCCCGTCTTCTTCTATCTTCTTCGATTCTTCCTTCTTCCAGGCAGCAAGGGTTAGCCTCGTGTGGTTAACTACCCTGAGTTACGCCATGTTAGTTATAGTTGCAGTGTACAGCTGGTGTGGGCAGGACTTGCTTGCCGACTCCTGTCCCGTCCCCTAGTAAGCTGCATGGTGGGTGGCTGGCACTGCAGCCGAATAATTTTTTATGGCTTCTAAACCAAATGATTGCCTTAACAAAAAAAGCGGACCGATGTCATCTCTGAACTCTTTCAAAATGGCGCTGGCTACAAAGTAACAAAACTGACTAAAGGCTGGTTCACACTGGCAACTCGCGGAGGTCGTGCGACACGATTTGTCACGGAGGGGGCGACGCAAACGAGTTGCCAGCGACCCGTTTGAGGGAGTCGCTCGTTGACCAATTTCTTGCGACGCGACTTGGTCGCAAAACTATTGAGCCAATCCGCAGCGCTTCTGCTTCCTTCCAATGCGGGAAAATTCAAGAGTGCATGCGCGCGTGTGCACGACTGACTTACTGCGCCCGTAGTTAAGAGTACTGCGAGAGTGAAGCGTATTAATTCATGTTTGTACTCGTATCCTTGGTCATGTGCTTGACGCTCAGGCATGAGGCGATTTCGTGACCTGCTATTTCGCGAGACCGCAAACAACGGTGCACACACCACCGCCGCTTTCAACTTCGTTGAGCTAGAGTGCTTTTGACTGTTGAAACAGCCCTAAACATGGGCATAACCATAAGATCTACTTCCTCGCGGATAATTGCACATATTCATACCCGAAATGAGTCCGAATTGATCTACCACTAGAGGTGTATCAGAGTCCGTAAAGGCGTGAAAGTCAGCTCTTCGTTCAAATCTCGTTCGGTGAAGGGGTTGTCGTGAAGCGAGCCGCATGCCGATGGTGAACACTCGTTGTCGATCGGCGCTTGCCGCCAGTCTCCCCCTCCGTGACGAATCGAGCCGCGCGACCTCCGCGAGTCGCCGGTGTGAACCAGCCTTAATAGTGATCTACTTCTCGAAATTTGTGAATGTGAACAGTACTCTTAAACTCCCCACCTTAATGGCATTTGGAGACCGCTGTTACCATCACTGCCCACCGATCGATCGCTCAATACAATTCGTGGTGTAATCTCTGAACGTGACCTCCTCCTGACTGAACAAGAAAGGCTGGAAGGCCTCAAAGACCAGAATGTCGCTGATGTCCAAAGAATCAAAATTCGTAAAGACAATAAATATCAACCAAGCACTTGATCCTGACATTGCCGCTAGCCAATTTTCTCAGTCTATAGAAGTGGGAATCATGGGATCTGTGTTCGTCCATGCATTCATAACCCCCAGCATTGTTTTCACTGCCAGAAATTTGGTAATCCTTCACAAACTTGTGGTCACCAGACCTTTGCTAATTGTGGTTCAAAAGAGCATTCTGAAAACTGTGTGGCCACCCCACACATTGCAACTTCCAAAGGGAACACCCTGCATATTCTATATCATGCCCATCTTGGAACACTGAGAATAGTTATTATGCCAAAAACAAAGGAAAATATTTTATACAAAGAAGCATGCCAAAGACTCCCTGACAGACATTTTCTTTCACTTCAAGTATGAATTTCGCCGGTACTGTGTGTATGGGCAGTGCTCTGCAACAAGCTTCTTCCCAAACCAAGAATAGCTCTCTGGCTGGGTCATCCACGCCCCAAAACAGGTAGTGCAAGTTGCCCTGTCGTCACAACGCAGAGCAACCAACTTCCGAGTCAGGAACCCAAAAGGCTTCTCCCAGTATGGAGAGGCCTGCAGCTCGCTCACACTCTGCCTCCCTGCAAGCCTCCAGTGCCTCGAATGAGGTGATGGACACCAACCTCGGCACACCTGTGTGGAAGGACTGGTCCAACTCTCTCAACAAAAAAGGAAAGACCTGAAAATGGGTCTTGACGATAAATGATTGCCATCTGAACACCAAAAATACAAAAACGTGGCTTTCCTAGTACATTCGAACTGAGGTTGACTGAATAACAACAGAGACAATAAAGACATACTAGGATTAAAGACAGCTAGCACTGGTGTAGCCTCGCCCGTGTGGAGAAAATATGATGGCAAGAATATGTACGTTCTATAGGAGGCCAATATAATGAGACCGTACAGTACCTTGACATTTTTTTTGCAACAAAGCACCATTTAACACACTACAACATCACTCCTGTCAAACATTATCTTCCTGGATTCTCGCAGAATGTACATCTGTCTACAAATCAGCGTAGAATGTTAAGAGCGCCAACCGAAATTGGCAGAGATTTAAAAGCATTCGTCCATGCTCTCTGAAAAAGACTTGCTAGACAACTTACGCAACTGGGTCCTTTCATGTGTTGTCCTAGCGTAGTTTCAATTTAGAACATGGCACATAGTCAGAAACAGTGAGTGCGGTTGGGCAATCTCAACTTGTTCATTGTAATCTAGCACAGGAGTCACAAGAAACGGTTCTTATGTGGTTGCTAGCATGAATCTTTGCGCTTCTCTTATACTTGAAGAACAACACTACGATTCCTCGCCCATGTGGAGAAGCTGAGCTTTGAGACTGCTGCTCTGTGTGAAGCTCTTCCTACACTGCTAGCACTGGTGTGGCCTCGCCCGTGTGGCAGAAATATGTCTGATGGTGAGAATATGTGTTCTATAGGAGGCCAAAATAATGAGATCATACAGTACCTTGACATCTTTTTTGCAACAAAGCACCATTTAACACTACATCACTCCTGTCAAACATCATCTTCCTGAATTCTTGTAGAATACACATCTGTCTAGAAATCAGCATAGATTGTTAAGAGTGCCAACCGAAAAATGGCACAGATTTAGAAGCATTCGTCTATGCTCTGTACTGAAATCTTGCTAGGACAACTTATGCAACTTGGTCCTCTTTCATGTGTTGTCCTAGCGTTGTTTCAATTTAGAACATGGCACATAGTCAAAAACAATGAGTGCGATCGGCAGTCACATCTTGGTCATTGTAATCTAGCACAGGAGTCGCAAGGAAGGCTTCTTATGTGGTTGCAGGCATGAATCTTAAAGGGGCTCTAAACAGCCATAGCAATACAGTTTCCCTATGCCTAGTATGGGAAAGAATGGCGATGTAAAAAAACCTTCCCGCAAGAATTTTTGAAATGTGGCATTTGGAAGCAGTTACTTGAAATCAAAATTTGAATATCTGCGCCTTCGCGGCTTTCCTCCTGCTTTCAACTTTTTAGCATGCGCAAAGGCTGGCCCTCCTCCACGGGCCTCGCACACTGCCACGTCACAACTGACGCAGTTGCGCTTACTTTTTTGCTTAGCGGCGCACACCGCAACTTCCGTTTTGGCGTGCTTACTAGCCGGCGCGCCGCCGAGGGCCTCTCGTCGTGTGCTGCTTCATAGTCATCGCCCTTCAGCGCAATTCAGAAAGTTTGTTGCCACGCTATACATCCCTGGTGTTGACCTCACCCTCGATTTTGTGTTACATCCTGTGCGCGACGGGTGCAAGACAGCTCTTGGCTAAACTGGCCACTCTCTTGAGTTCGCGAAGGCAGTTATCGAAGCGCTGAATTGTTGTTTTGACGGGACATGAGCGAGAGGTTGCTACAGTGTGCAGTCTCTGGCAGCGAAGGTATTGCTAGTGACGGCAGGAAAAACATTCTGCATAAAGTGCCTCAAGACGCCAACCTCCTGAAACAGTGGCTACAGCTCATCGGATAGCCAGCATCGGTGAAGAAAGCGTTTATCTATGTTTGTGGACGGCATTTCTCTCTCAATGCATATAATTTTTACCCGGATGTCGTCCGCGATTTGGGGATCCCAACAAGGCTGTGTCTGCGTGAAGGAGCGGTACCAACGCTGTTTCTTCCAACACTCCCGGTAAGTGTAAAATGAAAAGATTGTGATAGTAGCTTTAGACGCGTTATCACAGTACAGTGTGGATTTTTTTAACTCAGGCTCGACGTTGTGGCGTGCATAAGCGAGATTTGTCGTGATCACTGTGAATTGCACTGCTCAAAATAAACCAGTAGAGAGCTTACGATGAGATTTTGATATTTTTTACTTTTGCGCTCGTCGACCCCATGCACCAATACATCCATGTAAGCCGTATACTATTGTCGCCGGGATTCAGCACCGGACTCTTAATGGCGTGTACTTATGGGGGTCGAGTCCAATCTCTGTACTCATCTGCTGAAGTGGCTTTTCGAGCTCGGGGTCCATAATATCCATGCCGCAGCAAGGGTATGAGATGTCAGCGAAAGACTAGAAATTCAGAATCAAGGTCGCAGAGAGCGGTCTTTCAGGCGTCTCAGAGGGAAACTTTCTTGCACCTTGCTCGAACCTTGAAACCTTCGTGTTTAGGCTCCTTGTGCGTTTGGTTATCGTGAAAGATAACCGTCTGCACTAAAAAAGGGGGGGGGGGGGGATGAGGAGAAGCAGCTGCGTAGTTGTGCGCAGCGTAGTTTGTCAGCCCCCGTTCGGCATCAGCTGACAGGAAGTAAACTCTGTTCGGTGCCCGATCATGATCGCAGCATGACTCTCGCCCTGCAGCTTTTTTTTTTTTTTTTACGCCATGTGGTGTTGTAGAGAGCGCACCCTGAAATCTCACGCAGATGTAGCCGTGTCCAAGTTCACCGAGGCGGCAGGGAAAGGAACACGTGAAAACAGAGATGCGCGGTTGATAAAAGAATGAAGAAGAAGAAATGAGGGACACTGGTCAGGAACGAAGAGATGGAAACAAACAAAAAAAAACGTACCTAGGGGCTTTACCCTTCAGCAAGAGGGGGGGGGTCGCGAATGCAACATTATCACTCGCGTGAACTGGCTTAGTCGCTCAAAGTTGTGCCTCTTAATCCCTAAGCGATCAGCTGCCGATCAGAAGTGTAAGTGTTGGTTGACAGGAGCATAGACGGGGGTTATACACAGCTAGATTTTTTCTGCGGGCTGGGGGGCCGGAGGGGGAGATATGGCTCACCGACAACAATAAGAGCAGGAGCCTTCTCCGGTTCCTAACGGATAATAATTTACATGGGTTTTTATAATATGCCTTATGACAAGCTTACTTAAAAGAAAACAAAAAAAACAGCACACACGATTGCAGCAGTGCAATGATCGAGTGACACAGTTCAGCGCAGTGTTACAAGTGGATCACAAATACACATTTATTTTTGTCCCAGCTTTTCCAGGAACAGCAGGTGCAGATCATCAGCCAGCTGGATGGAATGGAAGTGGACCTCGCAGGAGATGGGCGTTGCGATTCCCCCGGCTACAGCGCCAAGTATGCACGTACAGCATTGTTGTCATTCAGACTGACCATATCCTACTATGCGAACAAGTAAGAATAGGAGAGGTGAGGCATTGCTGCGATACGAAAATTGGCAAGCTGCAATTCATATTAACTGTGTGAAGTAAGCTGCAGTGCCCAGTACCGCGAGCATGGGGCCTGGCCTCAACTTAACAAGTCTTAGTGCAGTTTTTAACAAAAGGCGACAATTTCTGTATATTATTAGGAGAAATTATTTTCAACCTCACCAAGAGTGTCCTTGGCAAGTGCTGCTTGCATGTCTATACATAAAGAGAATCAAATTAATCATTATACAATAGAAACAAATGAATTACAAAATCTTTCATCATTGTAAACCATTGGGGAAGCGGTGCATTTGCTGGCATATATTATTATGTAATGAGGTTTTAATTTTATCTGTCTACAGACCGCCAGCCAGCTGTCCGAACATATTACAAGAACAGCAACTCGCACATACAGCACTACTTTGATGCCTGGCACATTACTAAAGATGTGTGCAGTTGTTTTCTTTAATAATTAGGGCAAACACATGGTCATGACATTATTCTGCATCGGATTTAAGAAGTTGAAAGCTGCGAGCAGGTCGAAGGGCTGTGGAGCAATAGAACCATGGATCCAGACAATCACAAGTCATGTTTACTATGTTGCTGCCCTGAGCCAGGGTGATGGTGACCTGATCATCAGCATGTGGTGCAGCCTGTTCAACCACATATGCGATAAGCATGATGGCCATAATGGACCATACAGCAAATGCCTGCATGAGCTCCTTGCAAACAAGCAATGAATGAGCAGAGGTTATCTGTTTTGTATAGGTTCTTTTTTTGTAAATTTGTCACTTTGATGTTGTTTGGCAGGTGCACGGCTCACATTTGTGGCATTTGTCAACCAATGATAAATTTAAGGGATAGGTAATACAAATAGAACTTCACGGAAAAAACTCCACACATCCGCACATAACATCAAGTTGACATATGACATAGTCGAGGAAGAAACCCGTAATGAAGTGAAGAAACAAAATAATGTAAATGTGAGTACTGAGACTGCAAGATATTTTATTACTGCTTGGTTATACATGGAAGTATGGAAAACAAATACAATGGGATTTTCCGTACTGTCCTATACTGACAATTTTAAAGGAGACAAAGTGCAGCATTTTTGCTCGACAACATCTCTTAGATTTCTTTTCACAGTAATATAGTAGTACAAGACCTGGGGTCTTTTTATAAATATGATGCTAAAACTGCTTTCAGCTGCAATGCAGCAGCTGTAAGCAGGTTCAGCGTCTACGATTGACTAGAATACTACCAACACTGCAACTCATCAGGCAAATATTTATATATTATATATATTTTGAACAGATTCATGTGCTTTCAAGAAGCTGAACTGCATTCTGAAGAACACCCGGTTTTTTAATGACATTCGACAACTGTCTCCCAAAGCCCAAACATCTTCCCTTGAATCTTTTCACATCTTGGTCATTAAGTTTGCTCCCAAATCAATTGCATACTCAGATGGTGAGAGGCGAGTAAGGTAAGTTGAATGAAAGAGAAGACTAAGACATTATTTTTGACTCCAGTGTGACTATGCAGTCCAACTTTTCTGCATGGCATGTGCAAACAATAAGTCCTTGCATGAAGCTTTTAATGTATGTATACATAATATTGTCACTATAAAAGGAAGAGGCCAGAGGAAATAGAACGCAGTGTGAAAACGAAAAACAGAAGTTCATATATGAAAGCTTGTGCTTCATTTGCTCCATTTACTTTTGCCCCTTTTGAACTTGCTTAGCAGCCCATTGGAACTTGCAACTAAGCAGGTCGCTTTTAGTTCAGGCTATGGAATAGCCCTGGAGGGCTGAAAAATTGCACTGTGACCAATTTCAAGCACCTCGAAACAGTCTTTCCATGGTGTAGTGCTGAGGTCAGGAGAAAGAGAAAATGAGTTCGTGTTTTTCTTTTTTTTTAATGTGAGGAGGGAGCAGCTGCTGTCTTACTGGATGCATCGGGTGCCTTCTTTTTATGGAAGTTGGGCTTGACTTCAGTCTCCTTAGTGCAGTGCTTGATCTGGAGCTCTCATGTTATCAGGCCAGGTAAAACGAGACCCTACAATTGCGATTCGCAGCAGTCGACTCTGACATCTGCCAAAAAAAGTGCCCGCCACGTAACTCAATCTCAACTTCTGCATAAAGTAGGCACCCAATCAGCCAGTTGCCACAATCCTTCCATCCTGATAGTATATACACTGCTGTAAAATTAGCTGAACTTATCTTGTGTCTTTCTTTTCGATACTTGGAACACTGCCATGTCAAAGGTAGTTTTCATACATTTCGAGGAGACTGCGATGCACACTTCTGACAATCAAGGATGCTTTATATAATATGTTAAGAATATATTTGGTAGGATGGTAGCACTAGCCATTCTGTAATCCCCTTCCATGGAAAAAGTGAGACAGGAGGCCATAGACTTACTGGACAGGCCACCCAAGGGTCCTCATTGAAAGTCATTGCTGTTATGTTAGAATAAGCAGGTAGGATGAGATAAAGAACAGTGCACCAGGAATACATACAGACACAAATCACAAGAGCTGAGACACTGCAATGACACAAAGCTGAAGGCAAGCATCGAGGGCAGGCTGGAAAAACACCTCGTCTCTCTTTTGTGCTCCTCATCTTAGTGCAGTCCCAAGACCAAGGTAGTTTTTAAAGAACTGGAAGTTATCAGCGTAAGTTTCCGACCCCTCTAGAACCGTCTCGAATGTCCCGAAGCTACTGTATTGAAACTGAAAAATTGCTCAAGGTTCACTTGATCACTTGGACTAATGATGATCGCTAGAATACAACAGCAGGAAGAACATGGATGATTCACGATATGATGTTGTATAGCCCATGTCATACAGTCATTTTGCTGCTTGAAGATCACTGCATCACATTCTTAATTTGATATAAAGGCGCTGGATATAGAAGCTGAAACAGAGCAATCTCTGCTGCAGTGATGTGAATATAATGCATAATGGTTCCATATAGTAGCCTCTACCCAGCATAATTTTGCTATAAGACAACAAGAAACACATTTTTTACAAAGTATAAGGAATTCATTCACATTTAACTTCTTTTTAGGTCACATCTGGCTGTTATTCACATCAATGAAAATTCTTCAAAGACTAGTAAACATTACTTACCACCGTATGTTGTCGCCTTGACTCGATCCGAGGTGCGTATTTTGGTTTAGTCGACACGGGAACGAAGCGGTTGCCTCCGAAATTTTGCTGCACTACGTATGGCACGGTGCACTGGCGCACGGCATTTAAGGCACTGACCTAATGCTGGAGACCGGTAAGCCGACTTCGAAGTCCATTTCGCATGGGAGACACAAGAAACGAGAACATACACAGGCGGAAAGCGCCCTGCAGGGAACTGAAACGAGGTCGCCGCGCCCGACTGCACCGTGGTTACCGTGGTACCCGCGCGAGACCGGAAGTGCAAGGAAAAAAGCTTTTAAAAAATGTTTCTGTCTACAAAACATTCTAACTTTATTTCCTAATAACTAAATGTTAAGCATATTACTTATTTTGGCTTAAATGGTAGTTTAATGCCTGCGTGACGTCGCAAAGAAGCAGATCAATAGTCATTCGAATATGCATGTACGTAGCAGCGTTGCACTGAGGAGAAGGAGGACCGCAAAAGTGGAAGGAAAGAGAGTGCCAACTTTCAAATAGGACTGTGCGACCTTTACTGCGCGTAGACGTGTTTGATTACGTTCAAATGTGTATCGCAGCATAATTAGCGACTGAGATGGTTTGTGAGCAATGCTCAGGAGGTGTTTGTGGGCCCTTTAAGGCTTCTTTTCCACATGAATGCAATTGGGCAAAGGTGACAACAGTATGATTCCTCACCCATGTGGAGGCGAAGGTGAGTTTTGAGACAGCTGCTTTACATGAAGCTCTTCCTGTGGTGCTCGCACTGGTATGGCCTCACCCGTGTGTAAAAATATGTTGCATGGCAAGAATGTCTTTTCTATTGGAGGCGAAAATAATATCATGCAATCACATTGTCATTGTTTTGCAACAAAGCACCTTGCAACACACTAGAGCATCACTCCTGTCAAACATTATCTTCCTGGATTCCTCCGTAACGCTTAACTGTCTACAAATCAGTGTAGATTGTTGAGAGGGCCAACCAAATAATGGCAGAGATTTAAAAGCATTTGTCCATGCTCTTGACTAAAAAGTTGCCGACAACTTATATAGCTTGGTCTTCTTTCATGTGTTATCCCAGTGTCGTTCAAATCGAGAACATGGCACATAGTCTGTATCAGTGAATGTGGTTGGGCGATTGCAACTTGGTCATTGTAATCTAGCATAGGAGTCACAAGGAAGGCTTCTTATGTGGTTGCTGGTATGAATCTTAAGGCTTCTCTTCCACATGAATGCCATTGGGCAAAGGTGACAACACTACGATTGCTCGCCCGTGTAGAGGCTAAGGTGAGTTTTGAAACAGCTGCTTTGCATGAAACTCTTCCTACAGTGCTTGCACTGGTGTGGCCGGGCCACTGGCGGACCAGACGTCACCAATCAATTTCCAATATCGGGCTGGTCGCATCCCAAGCAAAAAGTTGTGTGGCAAAAGGTAGGGCCAACCTCTCTCGCCGACCAAGAAGTGGCCGGCCGACCTTTGGCACCCGACTGAGTGCCGGAATCGGGGATTGACACTGATCTAACATTGGCCAATTTTGGGCAATCTATTACGGCCTGACCTCTTTGCCCGACGTGAACGACCACCTGTCGCACGGTGGCCGACCACCTGCCAACGTTACTGAAAGGTCTACCGCTCGTCTGCCCAAGCTATTTTGCTGACGAAAGACCGTACGTCGGCTGGTTGCTTCCCGACGCCGGTTAGTGGCCAGCAGATGGCTCAAAACCACGGCATAGCGTCCGGCATCGCTTCTCGTGCAGGTATTCATGCCATGCATTTATCGTTCCCATGCATATATAACGAGGTAGCGCATACATATGCATCAAGAAAAGCAGTAGCTTTTATGATGCCATGAAAAAACAAAAGAAGCTGCAGTATTTGGGGAAAATTTTATTTGTCAACAGCATTCAGAAAAAGCTCGCAATTTGCTTTTTAATAAGCGTGGATATATGACTGACTATAGAACATGCATGTGCCACATGTGGAGGATGGGTTTGAGGCGTGGTCTTTTGGCAGCCTGTCGATCACATGATGTCTGTGACTGGTCGGATCTGCTGCGGGTTCCATCTTGGTCAGCTGCACGAAGACAAGTTTTTTAATCAAATATTTCATTTTCACCTAGTCTGTTCCATTGCAGGCAAATATTAGAAGGTAGAATAAATAATGTCCTTGCTCACTGCCACCAACTATACTAAGCTTTAAAAGAATGACAAGATTTGACTCGTGCTGCATTTGCCTCGATCGCATCAATATATTTTTTGCGCCTGACTTTCATGCGACCTGACTGAAAATGCATTAGCGCAGAGCGCAATATATAATCATGATCCTTGAATTCGCGAGAAAGGCGCGGGCTTTTTTTTTTCCTAGCTGGAGCCATGATGTTGAAATTTGCAACTGTAGCGCACTCAAACCTTATCTTCCCGACGCACTTGTCATAGAGCGCGTATGAGGGACTCCAACGCGCAGAACAAGTAGTTCTCGCAGTATTTACATGAAACCTACAATAAGTTTGAGAAATGTAAGCTGTATTCTGTGGAACAAACTAGATGCAACTTTTACAGCAAAAGCGACCGGATATTTAACGATAAGTCATCTGCTTTATCTTCGTTGTTTCATAGGCACAAAATATCAACTGTTTCGTGCCTATGAAACCACGCTCTCATTATTTGAGAAGAACCAAACAGGCAAAGCGGAGCCTCTTCAATTTTTTTGTGTCCAAACACGCCGGAGGAGCGCGTTACTTCAGGATGGCTTGGCAGAGTTGCTGAAAGGATACAGCGATTGAAAACTACCGGTCACTTGTCCTGAAAATATATCAGTGCCAATGAAAAAGAGGTCTAGTTGTCCAGCGCCTAGTTATTGAAGGTAACAAAGTTGACTGTCTCGTAATTTTCACTAATAACGCGCAACTTTGGAAAACGCGCTTACATTCCCAACATTTCGTTCGCACGTAAAGCATCCTCGCGCGCTCGAGATCGTCTCTTGGTTCGCGCTCTACGCTTTTGCAACGAACTGGAAAGCACGCACCCACAAGCACAAGCTGCCTACTCTTCCAAGAACTTTTGACAAGAAGCGGGGGAGGAGAGGGGGGTAGTTTCCAGCCCATTGTAGAATCAGACCGCTCGCTGCAAAAATGCGCCCCTCCGACGTCTGAAAAAAAAAAATGAAAAGAGCCGGCCGTCCCACCCCGGCAGGTCGTAAAAGAGGATGAATGGGCCACACGCAAAGAAACAAAACCAAATGACAAGGACGCAGGCCCGTTTTCTCGCGGCTCTTAGCTTTACCAGACTGTTTTGAGAAAAAAGTATGCGATTAATAACCTGGTAAATAATCATTTTCCTTCTTTTTTTTTTCATGTATTTGATCATAAGACAACTTTGTTTGAAAAGAGCTCCCCCCAAAATAGTACACATATACCAGAAAACTACATGCTCTCTTCAAAGGCGGCGTGTACAAATCTCTTCTCTCGCCCAGTCAGGAACGCTCGCCACCAACTTTCGAGCTGCGACACAGTTGCCCCGCAGTTCCCACCATTTCACCCCTCTTTTCTGCCCTTCCTTCGAAACGTCCGAGCTCACGGTCGGTTTGTTTCGTCCGGGTCACCCTCCATATACGCATTTCTCTTTTCCAGCTGCAAAGTCGTGTTTTTAGTTTGTCTCTTTGCTTGCCTGCCAGAGCGTTCACCACGGCCAAGGCTTGCCAGTGCCCTACGCATAATGTCTGCCCCCGTGTGCTTTTTCTCTTCTGTCTGCTTCTTTTATTTTACACAATGGCCTTTTTCCCCCTTACGATGCGAAGTTGCATCTACTCAAGTGCGCTGCCATTTAGCACACAAATTTCAGTGAGTGATACGGGCTAAATGGGGTGTACAGGCGAGTATGCGCCAGAATATAATTGATGTTGCATCACCTACTGCTGCACTTCGTAGCAAGCAAACAGTATAATGACATGATGTACACATGAAATCACGGTCACCTTGTGGCTTGCTAACTCGGTAACTCGGTAAAAAATTTTGCTAACAGCTAGGGTTTGCTAAAAATGTGAGCGACAAGTTAAACAAACAATAGCATTAATTAATGTAACAAAACATTTACACTAAATAGCATGTATCATTTTGTTCCATACTAAGCGCAAATTACATGACATCGCAAAAAACCAAAGCCAAGTAACAGGCAAATTTTAAAAAAAGTAGCAGTCATGCTCTTCATAACTTTTTTTCAATGTACCGCCTCAACGGTCTGGCCGACGCATTGCCGCACTCTTGTCATTAACCTGGCGCCATGCCTGGCATTTAGTCCGCCCGCGAAGTCGGGCCAACAGGATATGTTTTTTTTTTTCTTGCAAAAAAGAAATTTTGAACATTCAAAAATATGAATATGCTCAATTGTAGCTCTGAATACTTCTGCTTTGTAAATAAGCTCAGTGGTCAGAGACAGGGGTTACTTAAAAAGCAGTATATTCCAGGCTAGATGAGTTGATTTGATCAAGGTGAATAGTGACAGCATGCGGCAGCAAAAACCAGGGTTTTTTTGCTTTAGTAAAGCCCAATTTGCTGGATCATAATTAGCTATTATGTCTCATCCTAAATATGCAGGAAGTCTGCACTTCAGTTCATCAGCTCAACTTGAGAGAAACCAGGCAGAAACAGCGCAGTTTTCGATTGACATGTTCCAACTTGGAGTAGCTCTCACAAGGCAGCAGTGAATACTAAAAGGCCTGGAACCCATTTCTGCTAGCAGAGACCTCTCCAGAGTTCCCACCATAAAGTAAGTTGATGCCAGCTGTGAAAGCAAGCTTAATTTGTAACACATTTCAATGCATGAACATTATTATAGGTTCTGTAGTAATGCTTGATTCATTCTTTTATACCCATACTTGTGAAGCGCATCTACCAGACCAAATACTTCTCAGTGTATGTTGATTGCCTTGTAATCGTTCTTGTTCGCAGGTACGGGGTTGTAAATAAACCAGTGGCAGCAAAGCGATATGACGAGGTCTTGAGAGCTGCCATGTTGATGCTACAGTGAGCAGCTGTGGTCTTATGGTCAATCCTGCGTTTCCTTGGCTCGGTGTGTCACCAGACAGGGTAGTGTTTGATGCTGCTGAACGCACCTACGGTGTCGTCGAGATAAAGTGCCCATATTATCTGCATGACACCAAGGACAAGGAGCTTCTTGGGCGAGAGTTTTGTTCAGAACAGACCATCAGTAGCCCTAAGCTGAAGAGGGATCACTATTACTGCTATCAGTTAATCAGGCTTATGGATGCGACACAACTGAGCTGGGGACTTTGTTGTTTATAGTCAGGATTTTATTCTGGTTGAAAGGATCAGGCTTGATCAAAATGAATGGGAGGTTATGACAGTAAAGCTGCAGAAATGTTACTTCTCGACATTGTTGCCTTATTTAGAGAGCAGCCTGTGAAGCAGTCTTGTTAATCCTTTCATGCCCAAACCTTGCCCTTCAAGCATCTGCAAAGTTAGACGATATTTACGTACAAAATGAAATGTAAACATGGTGTTGAAAAAAAAAATTATCAACTAATGCGGGAGCAGCAGAAATCTGCTCAGTAGCACTTTGCATTTAAATACCTGGTGTAATACCCAAAAGTAAATAAAATTTGGAATTCAGTGTCCCAAAGTAATGCATGGTTTGAGGAAGACAACGTAGTGGAGGGCTCCAGAATAATGTAGACTATGCATCGACATCACACAGGCACCTCTTGAATTTATTTACCTTCCATAGAAATGCAGCAGCTTCCGCAACCAGGACTGAACGTAGGTCTTTCTACTTGGTAGACGAGTGCTCTAACCCCTGAGCCGTCTTGGTGGGTAAAAAGCTACTTCAGCTTTCTAGACTCACTTGGCTTGAACAGAATAACTTGTGTAACATTCATCTTCCTGTGCACTGTGTTTTCAGTATGCCAATGCATTTCAAAGCGCAATATTGTAACTTTTTACAGAACAGTGATTAGGAAATGCTTTATTTCAGGTACGTTCGCAAAAGTGCCTTGTTTCCGCAGCCAAAATTTGTCTTGCAGCAGATAGCCTCGACAATTATTTTCTCTACTGAAAAATTGCCAGTAATTGCAAAAATTTGAGCACCCTATCAGATGGAAGAAGGGAATGTCACTCATCCGCAAACGTGCAATGTTAATCGACACATTTTATTTAAATGTTGATGCAGCTCTCCGTTTTCCTGATATGCAGTTCAAATAACCTTTTATGATGGCCATCTTTGAATGATGCCTACAAAGCAACTCACAGATGACAGCAGAAAAATCAACACAGGTATAGTATATGAGAAAAACCCAATCCAGTTGTTGCTCCTAACCAAGAGTAATAGTAAACAAGTATGCAGTACAAGCATGAAAATTATTTTTCTGTGTGAACATCGGAATATGTAGCACAATAAAAGCACTATTCAGTCTTCTTCATCGCTATCACCTTATTGACGCAGAAGGGATCCTTGAAGGTTGCTCATAATTGCACAGACAGTCCACATCTGGTTGGCTAGTGGGGCTAGCGAGATGCGCAAGGGCTGATCAAAGATGTGGTAGGTTTTGATCCTTTGTATCCTTCTCTTAACATGAATGGGGTGTGTTGCAATTTCTTGGGTCTTCTCAACACCCTGTGCAGTAAACTGTTACAACAAAAAGTCCGATACGGAAACTCCTGTCCGCCATTGCGACATCACCTTCGTCAAATTCCAAGTATAAAAATCCACATTTAATCACACACTCTCCGTCTGATGTACATCCAGTGAAGAGCTCAGTGACAAATGTTACCAACCCATTTGGAGACACTCCGATAAGCCCCTTCAGTGTGTGAGTGGATTTATAATGAGAATAAAGTTCAGATTGTGTGACGAATGATGTCGGCGCATTGCAATATATTTCAGTTGCATCCAGCAACACACGTGCAGCAGAATGTTTTTTCATGAATGCCGCTGTTGATAGCTTCTCATGATTGGCAATTCTGAGAGCTGCAAGTACATAAAATTGACCCCTGCCGAAAATATGCATTAGACAGTGCTGGTTGATATTGAGACCAGATGGCCTATATTGAGCCTCAGTTTAGCAAGAGCAAGGAAAAGCTCATTTTGTACAGTCAGCTTTCATGATCAACCATTATATTTATGTGACTGACAGGTGCTGCTGTCATGTCTTTTGATATTTTACCCATCATTCCTAGGGTTTAAAAGCTTCAGAAGGGAGTTGAAGCACCCTTAGCTTGGTAGACCAGTATAAATCTGGATGTCTTCATCACTCTCTTCAAATTTCTTAATACAAAAAGGCATAGAATCCCATGTGTGTTTTTCCACTTGTTTTTGAAAACTTATAACCTCTGCTCGAACAAGGTTGAGCTCTTTATTTTGGATATGCAGCTGCAGCTCAGTGTCTTGCACCTTCCTTTCTAGCTCTATATAACTGGATTTTCTTTGCTTCTAGTTCTGCCTCTTATGTGCCTCCTTAGTGCAAGCTGTTGTAGCCCAGTAAAAAAAAAACAATTGGAAAATTCCCAATTGGAAACGATTGAATTTTCCAATTGGAAATTGGCCCCCATTTGGAAAATATCCAATTGGGAAATATCCAATTGGGAATTATTCAATTGGCCCAATGGGAAAAATATCCAGTTAGAAATTCGTGCTGCAATCAGTAGGTTGCCGTGACCCTGCCAAACCAGAATGAAAAGGATTGAGTTTGACCCAACAGGACTAACCCAGACAAGGCTTTATCTGGAGGGGGCATGCAGGCAGTAGAGGTAAATACGAGTTGCTTGATTGAGGTACATATGCAGATTTTATTGCATATATATGTGAGCAAAAAATCTCCGCTGGCTTCTACTTGTTTTCTGCCCTGGAAAGATAAGAAAAGATACATGTGATGACGCAAGGAAAGAAGATAGCTCTGTCAGGTCTTTTGGTGCAACTGTTCAACAAACAGAATAGTAGGAACAAACAGCTACAACTAACTGCTGAAACCAATGAAAATTTCTCTTAGTTCAACAGTCTGCACTGACAATACATATGACTAGCTTTAATTACATTATGCTACAGTTAGAGTTGTGATACAGCGTTCACGCATTTTTATTCATACAGGTATGTGAATTCAAATACATACTTCTTGTACATCCTATCGATGTCTGCCATCTTCTCTACCACATAGTGGTTGAACTGCTGAAGCGATGGCTCCAACATGAACGAAGGAACGCCTCTCTTCCTCAGACGCTCCTTGAAGCACTCTGTAAAAGGCAGGAGATTAAAGGGCAAGCAGTGGAACATGACAATATATTTTATTTTGGCAGGACTGCATAATAGCTGAGATGACTTTAAATATAACCTAGGCTCGCAATCACTCAGCATAGGTGAAGTGTTTAGGAAGTATGCCTTCTGGCATTTCACTTGAAAGCTGTTAATTCTAAACCACTGAAATTATTAACAAATCAAACTCAGATTTTACATGACAGCTGGTTACTGATAATCGCAGCTTTAGCATGCATGTGCTATGTAGCAGTAAAGCTAACAAACAGTTCTTATTAATTCGCCATGACCGTCATTATTTCACATGATTTCCAATATAAATTTCAACTTTTTCAGAGGTCATATATGGGTTTATTTTAGCACCCTGTATTTAAATAACTGAGCACTTCGCAACAAAAGCAGCAACAACATAAAACAAATCTGGATCAATGTAGTTGAGGCGCTGTAGGAGAACTAATAATCCTATCTGCAGTACAGTTACTTACCACGCACTGCTGCCACTTTCTCAGGTGTGAGTGGCAGCTTCCTTGGCCGGTCGGGAAACCTGGGGCAGTGCTATCCTGTAAATGATGACAAGGAAGCAATAGTTTTAAAGGAATACTGAAAGGAATAAAATACAAGTTTTATTTACCCTGCAGTGACCGGCTTTGCAAGCTCGCTGTGCCCCACACAGCTACCAGCAGGTCTTTTACAAACATGCTGTCTTTTGGCCGCAGCTGTATCCTCTTCCAAGTTTCAGCTGAGGTGATTAGGCCATTGCCCACATCCACCTTAATAGGAAGGCATAAGTACTTAACAAAAGTGAGATTCAGCTTCATTTGACAAAATACTTTTGCAGGTAGCTGATTTTCTCTCATTTCTGGTAAATGTCAGGTATATTTTTCTGCACAAAATTCTTTCTATGAGCTGAAGGTGGCTTACCTTCTCAACATTCTCAGCTGCAGGAAGTGCCTCGGTCACTGCAGGAAAAGGAATAGACTGCTGTCCCAAAGGGTGTACACCTGGTTGGCAGACCTCTACCACAGCTGGGGGTGGTGTACTTGTGGCCGAGAGAGTGGCTTGTGCCACTGACGAAATAAGCTCTGGTATCTGCAGCGGATGGACTGGCATGGCTCGATCTGCAGATCACAAGATAGTTTCAAAGACCAGCCTCAAAAACAGTCAAAACATTATATATGATAGCAAAAAAAAATTCCATCCATACCTTTTTTGCACTTGGCACCTGTTCGATGAGAAGTGCTTGAATATTTCGGTTCAGTTTTCAAAGTTCTTGCAGCTCCTCCTGCGCTGCAAATTTTTTTTAATTCTTTGAGTTGCTGCAATGCATTCTGAAGTTTGTCTTCCCCACTGCCTTGCTGTGCTGATGCACCTGATGCTCTAAGTGCATTTTTTTTTTCTTAGTCAATATCAACAGCAGATTGTCATATTCGTGCTCTTCTTTTTTTTTTCCGGCTGAAATGCAGTATACATAAGAGAAAGGATTTTAGGTTAACATCTTAAAGGAAAATGAACAGGAGGCACATGCACACGAAAATGATCGACACACCTCTACGGGAACGTCCTCTTCACTTCCCGATTCACTTCCTGCGCGTGAATGTGCACACAGTAAATCACACTTGCATGCATATGGAGACTGCACTGACTGCTAGCCCAAAGCTTTCATATACACATCCAGCATTTGTAGCTACCAAAATAATCAATTTCGAGCTTTTCACTTACCTCCCACAAGCAAAATGCGGGCGCGAAAGTAGTCCGACTCACCGCTGTCGTCCGTCCACTAAAGCACAAAAAACGCCGACGAGAAGTCCTCGTCCAGGGAAAAGTTCTTTATGTCGCTCACTGAGACGATCGCATGCCTTTTATCGTCTTCATACCTGACATAAGCATGAGTGATCATTGTTGCTAGCTCGCACGTGTCTAGGAGAAACAGCGCGTCATAACTTCTCCAGCCACGTGCCACAAGGTCCTTGGCCACCAACCACACGCACGTGATACACCCAAGACTGATTTATCAGCATCTAGCCAGTAGGGATGAGAGGGACGGTCGTAAACTGTCGTGAGCTTGGCTTGGCTGCACTTGCGGCTTGGCCGGTCACATGACCGTAGCGGCCTGCGCACTTTACGCCGCTGGAAATCTTCGCAAAGCCCGGGCGCGATACTTTTGACACAGCGTTTTACGTTTAGCTGCAGTTTGTTAACAGATCACACTAATTTTCTGGGACACACGTAGCGATGTGTCTTGCGCCCACGTTTCACGCAGTCGTTCAAATCCACCGCCATCGCGCAAGATGATCGAAGCCAATCCATCTCTTCCTTCACCCAAGACTCCATCTTGCTAGTGTGTTTTGGTGGTCCCTGTTTACTCCTCGATCGCCGAAAGCATGTCGTTTCTTGCAATCTGTCTACCACAATGGATAGTTCGAAAAAGAGAAAAACACGAGGCTCATACAAGATGTATTTCGATCCTAGGTCGAAGGTTAAGATACCGCGGCGTACAGCGAGCAGACTATACTCAATCAAAGGATCAAGCAGGTTTTCAGAAACTGTACTCTACTATCGATCATATCCATACCATCAATCAGGTGATAGAAAAATGCTCGGAATATAACCAGCCCTTACACATAGCATTCATTGACTACGAAAAAGCATTTGATTCAGTTGAAACCTCGGCGGTGATGCAGGCACTGCGAAATCAGGGGGTAGAGGAGCCGTACGTGAAAGTGCTGGACGATATATATAGTGACTGCACAGCAACCATAGTTCTGCATAAAGAAAGTAACAAAATTCCCATAAAGAAAGGTGTTAGGCGAGGAGACAATCTCCCCAGTAGTATTCACAGCTTGCTTAGAGGAAGTATTCAGAGACTTGGAATGGGAGCAGTTAGGGATAAGGGTAAATGGAGAATACCTCAGTAATCTGCGATTTGCTGATGACATTGCCTTGCTAAGCAACTCGGGGGATGAACTGCAAAAAATGATTGGTGACCTAGACAGGAAAAGTAGAAAGGTAGGCTTGAAAATCAATATGCAGAAGACTAAGGTAATGTTCAACAGCCTCGGGAAGGAACAGCAGTTTACATTAGGTAGCGAAGTACTCGAAGTAGTAGGCGAATATGTCTACTTAGGACAGGTAGTAACCACAGATCCGGACCATGAAAAGGAAATGACAAGAAGAATAAGATTGGGATGGAGCGCATTTGGCAAGCACTCGCCGATTATGACTAGCAGCTTACCGGTATCGCTCAAGAGGAAAGTATACAACAGTTGCATCTTACCTGTACTAACCTATGGGGCTGAAACATGGAGGCTAGCCAAGAGAGTTCTACTTAAGTTGAGGACAACCCAGAGGGCTATGGAACGAAAAATGGTAGGGGTAACAATAATAGATAGGAAGCGTGCAGAGTGTGTCAGATAAAGAACTCAAGTTACCGACATTCTAGTGGAAATTAAGAAGAAGAAATGGGCATGGGCAGGACATGTAGTGCGAAGAGAGGATAACCGATCGTCGCTTAGGGTAACAAACTGGATTGCAAGGGAAGGAAAGCGTAGCAGGGGGCGGCATAAAGTTAGGTGAGCAGATGAGGTTAAGAAATTCGCAGGAGTCAAGTGGATGCAGCTAGCACAGAACCGGGTTAAGTGGAGAAATATGGGAGAGTCCTTCGCCCTGCAGTGGGTATAGTCAGGCTGATGATGATGACAGCGAGCAGACTAAGAGAACTTGAGGTAAGTGCCGAATATTGTTTGTGTGTTGTATAGCTTGGTGCGGCCTTTTTTTTTTTTAATTTGCTAACCTAATGTTGTTTTATAGAAATCTGGAACAACAACTGAAGGACAAACCACTGTAGAGCTCACAGATCGAGACCAAGCACCATCAATGCCGGCGCTGCCCAGCATGTGGGCAGCTGACGGCAGTCAACCTGACACATCCGGCGTTGTCCAGCAGCCTGGAATTAGTGCGCATCTGCAGGGGCTCCCAAACGCCGAACCAGTAAGAATGACTCCATGCATGCACGCGCCTTTGCAGCTTCAACCGCAGCGGTGTTTCATTGAAATGGATGTGTCGTACACTCGTAAATATAGCTTAAAGCCCGCGTGTAAGAAGGTCGGGCGAATTAGACGGGACGAAAGGGCCACTGACTTTCCGCGGCCTGATAATAATTCCTGCAACTTTATCAACGAATTATGGCATCAAATGCATGAAGACTGTACTAAGCATGCCTCACACATATCATTATTGCTCGAGTAATCACTGTTACAGTACAGCATTTACAAGAGTGACGCTAACATTATAGATTGAATTATAAAGACAGGATATAATGAAACAGCCAGCAGGCATGAAATGCCCAGGCGATACGCTGTCCTTACGGTACAGCGAGGATGCTCATATTCACAGGAAAAGCGGCTCTTGCGGAGGTGCCAGCGCATAACCCGAAATATTCTTGCTTCTAGCGACCCTGTTATGGCAAATGCTGCTACTGCGTAGCAGTGGCTTTGGCTGGATTGGGCTGTCATCTCTCGTGGCTTCGTCAATTTTATCGTTGGACAAAAAGTTTGCTGCTTTTCTTTTCGATTGAGTTTCTGCGCCAAGAGCACATCTTGCATTCGGCTTGTTCAGAGGAGGATCTGCAGCTGTGAGCTGGAGCATCAAGGCTGCCAGTCGAATATGTCATAAATACCTCGGTGTATCAATAAATGAAGTTGAGGTATACTTAGAAAAACAGGAACAAGCCACCAGACCGAAGGGATGCCACGATAAGGAAGAACAGGACATTAGGGGGTACAACAGATATGAAGTACTTAAATGTATTTGGAAAGGAATAATGGTACCAGGGCTTACCTTTGGAAATTCGGTTTTGTGCTTAAGGGCAGAAGTCTAGTGGGGGTTAGAAGGTAATCAAATGTCTGTGGAAGGTTAGCACCTGGAGGCCACGGCAAAACTGCAAATGAACCGATAGAGGGAGACATGGTCTGGGTGCCTTTCGCGGCACGAGAGGCTTGGAGCAAAATATTGTACAAAGGACACCTTAGGAAACTGGACAATATTAGGGCAGCTGAAGTATTTAAATACTTATACTGAAAGAGCATTGACTTAATGGAAGAGAAGACAGCCCTAGATATAAGAAAATGGAAAACTCGGATTAAGAAGGAAACCTTCTATGACCACTTTAGAGGCAGTGGCCTTCTCTTTGAAGCTAGATCAGGAGCTACAGAAGAAAGTTTAATCAGGAAGATGAAACTTCTGAAATATGCGGTAGATGTCCAGAAACAATTGGACATCTTATACTGGAGTCTCCCACTATCCATACAGATCTTGATGCAGACATATTCACTCTATTCAAGGCCCTGGGGCTTTAGAGGTAACAAAGGAAGCGTTAATGAATCGGCGGTAGAGGTCAGCAAGGGACATATTTGGAAGACTGGTGGATAAATAGCAGGGAGGGGATGCATAGAAGCTAAATCAAAATAAACAAGAGTATTTTTGAAGATAACCCATATCTAAAACTAAAGTCATCAATAGAAGTGTTGTCTAAGTTAAGTATAAAAAGAAAGGTTGGGAATGGTGATGACGCCATTCATTTCAAAAGGGAAGCTCTTAACATCTATTTATTTTTTATTACAATCTCGAAGCCTCCTGTGAAGGAGTATTACATGAGGGAGTGGGTTACAGGGCATAATATATTGATTTCAATAGTGATGGGTCAGTATGGAGCACGACGGCAGACAAGTCATTCCAGTCTCACTGTGTGCATGAAAAGTGACTACAGATGCGCAGATGTATGGGCTTGCGGAGAATGGGTGGTCTTTCCATGGTTCGTGCGGCTGGAGATGCGGTATGTCCTAAACTCAACAAATGATTGCACAACAAGGGCCTAAATAAAATAGATTCCATAACAGAAGCCCACATCTATACAGACTCCTTAGCCACTATAAAACAACTGAAGAAATTGACAAAGACGCTGTGTGTAACCCAGGAAATTCACGCACTCAATAAAAAAACAGATACGCATCCAGATACATTGGACACAAGACGATGCTGAGAACGCTGAGCAGAGAAAAGTTGACCACCTCACACACGAAGTTCCAAACACTAACCGCCGTATTCACAAACACGCCTTCACTCGAACTTCTACTCCAAGCGGCCCTCGAGGCCTGTTTTTCGTTTCAGAGAGCAATCTCCACTCGAATCGCTCCTCCAGCGGCGGAGAAAACTTGAGTTTTCTCGAGAATCTCGAGTCTGCGAAGACGCTACCTTGGCCGCTCCTCGACCGCCACTCCACTTGTAAACATGGCCGACATCGCATCGCTCGCTCGCTTGTGTGGAATTCGTTCTACTGGTATACCAAACTTTTCACGAAAAAAGATATACAAGGATGCACCGAACCTTTCTCAAAGCATCAGCTGAGAGTGACAGTGACCCGGGACTTCCGGCACGCTATCGTTTTACGAATGCGGCCATGGCTAGCCTGCGTCCGTCCCTGCCGCTCACGCCGAACATGGCCGTGATCAGCCACCGACGTCTGTGCTGTTTGATCTTCGCATCATCGCAGTGCGCTTGTGTGGCGCGGGCACATTTCAAGTCATCACTGGATAAATGAACAACCTTTTCTGAGCCCACCGAGTGCAGAGTTGAGGCGCGATTTGACCGTAAATGGTGAGCTCCCCCGCGGCCGGAGTCTAGCGGCGGCGGCGCTCTCTCCGTGGGTCGCCCGGCGCGCTTCCGCAGACGGCACTTGTGGGAGAACAACGCATTGTATGTAGTAAGCTGGCGAGCACCGGAGGCGCGGTAGGACTTTGCGGACATCTGTGCTGCACCTCGCGCATCAATGGCTTGCTCGTCGCCCGAGGGTACGTAGTACGTCTTCGGACGCGCGACGCTGTCGAGGGAGCGCGTTCGTATGCTTGTCCTACGGAGAGATATTCGCGGCCGACGAAGAGCGTGGCTTTTCAAGCACGTTTTCAATTAGGGCTCCCTACTTGTTTGGAAACCGCACGCGGTATTTTCTTCTGGAGAGTCGAATTCAGTGTACATGAGGTGCAATGCGCTGCGAATCAGCACGCATGTTTAGCAGTTTAGCGGTTTAGCTCGCCTCCGAGCCATGCCCGTAGGAGTTCGCGGTTTGTACTTTTATTTTCCTGCTATATATTTTGACGCCTGTCAAATCCCGGCAATAAAAAAAGTCTGTCAAAGCCTGGCAATAAAAAAAAGTCGCTCAAAGCCTGGCAATAACAAAAAGGCAAAGCGGCAAAGGCCGAGCGCAGATCTCACACCAAAAAATAAACCGAAGTATTCACACCATTTCTCGAAGCCTACGTCACCAGCAGCGACTGTTGCCAGATGCAAAAACATTTTCGGCCATTTTTCACAGCCGTCCTTTACACCCAGCTCACAAAACAAGTTACACTATGCTGTTAACATCGAGGTCGCTTGCGAAAGTTGTTTAGAAGACTTGACATGAAAAACTGAGCATGTTACACAGTTCAGCACGCAGTTTTCGGGCCAAAAGTTCATCTTAATCTCGTCCGCATATGCCAGTTGCGCTGCTCCGAGTGGAGGAGGTATTCTCGAGGAGAACTTGTCGGAGGAAACGCCGAGGGGCGTTCATGAATCCGAATCGGCCCTGGAGTGGAGTAGCGGCTGTATTCTCCGCTCCAACGAGTGGAGGTGGAGCGTCGAGTCGAGACGCGTTTGTGAATACAGGCGTAATTCGCCCCCCACCAGGCTCCCTTTTGATGCCCGCTCTGCTGATCCCATCTTAGCATCCTCTGTAAGGAAAAGTACACGTGCCCTCATTCCCTCGTGTACGTTCCCCCTCCCTCATAACTTAACGAGATTAGAGCATGTTTCCCTTACAAGCATAATAGCTGGGGTGGTCCTTACCCGTCGGTAACATGCCGATGGAAATCTCAAGCAGACATCGTACCAACCACATGCCCGAAGTATTCCACACCAGCTGAAGAAGTGGATGTTTGCCACCTGCTGTAGACTTGTGCAGGGACAGTGACATCTAGGACACATTCTGCGGGAAGTGGGACTGACCACAACAAGGGAAGAGGACTTCTCTAAATGGCTCACCGACAACGATAAGAGCGGGAGCCTGTTCCGGTTCCTTACGGAAAATAATTTACATGAGTTTCTGTAATATGCCTTATGGCAAGCTTGCGTAAAACAAAAACAAGGACCTTCCTCATTTCGCTTACAAGATGGAAAGGTCGCCAAGAGCCAACAATCCAGCTTTCAAGAACCATAAGAGTTTGAATTGTGTTTGATGCCACTTTCATAGACACCAGATACCATACACGAGCTCCTGTGTACTCCAGTCTTCCAGTGCCATCTACAACTTCAGTCTCCAACTTGAACAATACCCGTAGTTCTACCATGTTCAGACAGCACGTGTCCTCGATCTCCTCTGCGAGTCTCCGTAGAAAGTACATCATTCCCTTCAGTATGTGGTGATAGTCTTCACCCATGGTGCATTTTTTTAGCAGTGGTCTGTACCTCCCAGTACCAGCGTCAAGTGTGGTGACAGCCACAACATAAACTCTCACCACACCTTCTTCAAGCAACCAGGTGACCACCCAACCGCTTTTCCAGGGAACTTTGGCCTGCAGCCCAAGTCCAGATTCAGAACCCCCACAGAGGCCCAAAAGGACTATTCTAAGCCTTTTTGGCTCAAGCACTTTGTGTCAAAATAGTTCTCTACTGTGTAAAAAGTGGTTTAATAATGGAAAAAAAACTTTTTTACAACATGCCAAAGGTGGCTTGATAGTGGGAAAATTTTTTTTTTACAGAATACAACATTCCAATATTTTTAATACTACCATGCTTCAATACAAATGCCATATATGAAAAGTGTTTTGAACTGTGTTCCTTTGAAAATGTTTTCTACTTACACATGTTCTGTTTTTAACTATTTCATTTCCATGTTCCAGTTCAATGTTCAGTCTTTCATTGCCCTCATAACGCACCTAGAGCACTCTTTGATTACCTTCAATGTGTCTTTTTAAGGAGGCATTATTTTGCTCATGATGCTGTACAGCCACATTACCTTTAGACAGAAGGGTGATTCCATTGTGCTTTCGAAGTCATTTTTAGTCCGAAATGGCTGCATCGTGCTCAATTTTTAGGCAGCTTGTTCCTTATCACTTTGTGAGTATTTTTTTCAATTGCTCTACGCATTATATTGTGCAATACTTCACACATATACTTCGCAACTTGTTCCTTTTTGAATTTCATAGTGTTGTATACTATACTGTTTTTTTTATATAATGTATGTCAGGTCAATGACCTAATCTTTGTAGTGCTACTCCATTTTGTGCTTCTACCTTGAAAGACACGATATCTTTCTATTGCAATTGGGGTTACCTTCCAATACCCTCATGTTCAACTCACTTGTCTCGAGCATTTTTTTTCTGTCCCCTTCTCAACCATATGTTCAAACTGTGATAGTTTCATGCACTTCCTTCAGAAATGGCTGCTCATTCCTTTTTATGTCTACGTATAGTCCCTACTAAGTGGCATTATATCATGTCAATATAATACACAAGCACTATTGTCATTAACATTTTTGTAAACCCTAATGTAAATTTAATTTCTCACCCCCCCCCCCCAAGTGCCTCGCCACTTCACTTCTTTTGCACTTCGGATGTGTTGTACAATTACTTCACTGCACTCGCCATTATAGCTGCAGTTTTCCTTTCAACCAAAGAAAAACTAAAACGTGAATGGTATGTTTGTATAATTGTTTGATTGAGCATTATTTCGTTTGCATGTTAAGAGAATGTGTGAGTTTTCTTGTTTCTGTTCACTGCTTTAAAATGAAAAAAAAAATGTTACATATTCTGTGTGAAGTGAATCTTAAATGTTAGTGTTCTTTTCCTAATCGATGTATCTGTCAATAATTTTTTCTCGAAAGAAGGCCGTATATTGTACTGTGATTTATGTGTTTTAGTACTTGTTTCTGTTTAAGTTAGTTCTTATTTTGGTTCTGCGGATTATCCTGTACTTGTCTTTGGATTTGTGGGTGTGACTTCATCTTGTCCCTATATATACTGTGTCCTGCCAATAAACGGAGCTCTCGGCCATGGAACAGCATCAGCGACTCCGGCTCTCCTTACTAATGGCCGCCCCGGCCGACACTACAATATGTCAATTGGTAGGCCGTTTATATAGATAAGAAAAAGCAGGGGCCCTAGGACTGTGCCCTGGGGTACCCCAGATATAACAAAGGAGCGGGAAGATGAGCATTTACTAGAACAAACTGTTGCTGGTTAGTTAGAAAATTACAAAATGTTGAAAGCTTAAAAAAAAGCCATCTGTGAAGAACTTTGTCAAAGGCTTTATCGAAATCTAAGAAAAGAGCGTCCACTAGAATGTTGAGGTCAAGGTGTTGGAACTTAGAACACCATAAATACAAAAATCATGTCAAATGTTTGTATTTATGGTGTTAATAGCGTCATGAAATAGTGGAATGAACATAGCATCGATTTCTGGAGCACGGTAAACACTGCAGATTATCATGGGCGGAAATAAGGGGTGGGTATCTTTAAATTAAAACATTGAAGCTTACGATGGTGGCTATCAGAATGCCACCACCTCGCCTACCTACTCGTTTGCACGAAAAATCGCCATCACTGCACTAGCTATACCTGAAATGGCGTCGGTGTAAGAGAAACGTTGGAATGAGATGCCTAAACAAACAGCACCACTATATCTGACAAGAGCGGCATAAGAGGCAGAAAATATCACATCACAGAGAAGCAGAAAAGAAAACGACATATTTCATCGAATTATGCATGGTGCCCAGTAGGCACCTCCAGACAAGCTAGAAGGTCATGCCCCGGCTCAACGCAACACGGAGCCCTTCCCTGGGCATAGCGTGGTAGGGGGTCTGCAGGACCCTCCGACGAGACCCTCACCCCCACCACAGTCGGGCCCAAGCACAGGATCAGCATGTCATCCGCTGGCACTTGCAAAGCAGGGATGTAGAGTTTGTGTGGGAATGCCACGACGAGATACACATGGGCATATCAACGCGTGACATGGTACGTATGAGTGACCTCTGCACTACATTCATGGGCGCCTCTACGTATGCAGAAGGGCGTGCCCAAAGTAGACAAGCTCTACTCAGGAGCATGAAGCCCTCCCGTATCCCCTGTACAAAGCGTGGTAGGGGGTCTGCAGGACATTGAGAGGAGATCCTCACCCCATCACAGTCGGGCTCAAGTATAGGATCAAAAGAACATCCGCTGATGCTTGTAAAACCCGCTCCTGAGCCATATATGCTCCCTGGAGAAAGCCCAAAATCCTGTATAAAGTGTACGTTCGAGAGGAACTCTTGAACACACCATCTGGTACTGCCCTTTTCTTCCGGGAGGGGCATAAATCTGACGCCACAACTCTGGGAGACTGTGCTGCGCTTCTTGGACCCTGTACTCCAGTATAGCCGCCATCCAGCTGGCCTGGGACACCGGCGGCCAACAACGTCTGCCAGTCGGCGTCTGATGCGGGTATGGTGGCTATGCGGGCTCTCGCCATCCGTCCCAAGCGACGGAGGGCCGGAGCTCCTTTATCCGCTGGTGTAAATAAAAAGTTCTGCTCTCTGTCTCTTGTAAAACCAAGGATGGAGTGTAGGCATGCAACAGTGTGCACAGGAAACAGGTCAGAAGCGCTCCCAAATAAGGCAGCCAGAAAAAAAGTATACCTGGAAAGAAACAATGGAATCACGGAACCAAAATTAGAGTGTAAAGAAAAAGAAATTAACTCCAAATTAGTACATATATATTAGAAGTACATTTATAGAATGTAATGATATACAGAAGGAAAAAAAACCATAAGCAACCTTTCAGCGGAGGTATATGGAGAGAAATAAAGCTGACTGCATGATAATTTAAGTGAATGCGCAAAAAATTAAGAGAAATAGTTGAAATCAAAGGAGAAAGTCAGTGGTGTCGGAACATTTAAAATAAACAATCGCAGAAGGTAGAATTTGTAATAAGAGTCTGGTAATGAGACATTGTAATATCTGATGAGCAAAACGACTAAGCGAGAAACAAAAGGAATGGTAAGAGAGCAGCCCCGGAAGTAGTAGCTACCGTCTTCACACATATTTCCACTGGAACAAAGTAAAGAGGAGGACCCACATACTTTTAAAATAAAAGAAATTTGTCATGCCCAGTGATTAAAGCTGCATGCAAAAGGATTACGGGACGGACAGATTTTTTCTATATTGAGATTATCAGTTATCAGGGTGCTGTCCACAGATACCGGCGGCCGCCGCGGAGGAGCACTTTCCTTCATATCCCTGTTCCATTCAGCGCAAATTAGCGTGCACTACTGCCGAACACGGCTTTCTACAAGACCGCTTTCTTCTCTCGCGCTGCCGGGATCAGTCTCCGCTGTGAATAGCTATGGTATCGTCTCTGCGGTTTGACCAACGGCGGCCGGTGACCTCTCGCGGAGTTAACGCGATATCATCGGCTCTGCATGGATGCTGGCAGACGATCGAGCGTGCGAGTCGCCCGCGAGCAAACATGACGTCGTTTTCAGCCAGGAACGCTTTCATTATGGTCGGCAAGAGGTATCTCTTGTGCTTAACGAATATAGATAGGTGTATTTATTGAAAGGAAAAGGCAGAGAGGTTGGCCGGAATAATTCAAATCTGGCCTGCTACTCTGCACTGGGGAAGGGGAAGGAGAGAAGAAAGAAGGTCATGATGGGTGACGATGTGGGAGAATGCATATGAAATACATATACAGACACAGTAGCTTGTTTTACAAGCGCGAATCAAGTCCGCTGGCGCACAAAAAACGGCAGAGCACACACTGCCTGGGGACCCTTCCCCTTGTCCTGCCAAGCGCCCAGCAGCAGTTCCTCCGACAGAGGCCTCTTGTCTGAACGCTTCAAGGAAGCCGCTAGCACACTTCTTTCGTGCGCATACGCTGGGCACACCAATAATATATGGTCCACAGTCTCTGGGATGCCACAAGTTGAACATTCCGGCGAGTCCATCTGTCCAATTAAATGTAAGTACTTGTGCGTGAAAGCCACGTTTAAACGAAGTCTATGTAGTAAGCATGCCTGTTTATGCGGAATATCACGCGGAACATAAAATTTTAATGTTTGATCGAGCCTTCTTAAACGAATGTGTCGGGCGTCTGGCTGGGCCCAGTAAGCTGCTGTAGCATTATTCATACAACTCGTAAGAAGGCACGTCGTGTCACCTTTTGAAAAAGGCACAGCTGTTTGGAGGCCATTGATGAGTGCGCTTTTCGCTTCAAAATCGGCCTGTTCATTCCCATGGAGCCCGCAGTGGGTAGGGATCCATTGAAACATTATCCTGTGGCCTTGCAGCTGGGCAGATGTGAGGAGCTCCATAATGTTTAGTGCCAGGGACTGATAGGCAGTGTGGCGCGAGAAGTTTTCCAAAATTTGTAATGCCGTTTTTGAGTCCGTGAATATACACCATTTTTGAGGTGGTTCCCCACAATAGCTTCCCGAATGGCTACAAGTTCAGCAGCGTTTGATGTAGAGGTATGTTCCAAAAGGAAATGCAGAGTCGTTTTCTGAGTTGGTATGACCACAGCTGCAGCGGATGCCTGTGCTGACACAGATCCATTGGTGTATACGTGAATATAATGAGGATATTCTGACCAGATGTGCGCCAGAGTAAGTTGTTTGAGTCCACTAATTGGTACCACTGATTTATTTAGTATTCCGGGGACACGAAGGTGCACCAAAGGTTTATCCATCGTCTAAGGTGGTTGGGCGGGACGATATGGGAGGACATATCCTGTCGGTACTTTGGCAGCGGAGTGCACTTGTAAAACTGCAGTCCGACCTTTCATCCAGAATCTTGCTGAGTGGGTGAAAACTGTGCCTTAATGGAAGTGCTCGTAAATGGAATGTATACGCGTATCACCGACGAGAGCACAGACTGATGATCGCTACAGAGTTTGGATATCGGATGACAGGTGAGCCCGAATTATGAATCTTTAGATTTGAGAATAACAAAGAGGATACTGTAGTGTTTTCTCTTTTTTTGAAGTCATTTCGCACATCGTTTAGGAAGTGCCAATGCGTAACGTGCACGCGTGTTTTATCTCGTGTACGCATTATCCGAGCCAGAATCGACGGCGCAAAACATCAGTAAAGCAGCAGCAGCAACAGCGCAGGTTGTCACCGATTTACGCAACTATACGTTAGAATCGCGCACAGGAGCACGCGAGCGATTACGCTAGAGACGCAGCGAAGCCTGAAGCGCACGACCGGAATGTCGTCGGCCGCAGCGCCCACGGACGGCTATCTCTGCGGTAACCTGGCGGCATCCGGTGCTGCATTAAGCGGTGCGGATTTGTGTACTTTCGCGATGAAGCTGAGGGCAGACCTTTTTGACGCACGTTCACGCCGCACAAATGGTCGTCGTCGGTCAGTACATGAAGGTTGATGCTGCCTATTTAATCGGTACGGTGTTGAATCCGACCAGCTGGTGCTCTTTTCGCACTCCTGCACCGACGCGCACTTTCAGTCGGACGCCACCACCTTTTCGGTTAACGTCGCAAACCGAATTAAGCGCCAAGATCGGTTTCACGCATACAGTGCATGTGTGCAGCACTCGAGCAAATGACTTTCGCCGCTACCGGAAGTGTGTCCGTGACGTAGTGGCCGTCGCGGCTGCAGCCAATGGCAGCCTGTCGTGGCCTGTAACTCTCAGCACTTGTGATGTAGGTATGGGTAATCACGGTAGAATGGTTCCAAATCTCGCCGCCACTTGGAAACAGCGCAGCCCGCGAATTTCAAAAAAACGCTGTTTTTAAAAATTAATAATAAATTGCTGGATTTATTCCTAGGAGTTTTACTTTGGACGAATGCTCGGAAGCATTTGTTCTACACATTGAAAGCGTTTATCAGTGACCTTTCTTGCTGTTTCCCACCCCCTTTAACAACGTGGGTGGCGGGAAGAGAGGCAGACTTTGGCAGGGACCTTCTTTACCTCTATTTGCTGCTTCTATGACGGCCTTAACGAATTTAACGTCTTTCTACTTATGCTTCTTCCTCCCTATCGTTTACCTGTAAGAAGCCTGTTTTGAACACTGGCATCAATTCACTAGCTTCAAGGTGCATGCAAGGACTCAGAGTGCAATATAACATGGCTTAAATGAAAGCTGTCTTTCAAATACCAGTCAATTCGCGTACACGCACGATATTTCTCAGCAGGAGGTTAAGAGGGGGCAGTATTTAAGCCGCTTAGAATTATCGCTCTCCACCTCGCAAGCGGAGAAGTCAGAGAATATCCGACATTGCTCAAGGGCAGCCCACCATACTTGGCACCTACGGAGTCCACGCGATGATGGCGGGAAGTGATGCCACGTAGCCATGATCACTGTGCCCTGGCGCCTCTAGCGGCCGAACTCCAGTCGTGCCGGAGACCTCAACTTTGCAATGGTTGAACACGTAGTAAAGCAAGAACAGCGTGTCGCTGTTAAGAAGACTGCCAGGAACTGCGACGGCTTCGCCAATGCGCGCGCTGTAAGCTTGAAGCGAGATGAAAAAAAAACACCAGTTCTTCTAAGTCTAGTTGAAACTCGGAGTTCTTGACAGTGGCACTGTATCCAGTGAACGAATCCATCTTTCGGATGGATCCCCACCAGCTGCGTTCGCTGAAGTGACGCATGTGCTTCGACAGCTTTGAGATGCACTTCGAAAAGCGAGTTCGTGCAAGTTGCGGAAACAGCACCCTTAGAAATAACTTCTTGAGTGCACGAGGACCCGTCCTGGCTAAGCTTCGGTCATGAAGCCACTGGTCTTCTGATGTAAGATTGAAAACGCCAATGGGAACCTCCAGCCATAAGGAATTTTCAGAAAACATTGGCGAGAATGATAGCGCCGGAACATCAAGCAGACAAAAAAGCTCGTTCCGACATTCTGCCAACCTACTTTGGCCGACCATATTTTGGTCGGGCCGACGTTCGCTGCCAAGATCGGCCCGAGCGTGGGGATTTACACTGGCCGATGTGTCGGCCACTGACATGGCCTACTTAGGTGGCCGACCTACCGGTCGGTTTTTAGTTGGCATGCCGAGGTTTGCATGACATCGAGGATTGACATTGGCCGGGAAATGGCCGAACTTGCTGATTGGCTCTTGATTGGCAGGGCATTCGAAGTGAAGCCTTCAGTCAATCGCTTCCAGGTTGACTTCTGGAGGAGCTTACGCAACCTGGAGGCGTTCAGTAGAGGAGTAGGAGTATAGATACGTGAATGAGGCATTCTTGAAGTGCAGCTGCGTCGAAATAAAGGCTGATGAGGGACGCGTTTGGCATAACCTTGATCAAAGCAGTTTTCAGTTGTCAGGGTGCAGTCAGCACCCGTTATAAGCACTGACGCGAAGTTATTTATCAAATGCCGCATGAGATCAGGGCCATGCTCGCCAATAAACCGAATGCATTTCAGCATTCGTTCCCGTTGTGAGGCAACCGTTGTTCGGAAAGAAGTCAAAGTATTAATCACTTTCTCAATATCCTTGTGGTACGCTGACAGTTCCTCAAGCATAAACGCGACAGCGGCCGCCAAGCCTGCTGGTCCGTTTATGCGTGCTGATTATAATCCCATGCCGGCGGTTTGGCTGGACAAGACACAAGTTCTGTTAATGCCAGCCATCTGAGTAGCCTTGATGCATATCTGTCGTTCCATGGTGCGAAAGAATTCGATGCTGTCGTTTCTTCATTACATGAGGACGTCGCAACGTAATTACCTTGACGTTAGGCTTATCCATTGGGTTGCTTTCATAGTCCATTGAGTGCTCATTCGCGGCTCTGTCTTCAGAGTTGACGAGGTTCACGTAGAAGGTGTCGTTTACATCTTTTACGAAGATTTCAAAAAATGCTGACACACCGATAGAAGCCAAATGTACAATCACCTCAGCCAACGAGCCTGGCGTCCGTTCATCTACCAGCTACACCAGGTCGTTTGTGATGTCCTCGAAATCCTACTTCGAGACCAGGCGGCCCGTAATGCAGTCGGAGTAGAAACTTCGTTGCTCCGAAAGCGGTACTCCTGGACTGGACAGCAGCCATCCCAGCTGCTCCAAAATGGCGTCCAGGACAGTGTCGTTGACGCTGTAGTGGCCCCGGGCATCGCCCAGATGAATGTAATTCCGGCTCTAGGTAGAGCGGACGTGGTCATAAAGGCTACTGCAGGTGTCGCGGTGTGGACTGAGGAGGCTTTTCTGGTACGCGGCCATGTTTTTGCACGCCGTAGTCCCGCAGAAGTATGGGGCTATGGCAGGCGCGTCGGGTAGCCTGACCGAACCTGCTGCGTTGACTTCTAGTAATGTATCCACCGTGGTGGCCTTGTGAAGGTCGGTCTTGTTAAGGACGTCGGTGTCGTTTGTGAGCACCGTGGGGTGTACGTGCTACGGACGAGGTTCGTATAGGGAACGTTTGGGTCCGTCGATAGGAGCACCTCTGCTGTCACGAAGGCGAGCACTCTGGCGAAGACGAACAAGAGCAGGGCGCAGATGATCCTGCCGTACTTCTTGTCCCGTGTTCTTCCGGTGTCCACTGGAAGCAGCCGCTGTTCCACCTGGCTGAATTTGTCCACGGCTTCAGCGGCAGCGGTCTTGGTAGTGCCAGCCACAAAAAGGTTTCGGCTGCAATGACCGAGCATCAGAAGACGGCGCCAAAGATGCAAGTGGGGTTGCCTGCTCCTCCTCAGCGTCCAAGTCTTCATAGTCGAAGGCAGAAGCAATGCCTGAAGACGGCTGTTCGCATTCTAGCTCTGTGACGTTACAAAGCAGAAACGCCACTTCGGCTGCCTTCGTCTTGTTGCTTTCTCCTGTCTCCACCAGGAGTACGCACGAGACAGCTAGCCCAGTGGAAACGGCCCGTAGCACGAGTTGCACGTAACTTCTTCCCACATTTTATTGCGAATAGATAGATAAATGGATTTATTGAAAGGAAAAGCAGAGAGGTTGGCCGGAATAATTCAAATCTGGGGCACACCACCACAAATCAACCGGTCATGCAGACGCCTTTTCTTCTACTGGAGGCTATATTATCCTGGACCATCCCCATCACACCTTTCAATGTTTACCGTTCACGCCTCTCGGCTGTGTGCAGCGCCGAAGAATCCGCCTGGCTGGCTGCTGAGACTACGAGCTGCCACGCAGACGACGAACTTCACCTGCATCCGTTGCTTCCAGCGGTGAATACCCTCATCTGGCAACATGATGCCAGTACCAGCACGGAAATTCCCCGACGACATAAGCCGCTGCGCCGTTGGATCCATTTGGGGCACGCCACCGCAAATCGACTGGTCATGAAGATGCCTTTTCTCCTACTGCAGGCTATCTTATCCTGGACCATCCCCATCACACCTTTCAACGTTTACCGTTCACGCCCCTCGGCTGTGTGCAGCGCCGAAGAATCCGCCTAGCTGGTTGCTGAGACTACGAGCTGCCACGCAGACGACGAACTTCACCTGCATCCGTTGCTTCCGGCGGTGAAGAGTACCCTCATCTGGCAAAATGATGCCAGTACCAGCATTATACCAGCACGGAAAGGCCCCGACTACATAAGTCGCTGCGCCGTTGGATCCATTTAGGGCACCCCACCGCAAATCAACCGGTCATGCAGACGCCTTTTCTCCTACTGCAGGTTAGTTATCTGCCCTGTGCCACATGTTTTCGCTCTAGTGACCGCTTCCTGCTCGCGGTGTCGTGACTAAAAGACGCCATTGACCTTTGCCAAAGATTGTTATGTATTGCCGGGAAACGTTCAAAACTGTATCCTTGTCACCACCACGTGACATCTGGTGGAGGTGCTGCCCTTGATCCTGCAAGTGAAGACCTCAGCCTTGTTCTTGTCACCCTGGGGGACCAGCCTACGGGTCACCGAGTCAGCCGCCGACTCCAAGGCCTACAACCGGAACACGGTCTGCTGCCTGACCCCGTTCAACTCCAGAAGGCATCAACCTCGGAAATGGCCCAGCCAACAGCACCAGTCGTCTTCGTGCAGCCCCGGGAGCCCCCCATCTTCCAAGGACTGGCCAGTGAAGATGCAGAAGACTGGATGGACCTTTTCGACCGTGTGGCAGAATTCAATGGCGGGAACGACGCCGCCAAACTCCGGCAAGTCTACTTTGTTCTTCAAGGACAGGGCCGTGTTTGGTTCAAAAATCATGAGGAAGCTATGAAGGATTGGGAGATTTTCAAGGAAGCGTTTTTGACTGCCTTTGGAAGTTCTGTCCGAAAGGAAAGAGCTCAGGCCCTCCTCCAATCAAGAGTTCTACTCCCTAACGAGCCAGTCCTGGCGTACGTGGAGGAGATGAAGCGCCTCTTCCGCCGCACCGACCCTAACATGATGGAAGGTGAGAGAGTCAAATTTTTAATGCGAGGCGTTAAAGAATCGCTTTTTGCAGGTCTTGTCCGAAATCCGCCCAAAAACGTGGCGGAATTTGAAACGGAAGTGTCTACCATCGAGAAGACGTTGAACACCCGGATGCGCCACTACGAGCGACCACCGGAATACTCAAGCCACCCAAGCGCATCTGCAAGCGGAGAGAACCTTCGGGACCTCATTCGGGAGATCGTGCGAGAGGAGCTCGGCCGATTGATGCCATCATCGCAACAAACCCAGGTTGCGACGCTTGCGGACGTCGTCCGTGAAGAAGTCCGGCAGGCGCTGGGCGTACCTCAAGCGATGGCTGCGACTGTTCCAGCACAAGAGGCAACAGCGATGAACTACGCTGCTGCATTACGTCGCCCTGCGACCCGACGTGATGACTTTCTGAGCCCTCGCCGCTACCGTCCTGTTCCTGAAAACCGCCCCTTGGCCCTCGCCCGCCAAGCCTACCAACGACCCCCAAGCCCCAGGAAGTGCGATACCTGGAGGACAGCAAACAACCGACCGCTCTGCTGCCATTGTAGTGAGGCAGGACAGATCCTCCGTCACTGCTCGTGCAGGCGGATCGGCCTGCGTAGTTTCGCTGTCGACGCCTCAGTGCCCCGTCCTAGCGAGCGACCACAGGAAATCAACGACTTCCTGCGCAGCGGAGAGCACTCGTCGCCAAGGCATCTGTCACGCTCCCTATCGCCGTACAATGCCCGATTTGCGTCGCCGGGCCGCAGTTACGTGCAAGGACGGTCTCCTAGCCCCCGTAGGGGAAACTAAAGGCAGCAACCTTTGGAGGTGAGGTTGCTGAACGGCGAAAAAACGAAGATCCTCCGCCGCTGACGACCACTAACGACGACGCAGCTATTTCATTGCCGCTCCACACGACGACATCGACGACAACACGACCAGAGTGCGAGCCGACACCGCCGCCCAGTGAAATAACGGTATGCCCCGGCCATGACCTGAAGAAACGACGGAGCCGAGATCGGACACCAAGGCCCACGTGCAATGCGAGGACGCGAACAAGCGACCTTGAAGTTGATGTCGACGGTCGCAGAGTCACTGCCCTATAGTAGACACCGCAGCTGACTATTCAGTCATCAGTGGACCGTTAGCCTCTCAGCTTTGGAAAGTTAGCACCGCTTGGGATGGCCCGCTGATTCGCACCGCAGATGGCAACCTCATTGCTCCATCGGGACGATGCACTGCAAGAACAACCGTAAATGGGCGTACTTACCCCACCAGCTTTGTAGCCTTGCAGCAGTGCTCCCGAGACGTGATTTTAGGCACGGACTTCCTAAATGAACATAAGGCTATCATCGACCTCCGATCCAAGCTCATTAAGCTCTCTGCAGACAAAGCCATACCTGCTACAACGACTTCGACGCAACACGTCGCTCTAAACGTCCTCGACGAAGAATTGACCGTGCCGCCCCGATCAAGCGTCGTAGTCAGCGTAAGTAGCGCAGACATCGAAACCGCTGAAGGCATCGTCGATGGAAATATCCAATTGCTCTTGGAACGAGGTGTCGGTATCGGAAGAGGCATCGCGAAATTCCGGAGAGGACAAGCTCAGGTGCTGGTAACAAAGTTCACCGAAGAATACCGGCATCTCAACAAGGGCACGATGATCGCTTTTCTCGTCGAATTAGCGGACTTCAAAGATGTATTCGCCCTCCACGACCAACCACTGGAAGACGCACCGGACCAATTCCGTCAGCCCACATTTGACATCAACCCGGCAGTGACCCACAGCAGGAAATACCAGATTCGCAGTCTTCTTCGAGGCTACATGGAGTGCTTCTCGTCAGCATCGAAGGTACGACAAACACCACTGGCCAAGCACCGCATTATAACGTACGAACACGCCCGAGCTCTGCGTCAAAGCCCTTATCGTGTACCGCCGCGAGAACGCCAGGCCATTCGCGATCAAGTTGAGGAAATGCTACGTGATGACGTAATCCAGCCATCGAACAGCCCCTGGCGGCACCAGTCGTTTTGGTGAAGAAGAAAGATGGCACACTTTGCTTCTGCATTGATTATCGCCGCTTGAATAACATAACTAAGAAGGATGTATACCCGCTCCCCCCCTTCGACGACACTCTCGACCGGCTCTGCAATGCAAGACACTTCTCATCGATGGGCCTGAATAGTGGATATTGGCAAATTGAGGTCGACGAAAGAGATCGCGAGAAGACCGCATTCATCACACCGGACGGTCTTTTTGAGTTTAAGGTGATGCCATTTGGCCTCTGCTCCGCACCAGCCACATTTCAACGAGTAGTGGACACAGTCCTGGCAGGCTTGAAGCGGCAAATTTGTTTGGTATATTTGGACGACGTTGTTGTCTTCTCGACAAACTTTGAAGACCACCTAAAACGACTGCAGACAGTGCTGGAAGCCATCAAGTTATCGGGACTAACGCTAAAAGCAGAGAAGTGTCACTTCGCCTACGAAGAACTGCCGGTTCCTAGGTCACATCGTTAGCAAGGATGGTATTCGCCCAGACCCAGAGAAAACAGCTGCAATCGCACAATTCCCACCACCTGCCGACAAGAAAGCTGTGCGCCGATTCCTTGGGTTGTGCGCTTATTATCGACGATTTGTCAGAAACGTTTCGCGCATCGCCAAACCGCTGACGCAGCCTACAAAGGCTGTCGACGTACCTTTTAAATGGAAAGCGCCGCAAGGAGAAGCCTTTGACGAACTTAAGCGCCGCCTGCAGTGCCCTCCTGTACTTGGCCGCTTTGATGAAAACGCCTAGACCGAAATTCACACCGACACGCGCAGTGTGCTTAGGAGCCGTTCTCGACCAGAAGAGTGCCGGAAAAGTAATCGCCTATGCTAGCATGTCCCTCACAAAACCCTAAGTCAATTATTCGACGACCAAGAAGGAGTGGCTCGCGATCATCTGGGCCACTTCTAAGTTTCGTCCATACCTATACGGCCGACCATTCAAGGTGGTAAGCGACCATCACGCGCTCTGCTGGCTGGCTAATTTGAAAGATCACTCCGGCCGCCTTGCCAGATGGAGCCTACGACTTCAAGAATTTGACTTGACTGTAGTCTATAAGTCGGGCCGGAAGCATTCCGACGCAGTCTGCTTATCACGCACTCCCGTCGACGCTCCACCGAAGGACGATGACGACGACGCCTTTTTGGGGCCGGTAAGCGCAGCAGTTTCGCAGAACAACAGCGATCAGACCCTGAGCTGAAAGCGCTAGCCGATTACTTAAAAGGAAAGACCGCTTCCCTTCCTGGTGTGTTCAGGCGGCATTTATCATCGTTCGCCTTAATCAGTGACGTCATCGTAAAGAACTTCGCTCCCAACAAGACAACGCATCTTCTTGTCGTGCCTAAAAACCTCAGACAGGAAATTCTTCATGCGCTGCACGACGAGCGAACATCAGGGCACCTCTGTTTTGCACGCACGTTGCGTCGAATACAGGAGAAGTACTACTGGCCGCGACTGCCTGCCGAAGTTGCCCACTACGTGAAGACATGTCGTGAGTGCCAACGACGCAAGACGCCGCCTATCAGACCAGCAGGACTACTAAACCCGATGCCGCCCCCAGACCTGCCCTTTCAACAAATTGGGATGGATCTCCTGGGCCCCTTTCCAGCTTCGTCTATGGGTAACAAGTGGATCATCGTGGCCACTGACTACCTTACCCGTTACGCCGAAGCAAAAACACTACCAAATGGTACCGCGGCAGAAGTCGGCAAATTTTTTGTCGAACAAATTCTTTTGTGACACGGCGCCCCAAAAGTGCTCATCACGGACAGGGGAACGGCGTTTACGGCAGAGTTAACGCAAGCCATCCTGGAATACAGTCATACAAGCCATCGACGACCAACTGCGTACCATCCCCAGACCAATGGCCTTACGGAGCGCCTGAACAAAACGATAGCGGACATGATCGCCATGTACGTTGACGCTGAACACAAGACCTGGAACGCCATGTTGCCGTACGTGATCTTCGCGTATAACACGGCAGTCCAGGAAACGACCGGAGCCACCCTGTTCAAGTTGTGTACGGCAGGGAGGCCACGACGACGCTCGACGCAATGCTGCCGCACGTAACCAACGAGGACAACCTTGACGTCGCCGCCTACCTGCAGCGTGCAGAGGAAGCCCGCACGGCTGCGTATCAAAGACCAACAGCGAACCGAGAGCCGACGATGTAAGAAGCCGACGAAAGGAAGAAGTAAGGAAGACTGAAAATCCCAGAGATACGGACACAGATAACCGAAACCAGGAGCCAACAGTTGGGAGAGGGAGAGAGAAGGCCCAGGTGCTTATCGCCGGAGATTCTAACATGAGCAGGTGCTAGCGAGATATCTTGGAATGTGTTAAGGGTGATAAGAGAGTGTTAGTTGGAGCCTTCTCATGGAGCACAATGAGGGCAGTGCTGAAGGAGAGTAAAAATAGGCTGTTGAAGAATTCCGCACAGGGCAGTATTGTAATAGTAGCCGCGGGGCTAAACGATGTCCTAAATGGTGACGCTGCAGGAGTGGTGGAAAGTTTAGCTAAGAGAGTTGACGAGATCAGGGAGATAGCACAGCAAGCGCAGATAGTTGTATGCACAGTACCAGAGGTGCTAGGATTGAAAGGAAAGCTGGAAAAGGACGTGGTGACAGTTAATCAGGACGTAAGAAAGTTAAGCCTGGAGAAGCGTTTCGAAGTGGTTGAGGTAAACAGGGAGGTGCATAAAGCAGGTTTTGGTAGGGCTTTTCAGCGGGATGGCATTCATTTTAACAGAAGGGTGGGAGCAGAGATCGGCTGGCGCCTGGCAGGCAGTGCTGTAGCATTTTTAGGGGGTCCGCGAGTACTCCGTGCACAGAGGTAGTTAGAAGTGAGGCAAGAAAGTGTAATAACGGAGGCTGAGCCCCAAAAATGGCAGAGTAGGTCGAGAAAGAAAAGTACAAAAAAGAAATTTAACACTAGGATCAGCTACATAAACATGCAAGGAGGTAGAAAAAGAGCGAAATGGCTAGAGATAGAACAGCAGTTGAAGGATGACAAAATAGGTGTGTACGCTCTTTGCGAGACTCATCTCAGGTATCTAGAAGATCCGCCGTTTATAGAAGGCTACGTCTGGGAAGGCTGCAACAGAGCGAGAACGGAAAAAAAAGGGGGGGGGGGGGGTAGGTATGTTGATACACCAGGGAACAAATTGGCAAAAAATTAAGTCATCTTGTAAAGAACATATCTGGGTTTCAGGAACAATTGCCGGCATAACGACATGGCTAGGGGTAGTTTATTTAGAAACAGGACATAAATGCAGGCAAGAAAACAAGGATCTTGTTGAATGTCTCAGTGACGATATAAGCCAGTTTGGAAACGGGGCCAATATTCTGCTGGGGGACATGAACGGCCACATCGACGATCTGGATGGATACACGGATTGTAACGGGAAGCTAATGCTAGATTTCTGTGAGCGACACGATCTAGTTATAGTAAATAGAGAAACAAAATGTGGAGGCCAAATCACGTGGGAATTCCGCAACAGGCAGACGACCATTGAGTACTGTCTAATGTCGCAGGAAATTTATAGCAAGGTCACAAAAAGGGAAATAGACGAAGAAGGGGAGTGTAGTCTGGGAAGTGATCATAAACGTATTAGTCTGCAGATGGGGCCCTTGATGAAAAGAGAAATGGAACTTAGACAAAACGTAAACGGAAAATTAAACGACGATCAAATAGCGCAGATAGCAGCAGACATAGAGGAAGCAATAGAGGAAAGCCCCATGAATGACTGGGATTATGAACAGGTAGAACTACTCATAAGAAGGAAAGTTAAGGAGGCTAAAGTAGCAAACCGCTGGAATGGAAAGAGGAAGCCACGGAGCTGGTGGAATAAGGAAATCAGGGAAGCTATTGAACAACGACGGGCTGCTTCAAGGGAACACCGAGTGGCAAAGAAAGCACAGGTATCTCAGGAGGAAATCGACCAAAAATGGGAATCATATCGACAAAAGAAACTTGAGGTGCAGGCCCTCGTCCAAAGTAAAATAAGGCAGTCCACAGATCGCTGGATGGCTGACATACACGATGCCTCTAGAGGCGGAGCAAGAAAATTCTGGAACCATATAAGCTGGCTAGGGAAGAAGAATCAAAGAAAGCAGTATCGTATTCAAGATAACGAGGGAAATTGTTTAAAGGGAGAAAACGCAGTGAACTACATTACATCAGTTATAGCCGAGTCATTTAAGAGCGATGATAGGGTAATCTCCGGAAATCAGGAGAAAGAAAGAATCTCTCATCTGGCAGTGGAACTGTAGAGGCTTCCAACGCAAGCGACCTCTTGTGCAACAATACCTTAAGTTTATAGATGAAAAACCGATAGCCATTGCTCTCCAAGAGACGGGCAAGGAAGTTAATCTAATGGGGTATCCGGCATACATTAGTGATAGGGGAGAGAAATCCCACGTTGTTACGCTAATTAAAAAAAAAATTGCGGCCATCGAGCACGATGTAATTTCTAAAGACATGGGATTATCTTGCTAGACATTTTAAGCGGAAGAATAGAGGTAACCAGCATTTTCCTTCTAAATTTATATAGCACCCCGCGGCAGCGAAGGGTGTGCTTCAGAGCCCTCTTTCGCAAAGCGATCAAGGAAGCTGGAATGAGCCCCCTGTTAACAGCAGGAGACTAACATGGCACACCCGGAGGGGGGTACGCTAAGCAAGACGTGAAAGGCAGAAAATGCAGGCAGTTATGGGAAGAGGAGCACGAACTATGACTGACTTGTTTTACCGCTGGAAAAATAACTCCAAAAAATGCACCATTTAGTGGCCCCGCTGCAGTGGTACAGTCGTTAGGGCTGTAAGAGAAGGTTTAATTATACGTCGAGGTCGGCAAGGAAGCGCACGATGATCTGCGCGATCACAATTCCACAGACGGCTTCCTTTTAATCAGCGTCCAGCAAAAAGGGCTCATCTTCTCCACAATGCCCCCCAGAGAAAGCGACTTAAGGGGAAGAAGGTACAATTGGATCGTAGAACGGCTTAAGACGCTGCACATGTACAGTCTAGCGGCCACGGCGTCGCAGATCGGAAGATGGCGTAAGCGGCTCAACAATATACTTCATTGGTGAAGTGAGCTCGACGACACGGTAGGGCCCATGATACTTGGAGATTAGTTTTGTTGAGAGGCCAGGTCTGCCGGATGGAACCCATAGCCACACAAGTGAGCCGGGCTCAAATTGTGGTGCATTCTCATGATCGGTGCACGTCATGGCGATATTTTTGGCGCCACTGAGAGTCGGTCGTAAACGTGCGGGCAATCTGGCGGCATTCTTCTGCATACTTGGCAGCTTCTGTCACTGTAGTGTATTCTGATGGATCAGGTTGTAGGGGAGGACAATATCAAGGGGAGCAGATAGATGCCGACCGTAAAGCAAAAAGAAAGGAGAGAAACCCGTGCTAGATTGCGTAGCAGTATTGTACGAATAGGTGATATAAGGAAGGACAATGTCCCTGTTCGTGTGGTTGGATACGACGTACTTCGCGAGCATGTCCCCGAAGGTGCGATTAAATCGTTCAACAAGGCCGTTTGCTTGCGGGTGGTAAGTGCAAGTCCGGTGAATGATTTTGCACTGATCGAGCAGGGCTTGAACGACTTCGGATAAGAAAGCCCGGCCTCTCAGTTCAGTTCAGTTCAGGCGTTCAGTCGTGTCCGACTCTTCGTGACCCTATGGACCATGTCACGCCACGCTTTCCGGTCTCTCACTATCTTCTTAACATCACATAGCTTCATCTGCAATGCCTCGAGAATGCCATCTAACCATCGCGTTCGCTGCCTACCCCTTCTCCGGCGACCCTCAACCTTTCCCAACATCAAACCTTTCTCCAGCGACTCCTCTCTTCTCATCAGATGACCAAAGTAGCTGAGCTTTAACTTTAGAATTTGACCCTCCAATGAGCAGTCAGGGTTTATGGTCGACAATATCGACTGATTTGATCTTCTGGCAGTCCAAGGAACTCTTAAGAGTCTTCGCCAGCACCACAATTCAAACGCGTCAATTCTTCGGCGGTCAGCCTTTTTCACAGTCCAACTCTCGCATCCATACATCACAACTGGAAAGACCATAGCACGGGTTATACGGCCTCTATCGCTGAGCAATTCACGAGGAGCACCGTGACGGAGAATAAAGTTCTTCAATAGGAGAACGGCCACATCTCGGGCTGTTGCAGCTGGGAGCGCGGCGGTTTCGGCATATCGCGTCAGGTGATCGACGGCGACAATGACCCAGCGATTGCCATCGGGAGTGTACGGAAGAGGGCCATATAGGTCAATTCCAATGCGGTCGAAGGGTCTAAGTGGGCATGTGAGAGGCTGTAACTCACCAGCCGAACGGGGAGAGGCAGGTTTGTGGCGTTGGCATGTCAGGCACGATCGAACGTACCCGAGAACCGAGTTGTACATACCGCGCCAATAGTAACGAAGATGGATTTGTGTGTACGTCTTGAAAACTCTTGAAAACTCCGGCGTGTCCGCACTGTGGATCGGCATGAAAAGCTGTACATATTTGAGTCCGTAAATGGCGCGGAATCACGAGGAGCCATTTCCGTCCACTTGAGTTGTAGTTGCGTCGGTAAAGGAGGTTATCCCGAATCTCATAGTGGGAAGCTTGGCGGCGAAGGGCGCGTAAAGGGGTAATCGCTGATTGGTTTGAAAGGTAGTCAATAAGAGAGGCGATCCATGAATCCTTCCGTTGTTCGGCAGGCATATGTCACTGACGTCGATCGAAGATGCCACGGAGTCTAAGACTGAGAGGCTGGCAAGGTAGGCTGGAAGCGGTGAGCGAGATAAAGCGTCGGCGTCTTTATGTTTGCGACCGGATCGGTAAATAACGCGGATATCGTATTCTTGCAAACGCAGATCCCACCGTGCCAAGCGGCCGGATGGGTCCTTGAGCGATGAAAGCCAGCATAGGGCATGATGGTCCGTGACTAAGTCAAAAGAATGGCCGTAAAGGTAAGAGCGAAACTTTGTGATTGCCCAGACAATGGCCAAGCACTCCTTTTCCGTTACAAAGTAGTTCGCTTCGGCTTTGATGAGAGTACCGCTGGCGTAAGCGACTACGTATTCACCGAAGCCAGAGGGGCGCTGAGCAAGCACAGCTCCGAGGCCGACACCACTCGCGTCTGCGTGCACTTCGGTTGGCGCCTGGGGGTCAAAATGGCGCAGGATGGGCGGGGCTGTGAGGAGGCGGCGCAAGGTGTTGTAGGCGTCGTCGCATGCTGGTGACCACAGCGAAATGTCTGAGTTATTGCCGAGGAGCTCAGTCAGCGGGGCGACAATGGAAGCAAAGTTTCGTATAAAACGCCGAAAGTATGAGCACAATCCCAAAAGCTCCTTATTGCTTGATAGTAGTAGGTTTCGGGAATGCAGTCACAGCTCGAAGTTTGGCGGGATCAGGACGGATACCATTTGTGGACACAACGTGGTCCAAAATGGTCAGCTCACGAGCAGCGAAACGGCACTTCTTCAAGTTGAGCTGCAGACCGGCGTTCGCAAGACATATCAAGACCTGCTTCAGTCGAGAGAAGTGGGTCGCAAAGTCCGACGAGAACACCACGATGTCGTCAAGGTAACAGAGGCACGTCTTCCACTTTAGGCCACGCAGAATTGTATCCATCATACGCTCGAATGTAGCAGGAGCATTGCAGAGACCGAACGGCATGACGGTAAATTCAGAGGCCATCGGGGGTGACAAACGCGGTTTTAGAGCGATCTTCCGCAGCCATGGGCACCTGCTAGTAACCGGATCGTAAATCGACCGAAGAAAAGAGTTCAGCACCTTGTAAGCAGTCCAATGCATCATCTATACGTGGAAGAGGGTAGACGTCTTTCCTCGTGATTTTGTTTAGGCGACGGTAGTCAACGCAGAAGCGAATAGAACCGTCTATCTTCCGCGCTAGGACAACAGGGGAGGACCAGGGACTATTAGAAGGCTCAATCACTCCATTTTGTAACATTGTGTGAACTTGGCTTTCAATAACTCGGCGCTCGGTGGCCGACACTCGATAGGGGCGCTGACGCAGAGGAGCATGGGAACCGGTGTCAATGTGGTGAGCAACAGTTGATGTGCGGCTCAAAGCAGGCTGGTGAGAGTCGAATGAAGAACGGAACTGATGAGGTAGCTTTAGAAGTTCAGAGCGTTCAGGTTCAGGAAGACTCGCATCGATGGTGCGGAGGAAAACGTCGGCAGAAGACTGGTCCAGTGCAAGAACATGCGGTCTGAGTGCAGCCAAGTCAGAGCGCTGTGAAGCGGGTGTTGAGTCACCAGGAAGAATAGAATCAATGAGCTGGATGGTGCCGAGGCATTCACCGCGACGCAGGGATACGGGAAATGAGAACGGATTACAAATCCAGAGCGCGGTGAGGCCAGCTGACACAGAAATTACGGCGTACGGCAGGAGAAGATTTTTGCGGCTTAGGAACGATAGGCGATGGGATGAAAAGTACAGTCGAGAGCAATTTGAAGGTTATCGCGCGAGCGTCGACCGAGAACATGAACAGCGCCAAGGCTGGCTGGCTGGCTGGCTGGCTTTGGGTTATTCTCGGGGGGGGGGGGGGGGGGGGGGATACTGGACACGGGTTATGCCGGCCTTAATTCGCGGCGGTACTCTTGGTGTCCGGGCGCCATGGCCCAGAATTCTCTGCCGAGGCGAGGGAGGTATCAGGCCAGCTTCCCTCACTCTTTTTGCTGTTCCTTCAGCAGCCGTCTTTCTTTTTTTTTTTTTGGTTCTGCGAACAAGCAGTGACCGTTGTGTGCACGACGTATTCTTCGGTATTATCTGAAATCGGACTCTTTATCGCAACAAATGGAAAGCTTAGAATAGAAAGAAAGGGCGGTGAGTTTGTCGCGGGGGTGAGGCTTGTTGTATGGAACAGTGAACGAGGGAGTGAAGAGTGCGAAATGACAATTTTTCCTGTTCCAAACCCGGCCGCCAGGTGCCCGGAGTGCTAGGCTGGTCGACGCTCGCGCGATAACCTTTAAATCGCACTCGACTGTACTGTCACCCGCAAAAGTTTGCGGGATCTCCAGCGCGTGGCTGAGCGGCGGGAAACTGCATTCCTGCGCCATCTGCCGTCAAAGAGCACGGCGTCGAGGCTCACGGAAATGGCGCGCCAGGGGCGCTTTGCGCATGCTGTCCTTTCTTCGCTATCAAGCATGTCTCGTCACTAGCTTCCCCGTGATGCGCTTTTGCCACTCGCGGCAGCTGCTGATGCGCCGCGTCATCATCGTCGCGTGTCTGCTTTGGCGGGTAAGATGAACGACGAAGCAAGCCGGTGTGTTTTGCTCGACGCGCAACGTTGTCACGGGGAAGCTAGTGACGAGACATGCTTGATAGCGAAGAAAGGACAGGCATGCGCAAAGCGCCCCTGGCGCGCCATTTCCGTGCTCTTTGACGGCAGATGGCGCAGGAATGCAGTTTCCCGCCGCTCAGCCACGCGCTGGAGATCCCGCAAACTTTTGCGGGTGACAGTACATCAGTACGGCGGGAAAAAGCACTAGCGATGGGCACAAGAACGAAAGAGCACGCAGGGAGATCAGTATCTTCGGCAACGAGGACTTTGGGAAAAGGAACGTCCGGCGACGGTTCGTCTAGCGCAAAAACCTCCAGTTCGGCACGTGCACACTTGATCACCGCATTATGACGCGACAGAAAATCCCAACCCAAGATAAGATCATGAGAGCAAGAAGGCAAAACTACGAACTCTATTGCGTACAAAACTTCTTGAATGATGACTCGAGCGGTGCACACCGCCATAGGTTCTACAGGCTGGGCACTTGCCGTGCATAGCGAGAATCCTGAAATAGGTGTCGTCACTTTGCGCAATGAACGGGAAAGACTTGCAGCCATGGCAGAAACAGCAGCGCAGGTGTCGACCAGAGCCAGTACTATAACACCCTCAACAGAAACTTCAAGCAGAATTGCAGGAGATACGTGAGGCCTTTTACAGTTGGCTCGTTGCGCAGTTCTCGCCTCAGGAATTGCGACATTCAGTTTTCCTCTTCCGCAAGATTGGGACGCCGGCGCAGAGGAGATACGGAGCGGCGACGCGGCGGGGTTGAGCGGCGAGTAGAAAAGGTAGTACGGTCATTCGCAACGGAATCTGCAGATGAATCGGCGGCTGCGTACAGATCCCGGGTTGGCTGCCAGGAAGCTGATGTTCGGCGCGATAGAAAATTATCGGGAGTGCGATTTCGGCAGTACCGGGCAATATGGCCAGCACATCCGCAAGAATAACAAATGGGACGGTTATCACTTGTTCGCCATGGATTGCGTCGCTGCGGACGAGGCGGAACGAAAGGCTGTGGCACCTGAAGAAATTCCTGTACAGGCGCTGGAGGCGTAGCGTACACCACAGGGTAGCTAGGTGGCCGGGGTCGGGCAGCGACCACAGCGTACGTCAGCGGTGCGACAGGAGTGGGGGCGCATGTCATTGGTGGAGCGACGTCGGCGTATGCGAGGGTCTCAATGGCTTGTGCGGGCTGAGGAATGGGCGCTGGCGGATGAACAGGGGAAGGGGTCCGCCACGCCGTAGGCGATGACCTGCCGAAGGGGCGCCAAATTGCGGGAAAGCTCGCAGTTTGTGGGCAATAGGGATATTTGGCGAGCAACTTCCTCTCGGATGAAGTCTTTGGGTTGCTGCAGCGCCGCTGAGGTCTCAGATGTAGCGGAGAGGCCAGAAAGTGATTCCACAGGTGCGGAAGGCTGTCGAGGGAGGAGTCGCTGCTTGCGCAACACATAGTAGCTTTGACAAAGGTTGACAAGTTGTGCAACAGTTGTCAAATCCCGGGATGTTAACGTGAGAAAGGTGTCATATTCGATGCCCTTCAGGATGTGCTTGATCTTTAGTGCCTCGGGCATCTGGGCGTTTACGCGACTGCATAGGTGCAGCACATCTTCAATGTAGCTGGCAAACGTCTCGCCGAGCCGCTGCGTTCGATCGTGCAAGCGTTGTTCGGCGCGGAGCTTGCGTACAGTAGGACGACCAAACACGGTGGTAAGGTTCGCCAAATGAGCCCCAATTCGTGATTTCGGCTTCGTGGTTGCGATACCACAGGTTGGCGACTCCGGTCAAATAAAAGATAACGTTCGTTAACTTTGTTGCATCGTCCCACTTATTGTAAGAACTCACTCGCTCGTTTGAAGCAAGTCAGTCATCACAGTCGGTGTCGTCTGTCCCACTGAAGAGCGCAGGGTCTCGCTGGCGTAAGGAGCCAGACAGACGATCGGCGGGGTCATCGGGGCGGTTGGTGGGTGTTCGTCTTCGGCCATGTGAATCACCGGTAGCGTACGGATGCGAAGCTCCAGCGTGAGGCAAGGGTATCAGGCCGCACCTGCACCAAGTGTAAGAAAAGAACGGCTGATTGGGCCGTCGTTGTCCACTTCTCCCTTTTTTGTATCGTCTTTTTTTGCGCACGTATATTACTGTAAGAGAAGGTTTATTCTATACGTCGAGGACGGCGTCGAGGTCGGCAAGGAAGCGCACGACGATCAAACCAGCACGATGATCTGCGCGATCACAATTCCACAGACTGCTTCCTCTTCATCAGCGTCCAGCAAAAAGGGCTCATCTTCTTCACAGGGCGCTCGACTACTGTGCCCAAGGATGCGGGATTGATTCCCAGCCTCGACAGACACTTTTAAATGAAGGCGAGAAGCTAGGCACCCGTGGGCTGTGCGATGCCAGTGCACGTTAAAGAACCCCAGGTGGTTGAATTCTCCGAAACCCTTCACTTCGTCGTCTCTCACAGCCTTAATCGCTTTGGGACGTTAGACCCCATAAACAAAACCATACACCAAGCATCACTTATACATAGACAGTTCGTCGTCAGATATTGGCTGTCACTTGAATTCATTGATACTTTCTATATGCTTCGGAGGGGTTAGTGAGGTCACAAAATTTTCTCTGTTTAGCACCATACTAAGGAGTCTATGGCCGCAAGCATATTATCATCTCTATTTTCTACTGCCGACAACCGATGGCGTAAGGCTTTACCATTTTTAGAAGTACGGGCGCACAAAAGCGGCCTCATCACTTTGCTTGTAGCCTGATGAACGATCTTGTGCTCTTTGTTCGCGGTCAGAGTCGCCAACTGTTCTAGTTTCCTTTCGGCTGTTTACTTAGATATTTCTTCTCCGACTTTAAACTGTGCGCTGCCGAATACAGCGGGTGATTGTAGTACGACGACCAGTGCGCACATTTGTCTCTTTCGCTACTGCCGAGTTACTTAAGTCTTTCAACCCAGGTCACCCAAATGAGTTGGTTTCAGCGCTACGCATGTCTGTTCGTTTGTTGCCTGTGACAGCTTCACCACCATGACACAGTATTATTCAGATAGTTTGTTTTGGCACTTTTCCCGGCGGAAGTCCATTAGCCGCAAAGCGATAACGGAACAAATGATTCAGCTTTTGTGTTAAACTTGATATATTTTGGTAGGATGAAAAGAAATGTAGAACATTTGAAAACGAGTGCAATGTAGTTGTTTAAACGAAGTCGAGATTAATCATTATCTATGGGGAGAATTGAACGCTACAAATTTTTATTTCGGGGTTGATTTGAAGTAGGTTAATTTGACACCAGAAAAACTAGAAGTGAAAGTTTAGCATTCAAGGAAGTAATTCGGTGTTTATGCTTTTTTCGGCAGTATATAGTGTCGTATCATCGGCGTATAAAATGCATTTAGATTATATAGAATAACCAGGTTATCATAAACATCTATGAACTGAGAATGTTTAGTTGCACTAATCTTGATTTCCCTTATCTATACTTCAGCCAATACGAATGTTACGGAAGGTAATCGTTTCGCTGTAATAATATGTTTTCAATTAAAATGGTAGGTATATAACATCACGTTTTCTCTGCAGTTAAACACGCAATAATAACCTTTTATATCTGGATGTTTTTAAAGGTCAACTCCGGTGGTTTTTCCATCATTGTGTGTTTTTGGTTGAATTACATTCCTCGGCACGTCCTGACTCGAACACAAAAAACCGTTTTTTGAAATTCCAATTAGAAGTATTTTTAAAGAGAAAAAACAGCAAATCGAAATCGAAACTGCTTTTACGGCCAGAAACGACGTCCCAGATGACGAAATGGTGACGTCACACTCAGTATTAGAGAAACACTCGTACGTGCGTTGGATGGGGAAAATAAAGTATGGAAATCATGAAGCATCGCATAAAATGTCTGAGGTAGTTCAATATAAGCCTCACAATTTCATAACCATGCGGGAAGTGGACAGTAATGCCGGCAGAAATAGTCTCAACTTAAGCCATGAAAACAGCATATTTTAAAGTCGTGTTGCGCGCGAACGGATTATCGTACGGCGCCCAAATTTTGTGGAATGCGTCAGGACGGAGAGGCGAACCTACAGTAAAATTTTTATTAAAATATTCGAATGTCAAAAAACCCCCGGAGTTGCCCTTTAAGGATAAAGCCTTTCTATGCTCATACGCGCCGTGTTCAGAAAGTGAGATCAGAAAACGTCTTCGCACCGGCGCTTGGAAGAAAAAAAGATCAGAAGTGTTCAACGCTGCTGAAACGAATATGGAGCGAAAGCATTAGATGCGGGTGACCGAGCATTCTTCTTCTTCGCAGCTGTTCAAGGTCATTCGTGACTGCAGCTGCGGACTACGCTACAGGCCGAAACCTGACGTAGTATATCTTTCGCAATGAATTCTATCGTCTGCACTGAAAATCGAACCACGATACCTCCGATCTCCAGCCCAGCGCGCAGACCACGCCGATCAACGCCGGGATCGTGAGAATCTAATCGTAATTCTTCTTATCTAGCTACAAATCTATATGGCAACCTCGGGGCGCCACTATGCCTAGGCTGAGGATTAAGGTGTGCCGTCGGCTCTTCAGGCAGTCTCTTCCTGGACGCGGTAGCTAGCGTACACGCAATGCGTGGTAAGCGAGCTCCTATGCCTCCAAGCACTAAACAGGCTCGTGCCGCGGAGATCAAGCGTCGGACAAGTCGCGAACAACGACAGGCAAATGCTACTCAACGGACTCCTCAATCTACGACAACGAGGAGGAAGAACTAGCCAAAGAGGCTTTCCCTTTATCACTCTTAAGGGGCCTTAAGTGCCTCCTAAAATTTTTGTTGCTATTTTTAAATCTTACATTTTTTGTAAGTTTACTTCTAGTTTCCTAAAGTTGAGAGCGTTGTGCGTAGTGATTTGCGTGCTTACCATCGTTTTAGTTAATAGAAGCCTATTTGAGTTAAACCTTCACTGTAAAATGACCGATCTTTATTTCTTGCTGCTCTTGACGTGCGGCCCGTTGGGCTAAAGGTTTTAAGTTTTTTTTAACGCCACTTTATTTTCACTCTGGTAGCAAGCTGACGCAAGACATCGGCGAAGCATACAAGTATCTTTTGAGTCCTGTACAGTTCGATATGGTACGGTACTCTGTATGAGGCCAGGCCCTCCGAAAGAATACACGTGATATAAGACACGCTAGAATAGAAGGTTCCACATCTTCTGTTACCGTACAGCGGCTTTTCTTATGTGCACTGTTATCGTACAGGGCACCTGCTTTTTTTCTTTTTCATTTCTGCTTCATTGATACAAGGCTGCCGCCTCCTCCATTTGATCAAATGTCTCCGGGCTTTACATTCGAACACCACAACCAGTAAGCCACTGCGGCAGGCGCCTAACAACTGTCGTTCTGTGCTACAATGACTATGCCTGCATTGACTAGTGCCTCAGTACAACCACATGACGCGTATTTTCTAGTTGCCTTTCATCCTTTCAATATTTGCTGGTCGCGTTTTCTTATTCCGTGAGCATACATTCGTTATTGCCTGCAATGTTACCGATGAGTCGAGGCTAGTCTTTGCGCTTTCTGGATCATTTGTCTACGCGCAATATTCCTTCTTGAGACGGCCAGGCAGCCAGCCGTATCAGCCAATATTGGACCTACAAAGCGACAGGCGATTTTGTTTGGACGGGGTATAGCTTTACCACAGGAAGTATAGGTGCGGGTAGTGACGTCCGGCGCAAACCGAGCTCTATTGCGTAAACACTCAGTCTGGAACTCTCTGCAGGGTGTATGGCTAGGCGAAATTGAAGCCCTGCGGGTACAGGGTGCACGTCACGCCTGACTTCCAGCGGCCGAGTATAGTCGAGTTTCGGCTTTGTTTGCATAGTCGGCCGGAAAGTGAATACGCTGCGCGAAGCAAAAAGATTAAAAAATTGCGATAGCGAGCGGTGCGTACGTGCGGAGTTGTGGCTTATAGGATCCTTGTGGCACAAAGAGGAGGCACAGTGCTGAATCATTTGGCGAATCGAAACAGGTCTAATCAGAACTTAGTCGTCCAATTTCAGAAGTAACTAGTAAAAATTTACAATTGCCAGTACTTGCAAACGAAAACTATTATTTAAGTATCAAGTGCCGCTGCAATGTCTACGTAACGATAGTAATATGCCACTGGCCCTGTTTTGTACATTTGCCTGTGATCGTAATGTCAACCTAACGGGAGGTGCTGAGGCAGACTACCCAGTGCGGGTTTTTGCTCATTGAATTTAACCCTTGCCAGCAAAAATAACTCAAGCGAAGACAAATACAACCTGCCTGCCATGTGAATCAATTCGAGGGGGAATCGCTTGACCTAAGCGGCAAAGCACTTGATCCAAACGCGTTCCCGAATTATATGAGTAGCTCCAACTACTTTATTTAAAGCGCTCACGCAAATACTACGAGCGCCAGCTGTCTTAATCCTCGTCCCTGCCAATTCAATTGACACGCGGAAAACGAATTTTACAGATGCGTTCAATGAACACAATAGTGGGCAAATAAAGCAACGTTGAGTAGATTTTTGGGGACTAGGTGACGCCTGAGCGATACATCAGCATTATGCGTGGCTTTGTTCAACGTTGTAAATAACTGTACATTAATGGAAGCGTTTTAATATGCGCAATATAAGCAACTCAAGACTACACATGGACTAGTACTACGATATGCGGTGAGAATGGATAGAGGCACTGATCTACGCACCATTTTAATACAAGAATAAAGGCGCCATTAATACAAGAAATGCAGTTATTTTGCCAGACACTTAAAAAACAATCGAAGCACCGCATATTAACTATAATCCTACATAAGTTCTTCACAAAAATGACACAACCAACGACAAGCGAATTTCAAGCAGACGGCAAGATAGAGCCTCTTTTATATCACTTTTGGACTGTCTGCAATTACCGCGACGTTTTGTTTTCCAAGCCATTGTTTTCCACGCCAAGCCATTGACGATCAAGTGAAAGAAAAGTTTCGTAACGACACAGTTATTGAAGACTGCCTAACCTCTTAACCTCAGTTGCTGCTGAAAACAAACAACTCGAAGCTGATAACTGCTCCCTGAACCTAAAGGTATGAAGGCTAGAAAAATACTCTTCAGTGAACAATTTCGAGATCAAAGGCGTCACTTGCTCCATAGGGGAAGACAATGTTACCGTCGTGCAACTGGTCGAGGGAAAAGTCGACTGTGCTTATTCGCCTATTAATCTCGAGGTTGTTCACCGCGTACCCACCAGAAATATGACAAGGAAAAAATTAATGCTCGCTTTTTTATTTCAGAAAAAAAATGCTGGTTCTATAAGCAAATCACGAAAAGCCAAACTGTGCCTCAGGGAGAGGAATATCAACAACTGCTACCTCACATGCATCTTCGTGAACGGTCACCTCACGCCAGATGACAAGAGCTTCTTTTTCAGGTAACTGGAGGTTAATAAAGAAAAACAAATTGGATGCTCTTGCATACAGACAATTGGAAAATCAAAGCCAGAAATACAACAGTAACATCTCCGCATGTGTGGTGAAGGGTGGTGATAAAGATGGACTAAGTCGATTGTTAGATTAGGTAGTTTCTTTCAGGACTGATTCACTATGGCTTCTCTCTCAGAAACAACTAATCTTAACTCCTTCTTGAATAGTTATCGCTCCACTCTTCCCTTGGACGCTAAATTCATCCTCAAACGTTTTGGTGAAAGAAATAGTTATCTTGCGTCACTTGCTAGCAGCTTTTCAGTAATTGCTATCACGAACGTGGTTCTCACCTGACGAAAGTGATCTATCATGTTTTCCTAATTACGCACTGGAATACTAGCACAAGCAAACTAATACTCATAGTGGTGCAACGATCTATGTTTCGGATAAATTAGCTTAAAAATAAAGATGTGACCTAACATTAACTAATGGCGAATATGTGTGAACTGAATTAGACCCTCGCTTCCTTGGCACTGACGAAAGAAGAGTTGTATTTTGTTACATTTCTCGCTGGCTTTCTTAATCGAAAACAAAAAAAAAGTCATCATATTGGCGAGACCAAATTAATTTACTCCATAAAACATCTACGCACACTGGAGATTATACTATCACATTTCATGGATTTGGTTTTAAATCGACTGAAATACCTGCTCCTGTCGTCAATGACGGAGGTTTTCCGCTTATTTATCGCGCTCTCTCTAACCTACTAACCCCGCCACCAGCTCGCGTTCTCGACATTGACCTTACTGATCATCACCTGTACTTGATTATATAACTGACCAGCACTCCCTTTCTGCAACTACAATTGTGGTGCAAAAAGAATTCCTTAACGCCATTTTTTATACCGACTGATCTATAATCAAGACCTTTGCCTATCCACAGAAGGCATTTCCGCGATTTTTGTCAATGATATCAGATTACATCCGTGCCTGCTCAAGAAAATTAAATGTAAAAAAAAAAATTGTAGCTTTCCTTCATAAGGTTGGTTAACCGAGACGCTATTATCAGTTCTGCGAAAGCGGGGAAACTATAAAAGCAATATTTTATCAAAAATTTGCACATTAGATTAAAAGCCCTCGTTCAATATTTTAATGATTTAAATGTGTTTACTTTCAGCGCGCATTTCTTAAAGAGTAATAAAAGCAAGAAAATGAGAAATGCGTTTTTAAACAGAAACACGCGACGTCAAGTTTTTAAGTTATTACATAATAGCGTTGAATATAATCAACCACTATATATAACTGAGGGTTTCGTTTTTACTGACGAAGCAGCATCTTCTCCTCGCCGCATAAGTATGATTTATTCATTCTCCATCCACACCTGAAGATTTATTTAATGTCATGAACAAACAAAAGGAAACAAATCCGAGTACCCACAACATTCATCCTAACCGCATAAAAAATCCACGCACCCCATATCTTCCTTCATTGTTAACTGAATACTTAAACGAGCATATTTCCAGAACTTAAATTTCCAGTCTACGAAAAAAAAATGTGGCAGCTTATTTCCATCAAACCATAGGCGCCTATGCTTATTATCGTTCGTTCTTCAGCAATTTATTTTTAAAAAATAATTCAGGAAAGTTTAACAAACTAATTCAGTAGGTTTAACATGCTTTTCTCGCATCAATTTGGTTTCCACGAGGGCTTTGCAACTGATCTGGATCTTCTTACATTTACAGATCACCTTACGAAATGAAATGATAAATGGCTTTGCGCTTAATCCGTTTTTATTGATCTAACAGAAAGCATTTTACACGATTAATCACGATATGATGTTTGCTAAACCTGAGACCATAGGCATCTGTGGGCCACCTCTCATGATAGTTAAGAGCTGCTGAATGTGCGCTCTAAGCCGAAAATTAATAACGTATGCCTCAAGGATCTATCCTAAAGCCGCTTTTATTTCTTTTATATATTAATGATTTACCAAATTATCTTCATTCCTTAAGGTGTATTTTATATGTAGACAGCAATATTATCTTTAGGCCCGATAGTCATATCACGCGTATTTCTAAACTTACTTCTAACTAGAGAATGGGCTTGACTGCATGAACAACGTGCTTCAGTTTAATGCCTCTAAAACAAAATGTATAGTATTCACCTCTCATCAACCTAAATTGGCTTCTACCTGTATTCCGCTTATCAATATAGCAAACCAAAATATATTAACATATAAATGTTTTACGTTTCTCGGTATTCAAAGCGACAGTCATCTGAAATATCTTGATCATATCATCTTTATATAAAATGAAATGGCACTTGGAATCCGCATTGTTATAATCGCACTGTGTCGCTCATTCATTCAGCACATGACTTAAGTCACACCTGGTTGGGAAATTAGATACGGCTCTCACTACGGTTCAAGCTGTCCAGAAAGAAGCCGTTAAATAAGTACATCCTGCCCAAACAGTACTAATGTCATAATTCGCCGCCATGCGAAATATATCTTAACCGTCAACGACCTATTTAAAAACATTGCCATATGCTACATCCACATTAGCCGGCCTTACAAATTCCACTCGCGTCTGACAGTTCCCTGTTACCAAAATTGCGAGCCAACCACGGCAAGCAGACTGTTCTGTTCTCGTTAGTGCTGTTTTGGTATACCCTACCTCTATAAGCTAACCATTCTCATACGTTGCATCATTGTTACTAATTACGAGCTAATAATCTCAAGGTTCCTACTCTTAGCACTATTTCTTATTATAGGGGCAGTTTTTCTTAATAGTTACATGTATTTTGGTGCTTCATTTTTTTATTCAAGCTAGAGTATTTTAATATTTTATGCTAATTTATTTTTAGACTATACTAATATTTTATGCATTGTTTCTACAATACCTATGTGTGACCCTTGATTGTTGATATGTAACGCTCTGTTTTTCTTATTACTTGGTTGTACCGGGGAGGAGATCCCATTCCAGCCGTCGACTGTAGGGACGTCATTTTGCCTCTCAATTTTCTAACAAAAGTAAAAAAAAAATGGTTAATAAAATTTTGATTGTGATTCCGCCTCGGCAGATCACGACTGTTGCGACGCGTGTCTAAGTCTTTCTTATCATGTCTCTCTCAACTCTCCTCTGTTCACACGTGGCAGCGATGGTGGCTCAAACAGAGCCGGCTTGGATTGGCCTCAATTTTCTTTGTGCACTCGCTGTTACAATTAAATACATAAAGCTGCTTTTGTTATAAACACAATTATTTTCTAGAAGCGCAATAATTATTTTTCTTGAAAACCCAGTAGACTAGAGAATTTCCACAGCACGTGGAAAATTTCATGCCTGCGGTGAGTATATCCCACTGTCACTTGCGTTTGCACTGTGGAGTAGAGCCGGACAGGGGCGTTGTGTACTCATTGCCTATAAACAAGTGATAATTTGCATTTTCATTGATCTCCCGCGCGGCTATTTCTTGGCTGAAAGTCGATGAGCCGTGTTCTGGTGTCCTAATCGGGCACCAAAACCGGGAACCACATCCAAGACTCCAGATGGACCAAGGAGAGAAGAAAAATTGGCAGTGGCTTAGCTCTGCTATGTCAGGACATACGTAGCGTTTAGACTGGTTCAACTTGGCTTGTCCCGGCTTTTCTTTGGTTTATCTTAGCTTATCTCGGCTTTACATGGCTTATCTTGCCTGTCAAGGTGTATCACTACCCACTCGGCTTCCCAAGACAGACAGCACTGTACACAATGCACACAACGTTTATTTAGCGAACGCCGGTGGTTTACGAACGCCGAACTACTGTCATGGGCACGGTTGCGATCCCTTTCCCTTGCTCTCGCTTGACACACTCCCTTTCTCCTATTCCTCCTCCTCCTCCTCCTCCTCCTCCTCCTCCTCCCTGTTAACTATACTGCCATGGGTGCGGTTGCTTTTCTTTCCCTCTCTCTTGCTCGACACATCCTTTCTCCTTTTCCTCCGCTGGGGTTGAAGCGGCGGCGGCAGCTGTGTCCATGTGACGTAGGGTGGCTCTCGCGCATGCGCTGCTTGGTCGGCGTAAAGGACACAACTCCTTCTAACCCGCGTAGTCTAGCTCATGCTACAAAAACAGAAGCTCTAATAGGTTTATAAATATTCAGAATTCTCGACGCGTCCAGGTGTGGAAACGATGTGAGGACATGTCACCATTATACTGACAGAGTCAAACCGACCATACTCGCACGTAAGGCTCCGGCTTGAGTCATAGTATATTGAGCAGACGCGGGGAATTTTAATCGCTGCCTTGAGATCGTTTCCTTGTACCGCATGCGTGGTTCAGTGAAAGCCAAGCTAATCGCTCTAAATCACACTTTGACGAAAGAACCGAATTGGTTCCGAAGCGTTGTGTTTTGTCCGTATCTGTAGTGCAGAAGCAAACCTCTGCTATGGACTTGTGCAGGGACAAGGGCATCAAGGCCAAAGATTCTGCGCGAAGTGGGACTAACCCCAACAAGGGAAGAGGACTTTTCTAAATGGCTCACCGACAACGCTAAGAGCGGGAGCCTGCTCCGGTTCCTCACGGAAAATCATTTACATGAGTTTCTATAATATGCCTTATGGCAAGCTTGCGTACAAAAAAAAAAAAAAAAGCGAATCTCGCTCAGCGCGTGCAAGGATATGTCATGCTTGTGTTAGGCGAGCGACACATGACTTTGCTGCCTGAACGTCCAACGAAGATTCTGCCGGAGCTGCTCGGGCATGTCGGTCACGTGCTATGCGGCAAAGCACGAAGTAGAATCGGCACGGCCTCCATCACGACACAGTGGGCTGTTTGGTTTGGTTTGGTTTGTGGGGTTTAACGTCCCAAAGCAACTGAAGTTATGAAAGACGCCGTAGTGGAGGATGCCGGAAATTTCTACCACCTGGAGTTCTTTTACGTGCATTGACATCGCACAGCACACGGGCGCCTTTCTTTTCGCCTCCACAGAAAAACGGCCGCCGAGGCCGGGATTCAATCCCGCGTCCTTGGGAACAGTAGTCGAGCGCCGTAACCACTGCGCCACCCCGACGGGGTCAGTGGGCTGTTCCGAATGCGAAGAATCATCAGTGTGCTTCGTTGATGAGTTACGCGATGTTTCCATTTTTGAAAGAGGAAATACGACACGATCTGCCCCTCGCGGAAGCGACTCAAGTTGTGAGAGACACCTTAGTAGAGGGCTCCGGAAATTTCGACCACCTTGGGTTCTTGCCTTGTCAGATGGAAAGAAGAATGCACTAGTTGCGATCCTCCTGTGAGGGTAGAGACCTCAACCTGCGACCATCATCATCCTACGGCTACCCCAGGCAAGGCCTCCCGCACCATAAGGTTTGGGGTTTTTTTTTTGTTTCGGGGAGCGGGCTTTTCCCAGCCAAGGGGCTCATGCAATCCGGCCTGTTCCCACCGGGGCGGGGTCGCAGTGCATATGCACCACGTCCGCACCACCCCGGTGGGTCGAAGCCTGACGCGAGCAAGTCTTCTAATATCTCACTTCTAGTTTTCCGTTTTCTTCTTTGAAGATCACCATGGGGTGTCCCCATTCTTCAAAAAACTTCTTTCTCCCTAAGTGGCGTCTCTCTCTCTCTAGGTGGAACCATAGTTCTTTTCTGATTTTGGCCTTCACTTCATGGAGGCTCGGAGTCTTGTTTGAGTAGGCCGCTTTGCAGCGGGCCAACCACACCTGATAGTTGACCTCTGCCAGTGCCAAGACAAACTGCTTGTGCCCTTCCTTTGGAAGCGGGTTGAAGTAGCGCACGGTGGGGTAAGGGATCCCGGGAAGGCCGAACATATCTCTCAGACGCTCTAGGAGTGCTGCGGGAATTAGGCTGTCAAGAAAGATGTGCTCCGCTGTCTGTCGGGCCAAGCAGAGGGGACACAGGTCAATCATTCCTGACATCGCAGGGACGAAGGCATGCCTTCTGATTGGTAAGATGCCTCTTGCGAACCTCCACATCAGGGAGGCTCGGCGTGCATCGAGGAAGTGGGCGGTTATGTACTGCCAACTGGGTCTTTCTGCACATAGCATGTATCTTGATAGGCGGGCAGGGAGCGGAGGGGTGATCATATTGATAATATCTTTCAGGTGCATGGTTCGTGGGTCAACGTCAGACGAGTTTTCTTTCAGGTACTCTAAGTCTGTGGCTGCGGTTCGGTAAAATGATAGGGGTGACCCTGCGGGGTGTTGTGGTGTAGGGTCTTCTCAGTGAATGTTCGCAGCCGTGTTGACAGATAGTACGAAGCCATCGTTTTTGTTAGTGGCATGTCGCATTGGACGGCTCTGAATGTCCATTTGATGTGCAGAGCCCTTGCGAGAATATCCAGATCGGGCAGCCCCAGGCCACCTTTGAATCTGGGCAGGCAGACAATGGCTCCCTTTACGTTATCGGGGGCTCCCTGCCACAAAAAGCGGTATATATGTTTCTGGAGCTGTTTTTTCTTGTCTGGGGGGATGTCAAGAATGCTAGCCACAAAGCTGAGGGTAGAAATCAGCATTGTCTTAATTATGGTGGCCTGCGCAGTCAGGGGACATTTTAGAGCACCAAGATTGTGGGTTTTGATGCTTAGTTGCTCTTCAGCCCTATTCCAATTTCTAGGCGCTGGTCCAGCCGAATTGAATAAATATCCGAGGATTCGTGTCTCGCGAGTAACAGAGATCGATTGGATAGTGGTAGGGGAGGGGGTCGTGTTCAAGGCCATAACAGTTGACTTCTTGTGATTGAGGCGAGCCCCACTCGCTTGGCAGTACTCCGTAGTTAATTCAAGTAGTCTCTCCACTGATGTTCTGTCTGGCACCACCACAGAAACGTCATCCGCGTAGGCGAACACTGGAGTGCAGGGAGGGCCCGCTGGCAATAGTGTTTTGCGGGTGCCGCCATCTCTAACAATCTTTTGCAGGAGGGGTTCAATCGCTATGACATAGAGCAACAGGGAGAGAGGGCAACCTTGTCGGACACCCCTTTCCACGGCGAATAGCATTGAGATGCGCCCCTGTACAATGACTGCTGCGTGTGGTGCGGCATAAAGCGTCTTGCACATATTTATGTATTGTACGGGAATGCGCGCGAGCTCAAGTGTCCTAAACAGGTACTCGTGACTCAGGCGGTCGAATGCCTTCTCTTGGTCCAGGGAGCAAAGAAAGCCATTGAGGCTGCGCGATTCCATCCATGTCAAAAGGTTCTCAGAACCATGCCATGGAGTTCTACCGAGCGGCCTGGGACACAGCAAGCCTGGTGTGGGCCTACTATTGACGATAAAGCAGGCGTCAGGCGTAAGGAGAGACATTTGGAAATTGCCTTGTAGTCCGTATTTAGAAGGGTTATTGGCCTCCAAGCTTTAAGGTCGCTGCTCCTGGGGGGTGTCCTTGCACAGGAGTGTGATGAGGCCTTTGTTCATACTTGGAGTTAGTTCCCCTCGCTCTAGGGTGTCGTTTGCTAAGTTGGTGAAAGCGGTCTTTACCGATGGCCAAAACTTTATGTAAAAGGCTGGCGGAAGTCCGTCCATACCCGGGCTTCTGTTTGGCTTCATCTGTTTTAGAGCTGTGTGTAGCTCTTGAGACGACAGCCACGTGTCGTCCAGGTTAGGTGCGTCAGTTGCTGTCTCCAGCTGGAACGATGTGGGGGTGCAGGGCTCAGCAGCATAAAATTCGATGTAGAAATCGCGTGCTAAACTCAATACCTGCTCAGGGTTCGTTACAATATGGCCGGTGAGTGGATCTTCGACTGCAGAGAGGGTTTCGTTCTTTCTGGCAAGGCGACGGCGTAGCATAGCGTGTCCTAACATAGCACATCACACGGACGCCTTAGCTTTCGCCTCCATCGAAAAGTGGCCGTCGCAACCAGAATTACATCTCGCATCCTTAGGCAAAGAAACTTTATGCATCAAGTTCCAGTTTAGGTGGCAATGAATTGTATACAAGCAGAGAGTTTGGATGTTTAACTTTATTTTAAATAATGCGATGATCTGCAAATGTTTTGCGTTCGCAATCAGTCGGGCGTCTCATCCACTGCACCACCGCGCCAGGACACCCGGAAGCACGTAATATCTAGTTTTGATTTAGATATGCAATTTAGCATAAAACACAGTGCAAGACGTTTTTTAAGTTTAAAAAATCAATTTGTTCTGTGCATACTTAGGTGCTGCGGATATTCATTTTCTCAAGTAGCTGTATAAATGGGGATGCTCCCGGCAGAAACCTTGCCGCCGTGAACATGTCAGTTGTGCTGTTTAACAAAAGTGCGTGTTTGTTTTATGGCTTGCCCTTTCATTTTGGCTCTCGTGAACAAACCTGATGTGAGGAGTGGTTTATTTCGTACTTTGTGCATCGGTGAATTTCTAATTGCTTACAATTATTTCGAAGTGCTACCTGTGATAAGCATTTGTAAAAGCAATGGATACATATTTAGAGCGCTATTCCACGTACCTACGTGAAAAAGAAGGCATTTCGGAACCCATCTATCCCCGATTTGCTGACATAATTTTTGGTCAGAGGGATAAGGAGTGGTTTATTTCGTACTTTGTGCATCGGTGAATATCTAATTGCTTACAATTATTTCGAAGTGCTACCTGTGATAAGCATTTGTAAAAGCAATGGATACATATTTAGAGCGCTATTCCAGGTACCTACGTGAAAAAGAAGGCATTTCGGAACCCATCTATCCCCGATTTGCTGACATAATTTTTGGTCAGAGGGATAAGGAGTGGTTTATTTCGTACTTTGTGCATCGGTGAATTTCTAATTGCTTACAATTATTTCGAAGTGCTACCTGTGATAAGCATTTGTAAAATCAATGGATACATATTTAGAGCGCTATTCCACGTACCTACGTGAAAAAGAAGGCATTTCGGAACCCATCTATCCCCGATTTGCTGACATAATTTTTGGTCAGAGGGATAAGGAGTGGTTTATTTCGTACTTTGTGCATCGGTGAATTTCTAATTGCTTACAATTATTTCGAAGTGCTACCTGTGATAAGCATTTGTAAAAGCAATGGATACATATTTAGAGCGCTATTCCGCGTACCTACGTCAAAAAGAAGGCATTTCGGAACCCATCTATCCCCGATTTGCTGACATAATTTTTGGTCAGAGGGATAAGGAGTGGTTTATTTCGTACTTTGTTGGTTGTTGGTTCTACAACTTTTAATTCCATCGGAAACGGGGAGTCGTGCGCCCGCGGATTAGAGGCTGGCAGGTGGCCCTTGGCTTGTTGCGGCCTCTTCCGACAGATGGACGGTGGGGTGCTGGATCGCAGGGTCCGCGCTTCGCAGCAGGGTATTCCAGGCTTCTCTACTTGTAATATTTTGCCCTATCCCTGGAGATTGTGGGCATTCCCAAATTATGTGGTCGAGGGTCCCTCTCGCACCACAGTGTTTGCAGAGATCATTGTCCTTAAGGTCTGGTAGCGCGTGAAACGCCCAGACCGGGTTCATGAACGTATTAGTTTGTAGCCGCCTCCACGAGACAGCTTCTCTATTGTTTAGTCTAACATCTGGCGGGGGTACCAGTCTACATCCCAATTTATAATGGTCGATGATTTCCCCGTAATTTTGCAGACGCTCGTCGTATGCCCAGTGTTCGGTGGGCTCGACGGCTACCCGGAAGTAGAGAGCTCGGGCTAGCTCGTGAGCCGCCTCGTTACCATGGACGGCAGCGTGAGCGGGTGTCCAAATTAACTGAATTTTCCTATTCATCGTTCTTTGGGTGAGTATTTTGGCCGCCTCCGGCGATATTCTCCCCTTCCCAAAATTTTGAATGGCAGTTTTGCTGTCGCTAATTATGAACTTGGCTTCTGTTCCTACGCAAGCTAGCGCTTTCGCAACTTCCTCCGCAGTCTCTATGTTGCGGCCTCTGATGGCTGCCGCGGATACCGGTGCCCCTCGGCCATCGACTACCGAAGCTACCGCCGCACCTGTTCTGCTACTTGCCGCATCAACATAGACTACTTCATTTGCTCCCATGTTCTTGAACCGTCGCTCATCGGTGAATTTCTAATTGCTTACAATTATTTCGAAGTGCTATTTGTGATAAGCATTTGTAAAAGCAATGGATACATATTTAGAGCGCCATTCCGCGTACCTACGTGAAAAAGAAGGTATTTCGGAACCCATCTATCCCCGATTTGCTGACATAATTTTTGATCAGAGGGATAAAATGCTTTCTTTGGCAGGGCTGGTGCGCTTATGGTCAGAAGTAAAAAAAAAACAGAAACCATATGCTGCGCATCTAAATCCCGTAGTTATCAACACTTGTAAGGTACGGAAATTTCAGCTTTTCTTTATTGCCTTTTGTGCCGACGTTGATGTGTATCTTACAATCAGGGATGCGCTCAGTGATCAGCGATTTTACTTGACGCCAAGCAACTTACCAGTAAAAAAAAAAAGCGAGTCTGAAATAGAGGGTGTGCAGTTTTGTTGCGGAAGCAATACTACGCTAGTCGGTGAGCCGTTTCGCGGAACCCCCGATGAGCCAAGGTGCGCATGCGCGAGGAGCGAGTGACGTCCATAGAGCACGGCTGGCCGTGATTTGGATTGGTGGAGGTCCTGGGAGAGTTTCTTAATGATCTCCCTCAGTTCCTCGTCTTCCTTTCTTAACATTTCTATTTCTTTATCTTTCTCTTTGTTTTCCTCATCTTTAGCCTGGGGTACCCCTCTGCTGAAACTCACGGTTTTACTGTCCCCGCTCGGGCCTCTCTTTTGGGTGGCAAACGGGTTCCTTGGGTCCCTGGAGTTGGCCGTGGCTTTGGATTTGGACCCCGAACTGGACTTGGATCCGGACCGCTCCCTGCTGCTGCGGGAGCTCGAATGGTGACGTCGGTTGGCGTCCTCCAACTGCGGGAAGTCCCCGCTCTGCGCCCGGAAGCCTCCAACCCGGTCTTTAGAATATCCGCGTTGGTCACGGCGGTCTCTTCTGAATTTCGAGCGTCCTCTGCGGCCGCTCTCAGGTGTGGTGTCGGGATATTGCTGCTGCTCGTTGTGCTGCTGCTGCTGCTGTTCGGCGGTTTTCTGCTCCCATCGACGCTTTTTGGTCTGGTGGGGAGTCCTAGTAGAGCTCTCTGCACTTCTTGTCGCCAAGCGGATGGTCTTTACCGCACAGCTAACATTTTATTTCGCAGGTGTGTCCCTGATCTGGGCGCTCTTCTCCGCATCCTCTGCACTTAGCGTTATTGGGATCTGGGCAGACATCTTCGCGGTGCCCTATAGGCGCCCGCATGCGTTGCAAACCACGTATTTCTTTTTATATAATACACATCTTTGCCATGTAAGTGAGAATTTTACCCACCTCGGAACCTCTGGTTAAATTTCCCAAACCCTGTCTGGTTGTTTCACACCCAGATAGATCAGAGAAAAAATGATAACTGTAAAGCCTGCGAAGCGAGGGGGACCCTCGACCATATACTTTGGGAATGCCCTAAGTCTCCGGTCGCTAGGGACAACATTAAAAGTAGAGAAGCCTGGGTAACCCTGCTGCGAAGCGACGTCCCCGCTGACCAGCAAAAAGCCGTCCGCCTGGTGGCTGAGGCCGCGAATAACCAATGTATATTCGCCAGTCCTTAGTCGCGGAGGTTCCAGCACCCGTTCCTCAGGCTTGCGCGCCAGGAGCGGGGAGTAGGGGCCCTCCTAAATCGGTGGAAATTAAAGTTTTAATCAATCAATCAATCATGCTGCGCGACGCCGTACCTAAACATGAACAAGACAGAAATAGAGAGGATAGGCAGAATATTGAGGAAATGCGTCAAGCGAGCTCTGGGACTCCCCATATCCACGTCGACGGAGCGGCTTGAGAAAATGGGAGTTTACAACAGATGGGTTGAGCTTGCCGAAGGCGTGAGAATATCCCAATTGGAACGGCTCGGTCAGTCTGAAAAGGGCAGGACAATACTCCAATGGGTAGGAATCAGAAAGTAGCACGCACAAGATGGTAAATATTCCGCCAGAAATCAGGGCCAAGATATCTGTCCCACCTATGCCGTGAAACATGCACCCCGAGTATAACAAATAAAGGTGTGAGCATAAGGCAGGGGCCTACGATAGCAAGATGAGGAAGTGACCGGCCGACCAGGTGGCTTATCTAGACGCGGCGTGCGGACAGCACGGGGCGGCTGTATCTGCGGGGTCGACGGGACAGAAGCATCAATGGTAGCGGCTTCGAGCCGCACGAGAGATGCCAGCGTGGCAGAAGAGTTGGCGATAGCGCTCGCTTGGGTCGGTACCAAGGCCAGGACAATTTATGTAACAGCAAAAATGCAATGAGGAACTTTGGGAAAGGAAGATTCTTGGAAGAGGCCAAACGCGTCCTCGAGGCGAGGCCGATATAACGTAATATAGAAATAATATGGATTCCAGCGCACCAGTCTATTGCAGGAAATGAAGCTGCACACGAGTTTGCCCGAGCTCTCTATCACCGGGCGGCCGTAGAGCAGCCCTCTCGCGTATACATGAAAGATAGCTTGATTTCATACAACGAGATCACTGAATATTACAAACTGAGCAGGAGGGTCTATCCGCCGCCCGACCGTTTCCTCGGAAACGAGGAGGCGATTGCGTAGAGATTACAAGGGGAAATCATATAAGCGCCTTCTGGGTATACGTGACAATCTCTAGAGAGAAGAAAGACCAGTATTGCATAACATGTGGGGAGAGGGGCACTCTAGACCACGTAATTTGGGAATGTGCTGGCAGCCCGGGCGCCGAGCAAAAGATAAAAGCTAGAGAAGCCTAGGAGACCTTGCTGCGGAGCGAGAACCCCGCTCAACAGCAGCAAGACAACCGCCTGGCGGCTGAGGCCGTGAAGCAACAATGTATCTTCACCAGACCTTAGTTTGCGAGGCCCCTGAGTAGGGCTCCCCTAAGCCTGCGTGCCGGGGGGTCCAAAAAGAAGTTTCATTTCGGTCGAATAAAAAGGTTTGATGATGATGATGATGGGGCGGCGGGGCCGCCGCGGACTCCTCCGCGGCGCGTGGACTCAGAGGTGCCGCCGCGTTCACCGCGCCGCGCATGCGCAGTGACGTCATTGCTCTTCCGATATGCCGGAGCCATTGCGCATGCGCGGGGTGTATATATGTGGCACCACGCCGGTACTCGCGCAGTCAGCCGTGAAGAAGTTGAGCCGAGCAGAGTCTGATCGCATTAGGCGAGCAAATCTTCGTAATTCGTTGCTCCGCAGCGAAAGGTTTTAAATACTAGATTGCCTTACTATACGTAGGAAAGGAAAGATGCCACAAAAAGCATAGCAAAACTTAACCCTTCAAGCAAATAATCATTTCCATGGAATAATAAAGCCCCATAGCATAGCCACTTGGCCTACATGGTAGCCCATAACGTGAAAAGGAAACTTAGCGGCAGAAAGAACAGCAACGAGAGATGGCACTATACGAACGCTGACTTACAACTAAAGAATTCCGCACGAAAAGACATGTTTTTAGGAACAAAACGGGCATGTCCCACTGTCTGCCGATATGTGTGAGCGATAAGGTAATCAAATGAATTATCATCCTTAATAAACTAAAGCAACACAAAATGGACTAAGAACAATACGGTTGCCCTATATAGACTTGGCCTCAGCTCTGAGAGACTTCATACGGATTATCTTTGCACTAGACGCCCTTTTTTACTTGCATGATGCTGCAAGCTGGCTTTTTCTCGTTCCGAAGTACAAAGTAGTTTGGCAGATTTCCTGTTGCATGTCAAGACCACACCCACACCAAACTCATCTGCTATTTTGCAAATTATGAGATGTGTGCTGCACGTAATTGGCACCACTTCGCATTTATTTTTCTGCGTCTTTCTTGCCGCTGAAACTGGTAGGTTCGCTATCTCTTTACTTTCGTAATTTCTTAGACAGGCCTTCAGTAACAGCAGTAAGCACCGAGAGAGGCCAGCAAACATTCTTGAAGAGTTTATTCTGCAGGCCGAAACACCAATGACCTTTGTGCGGACATGACGTCATGAGACTTGGAATGGGAGCAGTTAGGGATTAGGGTAGATGGAGAATACCTGAGTAATCTGCGATTTGCTGATGACATTGCCTTGCCAAGCAACTCGGGGGATGAAGTGCAAATAATGATTGATGGCCTAGACAGGAAAAGTATAAAGGTAGGCTTGAAAATCAATATGCAGAAGATTAAGGTAATGCTCAACAGCCTCGGAAAGGAACAGCAGTTTACATCAGGTAGCGAAGTACTGGGAGTAGTAGGCGAGTATGTCTACTTAGGACAGGTAGTAACCGCAGATCCGGACCATGAAAAGGAAATAACAAGAAGAATAAGATTGGGATAGAGCGCATTTGGCAAGCACTCACAGATTATGACTAGCAGCTTACCGGTATCGCTAAAGAGGAAAGTATATAACAGTTGCATCTTACCTGTACTCACCTATGGGGCTGAAACGTGCAGGCTAACCAAGAGAGTTCTACTTAAGTTGAGGACAACCCAGAGGGCTATGGAACGAAAAATGGTAGGGGTAACATCAAGAGTTAGGAAGCGTGCAGAGTGGATCAGAGAAATAACTCAAGTTACCGACATTCTAGTGGAAATTAAGAAGAAATGGGCATGGGCAGGACATGTAGTGCGAAGAGAGGATAACCGATGGTCGCTTAGGGTAACAAATTGGATTCCAAGGGAAGGAAAGCGTAGCAGGGGCGGCAGAAAGTTAGGTGGGCGGATGAGGTTAAGAAGTTTGCAGGAGTCAAGTGGATGCAGCTAGCACAGAACCGGGTTAATTGGAGAAATATGGAAGAGGCCTTCGCCCTGCAGTGGGTATAGTCAGGCTGATGATGATGATGATGACGACGTCATGAGATCTCCTCGAGTTTTACGCACGATAGACTCAGTTGCTTATACGCCAGCAAACCCAGCAAACACACTTCATGAGCTCCGATATTAATGACAATGAAATTATGACATACGTAACGAGTTTCCAGCGTTAGGAGCGAAATGGTAGAGGAGCTTTCTTTCAACGTGACCTGTATACGTTAAACCTACGTGGCTTGTCATGCTAATAAACAATCTTAATTATAAAGCTGTCAAGAATCACTGTGGGGAACTTGAAAGGTAGCTTTCAAGGACTTGGGAACGGCGAGAAACCGCTCCAGGGTCATGTCGACAATAAGAGCAGTGTTGTCTTCCCTTATTTGTAAAGGGACCAGAAAATCGTCGTCAAATTTTAAACATAAGGTGTTTATAAGGTGATTTACCTCGCAGCCAAATTTAGCTCACGTGGGGAGAAAAGTGCGTCCATGATGAACAATGAAAAAATGTTCTGTTCAGTCCCGCATGTTGAACTCCTTGTTGCAGTTCGACGGAACATTGATATGTCTTAAAATGTGCATGGCGTTTCGGAATAGTCGCGCTCTTTCATTGGGTACTTTTTAATTTTTACTCACGTTTTGCCTATTGTATATTGTATTATTACCTTTTAGTATAGAAACGCTGTCTGAAAGCAAGGTATTGGTATCAGCTTTTTATTTGCACTTCTTTCATGTGAAATATTTTCGGCAAAATTTGCGTGCTCGATAGTGTGCATGCTACCGGCCAAGGTACGCATACTCGCGGCAGGGAATACAGTTATGCCCAGATTATATATAAACATGCCTTCAGCTACTGTTCAGATAATCTGGTTGGTTGTTTTATGGAATGTTTCGTCAGTGCCAAAAACATGAGTACTACTCTTCCTTAAAAAACAAAAAAAAATATTTTCAAATTCAGCTAGCTTAGTTTTGAAATTTCCGACGCGTCTTCTAGTCTGAAAATTCAGACGCCCATATTTACTATACTACTCAGGTATTCTACCTTTTCTACTTTTGGCTCAATTTCAGGCCGTATTCATTCTTTTGAACTTCCAATATTTAAGACAGCCGTTCCTGGGTGGTTAAACATTGGTTCGCTTCTATGTTTCGCACTACAGTGCGGACCGTGCCATCAGTGTGTGTGTACGCATATCGATAGGAGAAGACAAAGGATAGTGGCCTCAGCAGTGTACGTATTGTTTGCACGGAGATAAGAAGCGTGTTTGATGTGACGCTTCGAGTGTATACAGTCAAAGTTCCCACTTGTCATATCTGTAGGCGCAGATGTCGATGACATCTGTCACAGTGGCGCCAAACTGTAGTCATATTGATGAGACAGAGTTGCAATAAACTAAAGAAATTAGTTGTGGTTTACCGGTTAACCCTAGTAGAATTACGATAGCAGCGGTGGAAGCTTCTTTTGCCTGCTACATTATTCCCCTATCACGCCCTATCAGTGTAAAGTGCTACATTATTGGGGACAATTAAGCTCATCCTTTAGGAGTATGACGCGAGAGAGTAAGCTATCAGCCCACATATAAAGGAGAAGGGTTCAATGCTGCTGAACCGAATGCGGAGCAAAAGCGTTAGCTGTTGTTGTTGTTGTTGTGTCCGCAGATAATGGCACATACCTACGAGGGAAATTGGCCACACGTGAAACCAGTGGTGAGAGAGTTACGCTATTAGATATGAGAATAAAACTAAAAAAAAAAAGAAAACTAATACACAGTAATATGCAATACGACAGTACCCTACTGATCAGAAAACACAAAGGAATAATTTCAACTCAATAAGAACCAGAAGAGGAGAAGCAGCGGAATCGGCACACCTAGCATGGAATATCCGACCCGAGGCGTTAACAAATTTGTGCACCGCTGAGCAAACTGTTCCGCTGCTGAAGCCCAGCTGTGTAGCGCCAAACGAAAGTAAATTTCGAACAGTATAGGGCATAGATAAATTTTTGCACGTAGTTTCAACGAAGAGTTTTCGGAGGGAGGTGAAACGGCGACAGGTCAGGATAGAATGCTCCAACGTCTCAGGTTCATTGCGGTATGAACACATGGCTGAAGGAGAACATTCCGATCTATGAAGATAAAAGTTAAGGGGATGAATTCTACACCTGAAATTTCTCAGGCACACATCGCACTGTCGTGAAAGGCACTGTCCAGGATGCCAACTATACCTCAAATACCGGAAGTCGTCAAAAGATAAAAAAGCCGAATTTGAGGATTTCATTCAAATAAATTGTTTGAATCGCGCCGCCACCCGTAAAGAGAAGTGTGGAATTAATGACAGGATAGATCCATTCAAAGAAGCGGATTCAAGAAAATCCGCAGATTTGTTCATTGATATTCCACAATGGCCAGGAACCCACAAAAGTCTAATTTCGCGGATATGAGACGGCGCGAAATCATAAAACTGGCGACGCAAAAAAGATGCAGTTGACGAAGTCAAAGCTGTACAAACTGAAAGAGCGTCCGTCACTACATTAACGTTGGAGTGATCTAAACAAACTCTCCGGATGGCTAAAACAATAGCTAAAAATTCGGCAATAAATATGGGGGTATAATAGGGAAGGCGGAGTGAAAAAGCCCGATTAAGTTGAGAAGAAAAATTCCCAACACCCGCTTTTTCCTCGCGCTTTGCAGCGTCAGTGGCAATTACAGCATATGAATGGAAATGTTGTAGCTGCCGGTGAGCGAGCGTTCTTCTTCTTCTTCTTCTTCTTCTTCCTTGCGGGTGTTCAGAGTCAAACGTGGCCCTCCCCGGGACGACGCGACGGGCCTGAACCTGGCGCAGTATTGATATCGCAATAAAAACGGACTTAACGTGCTGCTTGTTGCTGCTGCGTGTCCGACCAACGCTCCGAGCCACTTGTGGAGTTCGAGTTAAGTTCTGTTCTTCGTTTCTGAACTTGTGTTCCTTCTAATTCCTTAATAAGACAGAAGATTTCGGGGATGGCTTTCCATACGAGCGCCTCTTGCACAGTACACTTTGCATACAAAAAAATGTTTGTCAGGAGCAAGTGCAAAGAATGCAGAGTCAATCGGATAAATGAATCATTAATTTGGTTGCTTGGCGAATCAATACTGTTCTACTCTATATAGCGCATCAATAATTGCTATTGCTAAGTCTCTACGTCTGTCTTTGAACCACAGGGCGTTTGCTTAATTTATATTGTATATTGTATTATATTGTAAATATTATATTGTAACCTATTCGTTAAAGTGCTCATTCTACTGCGTCTGAGCATTGCATTCGGTGGTTGGTAAAGCACCTGTCGCCTCGGGGCGTTGGCCGCGTTTGCCTCGGCTGGTCGCGTTCGGATTCTCGTGAACCCTCCCCCTCCCCTATGGGCCATATTTGTGCGAGCTTTCGTGACGCGTGAGGAGAATAACAGAAGGTTCCGTAACTGCTGTAGTATAAGCCTATCTCAAGTGCGTGTTGATCGCGTAAGTTTAGTGTAGAATGGGATATGTGTTGCTAGTATACTTCAACAGATGCTTAAGATTACGCACTAACATCTGTAGAAAACAGACTTCAGACTTTTTTTTTTTTTTTTGCATGTGAGCTCAACTTCGCGACGTCCGTATCACTGGCAACAATGGCCGTAATTAGGAATAGTTTAAGCGGCCATCGATGCGAGGTATCCTATTGGCGCATTCAGTTTTTGATATGCTACAGTCGCGTTCTTGCAGTCGAGCAACGCTCTTGAAGCGTCAAGCGAGATACGAGGAATCATTACCATCATCAGCCTGACTATACCCACTGCAGGGCGAGTGCCTCTCCCATATTTATCCACCTAACCCGGTTCTGTGCTAGCTGCATCCACTTGACCCCTTCGAACTTCTTAATCTCATCCGCCCACCTAACTTTCTGCCGTCCCCTGCTACGCTTTCCTTCCATTGGAATACAATTTGTTACCCTAAGCGCCCATTGGTTGTCCTCTCTTCGCACTATACACATCCTGCCCATGCCCATTTCTTCTTAATTTTCACTAGAATGTCGGTAACTTGAGTCATTTCTTCTTCCTATCACTTAACGTTACACCAACCATTTTTCGCTCCATAGCCCTCTGCGTTGCGCCCAACTTAAGCAGAATCCTTTTCGTTAGCCTCCACGTTTCAGCCCCATATGTGATTTCAGGCAAGATGCAATGCGAGGAATATGCAATGAATATTCCTTGCCAAACACTCTCCCCACCAGGGAGAGCAGGGAGGCGATTGTCACGTGCAAGAATTCAACTCAACTAGTCATAGTTAAATGCCAATAGGAAGTCACACACGATCATTGAGTACCATGCTGCATGTGCGTGAGAGCATTACATTCCTAGAGCATGATATATGCTTATGTTATTCCCTATATGAATAAGTGGCAGATATATGGTTGTTCGTTTGTGAATCATTTCTCATTTTCAATTTCGATCTCATGCTTCTATATGAAAGAAGCTGTCCGAGATCGCCATCTGTCCTCGTGATGTCACCCCACCCGCTGAGAGTATGAGCGCTGAGGGGCAGTTGAACCTCCAACCTACCAGCGCCCGGCAAAGGCACCGGTGTTTGTCACCTGTGAAAGGAATGAATCCTCGTGGTTTTTCAAGGCTGCGATGTTTGGAACGGTTGACGCCACTGACGTCGGAGGACATTTTTTTTTTTTCTGCGTTGAGTACAAACGCTCTTGCGTGTAAGCAAACTTACGTGAACGTAGCTTCATGGAAATAATTGAGTCAGCTGCTTGTTAAGACTATGTCTAACGTTTTGAGATAATTTGTGCCTTAATTAAGGCACAAAGTAAGCGAGTAATAAAATATTAGCTAAATATTTGATCCGAATGGTTTTGTTTGGTTTGTGGGGTTTGACATCCGAAATCGACTCAGGCTGTGTGAGACGCCGTAGTGAAAGGCTCTGGAAATTTCGCCTACCAGAGATTAAACGTGCACTGACATCGCACAACACACGGATGCCTATAGTTTTTCGCCTCCATCGAAAGCGGTCGCCGCGGCCGGGATTCGATCCCGCTTCCTTGGGCACAGCGGATGAGAGCCCCAGCCACTGCATCAGAGTGGGTTCGGGAATGAATAGTTATCCGTGAACAAAGAATACCGCATACTAGGTCACGCGCGAGTTTTAACAGTCTCCATTGTTTTTACTGGACTTGTGCACTTCGTCTCTCTTTTAAATCTTGGTTAAAGTTAGCTTCATGCATCCTCAATATATACTATAGGTATACATAACACTGTGCAGTTTGACTCGTACGACATCACGGTAAAGGTGAAGAGCTTGGCCAGTATTGTTTGCAGTTGACAGCACATACTTGCGTGAGGACTTACTCAGCACGTTTCCAAATGCCTCAGTGTTTCCTTCCTGACGCTCTTTGTTCAGGTTATTCGCGGGTTCCGCATTTCTGGAGAAGGAAAGAACGAATTATGAAGTCATCACCATCATCATCATCATCAGCCTGACTATACCCACTCCAGGGCGATGGCCTCTCTCATATTTCTCCACCTAACCCGGTCCTGTGCTAGCTGCATCCACTTGACCCCTGCGAACTTCTTAACCTCATCCGCCCACCTAACTTTCTGCCGCCCCCTGCTACGCTTTCCTTCCCTTGGAATCCAGTTTGTTACCCTCAGCGACCATCGGTTATCCTCTCTTCGCACTACATGTCCTGCCCATGTCCATTTCTTCTTAATTTCCACTAGAATGTCGGTAACTTGAGTTATTTCTCTAACCCACTCTGCACGCTTCCTATCTCTTATGAAGTAGTGAAAGCTTACTGTTTCTTAAAAATACTGCATTGTGCATTGTGCAAAAAGACTGCATTTTTTCTCTAAATTAAAATCTCTATTACCGTTAGCGTATTCCGTAAATGACGCTCAACTTGGCATAGAAGCAAATGAGCGATATCGACCTTGCGAGAAAAATGATCCTAGTGTCTGTGTGTTCGTTGGAGGCGAAACGGAGTTGCGTCCGTGTGCTGTGCGATGTCAGTGCACGCTAAAGAACCCCACGTGGTTGAAATTTCCGGAGTCCTCCACTACGGCGTCTCTCATAGTCGCTTTGGGACGTTAAACCCCACAAACCTAGTGTCTGTGTGCTCCATAAAGAAGGCATGCGTACAACCTGACAACAGCTTACGATCAGCTATCATATTCGTAGCTTCGCAGCGCCCCACTCGCACGCTTACCGCCATTGGAAGTAGGCTATACACGAAGAAATCCGGTACGCAAGCGGAGTTCACCGGTATAGCTTCAAGAATAGTGGCCGCGGCGCCGAGGTCGGACAAAGAAAACCGTGTTCCCGTTCATCGCGAGCGTAGCGTAATTTACGCCTTTCGAGGGCACGCGAGACTGCGCCGCGCGTTTTCTGCTACGATGCGTGCGCGTGTGTATATTGCGTGCGCACCAGAACAAAGATGCGTGCGACGCTCTGATTCCCTCCGAAACGTCGGAGAATAAAGCTATACATGCGTGGGGGTCCGACATCTCTTGCGTGCGCGCTGTGTGCTTTCCTGTTTTTTCTCAGGGTGGTCCTTAAGGGTGCTCCTCCGAGCGGCCTACGAAGCCGAGCCGTGAGATGCGTGTACTGTCGCATTCACACAGTTACGGGTGTATGCAGAATGGGCAGGAGACTCCTGCGTCGTGTCGACGCCGATGTGAAACGGCGACGCTATTACTAGTGGTCGTTTCGATGTAGGCGACACTGTTACGAGAGGTCGTTTCGATGTAGGTGGGTTGTTGCACTGGGGGCTGGGAATAATGCATGCACACTTCTGCATGGCGTGCATTACTTTATAAAGCGTATTCCTTCTGCGATTTTCAAGAAGGTCAAGGAGTGGGTGGGCGAATAATGATCGAGCTCCCAAAATGAGCTTAATAAAAACGCCTGAGTAGGCGTCCGCCTTGCACCTTACAACAAGCGCACAAGCCACCGCCGTGAACGCTGCGTCAACTTCTACCATGGCGTCAACCTGATAAAGTCGTGAGAAACCAGACCCAAGTGGCAAATATGCCGTTTAGCAGTTTATAGCGTCCTATTTTTAGTGGTGTGAAGACAGTTGTCGCATACGAGTTCATATGACAAGCAAGCACGGCCATGCTAGCATTCTGGGGCGTTACTTTATCAAACTGACTTGATTGCTTATACGGAAAAATCGATTTAGTTTTTGCGAAACTTTCGTTTCTGAACAGCGCATTTTTTTTTTCATACTCACAGGACCGTAGTTTGAGAGATTCGTAATTGGCACGCTGGGTAATTGGCAAGCTGTCCATATCCTGTTCAAGTATATTGATAAGGGCAACAATTACTCCGGATGTTGCTACGCAATACAGTTTACAGAGATCTGTCGAATTTCTCTATACTTTCAACTACTTCTTGTGCTGGATTTAGCGCATAATTTGTTTCAATGTACCCAGAAGTTGCCATGTCTATGCACTAACGTTCACTATAATTGCCTTCTATATCGAAACATCTAATAAAGCAGAAAGTTTACAGTCGTGCGCTCTTTCGTGCACATCATTTGCTGTCGCTCTAGTAATTCCAGAGCTGACAATGTTGCTCGTATATCAATTTTTCCTGAGTCGTAAAGGCCGATTATTTTCAGAGTTAACGCCCATTTGTCCGCGGCATCGAAGCACGCGTTTTACGCATAAGCTTTTTGCTGGGTTTCGTTCAGGGACAAACCTGCAGAAATTCAAACTGATGGGCCAATATAGGAAAGATCAGAACTTGTGTAATGGGCCCGAGCAGCATTCTTTCGTTCATATGAACAGAAGATGCCCTGGAATGTGACGCGTATCACATCGTATAGGTCAGACGTGTTGTTGAGCTTGCCGTGTTCTGCACGGAACAGGAGTTTTCAAGAATAGTACTGCCTTTCTGTAATGTGGCACAACGGCGAGGCGCATAACAGCCTTGCATGTCATTTGTTTGCCTTACACAATAACGCAGCATGCAGTTAATTTCCTCGAGGCGCTCTAGCGTAGCTTTTGCATCGCTGAAGGTTGCCTACTTTCGCGGACCTCGTATCGATATTGTGAACCATAGCGGCAGCGTAAGAGCAGAACGGCCAATAGCCGTTGACACTTGATGTGCCGGTTTACGATGTTTTCGATTAGTCAACTCTCAAATAAATGTGAATGGCGAACAAAGTCCCTTTCCTTCCTTCCTTCCTTCCTTCCTTCCTTCCTTCCTTCCTTCCTTCCTTCCTTCCTTCCTTCCTTCCTTCCTTCCTTCCTTCCTTTCTTCCTTCCTTACTCTCTTTCTTTCTTTCTTTCTTTCTTTCTTTCTTTCTTTCTTTCTTTCTTTCTTTCTTTCTTTCTTTCTTTCTTTCTTTCTTTCTTTCTTTCTTTCCATCTACATAATATTCGACTATTTGCTTAGAACCAATGCATTTTATAAGGCGTAGAAGTAAACAAGCGATGCGGCCTACTCGCCTCTTGTTTTCGGGAGTTAGCGGCGCAGTTGTCGCGAGAGATGCAGCCGCAAAGACCGCATCCGGATTTGTTGTCACGGCTTCTTATCGTGTGCGCAACCCAGCTGACGAGGTCATCTTAGGCAAAAGGCCGTGAAGGAGAAATTTGGAACGTCGCCAACGCTGGGTAACAGCCGCGCCCAAATGCGGTTCTAGGGAAATCAGACAGCGCTTTCCGTTGCTGATACGAAGCATTTTTAGTCTTGTTTAGATGGTGAGCATGAAGAAATAGCCCATTGTTCCATGCTGGTAAGATATGAATATCGTAAGTCGCTATCTATGCACTTTATATATATATGCCCTTGCCGAGGTGGTGCAGTGATTACGGCACACGACTACTGTGCCCAAGGACGCGGGATCGAATCCCGGCCTCGGCGGCCGTTTTTCGGTGGAGGCAAAAAGCAAGGCGCCCGTGTGCTGTACGATGTCAGTGCACAATATCCGGAGTCTTCCACTATGGCGTCTCTCATAGCCTGAGTCGCTTTGGGACGTTAAACCCCACAAACCAAACCAAACCAAACCAAACCAAACCAAACCAAACCAAACCAAACCAAACCAAACCACACACACACACACACACACACACACACACACACACACACACACACACACACACACACACACACACACACACACACACACACACACACACACACACACACACACACACACACACACACACACACACACACACACACACACACACACACACACACACACACACACACACACACACACACACACACACATATATATATATATATATATATATATATATATATATATATATATATTTACAAAATTTGAAGCAATTTCCTTTGTAGTTCAAAAAGGTAACTCTCGTAATTATCCTAAATATATTGAATGTGCTTCGCTACAGAAACTAGTCCGCGGAGACTCCTCAGATGTGGTACTGTAATTCTACTGCAGAAATTATTTCCGACAGCACCTTGAAATGCTTTTCACAAGTTCCTCAAAGATCGTGATAAAAAATTTGCTGCCCAAATTGATTCCATAAAAATTTCTGAGAACGTTTCATGCAGCGTTAATGCAGAAATTTGTTCCTTCCGAGTTCTCCGTAATATTCCATGTCGCTTTCCCATAGATATTTATTCCGCACAGATTCCTGGAACGTGTCAGGCTTTTTCGTAAAGTTGTCCGTTTCTTTCTCTGATGAAAGCCGTTTTTACTATACATCTCTTGGCATTGGTTCCGGATAGCACTAAAAGGTTTTCGTTTGGCGGAAAGTTGTGCGAGAACAAGAAAAGAGCCTAAACATTTGGCCGAAGATGCATGCCCACCTACTGAGCACGCTCCCCGCGCGTACAGTCGCGTTAAAGTGTACACTTTAGTCGCGTATAGTACTGCCTTCGATACTTCCGAGTGGGCACGGGTAGCCGGGAACGGAAGATTGGTTTGGTTCGGTTTGGTTTGTGGGGTTTAACGTCCCAAAGTAACTCAGGCTATGAGAGACGCCGTAGTGGAGGACTCTGGAAATTTCGACCACCTGGGGCTCTTTAACGTGCACTGACATCGCACAGCACACGGGCGCCTTGCTTTTCGGTGGTGGCGAAAAGCAAAGTGCCCGTGTGCTGTGCGATGTCAGTGCACGTTAAAGAGCCCCAGGTGGTCGAAATTTCGGAGTAGATCAAGGAACAGTGCAAGGCTTGTTCAGAATAGTATGATGCAAACGAAGCACTCTTTGGCGGTTTGTAGCCGCCTACCCTCGCGTAGGTCACGTGACGAAACAGCTTCCTTGGCTACGGCGTTTGAATGGATTCGGGTGGCGAAGCGGTGGGCGTTGTTTTTTTTTTGTTGCGCTGATTTGACTTGGCTCTGCGCTGCGGTTACTTATAGTCGCGCATTCTTTCATGTGTGTACAATGCTGTCATGATAAATGATGTCGCAAACAGACAACATCCCACAGGGCGAGCGGATGGAAGGTCGTCGCGGCGTCGTTCTTCGTGGGACCTCTTAAAGACAACTTTTAGTTGTACATCCTGAGTAAAAGTAAGTTTAATTTTGAAGTGCCTCCTCAGTGTTTTTTCTCATCAGCATTATTTTCCTCCTGCGCTTTGCTCTGCCCAAGGCCATTCGGCCAGTCAGGTAAGTAGTAAGCGCTAACGTCGCAAGCGAAAATGCTGCTTGTATACTAAATAAGGCATCCTGAGGGTTGCACGACGCCACACGTTAATGAATGTTTAGGCTGCGTTTACGGTAATTAGTGCAGCACCATAGTTATGGTGCTGCACTTGTGTCTCTCAGATTATTTAGATAGATAATTTCATGGTATTAGTGCTTTACGCTTGTATTTTTAAGGAGAAACGAGAGCACTTTAGTTTGCCTTTATGTGAATTGAAACAGCGTGCAATCGAAAGACACAATATATATTTCCTGCTTATATTTTATCTCTAACAAATACCACTTTTCTGCTGCAAACCCGGAACATAATGTCGTCCGGTTTATACACTGTATACAACAAAGGGAACGACAACCCGCACTGTTGCATGAGTTTGTTATCGTCTATAGCAGAGATAAAACGGCGGGCGTAGTTCCTCGTTGCACAGGTATTATGTGCCGCCTTTGTCCTCAGAGCGTTACCACACATGTATTTGACATACCGTATAAGTGCACCTTGAGTGCGATCACCCAAGAGCAGTAGGCATACGCGGAAACTATCCTGCTCAAGTATCGTCGTGGTCTTCAAATAACGCAACCGACGGCGCAATAACGGTGCAGATCCCGCATTTCACAAAGAGAAATGTTGAGTGTTTGGAAGCCTTCCAAAAGGCTGCGGTTTTGGTTGCTCGATATTTGCAGTAGACTGATGATTTTAGTGAAACTTCTTGCAGGGCTTTTAGCAAATATACAATTAAGTCACACAGTTGATTGGAAAGGAAGGACGTAATGTTGAACTGGGGTTTATTGTAGACAGACGGAAAATATATGAAAACGAAGTGTTATCTTGTGCTTCTCTCATTACTCCCTACTATTAAAAAAAATGCAGACTCTCCTCTGTGGAAAAACAAATAGCACAGCTTCCGCGGTCAGACCTGTTTTTTGTCAGTAAAAAACGGCTCTCACTTACTGTTTCCGGTAATTGTAGTTAGAGCATCTGTTTCAGCTACAAGAGGACTAAGGATTCAATTTTGATGCCACGCCATGGCGAAACCCACTTTACAGGGCTGTTTTCATCAACTACCATCATTATCATCCCTACTGTCATCATCGTCACTATCGCTATTATCATTATGAACTCCGCAATTGTCATCCCTACTATCATCATTATCATTAAAACTCACTGCATCATCGTTGCCATCATTACTATCATCATTACAAACTAAATGCACCGTCATTGTAATTGCTACTATTGGGATTATCACTCTCAGTGGCGTCGCTGTCATTGCTACTATTATCCTCAAGCTAGGCCAGGAAAATTGCGATCAGCCTAGTTTTGTTTGGTGCTGAGGCGAGCATGCTGCCGGGCTGGTTGGTGATCCATGAAGTCATGAATTTAGCACAAATATAAAGTACAGTGGACGAAGAAGCACACATAAGACGAATGACGAGCGCTCGTCCATCGTCTTATGTGTCCTTCGCCTATTATACTTTAGTTTTATTGCGAAAGCAATACCGCTAGCACTTCGAGCCTTTGGCGTGTTGCGGTGCCTCCATACATGACCTTTCACGTGACCGTGTGACGTCACGCCAGACCGAGAGACGGGGCCCTAGCTCGCGCCATCGGATGGCGGCGGCGAGTCCATACAGGGCGCCGTGTCGCAGCCAACAGAGGGCGCTCGCTGTTTGTGACGTCACGCTAGGAGGATAAATGGAGCTGCGGCTCGGCTCCTCGCAGTACACGGGCCTCAGCCTTACGGTATGTCGGATGATGCGTATAAGACGAGGTTGGAACGATCTGCTGTAGCCATAAGTTAATCAAGGGCAACCATGGCACACCACCAGCCGAACAAGGGGCAGCCAAGGGTATTGCTTTCGCAATCTTCCAGGCTTGACAAAGCTAAGCCTTCAGCCAACTTTTTTTGCTAAATTCTTGACTTCATGATTTGTTGCATGGGCTTTAACAGTCTAAAGCGACTCAGGCTATGAGAGAGAGTGGAGCGCTCCAGAAATTTCGACCACCTAATGAGAATGCATAGCACACGTACGCCTTGCTTTTTGCCTGCATCGAGAAGCGGCCGCCGTGGCCGGGATTCGATCCCGCATCCTTGGGAACATTAGTCGAGCACCATAAGCGCTGCACACGATCAGCCTAGTGGATTACGGGCGTGGAAGGGGATCGGAGGAATAGCAGTTCGATTTCCGGTGGACAAAGGTTTCTTTTTTTCTTTATCTGTAAGTTCGTGCGAACACCTACTGCGCACATTTCTGCAGCCATGAGCCTAGGAATGTTTTCGCCTTAAAAACAAAGAGATGAGCATGTCGACGGTATTTCACAACCTGGGCTGAGGTGCGGCCCAATACCAGTGACTGCAGCCGGCAAAGAACTCTCTCACCAGAATAATACTTCACCACCTTTTTGTACTAATTGGACATTATTCCATATATGAACACACCAACTGACAGCCCTCAGCCACCAGCGGCTGTGGAGCTACTGACCAGGGCAAACGGAGGGTATACCAGTCTCTGGCTCCGGACAGGTCGCAATTGGAAACTGGACTTTGCAAACTTTTGTATTGGGCAAGCCGGCAGATATATTAGTATTCGCATCAGGTAACACATCAGATAACGCTCAGAATCAGAGTATTCAATCTAAATAGTACTGCCAAAATTGCACTATACAAAAAAAAAAAAATGCACTCCATTAGTCGCGCCCATGCGCGTCTACTCCCCCATAAAAATAAAATAACGAGATATTTAGCTAAATGAAGCATATCATATTCAAAAAAGGCAAGGAGAATGCAGGAATACGTAGCAGGGGTCGGCAGAAAGCTCGGTGAGCGAATGAGGTTCGGAGTTTTACGGGGATTTCCTGGGTGCAACTGGCGCGAGACCGGGATAACTGACTGGATGTGACAAGGGCTTTTGCACTGCAGCGGCTGTAGTAAGGCAACTGTTTCTTTTGATGGTGATGATGATGACAGGACTAACCGACGTGAGGAAGTAAAATATAAAGGTATCCAGCATTCTATAAAGAACTCGGAAACGCTGAAAGCCGTCACGTGGTAGTTAGGCATAGAGAAAAGCCAGATGGGTACGTTGCCAGACACGGAAGGCAATGTAAGTACGAATTTAGATGAGTTTCTAATGTAGCCAACACGTTGTACAGAGATGCATACGGTAGTCGAATGAGGAGCATCATTTTCGATCGCCGATATCTTCGATGCTAGTGAAGCTTGCTTAACAACCTTTTGCGTTACAAAAAAGACATCATGATGGGACATCTATAGCTCATGCGCGTTTAGTAGTTTTAGTAAATATCTTTTCGTGTGTTCTTTTAACAACGGTCTTGCCAGTGCGTCAAGGGGGCAAGAAGGTAGAGGCTGACACTATAAACACAGCGGGTCAGATAACAAGCGCAAGTTAGTGGTATTGCAGCCTTTGTTAAGGAATGGGCAGGGCATAGCAAGGGATCGTGTAGTAGAGAGTGGTAGAAAGTTAAATTTGCGGAAGATATCAAATATTTTGCTGATATAAAATGGTTGTAGTACACAGAGCTCATGGTTGTTTCCTTCATGGGAGCCCCTTAGTCCTGCAGTGGGTCCTCAACAATCGTCGTTCACCGCAAACGGACATTGCTCTCGTACTCCCTTCAGTGAAGTGGAAAGTGCACGACGCTGTGAAAGTGAGAAATGCAAAGGTAATGCTTCGCCCAAAGCAACAATTACCTAGTATGCCCTATTAGGAACTGCCTATATTCCGCTAAGCGGTGCTAAGGTTATCCCTGAGAGCTGCCGCTCGTACCGAAAGGCTGGTGTGCGCAAGCTGGCTTGTTCGCTTCTCAAATTAGGTCGCGCCATAATAACGAATTGACCGGTGATAGCGCTATGCCTGGGGCGTTCTCTCGAATCGGTGGACCCCATTTTCCTTCCGTTGGCGGTGTATACAGAGTGTCGCTGATTCAAACCACGAGGTTAAAATGCCGATCACTCAGATTCTTAGCAAGTTTGAGTTGTTCTCAAGCTCAACCATGTGTGGTCATATGCTTCAAGATGTTCGAGTGAGCGCCATTATTTGTGGCTGATAAACGTGCAGCTGATAGAGGTAAACTACACGACCACACAGGATGGTGGATGACTTAGATTGAAAATAAAACCTCACACTACTTAATCCTGCTCCAGAGAAAGTGCTCTAAAAGAAAAAAATAATAAGCTTTGCTTAGTCGAGAGCAGAGATGCTTATTTTCCGGCCAAATTTTTCCAAGGGCAAGTGAGCCGACGAAAACCGACGATTACTCAGATTAGGTTGGACTTAAGACCGGAAAAGTGGACAGGACATGTGTATTTCTAGCAGTTTGTCTATTTTGAAAGGTTACCCATATCTGTGAAAACAAAAAAAAAAAAAAAAAAAAAAGAAAACTGGAAAACCAAACTCGAAGAACAAACAAATATAAAATCTCTTCGACCATGAGTAGCTTTAGAAGTGTTTTGTATCTGTTGTGTTTTTGAGAGTGTTAGTAAAGTTTTGCTCACCAATTTATATAAGCATTGCGTTCAAATATCGAGAAAAATATGTGTGTATAATAAAACCACACATTTAATAAAACCAGCAAAAATGGTTTAGAAACCTTAGGTATTTGCGTACACTGCGTAATTTTACGTTCATGGGATCGCACAGTGACTTAAAAGAACATGTCTGCCTCGATTAATACTTTTCTCTATCATCCAAAGCTGTTTTCCCAACGGAAAGTCATCGATTAGTGTCGTCAGTCCGGCTTTCTGAGACATCTTTTTATTTTGATACAAATGCGGGCAATCGCAAGATACTGTTGATGGGAATGCCCAATCTTGCGATGCGTCGAAAAAAATATGCTTTTAAAGTTTTTCCTGCACTTTCACCGAGCAGTTTCACAAATTCTACGAAAAATGATTGGCGCCTGTTCTTAAATAAAAATTCGAGACGAATGTTGTAAGATTGTCGATCCTGCGCTCACAAATTGCACCTAAAACTGCGCTGAAACGCAAAGCCAGATTCGTGCGTTCAAGAAAAAAAAAAAAAAAAAAAACTGCGAGCCTGGCAAGGAAGAATCTAAGGACTGCGGATATATTACTTTTTTTTTTTTTTGGAGGGGAGGGGGGGGGGGGGGTGCAAAGAGCGAAGAACAAGAGTAGAGGTGGAGCCTCAGTTCGGAAGCGGCGTCAACATTTCTACAAAGGAACATGTAAAATATTGCACTCGAAAACGTTCCCGAAATCTGCCCAGACGTCTGGAGTATGTTAGTAAGGCTGCGCAAAAAAACAAGTGACAGCACAAGACAGCGCTTAACAGGCGTGCCGTGCAACGTGGGGACGACAGGAAGGTGAACAGATCGAACTGAAGAAACAAGTGCAAAAGAATGCGGTGCACCACAAGCGCTACTGTACTAACCAATCTAGCTGGCCGCTGTTACTCATGGCGACTCGTCGAAGTCTGTTTCGCGATTTGTAACAGCGATGTTTATTTGAGGATACGAAATGGCCTTAGCTGCCTTTTTTTTTTTTTTTTTCAGGTCAGACCCGCGCATCCGCCCCGTCTATTTCTTCTTCCCTATACTTCTGTAGTTCTTGCTCTTGTCGTCTTCCGAATCTTCTTGCTTCCCGTCTTCTTCTTCCTTTCTATAATCTTCTTGGCGACTTCCGAAACTTTTTCCTCCATTTGAGCGGCTTCTGCTTCCCTAAAATAAAGAGCTTTACCACGTGTAACCATTAGTGAAGCTTTCGCGTATACGAAGCTTTCGCTTAATCAATCGAGCTAGCAATTTTTTCGTTGCGAATTGCGAAACGGATATTAGCTTTGCCGGCAATGGCCGCAGCATTAAGCAGTCTGTAGAGACAAATATCTTTATGCTCGCTGCTTTTGCACTCAAAGTTGAACATTCCATGCAACTTGTCTGACAGGCTTCCTAATGCACAGATAATTCTTACTCACTACCCTAGACTAAGAGACCGAACATTTATCGCATTTACGCACAGGGTTGCCCTTTCATAGTATGAACGCAGTCGCTGTTATCAAAACGCCATTGCATATTGCAGTAGAGTGGTGCCAGCTTAGAGGGACATAGAGTTGGTACTTCGGATGGCCCGCCACCAGGTCGGACGAAATGGCTATTTGAAGACAGTGACTGTGTTCAATATATAAGAGTGGGGGATCACCGACTAACCAGAAGTTTGCTTCTATCGTTTGCACCACAGGGCATCGCGTGTTTTTTATTTTTTTTTCTGAGTCTGGCTCTTTCAATTACCCATAATTTATTCCAACTAAGAATAAATTTCACACGCATTATATGTTCCGTGAAATTGAATGGCATTCTAAGGCACCTAGCCAGCTGTCCAGCGCAAGCCGCATCTGGACAGCTGCACGTTGCTTGTATCTTGTATACCTTATTTGCGAAGTATACTGAACACTCTGTACTCAGTGGTTACAAAATGCCAATAAATGCAATAAGCGCTTCCTGCCTTTAAGCGATGACGCATGCACAATACGAATCACCCACAAACCACAGTCAACGGTTATCATAGTGTTTCCTGTAGAAGAGATGCACACGCGGGCGTTACTGTAAATCCGAGATATATTATCAGCACGACAGAGTATGAAAAAGAACTGAACAAGAGTAAATGGGGCCCGCCTCAGTTCGCAGAGGAGCCAATGTTTCAACAAGTGGACTTGTCTTCGTCTGGACTTGTCTATGCCCAGACGAAGACAAGTCCACTTGTCGAAACATTGGCTCATCTGCGAACTGAGGCGGGCCCCATTTACTCTTGTTCAGTTCTTTTTCATACCGTGCAAACCATCTTCTTCCTTTCGTTCTACCAGCACGACAGAGGTCACACGGAGGTCCCTGACTGGATGGGGAACAGGGCGAGAGTGATCGATTGTCCCTGGCAGGCAACAACTGGTAAGACCTTGGATCACATAATCAAAGGCTGAAGTATTACTTTTAGCATAAGACGGCGCTGGAGAACCGAGTCGGCGCTAATTAGAGTCTGTAAACCATGCTGGTTTTATTATCTTCACTCATAACATCACTGCCAGCCTGACTAGAACCTCTGCATGAAAAAAGGCATCTCCCTTAACCCACCAATTAGCACGGTCATGTGCCAGCGGCATCCACTTAATCCCTAATTCTTAACTGCGCATCAAGGCTTGTTACACCAGAGCCATTCGGAAGCTCTGTACAATCGTTCTACAAAAGAATTAAGTCCTTGATATCTGCAAAGTCTATATGATTTGGTTTGTTCTATAGTGCTGCAAGCACACAGCTGTCTTGAGAGCAAAAAAAAAAAAAAAAAAGCAATAGAGCATGACCAGAAAGCAGGACGCGTTGCCGCCGCCCAGACGCATAAAACACAATCCTCCATTTGATCGTGCTTCGTGCGGTCTCAATAGAGCATGCATAAATATACACAGGCACGTGCGCGCTATATACGTGCCCGCAGATGCAAACGCTTGTACGTACAGAGAGCACGTGCTAAACATAGACGACTATTTACAAACGCCCGTTCATACGATATGCACGCACTTATGCATTGGCATATATGTGTGTTAGCACAGAGCAGAGCAGACTGACTGTGAACATCCGAGCCGACAGGGGGGTGGATTGGTTGAATAAATCTATGCAACGTTCTAACATACTCCCGGACGTGCCTCACTGAGATGTCTATAAATTTTTGAGTGCTCTACAAGACTAGAGATAGCAATGGTTTGTTGAACAAAAATATTTTATCCCGACAGTGTCAAGTTCCTTGTTCAGCGAAAAAAAAAAAAAAAGGGCGTTGTTGTCAATGCCGTTGTGCTGAAAAAATGTGGTTTGGTGAACCAGGTTGTGACGTCACACGGAATGAAGTTTAATAAAGCAGCAGATAAATTACAAGGTCGCAACACCATTCAGACATCATTACAATATGTAATAGTGTGAAATTAATCATTTGCGCTGAAAAAAATGGCTAATTAAAACCTCTGCCCCTGGGGCCGCTATCATCAGACAAGCTAGCTCAAAGTAACTGAGCATTTTTTTTTTTCTGTCTAGGCATTGATTTCACGTGACCTTTGTTATGTGCGCGAAAGGGAATATGTACAAATTTCATTTCAACCACTCATTTAGTAGTTGCACAGATCAGCTTGAGAGAAATACCAAATAACACATCTGTAATTGTGGCACTGTGGCAACGATACACGCCTAATCAACAATAAAAACCGGCTCACTGAAAATACTTTTTAATCAAAAATGCTCGTACGCTTAAACATTTGAGCATGATTTTAAAAAGGCTCAGTTACTCTAAGCAAATTCACGTTGAGTGATCCAAAGTGTCGTGCTTTGTCGGAGCCTGAAACACTTTATGTCCCAAAACGTGTTAGGAGTTAACCAAACAGCGATAAGGGATTCAAAATGCACCGCAGAGACTACACTTAACGAAAGATGCGAACATATGTTTTAAGGCGAAATACTTTCTAGGCTCGTGTTGAATATCTCGTGTTTGCGAGTTGTACCCGCGAGATTCCGCGAGATGATTCAGCGAGGTTCTAAAAGATTCCGCGCGATGTGTCAGCAAGACGTCGCAATAGGGTGTGACGTCAACATAATTTCCCCAGTAAGAACGTCGGAAGCCAATCAAAAAGAAAAAGCAAGTTTTGAAATTATAACGAGTACACAATATACGCAATATGGAGGAATAAGAGGTAGACAGAAGAGGAAGAACAAAAGAATGAGGAAAGACTTTCAGCATCAAGTTCTTAAGCGACGCTAAGTTGAATCCAGTAATTTTTCTCTAGCGCAACGTGTTAACAGGTAGAATTTTCAGGTGTAACTTACCAAGAATGCTTTGGCGCAATAAGAAATGCGCATTTTGGTTTGGTTTGTGGGGTTTAACGTCCCAATGCAACTCGGGCTATGAGAGACGCCGTAGTGGAGGACTCCGGAAATTTCGACCACCTGGCGTTCTTTAACGTGCACTGACATCGCACAGTACACGGGCGCCTTGCTTTTCGCCTCCATCGCACTTGCAAAATCACACCACGACTCTGCACACCAAAGCACACAAAACGCAGTAATGGCGAAAAAGCAGCTTTTCAAAATCTCTTCACACGCATTCCATGGTATTGAGTACAAATATCGATTAGGAAACAGAAAGATGATAACCCCTTGTGCCAAGAATAAGGGATGGTAATCTCGGACGGCGTGGGTTTCGTTAGAGGTATGACTTTCGGACGTATATATCAGGATGTCGTGCTCATAACTGGATAACTCATGACTGCAAATATGCTAATGAGTATTTGCGACATTTAGTACGCACAAATTGGTAGGTTAGAGGTTAAGTGAGTTGCCTTGTGGATATACGCAAATATACGCAAACGAAGGTCCGCGAAAGGAGCCGGCAGGCAGGAACCATTAATTATAACGCTATCTTGTCGTACCGGACTTAAGGTATGACAAGGTGAGATTTAAGTGTCCCCCTATTTTTGTTATTCCCTCGCCTCAGCAATGTGCGCTAACTATTCCGCACGCAGCCCAGACAGGTAAAAAAAAAAAGTGAATCACTTCCAGCTGTTATCGGCGTTTTAGAGGCGAATAGAGACAAAAATGGGCAAAGCATCGCTCACAGTGCTTTTCTACCACCGTATACATGTTTTGCTGATGAGTCTTCACTGCTGTTTGACTTCAACCTTTCGTGCTACCTGTTATGCGTTATACATGTAATATGTCAGGTTTCGTTACACTGACTACAATATGAGGAAAGCAAAAGAAAGAATTTTGCCCCGGAAATGAATGAGAAAAAAACGCGCCACCATATTTTGCTCGTGGTTGAATAGGGGATTCACTTGTGTCACGTGATATCGGCTCGAATGCATGCAGCACTCGTACTGTATGGCGTTTATTTTGTGAAGTTTATCTCTGTTACTTGAAAGAGCACACAAAATAATAGAAAAAAGCTCGAATCGGGATGTCATTTGATTTGAGCGGATGTCTTTGCTACTTTGAACTTTGCCGCCTAGGTCACTGAGACGTGTATACAGTCCCGGCCGTCATAATACAGAGCATGCGTCGACAATAAAAACTGCTGACATGCGTAAGTTATGCAACATTAGGAAGTTTAATAAATGTACCTTACCACATGTCTCCAGTCCACTGGCGTATGTTTTGGTTTGGTTTATGGGGTTTAACGTCCCAAAGCTGCTCGGGCTATAAAAGACGCCTTAGTGGAGGACTCCGGAAATTTTGACTACCTGTGTTTCTTTAACGTGCGCTGATATCGCACAGCACCCGGGTGCCTTGCTTTTCGCCTCAGATGAAAACCGGCCGTCGTGGCCGCGATTCGATCCCCATCCTTGGGCAAGTCAAGCGCCCTAACAGCTGGACTACCGCGGCGGGGCGCTGGCGTATGAATAAAATCGTATCAAGGGAGCATCATCATCATCATCAGCCTGACTATACCCACTGCAGGGTGAAGGCCTCTCCCATATTTCTCCACTTAACCCGGTTCTGTGCTAGCTGCATCCACTTGACCCTTGCGAACTTCTTAACCTCATCCGCCAACCTAACTTTCTGCCACCCCCTGCTACGCTTTCCTTCCCTTGGAATCCAGTTTGTTACCCTAAGGGACCATCAAGGAAGGCCCGGGAGCAACGACGAAGGTTTTGCCATTTGTAGCTACGCTGTCACCACCGTTCGCAAGAAGTTTTGGCAGTGCAGTATCGCTTCACGAAGTAAAATTGGAATGTAGGCAGCGTAGACAAGTCAATCGTCTATTATTCCGTCATTCTTTGCTTTGAATGCGAACAAATACACGGAAATCACAGCATAAAGCAGACGCAGCTAACGCGACGGCCGCAGCCGTAAGCACTCAACCCTTGAACATGGCGTCGCGTAGCGCGGTTCGTTAAAGGTCCGATAGATGGCAGCAATTTTGCGTAAGGTCTGTATCTTCTGTACAGAACGCGTAAACCTTTTTAGACAGGACAGGCGTACTCCGTATCATTCTGGCCTCGGGACTTCAGTGGCAGGCTTAGCTTCCTGCTTACAGAACTTTCCGCCTTTCTTTTCAATGAAGTTTCCTCTCTCCATCTCTCTTCTCGCTGTTCAAAATTCGGCAAGGATCGAGAAAGAGGCACCCGTGTACTGTGCTCTGTCACTGAACGTTAGAGACCTTTCTGGATGTAGTGGAAATCCACTGAAGTCTGAAGCCCGTACGGCGTCTCTCATAGCCTGAACAGCTATGGAACGTGAAACTCCACAAACCATACCAATTACTGACAAGCGTACACAGAAGAGTGTTTCGGGTCGTCGATCTCTTGATAAACATTCAAAAAGTCCAGTTTCAGCGTGCCTATGAAAGCATAAGCTTTCCAGCAGTTGCCTGAGAAACTGTTTTCAACAAATACCCTTGGCAATGAAGACGAACTCCACAAGAGGACAATAACTTGCCATCAGGCTCCTGTTTTCTTGGGTTAACTGGAAAATTGAAAACATCATATACAGTGCGTCTGGGGCAATGTGTGCAACGTATCCTATCATCTTCACACGGCATAAACCTGGATTAGGCTAAATAAATATTCTACGTTTGGCCCCTGTCCAGTACATCTGTTCATATATGCCTGTATGATTCTGCATAAATAATATAGATAAGGAAATTGCATATAGGAGAAGCGTGCTCCGTAATATTCTGGCAATACCTGTACCCCTTTTCCCCAGAGTTGACCAGAGTGTCAAAGTCAGCTTCCCGCTTGCAGAACTTTCCGCCTTTCTTCTTCATAAAGTCTCCTCTCTCTATCCCTTTCCTCCCGCCTACTTATACTTGCTCACTTATTAAGGCGAAAGCGTTATATCCTTTTCACAGGTACGCTCCAGGCGTCTAGCTTAGCACGTGGCACATGACGTTTCGGATCCCATGAGGGCACCTTAGACCTCGATACCAGCGAAATATATTCGCAAATGTTGATAAGACAAAATCTCAGAGTTTGTTTTCTCAGTTCACGCAAAACAATGGTTATTTTTGACAACTTAGTTTTTGTTGACCAGGCTTCTACAGGCGGAGCGCAAATAATCAGATATTTTGATAATTTGTAGCTCTTCAGAACTTGCAAGGTAGCCGACCGCGTTACCCTTAAGAAGCACTAAATATGTTGGCGCTTCAGCTTATTGTTGCGACTTCGGAGAAGGGCTATTTGAGCAGCCGTGAGGGCTGTACGCTCAACTCCCCTCTGCCTACTGCTGTAAGAGTGAGCAGCGATAAATGTATTCGCGGACCATCCAACTTGAGAGCGGCAGTGAGAGTGACAGAGTCCAGGTTGCACTGTGAAGTGTTTGTGCTGCTGAGTCGAAGACAACTTTAGGGTGGATGGGAATCTATGGGAATGGCCGCTTTTCTTTGTTTTTTCACGGCCGGACTCACGCCGCCGCCCCCGCTCGAGTCCGGCCAGGTTTCCTTTTCCTTTTTTTTTTTTTTTTAGATGTGAATACTTGCAACTTTTATATTTTTAGATGAGGAAGCGCCGCGGCACTACAAGCATATATATTATTACTCAGCGGTATTCGCTGATCGTGCTGAGCTAGGATAAACGTGTGACAGACTCTCAGAGGAAGACGACGCTGAGGGTGGTCAGATCGTTGCTGTCATCAACGTTAGTTGTGTGGAAAGCTATCGGACTGTGGATCTTCCCCGTGACAAAATATATGCATGGATGGACTGAAGGACGGACGGAGCGTCGCCTTTGTAACGCGGTAGCGACAGGCATCCCCTCTGATCAATATTTGTTTTATTTTTAAATTTCTCTAATCAGTTCGTCGAACTGAACGTTGTTTATCCCCACATCCACCATTTTTTTCTTATCCTGTATACTGTACGACTTTTAGGTTTTACCAATTTTCAATCCTGAATTCGCATCTATGTGACTGCCTTGCTTGCGAGCCAATAATCCGCTTTTTTCTTTTTTTTTTTTTTCAGCTTCTACCTCACAGTCGCGGAATACGAGAGAACGCCTTTCTCGAGGTGCAACGTAAGCAACGGTGTCAACAAAAGCCTAGGCGTTTAGCCTGGGTCAGAAAAGACTTCTACCTGCTTATGAATACTTATACGTTTACTTTACTTACTGATTCACTTATTTTGCTTACTTACACACTCACTCACATACTTGCTTACTTACTAACTTATAATTTATTAACTGCACCACGACGACGGCAGCTAGCTTACCTTACTAACGTTTTTTTTTTTTTTTTTTTTTAATTATTTTAAGTTCCTTGTCTTTCAGAGTGGTGATCTATTTTAATATTATCATTTATAACTTATAAGCGACAAAGGGGAGACGGCTGATGCATTTTACAACTGGCAATCAGTTTCATAGCATTTGGGTAGTGTATGCGATATCCCAGATATCCCATATATAACCAATATACGAGGGAACGAAGGCGCTTTTGCGGCGTATCAAATATTTATTATTATTATTATTATTATTTTTTTTTTTGCTGCTAGAATGCAGCCTAACGTAATTGCATGGATTACGTTCTGGTGCGCTTCTTGTCATTGAATTTAGTGAAATGATCAGTATATATGAAAAAATCTGAGCGCAATTCCTCCTTTAGGGTATGACGCAATAGCGTAGGCTACCAGCCGACATACGAACCCCCTCTTTAACCAAGCCGCATGAGCGTGTCTGCGTGACTTAGGAATAACGTGAATGCAAGTTTCTTGAAAGCTGATTCTGATATCACTCTCCCATATGAGAGGAGAGGCCCGAGTTGGCACTGCCAAATGGAACGAAGGGTGGAGAGGCACACTGAAAAAATGGGCGTAACTGAGTGCTGCTTTACTTACGCATTTCGTTTTATTCGTCCCATCGCACTCTTCCACCGTTTAACGGGCGTGGTGGCTCCGTGAATAGGTCTTTCAGCTGCTAAGCCCGAAGTCCCGATTAAAAAAAAAAAAAAACAAAAAAAAAACAGCGAGGAGTCCTTTGGTGTGGCCTGTTCAGATGTATACTTTACAACAAGGTGGACATTTTATACGTGTTAAAACCCGATACTTCGACGCTTAATTAACAAAATATAACCAAATAACTCTTCAGTTTGGATCTCAGAAAACATAGGTTATCATAGGATCTCAGAAAACATAGATCATAGGCTTTAAGCGTTCTTGGTCGGCAACGAAAACGTCATAAATATGCGCCTGAAAGCTCGTTGGGTGAGCATTCTCGCGTTGCATATTTATATAAAGGCGTCGCTGCATGATGCGAATCAATTTCACTCCTTAAACAAATGGAGTCTGTAATAAATGCATAAGAAAGGCGAAGTCAGTTAAAAAATTTCTATGCATGCTCACTGCCCTTTCAGATGCGTGTTTTTGGTGTTCAGTATTTTGACTCATATTGCCAATTAGGTAAATATAAAATGGGACAGACTTTCCGTGCTAACGGCGTTGAGTTGTCTGGTTTAATCATCATCATCATCATCATCAGCCTGATTATACCCACTGCAGGGCGAAGGCCTCTCCCATATTTCTCCACTTAACCCGGTCTAATATTACTTTTTAAATACAAATTAATCAGTTAATGAGCATATTCCTTTTAAAACCTCTCTAGTGTTAAGCTCTATCACATATGTAAATGCATTTTGTGCTGTACAACCCACCTGCTGGGCCCTCAACAACATATATCTCAAACTGCAAAAAAATTAATAGTCTAAGAACTAAAAAATCACCGCGCATTAAAAACTTGCACCAGGGTTGAAGTTTAAGTAGATAGACACTTGAAATTATTTTGTAATTTATGTAGAGCACCGCAAAAATTAAAGCCTCGTCCGAAGTAGATAACACATAGGAGGAAACACATTTTGCGACAGAAAGCAGTACACAATCGCTGATTAAACAAATATGACTCTGGACAGAAGCAATGCTATACGTGCTGGAAACGAGCGATTTTAAGAGAAAGCAGGATGCATTGAAATAAACACTGCGTTGAAAAATGAGCAATAGCGTTACCAAATTCTTATTCCCGTCTTAGAGGCGTTTTGTGTCCACAAATGCTGTCTGCACATCAGTGAAACCATGACATGAGTTTACCAATGGCGATTTTGTGATACTGGGCACAAAGGAAGCCAAACCAAAATGCGAATGCGAAAATTGCGCTCCAGAAATAACGTGCTTTAACAGTGAGCTAGATTACATCTGCAAGTTTTCATACCACACGTTGTATAGGTGTCCTCTCTTTAGAGCTAGTCAACGGTGAGTTACACCTCCTCGTTATTCTCCTGAGATGACACGTACGAATAAATACAATGACGCTGAGCACCGCTGTGTGATCATCAAGCTGTGAAGACACTACAATAGCGATAGCCGTAAAAGGTAGTGAAACTATCTTCCTGAGAGTACTGTGCGGTTGAATGGACCGAGGAAGGCAACGCCACGTCGAACGATTCTCGATAAGTGCGAGCAATAACCTGAACAGTTATATCGAGGCGCGCAGCATCCGGCCCTATGACGAGGAGCATTCAGCGATGAATCACCTGTGAAGCGAGGTGTTTATACGCGCTTTAATGAAAGCAGCGCGTTGACTCACGCGTGAACTGGCGCCCTCATTGTGTACACATATTTTTAAATCCCGAGCCTAGCAGCCGACTATCGCTTACGCGGTTGGCCAATGGCCATATTTCCCTCGGCGCGCGAGAGGTCACGGTTCGCGAACGCAGTTCCCTCCCCGCGTCCCCGTTTCGGAACGCGCGAAGACGTGCCACCACATGGCCATCGACATCGGCGGAGCGGGTTGTATGACGTCACCTACGGCGCACGTACGTCAGGAGACTGGCGAAAGGGGCGAAAGTTACGTCACGGAGTGATTCACGTCCGCGAGGTGGCGCCGCGCTCGGCAGTGTGAGTTGTGCGCGTTCGCTTGTGCACTCCGGGGACTGGTGCTGCGTGTGTGTGTGTGCTGTGTTTGTGTGTGTCACGGCCGGCGACAGAGGCGGCTTCGCAGGGAGGCGTGCGTGGCGCGAGAGCCGGCGCCCTGTCAAGCAGAGGAGAGAGATTACATACCCGACGCGAAGACATGGCGGGTACGCGGCAATCGCTGGTCCTGACGGACGAGCAGCGGGATGAGCTCGGCGGACAGTTCGACACGGTGAGTGCTGGCGTTGAAAGCGTGCGCGCGCGTTCTGCTGCTCGGGCGCGGCCGCCGAAAACAGGTGGTCGCGCCTGCTTTCTTCGGCGGATCGCAGCGCGCGGGCTTGGGCGCTTGTCCCCTTCGTGAAGAGGAGGTTGGGAGGGCAGCGAGGAGCCGCATTCTTTCGTCGTGGGGCCACGCGGCCGTCGCCGGCGCCGCCGACCCCTCTATTGCCCCCCTCTTAAAACCCCCGCCTATCTCCTTCTCGATACCGTCTTCTCCTATGGGTGCAGCGATCCGCTGAGCCAGTAGTGGCAGCGGCCAGTCGCGGTCGCTCTCGCGTGCAGTTGTCGCCGGAAAAGCCCCGCCGGACGCCCGCAACCGCATTCTCTGCGCTCGCCGCCTCCGGTTCAAAGGCAGCACGGCTTCCTCTGCTGTCGCCGACTGCGTGTGGCGTCGGCTGCGCGCTTGCGGCGGTTGGGGCGTGTTTGTTACTTTCCGGGATACCGGGCGACCACCACTACGCGAGCCATGCCCCTTTCAAGCTTCCCTCTCCTCTTGAGCAGCCGCCGAAAATGCATGGAACTCTTTCGGCGCCTGCGTCACCTGTTGGCGCATCGAATAGTCTCCTGCGTCGCTTTCGAATCCGTGGAAACAACCATGCTGTCGCCGACAGCCAGCCGCCCAGGCTGCGCGCGCGGCGTGAAAAGCCGCGTGTGTCTGCTCTACGGTAGAGTGACCCCGCTTGATGCATGACAGATGTTCAATGCTAGCTTTGCGCTAACGTTCGCGCACGTCCCGAAAGGAACGTTATTCCGATCGATGATTGTCGCGTTTTGGGCGGTGTAAAAATGGACTGAAAAGCCGCTGTCCTTGCGGCGGCGTCATCCGTTTACGCTACTAGTGGTGGTGAGTAAAGTGCGATAGTTAACGCGGTTACGCACGGAGCGCTATTTGCGCAATGAACCTACCGACAGACGTGTTGTAGGACACATAAGAACCTCGTTTCGGAGGAGATCACAGTTTCGAGGCATTAAAAGCGGCTTGCATTCACCGATTCTTAGGAGGCATCGAAGTGAGCATATGAACGTGATTTGCTTGAACACCCTTAGGATTCAAGGCGTATGAAAATTTATATTCTAGAGAGCTGTTCCTTAGCTCCCCGTCCTCTTGGTTTATGTGTGTGTGTGTTCGTGCTAACTTCCTTTTCTGCGGTCTGCGTGTGCGCCATTGTACAGTAGATTGTAATTAAAAATGCATTGCTAGACAGAGTACATGTCTACTGTGTGTGTGCACAACCATCAAAACCTTGCTGATGCACGGCAAGTCCTGTATATTTATGCTTATTTATACTCTCCTAGGGACTTAATTTATCGTCTCAAAGCAGGAAAATGTGCCCCTTTATTACTGGCTAACTTACTAAGAGCAGGGATTTCAGAATAGATGTGCATTGCCGATGCTTAGTTCGTTTTCACCGCATTATATATATATATATATATATATATATATATATATATATATATATATATATAATATGTAATATATAATAAACTTTTTTTTTTTTCGATACAGGCTGCAGTGCTCAGTCCACGATCATTTTGAGACACCGTAGGTATTAACGTCGGTACAAGCTTTTATTTCCCCGTTGAAGATGTCATCTTCAGAGTAACAAAGCTTTTTCATGCAACGCTTTGTCAGACGATGGAACAAAACTATGTTTCGCTGAATTTGACCTCCTTTCTGTTTGATCCGTAACAACGGCAACAAGTCGCAGGCATCGGGAGCAGCAGCCGGTATAGCATGATAAAACGTTCTTTATACAAGGTTGGCACGCTTTCCTAAGTGGGGAGCGGTCCAAGATAAAGCGTGCGAAAGCGATTTATTAACTCTCATCGCAAACGGCGCTTTAGTCGCATTTTGTTCACTTTGGGTGTTTATATAATTCACAACAATACAGTATACCGCTTGCATTTTTCTTTCGTAACCACGTGATGCGTCAGAAGCACTGCGGTCAAGGTCAATACGAGAAATGTTAACTTTGATCAAAGGTTCGTTTGTCATTTGTGCGCTGAACAATCGAGTGATTAGGGTGAGTGGTGAGAGTAGGGTTTCACATTCCTCGGTTCTCGCCAAAAACACGACTTCCTCGTGTAAAGTGTTTTCAGCTTTTTAAAATCGGAACGAGCCGTTTGTTGCACAGTGCATAGTTTGCGGAAACAATTTTTCTAATATTTCATAGGGCTTCTCATGTTTTGACCCTTTTTCTTTAAGAGAAAATTAGGGGTGGGGGTACGAAATGGTTGCCGTAAGACCTTTCAGTGAATGTTTTGCTCTTTTTTATTAATTCATTGTCTGATTTCTACGAGGATTACAAAATTTGCGATCATCATTGAAGCACCATGCCTTAGCTACAGTATAAAGTTTTAAATATCTTGGATTAATAATCACAAGCGATCTCAGATGGAACCAACACGTAGGATACGTTGAAAAAAAAGGCAATGAAAGGGCTCGGTTATCTGAGAGGAACACTGGGAAAATCAACACGCGACATAAAACTTTTGGCTTACAAAACGTACATCAGACCGATATTGGAATACGCTGCCGCTATTTGGGACCCCTACACACAAACCAACATCAAACTTGAAAGCGTACAACGTGAATCAGTAAGATTCATTTATAACGCATATAACTGGCGCACATCTCCAACCCAACTCTTACTAGATGCCAACCTGGAAAGCTTAGCATCAAGACGTTACCGGGAAAGAATGAAGCTTTTTTACTTGCTTTATCACGACGAATTAGGAATCGATAAAACGCTTTATATTGAAACCGCTAACCCACGCACAACACGTTACTATCACCCTAAAAAAGTTAAAGAATACTCCTCTAAAACCAACATTTTTAAAGAATCATTCTTTCCTAGAACGACTCGCCAGTGGAATACCTTACCTGCTGATGTTGTCCAATGCACAAGTGTATCCTCGTTCTGTCACGCGCTGTCCTCAATATATTGACACATTTGTTGTATTGTATCGACATCGTGGCGTCGCTTGTTGGTTTAACGTTGACTTGTATTTATGATAAGTAGTTACGGCTCCGTGTATTGACGCTATGTATGCATTGCGTAAATTGTATGTTTTGCAAAGCATTGTATGCCTGCTCCTGCCTAAAGCCTGACACTCAGGCTGGCATTATGTTCTTAAATCAATAATAATAAAAAAAGCACGCAGCTGAGAAGTGTTTTGTGAGCAATAAAATAAATAGTTCTGAAAAATAATTGATTTTGTTTTTCACAAATATTTCAGCGTTAAGATACGTCTAAGCTGTCCTAATTGTCAGTAGCTGCAGAAGCAACGTAACACACACTTTCCGCGGGTCCAACGGTGACTGCGCGTTGCAATACGGCGTAAATTTGTAATATTGAAACCCGGAAGCGTATCTCATCGAAACACAAATTATGCTTCTGAAGCACGTTTGGGTTTGGCTTGGCACCCGGCAGAATCGAGTTGTGCAGCATCCTTTCGTCTCCCTTTCCCTCTTTGGCGCTTTGTCAGCTGACTGCACTTGGGAGAGGAATTTTTGCGCCTGCTGTTAACCCTTCCTTGTCTCACGTGATCTGCTGTTCCATGGCAATAACTTGATGCAGGTACCAGCTGTCCAACGGTGAGTCCAGCTTCAGGAACCCGCAGGCAAGGCGTTCCGGCCGCCATATTGAGAGGAGTGCAGTCAGCACAGGTTGAGCTCTCATAGCCTGAGTCGTTAAACTGGGACGTTAGACCCCACAAACCAACCAACCAACCAACAGGTTGAGCTTTATTCATTTATTTATCATCATCATTTATTCATCTTACATGACCCTGGGCAGGGCATTACCTAAAGGGGGACAGAGAAGATGGAAATGGTCAAGGTCATAATTTTATAAAATGAAAAAAAAAAAAAAAAAGCAAGAAAGCCATGGTAACGTTGGACATTTCTAAGCAACCGTAAAAACACAACAGTGTAAAACGCACAAGAGCACTACTGCACTCAGGTCGATGTATGCTTGCGTAATATTTAAAGTATTTTATCAAACTGAGTACGCACAGAAGTAGTATGCAGACACAGAATAACAGGTCAGCGAATTTAAAGAGTACGAACAAAGCAAACATTTACTGTAAGACTGGAGCGAAGTAGGGAAGAAAAATTGTAAACCAAATGCTGCTTATTTCAAATTTATCAAAATGAGCTGGTATTAAATATTAAACTTCGACTTGTCCCATTCGTCGACGATAGATTCAGGAGTAGGGGTCAGTAAGTGCGGGGAAAAAAAACGAAGGTAAACAAGTTCAACGGGTCCATTCGAAGCGATGCAGGGACAAAACAGTGACGCTTTACGAATGCAATTTACGAGTAGGGAAAAAAAAATACAAGAGCGACGCGCAAACTATAGCATTAGGTAAAGTAAACAAATCTCGAATAAAACCTGAGGGTAAGTAAGGATGCCGCAGGACGTGTTGGAACGCAGGAATAGATATCCGTAGCGTTATTTTTTTTTATTGTGATATGACCGTTCAGTAACTCATGATGGTGGCCTTTTGTTAAAACTCAGTTTCCATTTCGCCGAAATTTGGAAGTCAATTAGCGGAACGTGAAGTCAGTTTCTTTTCTTATGAACTATCCAAAGCCGTTTAGAGGCATACACTATAAAAAATGTGTGTGAAATTAGTTATTTTTAAAGAAAATTTCTCTACCAGTACAGAGAATATCTGTTCTACTTCATTGACCGAAATACGCTCACGAAAAGAAACAGTAATTTTCTGTTTTCCAGCCGACACCTTGATTGGAAGGCAAGCAATTAGATATATTTTTACGTCTGTTTTATTTTCTACCGCAAACTGATTTTTACTTGAATAGTAGGTAAATTCTGAATAGAAAGCGAAATGGTATGACAATCCTGAAGACGCTGTCCCATGATCGGCTGCGTAACAATTTCGATTCGAAAGAAGATAACTAGTGGGGCCACATTCAGGTCCGGTTGTGGTTGGCTCCGTGCTACAGTGCTATCTGTTACGCCTTGTTCCACTTCGCTCTTTTTGGAGGCTAGACAACGGCTGTTGCGAGGCCAACCTTATGGGTGCCATCGAGTATTGCCAGCGCCGACAGATATCCATGAGATGTTGCGAGGCCAACCTTATGGGTGCCATCGAGTATTGCCAGCGCCGACAGATATCCATGAGATGTTGCGAGGCCAACCTTATGGGTGCCATCGAGTATTGCCAGCGCCGACAGATATCCATGAGATGTTGCGAGGCCAACCTTATGGGTGCCATCAAGTATTGCCAGCGCCGAGAGATATCCATGAGATGTAGTTGGCAAGGCTTTCGCCTTAAAATAGCGTTCGTTGAAGAAATTGGCGCTTAATGCCATTTTATTGTTGTTACAGACAGAAAACTTGAAATGATCGACAAGTAAAAATGAAAGATATATTTGCATCATTATTTTCCCTGCGACAGAAATAAAAAACAAAAATCGCAGTATAGGAAAAAGTTTTGTCAAATTACAAAAATTTTCTATCACTTGTAAACAGAAAAAGCTGTGAAATCACAGAAAAATTAAAAAAAAAACAGAAAACATAGCAGAACAGAATATCTGGCAGGACAGCTGCCAGAAAATTTCTGTATTTTTCAACAAATATGTTTTACAGTGTATAGAGCAAATATGTGGTGATGAGTCAGCTACCAGTGTCTGTATATATGATACGCTCACAGTTGCCTCGACAGCCTGCCAACATCCGGAAACTGATCACACGTTCTTATTAGGTTTTGGTGTACTGCTTTCGTCATTGATGGGATATTGCAGAATGTTGCTACGCGCCTCTGCCCTGTCAAAGCTATCGGCCATCGCTGATGTGGTCGATTGTAACGGAGCGGCGATAGGGTCACATTTGTAGCTTTATTTGAGGGAACGGAAATCTATCGGGCAGATTCAGATAAGCACAATTCAGTAACTGCTGACTCTCGAGGCGCAAACAGATGATAAAGATTTCTTGGACGGGTCGTCATTCAGCGAACACGACTCTCGAGAGTAAGCTCCAAAACGTCCCCCGTTGGAATGGAACGAAAGGCAATATCATACTTGCTTCATGCTGTGCAGCTCACCTGTATCAGCTTGGCAATCATGTTCTTTCCTATACCGCTTTTTTTTTTTAACTATTGAAGGGCTGTTGTGTCGTGGCCGGTGATTTTAAGGTATCTGAGACATCCAAACGCTGTGATGTAATCATATACTTGCTCTTTTTTTTTTCTTTTTGCTATTATAACTCTTGGGTAGGCTTACCCAAAGGGCGAGTGTGGATCATAACTTGACCTCACATTACACGATCTCGAATCGTGTACGGCTGTGACGTCACAACCGTTGTTCAACTTTTAAAGTCCAGATGTTGCGAGAAAAAAGAAATTCAGCTGTACACTGCCGCTTTATTTTCGCTGGCTGCGTGACTGCACCCGGAATGATTAGAAGACAGAACGTGCAACTAAAGTTTGACGTCTTTGCTACTTTAAGTGTGAACGCGCAAAGTTGGGCACAATCAACGATGCAACACCACTCAACAGTTTCTATATACGTTTGTGTGCTTAGAGGATTAAATGTGAAAGTGCTCATAAAAAAGTGTTTTCTCGCGGTGACTTGTACCTGCGATCGATTTGCGAACATGTGCAAAGTGCTTATCCGCTTTTAACACACACACACGGGTAGTGATAACGCCTTGCCTCTCTTTATAACGCACTCAAAATAACATGTTTCGTTACGCACTTATAAGTGGGCATATGCGCCAGGCAGCAATCGTGAATGTGAAAAAAAAAACTCTGATATAACTGGACAGCTCGGCACTCCAGTTGGAGTTGCAAGGATTGCACGGCGCTGATTGCTACGTGCGGAGTGTTTCAAATTTTGATACGCTGTCGTTCACGAGCTGATTGCACGCATCTTTCATTGCTGGTAGCGTCGACGGCACGTCTTAAGACCTTATTGCCACTATCGTTCTTTTATTTTATTTTTTTTCCTCCGAACTATCTTGCCATTATCTGTGCGCGCTGTCTGAGCTCAGTCGGAAGGCAGGAGTGATTGCTGTCACTCTTGAAATGTGCTTCGAGCTTCTTTTCTGGGAAAACTTGTTCCTGTTTGTAGCACGCGCTGCGGTCTTAACCGGACTGTCTTCATTCTACGCGTACGATCCTTACTATAGCATGAAAGGCTTGGGACAGTGAGGCCTCGTAACTGGCAATGCGTCGGGCTTAATCTTAAATAACGGAGGCACTTCGCCTAGTCTCTTCTTCCATCGATCGTTGTTGGGACATTATATACTCTAAACAGTGGTTTCATTGTGGATTTTTTTTTTTTTTTTTTACTTGGTAATTTATAGAAGCCACTCTCAGACCTGTCGATTTTGATCCAGGGCTGCCAATTTTGTGCAGAAGAGCCGGCACTGTAATGCAATTTTTGTAGTGAAAGCTACACTGCGCTAGGTTTTCAAATCGTCGGCGTGGTTCCGTATGCTCCGCTGCGCATCGCGCCGTTGCCTAGCAACTGTCACGTGGTATAGACCGAGAGTGTCCGAAGAAGAAAAAGAAGATCAGAGAAAAGAAGACAACTCTGTAGTTGGTAGAGGCGTACGACAACAGCGAGTTGCTAGGACAAAAGGTTCGTTCGAACGTTGTGACGGCGATGTCATACCACTAGAAGTCTTCCGCACCCGAATGAGAATAGTCAACGACGAGAGGCAAAGGGTGCTCATACGTGAGAAGTGATTCCCCTGTGGCATAAATAAAGCTGAAACCATAGAGTGAACTACTATGCGCGAAAGCCACGTTTTTTACTTTGAAGCCGAACCTAAGCGTAGCCATGCAGATTGCTTCCCTCTAACTCCATGTTTAACCACGGCCCCGCCGGGGCTGCGCAGTGGTTACTGCGCTCGACTATACTGTGCCCAAGGAAGCGGAATCGAATCCCGGCCTCGGCGGCTGCGTTTCGATGGAGGCGAAAAGAAGAGGCGTCCGTGGGCTGTGCGATGTCGGTGCCCGTTAAAGGTCGAAATTTCCGGAGTACTCCACTACGGCGTCTCTCATAGCCCGAGTCGCTTTGGGTCGTTAAATCCCACAAACCAACCAAGTTTAACCACTGTCTAAATCAGAGTATTTTTTTTTTTTTTTGAAACAGTGCGTATGCATTTTATAGATATATTGCTGAACGTGTTATGTGTGTTGTGGCCCCTCGTTCCAAAGAGTGTATCATTAATCATCAGCTCGTCACCGTGTCAAAAGGGTAGCTGTTTGACTTCAGGGCCAATCAGGCGTGCAGTACCTAGCCGGCGTATATAGCTGCAATAAATATCGAAGCCGCCGACCGTGGCCTACAGTGGCTCCGCGGCGCGTTCTCGGGCGACCCTGACGACGATCAACGACCGGAAAGGAACGGTCGGATAGTTCCTGCTAACTGCTATTGCACCCAAGATGATATGCACCGTATTGACGGCGTGCGCGTTATATTGCTACGCACCGCTCACTGATGCGTTGAGCTCTGTATGGGGTTACGTAATGAGGAACTATGCGTGGAATGCTGATATACAAATAGAAGATTTCACAACGTGTACATGCCCCTTTTAAGGGATGAGTGAAGTTGGTGTACTGTGGCGATGCTAGTCTCTTCCTGGTTCACATTGTCAAATGGGAATGGGACACATGGGCCTCTCATGCTTGAACGGGATGTCCCATCTTTCATTATGTGGCCTATAGATGAGTTTGTAAGCCTATTGCAGCTTTGCACGCTTCTTGGTTATGGAGAAGGCTGTGAAGTTTGGCAATGCCTCTTGGGCTGTCACGTGTTGAACGCTGGCTAGCAGCACGTTTTGAACTGCGCGCCCGAAGATGCGGGTGTCTGAAGCCAGCATCTCAGCTTCTGAAATAGTTATACGTGCTGAGCGTTATTGTGTCGGTGAAGGAACGCGATCGAAATTGACTCTGCGGCACTTGCTGCTACTCTAGCCGCCTGTCTGTGCTTCTTGAAGGATTCTTGCTTCATTTCCACGTAACCTGGCATAAACCTGGCCCAGCTTAGGTTGTTCAAATCCTGAACCGACTTCAGGGAGATCCGCTGAGACAACGTTTGAGATTACTGTTATGTAGTCACGGTCATTATCAGTTCAGTCGTTCAGTCGTGTCCGACTCTTCGTGACCCTATAGACCATGTCACGCCACGCTTTCCGGTCTCTCACTATCTTCCTAACATCACATAACTTCATCTGCAGCGCCTCGAGGATGCCATCTAACCATCGCGTTCGCTGCCTATACCTTCTCCGGCGACCCTCAACATTTCCCAACATCAAATATTTCTCCAGCGACTCCTCTCTTCTCATCAGATGACCAAAGTAGCTGAGCTTTAACTTTAGAATTTGACCCTCCAATGAGCAGTCAGGGTTTATGGTTGACAATATCGACTGATTTGATCTTCTGGCAGTCCAAGGAACTCTCAAGATTCTCCGCCAGCACCACAATTCAAACGCGTCAATTCTTCGGCGGTCATTATAGCTGTGGCTTTTGCCTGCTGAGCTGAATCTTTGTCACCTTGGGGGTATGAAACACACCCAAATTCCTTAACTCGGTCGTTACCATACCATTCATCATATACTTTAGCGTACCTCGGTTGCGTAGTAAGCGACAAAGTAATCTTCCTTTCTTTTTTTTTTCGTGCTTTGTATGCCGTTAGCGTGGAACGACGGTGCAGTGACACCCCGTTACCTGTCAACGTTGTCGCGCGTTTCGAGGTCAGCTACGCGTTGCTTTGCGCGGCTGACGCGCGGTGGCGAAGAGGTGCGCGCCGAGACGCGGTCCCCCCACTTATTTGCATTGCGAGCAAGCTGCCTGAATATATTCGTTTTTACTGACTACGTCAGCGTATTGGCAAAACGCGGGCTTAACGCAACGGTTACGCCACATCGCTAACGCATTGTCGCAACGACGCATCCTGCGATTCGTTTACTAGGCGTATATAACGGTTGGTCCCGTGTTCCTTATGATGGGGCGAGGGTGGAGTTGCGTAGTTTGATGGAGAAATGGTAATCGCTGAATAATGTTTCCCCGCGTAACCGATGCAGGAGCCTTGTGCCTCTTTCTTTTGGCCCTCGAGACCTTGGGCTGTTTGCAAAGAAAAGCAAGGTTTGCCGAACGCTATCATCGTTTTTGTTAATTACGTTGCTGCCGTGGACAAGGACTATTTTTCTCTATAACGCGCTGTGTTCGGTAAAACGTCTAGAATGATGGAAAACGCGTGCACACTACTACCGTGGGTAACCCGGTGTCCCGAACTATTGTAGGCCCCTTTCCGTTCCTCCGCATCATCCGGTCGGAAGTGTGCAAGACAGGCCTCGCCTATATATCCTCGGAGCGGATGTTCCGTCTAGCCCGTCCTCCTGTGTATTGCTATCATCGGCGCCGTATACCAAAGTGCGATCAGGCCTGCGCGGCGTGCAAACTGTCCGGAAAATCGCGCTACGAAGTTCCGTTTTTTGACATTGCTTACCACTGACAAATCTCTCGCAAGCTTACCACTCTTGAATGCCGTGAGGTTATCGATTATAAGCTGATTTACGATAATAGCTAGCTGCAGGTCGCAAGGTCGCGTTGGGCGCGTACTTCGATGGAGGCGAAATATCAAACGATGTCAGCACACGCTAAGTAACTCCAAGGGATCTCCACTCATACACAGGCCTCGACTACGTCACGGCGCATAGTGGGCGTGGCACACTGGGTCGTAAAACCCAACATACCAGATTCTGTCGGTATAAGGCCTATCGTGGTCTAGTCTTAGTGCATATGTCCTGATTTGTCCCAAATATAAATGGGCGCACTACCGTTTAGCTTGCTTTCTGGTGAAGTCGGTCATAGTGTGAGTTGGAGTCCGTCTTGTAAACGGGTTCGGGTGGCATGCACATATATATACGCAGCATCAAGGTGCGGATGCCGTCGGTCTCTTGGATACGTGGCGTGTTTTTGCGATTTACCGTTTTTTTTCTCTGACTGGCAAACGCAGCACAGGCATCTTTATGTACTCGTTTAGGAAAACTTCTCAGCCGGAGCCTATAGCGTTCTCGTTTTCCTCTGCTTCGCCTATAATGTATCGCTGTCACACTGGTTCCGTCGTCCAAGAGCGGATGTACGGGTGTCACCCGGAGAGGCCAGTTGGGGTTCGGGGAATGGAGGTTCCTATTTCTACAATATATTCGTCTCTCAGCACAGCTGGCTTCAAAGTTTCAAGTCAAAAGAAAGGGACGGATAAAGCGGACAGCAAACGGGTGGAATATATGCAACCATGCCGGTTGCCGTTAGCCGAACTTCAGAATGACCGCGAGGCCACTGAAGCAGGGATATCTATATCGCTGCTATCTATTGAGACACGATGTCGTGAGAGGTTTAAGCATCGTCAGCCTCTCCAGTAGCCCTAAAATTAAACCGGCACGTTGCAGATACGGACTTTCGGCTGCCGCGGAAGATGCACAGTTACTTCAATTTTTAATAACTACACTACTGCCACTTTCATTCGTCAATGTATCTGGCTGGCAATATCCAAAATCGGGCGCGCCGTGGAATGCGGGTTTCAGTGAGTTGTATGCCTCCACTCACTAGATTCGTGACCTAGTAGAATAAATGAAGTGGATGTGTGCTTCGTTGCTTGATAATTGCAGGCCGAACGTGTCTGGCATTACAGGAAACTGTTTGAAAGCCACGTCAGTACCCATGCTATCTCGCTCGCGGATAATTTTCGCAGTTGACAGTATGTAGCGGTGACAGCCCACGACCTGCCATTGTTCTGCCCACTGTAGTGGTCCGACAATGGGCGGAGTGGAGGGCCATGTGTCAACAAAGTTGACAAACAACCCGCGGAAGTTTCAAGGCTCGAAGCGTGGTGCACCTTATTTATGCTCCGTTTCGCAAACTGTTGGCCGCCCTACAACAGTTGAGGGCGTCCCCCGCCCATATTATATCATATCCCTCTGGTTAACTTGGGCCTAGCTGTGCCATATCCGCATTCAATTGATCCCCGCAACCTTCCTAATCTCATGCGCCCGCGCAACTTTCTGCCGCCCCCTGCTACGCTTGCCTCTTCTTGAAATTCAATTCAATTAGTTCACTGTAATTCAATCAATCATTCATTCATTATTTATCTATTTATTGCATATCTTGCAAAATACAAACAAAATTGATGGACCCATAGCCACTGGCTAGTAACGGGTCCATAATCAACTTAGGATACAAAATAAATGCAGCCCGTGAACAAATGAAACAAGAAATAAATTCCATAACACAGTAACTCATAACATTCATAGTTTATACAAAAAAATGAACATAAAGTCACTTATCATTCACAATATTTCTGAAAAAAGAACCTCTTAAAGCAGGAGTAAAATTTGTTACCGTAAGCGATCGTTGGTTACCCTCTCTCCGCACTGCATGTTCTGTCCATGCCTATTTCTCCTTCTTCATTTCCAATAGAATGTCATTAACTCTCAACTGTTCCCTGACCCCTTTGGCACGCTTCGTGTCTCGTAAAATTACACCTGTCATGTTTCGTTCCATAGCGCACTGCGTGGTCCCGAATTTAAGTTGAAATTCTTTTCGCTGTTCTCCACGTTTCCGCTCCATAGATGAGTCCTGGCAAGATTCAGCTTTTATATACTTTTCTCTTGAGGGGCATTGGTAACCTCCCATTCGAGGTTGCTGAACATTACTTCTATTTTCTGCATATCAATCTTTAGGCCTACGCTTCTGTTTCGGCTCTAATTTCTTTATGGAAAACTATATGGTTGCTGCGCAGACATTCTAGATATAAAGTTGCGATATTTTCAAATACGGCTTTTCTACACCCAAACTTCGCAATGACTGCGCGCCTGCTAAGGTCTCGGTTGAATCTCGTGCTTTCTCGTGATGTTTGTATATGGGTTGGTTACTATAAGTAGACGCTGGTTAATTATTTGGTTGAGACAATCACGGCTATCGACGACAGCGCACTTGCAATGAAGCCTGAATTTTGATATTGCGTTCCACTTTGAACACGTGCACCTGTAGTTGATGCAGAGGGAATTGCAGACCGTTCAGAGTTCTCCCTACTGGCCAGTACGATGGAGACCGTTGGCTAGTAACAAAGATTGGTTGCGCTTATTAACAGCATGGTTCTGAGTAGTTTAATGCAGTTATGTACCGTTCTATAGATCGTCGAGTTATTACCTATCGCTGCAGTTCTTTTGGTCAGTGGTGATGGTGAAAGGGGATAATGCATATCGCTTGTCTGCCGTTAGGGTATAGACACGCTTATCGAACCCTCTGCCTTAACTGAGACCGCTATTGGCTCGGCAGCTTCACGTTCAAACACACAGCAGTCGAGGCCGCTCACACAGGACGTGTATGTGTAGGTGCTGCTCCCGCATCCTCCCCGTTGCCACCAGCGTCGGTTCTGCGGCTACGTTTCAACCGCGGGGCGACGAATAGTTCCAGTACTGTGACAGCCGCAGTCGGCGCATCTGACGTCACCTACCCACCTGTGTAGTATGCATGCGTGCAATAGTCCCAGAATACATGTTGGTCGCAGCGGCTGAGCCCGTTTTAACCCGCGAAGGCTGCAATTGCCGAATGTAGACAGGACTTTTATTCTCTAAAATGAAGTAGGAGGTGAAGACCTCGAGAAAACTGCTAGAGGAGTTACCGGCGGTTTCACATGGTACCAAAAATCAGTCTTTATTCTAGCGAACATGTGTGGCCTTGCATGCTTCACCGCGCTCACTACAATGTGACAGGATATATCTCTCATACTTGGTACTTGCAGCTTAATAAACTTTTGCTTCTGGCTGCACGTTGTTTCTAAAGCGAAGTATTAAATGTCACCAAAGTAGTTTTGTGAGGCTCGAGGATACGTTGATACTCGCCAGATTTAATGCCCTCGCGCAACGTTATTCATGCAAAGTGCATTCCTTTCTTGCAGGCGTCGCGTAGGGTTCCGTATATTTGGCGTATAGTGTTATTATCATAGTGCAGACAATTGGGATAACTTAAGCTGTTGCTATGTCTCATCGTGGGTACGTGTTATCGCGAACAGACAAGAGTATACTCCGCACTCACGGCACTAGTTTGCGTGCGTCCAGCCTTCCTGCATTCCACCCTTGCGTGCGTCATTAGAGATGTCGCTGTATACGCTGGAAGAGAAGCAATAAACGACGCACAGGCCTGTTGCTAGTAGTGCGATTTACTAATTGAACTCATTTCGATGGCAGTGTCGCCTCCTTCCTCCATGGCGCCTAAGTCGGGCGACGGCCGACAGCCACAACCGCAGGTTGAGAGCTGAGGTAGGGATAGATGTATGGTACTGCCGAAGGAAAGACGCTTCCACTCAGTCGAGCTGTCATGGAAGTATTGAAGAAGCCCGAATATTGGATGGCTATCCGCAGATTTCTCTTCTTATTCTTGCTTGTTTCACCGAGGAGTTTTAGCAGCTGGGACGTCGCCTTCGCGCAGAGAAAAAGTAAAGAAGCTTTCGCACAACCGTAAAGGAACTCGAGAAATGTTCTGTGCACGAAAAACCACCGTTTTCAATTGCAACATTGCACAGGCGACAGTGGTTGACACAGCGATCGAAGCGTAGAAAAAGAAACGGGAAACTAGAAGAAAAAAAAAGCATAAAAGTTAGGAAACACTAAATAAAGTATGTGAAATCAAGAGCAAAACAGCGCGAGAAAGCGCTTCGCGGCCTTTTGCTGGATATTAGAGAAGCCGTCTTTTTTTTCCCCCTGCTTCCTGCCAAAGCGTCTTGCGACGCGCGCATTGAGAGGCGACAGCTCGAGCGCATAGTGAGGCTGTCGTGACGAAAACCCCGTTGGACGGAGGCAACGGATGAAGGAATGGAGCGGGAGCTTTCATCCGCACTTAGGCTGCGGCGCGCTCGACGGCTACTGCTGTCTCTGAGCGCACGTGACACGTCGAGAGTGAACGCGGTTTTGATTCGCGTTTAATTTTGTTTGCCTTTTTTTTTTTTTTTTGCTTTAGTCTGCACAGAGTGAGCGCGTGCAAACCAAGGACGCCCCGCGCTTAGAGGCACATCTGCATGCCCAGGGTGAATCAACCCGCCTACCTTCCATGAGTCACGCGCCGTCTTCCACTTGGCTGCCGGATTGATTTCAGCTGCATGCCTTAGCAGCTGCGTTACCAAGAAAGAGCTTGGCGTTCTTCTGCTGCTCGGCTGTTTATTCATCCTTTTTCTTTGGTGCTGCTTCTGGTGTGAATAATAAGGCAATGTTGTCATGAAGTTTAAGCAGAAGGGATATACTGAGGGCTTGGCGACGGCTGGTGATTCGATGCGCTTATCTAGGCAGTGGCCTGGTAATTTGTACATCAGCCTGATATAATGGAGACTCCGGGTTCTGTTCATACCAGCGTCAGGCGCCCATTGGTTTTTCGGTGCGAAATATGGCTTTCCTTTGTTCTAGTGCTCCGGCTCTATAGAGTTAAATGCTTGAGAATAGGAGTGTTTGACTCCAGTTCTTTAGCACCAAGAAACAAGTTAGTCCTGCCGCATCCTTGGCTGATACTGCACGACCTCTGGCATGTGAATCAAATCATATTCTTGCTACGTTGAACAATCTGTCACGTGCATGCGTCATCTGCGCGCGATGACGTAGCAGGCGAGGGCGTCTGAAACGAGATGCGCTGGTTGAATCGAATTTCGAGAGAAAACTGCGGCAGCACCGTGCATGTGTGCAATCCGTTTGAACATGGCGGGTATTGGATTACCTCTGCGATCTCTATCTTCGCATTTTTTGGGGCCTACAGAAATTAGTACGCGGGAGAAGAAATGCTAACGCTCTTCTGTGAAGCCACGTTGGTGTTTAATCGATCAACTGCCCCAATCATTCCAGGTCCTGTAACGTACGATTCGGTCTTTAGGGGATAGGGATGCGCGGGAAGATTTGCGCTTCTGAATATGTGCGGATATCATGCATTGGAGCAGAAATACTTCTCCGCCTTTTTTAATCAATGTGAGGTAATAGTGCATGCCGCCAGGTATGTGATAATGCATTGCGAAATGTAACCTCAGATTGAAACTAGCCAATTCAAATTTGGGCTGGCAATGGTGCAATCATAGGAAGGCGAAGGAATTTCGTTCTTTTTTTCTGTTGAATTATTTTGTTCACCTCTGTTCTTGTGGACAGTCAGTAAATTTTTATACATTAATGATAATCATAGATTACTAACTTTGTTACCCTAAGCGACCATCGGTTATCCTCTCTTCGCCCTACATGTCGTGCCCATGCCCATTTCTTCTTCTTAATTTCCGCTAGAATGTCGGTAACTTGAGTTATTTCTCTGACCCACTCTGCACGCTTCCTATCTCCTAATGTTACCCCTACGATTTTTCGTTCCATAGCCCTCTGGGTTGCCCTCAACTTAAGTACTTAGGGTAACAAATTGGATTCCAAGGGAAGGAAAACATAGCAGGGGCCGGCAGAAAGTTAGGTGGGCGGATGAGGTTAAGAAGTTCGCGGGGGTCAAGTGGATGCAGCTAGCACAGGACCGGGTTAAGTGGAGAAATATGGGAGAGGCCTTCGTCCTGCACTGGGTATAGTCAGGCTGATGATGATGATGACTAACTTCGTCAGTAACACATAGATCGTTCTTAACAATTGTAACTTTTCTGCCATTAATGCAAAGTAGACAACTCTATAGCATAGAAATACGGGAACACCATTACTTACTTTCCAGGTTTTCGTTGTCTGTGCATAGAGTTAACCCGCACGGGGCGTGGTCCTTCGCGTCTTGCCCCATTTACCGTCGCCGGTTGCGCGTTATCTAATCGTAAAAGGATCAGAGCTCAGTCGGCAAGATTTGTTTGCGTTTCGCTCAACTCCGTGTTCTACGAGTCTGCGTGCATAGGCCGTACGCCGATAAGTACAATGATCGCGAGCCAGATGGCGTCGTGGGCGGTTGTTCCGTCAAATGGCATCTGACAGCTGGCCGGCGAAATTCAGACGCGGAAGGCTGGGGAAACACAAACGCGGAACTTTCTCATCTCTCTAGAATGCCTTTTTTTTTTTTTTTTTTTTTTTGTATCAGGAGAAGACGGAAGCAGACTGCCATTGTTTCCTTGGTCGCGGCGATGTGTCGCCACGAAGTGACAATAAGTCTGACGGGGAAATATCCTACGCCGCGTATCGCACTCGTATCGTTCCTTCGTCCTTCGGACAAGTTCTTCGTGCTTGTGTTTGCAGTATTTTTTTTTTTTTTTACATTCCTTTTCTTACCAACGGATTCAGATTCCCGGTGGTGGTGATCGCACCGAGGGAACGGAGGATTCCGCGATAGCTTACTATAGTGGACGGCAGTGGATTTTAGCCTCAAAGCAGTACAACAAAAACGTTAACCTCGTTGTAATACATGGAGTTGTAAAAAAAAAAAAAAAAAAACTCATTTTCTTCGACACCTGTATTTAATTTTTTTTTTAATTTATCTTTGTTGTGAGTAAAATGTAACTGTTTATTCTAGTTAGTATGCGGTAATCAGTCGCTGTAAGTTAATTTCATTTTCAACTTATCCTCTGTCTCTCATCGATGACGAAGCAGAACAGTTATCCTGATAAAGGTTGGAATGAAGGTTCATTCTTGGTGGCCGGTATTGTTTCTGGGCTTCTCAGAAAGCCGTCAAAGAGCTACAGAAGACCGCGCGGGCCCAATTGCTCCTATTGCATTCTGCGTCGAATCTACAGCAGTTCTTTCCCTCCAATGAATGAACCTTCATTGAACTTCATTCATTAATTAATTAATTCATTCATTCATTCAAGAATGAACCTTCAAGCAACGTAGCCCGTGTGCTGTGCGATGTCAGTGCACGTTAAAGAACCCCAGGTGGTCGAAATTGCTCCGTAGCCCTCCACTACGGCGTCTCTCATAGCCTGAGTCACTTTGGGACGTTAAACCCCACAAACCAAACCAAACCAAACCATCTTTCCCTCCTAAGCATGCACAGCGAAGTATGGAATCAAAAACAAGGGCGATATCAGAAAACGGAAAGAAAAGTTTGTTTCTTCGGAAGCAGCAATAAATGGTAGCTTAGCTGAAATAAAAACAAGGAAGTGAACATGGGGGGAGCGTGACACTGAAGTCTGAGAACATTCACTCTGTGTTCCGTTAGTGTGAAAGGGCGAATTCGAAAGCAAGGAAACCGCATCCGGCGGCAGCTGAGGCTCATGTGGCCTGATGAGATAGGAGGTCTTCACGGCTATGGCGGCAGCGGCAGGCGCAAGCCGAGCTTGCTTGGAGATCAGTGGGTGGGTCCTCATTGTCGGGCACAAAACTGGGCTAATGAGGAGACAAACAGCGAACAGTGCCCGTTGTAATTGACGTCCTTCATGGAGCCTCTTCGTGACGTCGTTGAATGGAAGCGATTCGAGCTAGATGATATCCTTCGGTGGGGCGATGATTTAGAACTTGCGTAACTCAGGCCGCGGTGCGGCTGTTTGCCAGCTGGCAATCCCGAGCTTATCGCGCTATTGGCGTGCAGAGCTCTGCGCGTCTCTGCTGACGCTGCTTGGTACCTGTTCAGATCCACAGGCATTATAGTCGGATACAACATAAGTTTACAGTAACCTACACGGACAATTCTTCCACGACAGAAAGTAGTCTGTTCTTATTGCTTGTCAGGTTATCGCATATAAAAAGCTAACTTCCAGAGCAAATTAAAAGCGCAAGAATTTCGGTGCGACTGGTTTGTTTGGTATTTTTAACTATTAAAAACTGATTCTCTTTACTGTTTAGCTGAGCAATGCACAAGCTCTGCGCGACTGGCCTACTTAGAAGCTGCTGATATTTAAAAAAAACGTTGTATCTTAGTATAGTGCGGATTTAATGGCTCATAAGGACTAGTATTGGTCATGTTTTGCAAAATGCCGTTTCACACGGCGCGTTGAGTTCGATCGAAGGTTATATTAGGTTACATTACGCATTGCGCTGATCACCATCGGCAGGCTGAACGGTTAATCTAAAATATATTGCTTATTTTCAGTAATCTATACCTTCTACGTGCAAGGAATTCGCTAACCTTTTCTCTGCCTAACTTTTATATACGAGCTCAATCATGTAATTAAGAGCTAGTAAGTTTTCTGTGGAAACCGTTTTTTTTTTTTTCCTTTTAATTTGGTTAACATTGTCAAAACAAACTCTGGATACTTGGATTCTGACTTGTATTCCGACTCACTACCATTCAAAATGCCCCGCCGGGGTGGTGCAGTGGTAAGACGCCCGACTACTGCCCGGAATACACGGGTTCGAACCCGACCTCGGCGGCTGCGTTTCGATGGAGGCGAAACGAAGAGGCGTCCCTGTGCTGTGCGATGTCACCGCACGTTAATGATCCCCAGGTGGTCGAAATTACTCCGTAGCCCTCCACTACGGCTCCCATTTCTCTTTCCACTTTCACTCCCACCTTCATCCCTTCCCTTACGGCGCTGTTCAGGTGTCCACATAGCAAGTGTAACAGATACTGCGCCTTTCCCTTCCTGCGAACCAATTATTTCTACCATTCAAAATATATATCCGGTCCTGATGGTAGAAGAAACCCTGTAGACAACGCACCAGCACCTGCTTGTCAGATGCTTATACTATCACGGTGACGTATACGCTTGAGTGCCTTATATTAGTACAGTACAGCGCAAGCTCATTAAAGTAATCAAACAAATCATTAGAATCATTACCTTCGGCAATTAACGCGCAGGCTCTGCTGTGGAGGCTTAGTGGTTACGGCGTTCGACTGCTCATACCGAAGACGCGGGTTTGATTCTGGCTTCGACGGCCGCGTTTCAATGGATGCGTCGTACTGTGCGAGGTCAGCACACGTTAATATTTCGTGCGGGAAAAATTATCGCAACCCTCCACTGCGCAGCCTCTGATAACCGATTTCGCTTTGGGAAGGTAAACCTTCTAAATCAAAACAGTTAATGAGCAGTTTAATTAAAGATTGCATTGCTGCATACCTAATCCTAACTCGTTTGCTATGCGATAATTAAGGCAAGCGGATAAGCGGCTAACGCGATTAAGCCGCTCCCCTTGTGTCCCCACTGCGGTTGCTCAGTGTATGGTTAAGACGCTCGGCTACTGAAACCGTACGTCATACTTGAGTTCGAACCCGACAGCGGTGGCCGCGTTTCGATGAAGGAGAAATGCAGAGGCGTCCGTATGCTATGCAACCCCCAACGTAGTCGAAATTACCCTGTAGCCCTCCATTACAACACCCCTTTCTCTTTCCGCTTTCTCTCCCACCTTCTCCCTTTCCCTACGGCACGGCTGAAGTGTTCGGCGATAAGTTTGACAGATACTGCGCCATTCCATTCCTGTAAGCAAGCATAAATTTTGCATTTCTTCTGCTCTCCCCGCCGGGGTGGTGCAGTGGTAAGACGCCCGACTACTGTGCCGGAGTACCCGGGTTCGAACCCGACCTCGGCGGCTGCGTTTCGATGGAGGCGAAACGAAGAGTCGTCGTGTGCTGTGCGATGTCAGCGCACGTTAAAGATCCCCAGGTGGTCGAAATTACTCCGTAGCCCTCCACTACGGCTCCTCTTTCTCTCTTTCCACTTTCACTCCCACCTTCCTCCCTTACGGCGCGGTTGAGGTGTCCACAGAAAAGAAGTGAGACAGTTACCGCGCCTTTCCCTTCCTATAAGTCAATCAATCAGTCAATGAAGTCAATCAATCAGGTGGCTCAGCTACAGAGCCAGTAGCAGGCCCGTGCATTTTCTTTTCCTTCTTCCTACAGCCACAACAGAGCGCCGCTTCCTGGCTGCAGCGCGGGTCCAGTTTTCGCTGCAGACGGAACTGCACGAGACGTCACACGCCACTTGAATGGCGTCAAGGCTTAACGGATCGGAAAAACCTATAGCGATGAGGCACCTGCTGCGCTCTGAATGCAGATTTGTGTTATTAACTCGGTACCATACAAACTCCGCGGCAGGTGACTTTCAAACCTCAAATACAAACTAATGTTCAACAACCGTTTCCAAGGAACTGCGTGAGTGGAATTAAGGTTTACAAAAAAGAAAGCGTAGACGTTAAGTTACTCTGGATGCACAGCCTTTGTCAAATGTTTAGAGCCCAGGGAGAGGTTTGCTTTTGGGTCATGACATCTGTCACGTTCTGCGTTCCCGGCATTGTTATCGTAGCGATCGAGTACAGGCGCGGATTTCGCGAACATTAACCGTGCCAACGAGACCTGATCGTTTTTGCAGGGCCGTGTGACTTAATTTTTAGCATATGTGTTCGAGTCACGTGCTTGCCTTGTGCCCAACAACTTTTCTTTCTGCGCCGGCTACAGACAAAGTTCAGAATAAATATGGGGAAGTTTCCGACGGGGCGGAGCCATAGCCATCTTCCCTATTTCTTGAAAGCCACTAATGCCAGCTAAGGAGTTGATGAAACATGTGTTAAAGTAGTTGTGGTGGTAAAATTGTATATGCTCATCTCACTGGCGGTTCTCACATCTCACAGAGGTTCTCTGGTCGAAGGCATTGCTCAAGCATAAGCAGCCTCCTCTGCCTATCTGGTGAGCCTGACTCATGGTCAGGACTGAACGGAGAGATCTGCCATTGCTCTTCATTTCTAATGATTTGACTCGCGGGCACCCGCTTAAGATAGGGCCAAATTACGCGATATATGTTCACTATGTGGGAGCAAAACTTACATTTATCGCTTTATAGAGATGAACAGATGCAACGCGTATATTTTATTGGCTTACATTTAGTTTGGAGTGACTTCCAGAATACCTCTAAACTTTTTGTGATCAATTTGTGTGTCGGTGGATACTTTTTACGCAGAGACTTAAAGTGCGCAGTGATCGCGTGGTATGTAACCACGTGGCATCCCTAACCGAAAAGGGCATGTCAGTAGCGGGGCGATGATGAGGGTGTGCATATCGAGGACACGGTGATCGATGGCCGCCGCGCGGCTTAGGAAACCTCGGGCTTTATGGTCGTAGTTTTTTTACAGCCCAGTCTCGCGCCGTTTTAGGCTGTTCGTTTTCTTGGCCTCGCGCTCTCAGGTCTCCAGGAACGGCGCGCTTATTCGCAGGGCCCTAAAAATGCGGATTGCTCGAGGGTCTCGTGCGAGATCCCCGTGAAGTCACGTCGCCAGCGCGCCTTGCGCAACGACGCACTTGTCACTGTATCCCTCTGCTGGGCGGCGGTCGAGAGCCCCGTATCAGGGCCCCTCCTTGCGGCGCTTTGCCCCCGTCGTCATCTCGAGTACGTGGCTGTTTCAGATAGTGGCAGATCCCAGTGGCCTCTGTCGAGTGTGGCCGCCTCCACTCGAGCCTGCGGATAAGGACAGGAGGGGGGACGCGCAGAGGATGGTTCGTCGTTGAAGGAAAACTTTTCGGCCAAGCAAACAAATATTTCTAGAAGCGCTCCCTATAAAAGTTGCCTCATTGCTCGCTGGACTGACGTGCATTGCATACGGCGCAAGACTCGGTGCTGGATGCATCTTTCCCGCAACGGGTCAAACATTTTCGACGTTTGAGTGAGCCCCCTGTACCCCCCGCCGGGGTGGCGCAGTGGTGCATGGCAACACTCTCATGCAAGGCGTCGCAACACTCCAGCTTGACCTAGAGAAAGCTTTCGACAAGCTGCCGCATGATGTCTTGTTATCAGTTTTAGAGCATGCAAATGTGAGCTCAGTTATTCGCAAAGGAGTCGCAATGGCGTACAGAGGGTGCACGACGCGCCTGACAGCAAATAAGAAGGTGGGGGAGCGCATCCAAGTGCAACGCTCTGTGCGTCAAGGTTGCCTCCTGTCACCATTGTTTTTCTACTTGTATATTGAACCATTTTGTCTGAGCATTATCGAGAGCAGCAGTATCCGAGGTTTTCGTTTGCATGCAGCAGAGGTCCGCATATTTGCGTATGCCGATGACATTGCCGTCTTCTGTACCGACTACGAAAGCATTCGCAGTGTTGTCAAATTGTTGAAGGACTTTTGTTCGTGAGTGGTAGTGCGGTGAACTGGAATAAGTGTCTGGGTTTCTAGCATGCAGAGTGGCACACAACCCCTGCGAATTTCGTGAGCATGCCTTGGGTAACAACCCCAGTGAAGTATTTAGGAGTGCCACTGGAAAACTACCGAGACAATGTGTCATAATGGAACCAGCAGGTTTTAGAAGTACGTGAGACGGCCGACAAACTAAAATGATTCGGTTTGTCTCTATTTGCACGTGCTACGATTTGTAATTTATTTCTTGTTACCAAGATATGGTACGTGTTACAAGTACTGCATTGTTCTCGTGTGAATGTGCAGAGATTTCACCGTGTGTTCGCCATGTTTGTGTGGGGAAGTACTTGGGAGCACACCCGCCGAACCAGATTGTTTCATCGCGTCCGCTCGGGAGGAGTTGGTTTTGGCGCATTTGTATTTGCGCCAAGTGGTTAACCGTTTTATTTTCTTTCGTGATACAAAGGACCCATTTTTACGAACTGTGTGTCAGGTTAGATTGAACAGAGTACTACCAAAGTTTGTTGCAAGTTCGGCGAGCATGCAAGGGAGGATTTTCGGAATCCTTAAAGAAGTGTACATGTCATGTCGTGTATTGCAAGCCCGATTTTCGTTTTAATATTTATCAACTGTGACGCGAAAGAAACTTTACAAGGACTTGTGCGATGTCTTTCTCCCCGTCCCATTGTACAGATCGTTGTACTGTGCAGGTCCATGGAAGTCAGTCCTTAAGCGAGTTAAAAATATGGCTGTACCAGGGGGAACAAAAACTTTTTGTTTTCAAACTCCATAGCAATACACTAGCAGTTAAAACTTATTTAGAAATGAAAGGTTTTTTTTTTTTTTTTTTGTACCTTGGGGAAATCACTGCTTCATGTGCCGCAAACCGGAAACTATCGAACACGTTTTCTTAGACTGTTGGGAAGCCTTTTTCTTCTGGGACATTCTGCAACGAACAATTAAAAAAGACCTACCCGTGGATGCATTCGGAATTCGATTTTTACCTATTGAAGATGATGATGGGCTACCGCTGGACATGATCATGTTATTGGGCCTGCACAGTATCTGGCGATCCAGAATGGCTTTCAGGCATGCAGACGTTGATGCGAGGAAAATACGGTAGTATTTTCTCGAATCCGTTCCGAGTTTTATTGAAGTTTTCAAGACACAAGACGAAGTGCCTGAAGTGGCTTCCGAGAATGGAAGTGTTGCTGCAAATGACTGATTTGTAATGGATCACGCAGCCCAAATCGCGTGGTTTTAACCCATGTAGTGTATTTGTCGCGTAATATTCGCTCTCTCTGTGTGTGTATGTGTGTGATGTTCTATATGTGTAAACTCTGCGAATAAATTAGGCAATAAAGAAAAAAAAAAGGGGTGGCGCAGTGGTTACGGCGCTTGACTACTGTTCCCAAGAACGCGGGATCGAATCCCGGCCTCGGCGGCCGCTTTTCGATGGAGGCGAAAAGCAAGACGTCCGTGTGCTATGCGATGTCAGTGCACATTAAAGAACCCTAGGTGGTCGAAATTTCCAGAGTCCTCCACTACAGCGTCTCATAGTCTGAGTTGCTTTGGGACATTAAACCCCACAAACCAAACTAAATCAAACCTTTCAAAAAGCTCTCTCCGGGCGTTACCATATTGCTTGCTGGAATCATCATCATCGTCGTCGTCGTCGTCGTCATCATCAGCTTGACTATCCCACTGCAGGGCGAAGGCCTCTCCGATATTTCTTCAATTAACCCGGTTCTGTGCTAGCTGCATCCACTTGACCCCTGCGAACTTCTTAACCTCATCCGCCCACCTAACTTTCTGCCCTCCCTTGCTACGCTTTTCCTTCTCTTGGAATCCCGTTTGTCGCCCTAAGCGACCATCGGTTATCCTCTGTTCGCACCACATGTCCTGCCCATGCTTATTTCTTCATCTTGATTTTCACTACAATGTCGGTAACTTGAGTTATTTCTCTGACCCACTCTGCACGCTTCCTATCTCTTAACGTTACCCCTACCATTTTTCGTTCCATAGCCCTCTGAGTTGTCCTCAACTTAAGAAGAACCCTCTTGGTTAGCCTCCACGTTTCAGCTTGCTGGAATAGGAGCTACCAAACAGTGGCTCTCGGCACCTACCCAATCACATCAGTCCAACACTTGCGAGGACGTGCGGAAAGGTCTGTAGATTGTACTGACAGGGGTTTCGCGGTCGTCCCGCAAGAGGTCGTTCTGTGTGCGTACATCGTAGGCCGCTTTGGCGATGCCATATGCGAGAAACATTCTTGAGTAGTCGAAGACCAATGTTTTCCGGGACGATGCGCAGGGGTGCTGGCACAGGCTTGCAAGATTTTCGGAGCTGTTTAAGCGTGGCAGGAGCCTGGCCTGGCTTCCAAGAACTTGAGAGCGTAACCTCCTCCGCGGTGGCCGGGTCACCGCACGTATGGTGTTGCATCGCTGTCGCTCCTAGGTCGAGAGCTTCGCATTCCGGACGCATTCCTTTTCCCGCGCGCCATCTGTCTCAGAAGAGATGTCGACTTTGACCTCCCTTGCGTCGGCTCGCACTGCTTGATAGCGCAACGCACTGGAGTGAGGCGGAAAATTATTATGGCTGAACCCAAAGTAAAAATGCAGTGATATATCTCAATGCTTTTAGTTAGTTATACCACCCACAGGCGACATTCACTTCCTTTGAGACCGTTAATTGTGAAAAAGAAAACAACTGCAACAATTATCCTTTTATCGTAACCATTAATGTATGAAACAATCTTGCTGGTCAACTGGTGACTCCGAGCTTCTTGTCATTACTTCAGACGCACTTGATAGGTTATTTCATAAATGATGTTTTACGTAATTTCATTTGTGCCCGCCGCAGTGGCGCTGTGGTTAGGGCGCTCGACTACTGTTCCCAAGGACGCGGGATCGAATCCCGGCCGCGGCGGTCGCTTTTTGATGGAGGCGAAAAGCAAGGCGCCCGTGTGCTGTGCGACGTCAGTGCAGGTTAAAGAACCCCAGGTGGTCGAAATTTCCGGAGTACTCCACTACGGCGTCTCTCATAGCCCAAGTCTCTTTTGGACGTTAAGCTCCACAAAATAAACCTAATTTAATTTGTTTTCTCTATTTCTTTTATCTGTTTTGTGCACAACGACACCATTGTGATATTGTATTGCAATACTGTAATTATGACTTTGACTTTTTTATTCTCCATCTTTTTGTTTCGTTTTTAATAAAAGACTGGAGTAAAAATAAAAACAAATACATGCTTTTCGAGCGCAACGACCATCAGTGCTCTTGTGTATGAATTACCACAGCCAGTAAATTCTCCAAAGTCTCACTGATGTATGCCACAGCTCGTGCAGGCTACGCCAAGGAGGAATGAGGGTGTGCGATGGCATACAAAAAAAAAAAAAAACTAATTTTGACGCGCTTTAGGATAGTTGTTGGCCCTATTATCTAAGAACGGTATTAATAATGCCGCTTGTGTACGTAACTGCCGCGATTCCCTTGTGACAATGGCAGTCTGCGGCTAGTGCACAGATTCGCTGCCTTGTCTCCGCGCTTGCCTTTCGATGTAAAAAAAAAAAAAAAAAAGAAAAGAATGGTCATTATGCGAAAAACCCCGGCATACTTACGTTTGGGTGCACGTAAATGAGTACCAGACGCTCGAAATGACTTTACGGATTTCCTCAACTGTGTTCTTCCAAGAATAATAGCATTTTCGTGCTCTCGTAGTAACGCGTTGATATGTTTATTCTGAAATTGCGGAGCTTTCATTTAAAACTCTTCCGTTACTGGACCTGGTGCACGGCGTATCGGCCGTTTCTGTCGGATGTTTACCAGCTTCGCGCTTTCAGCATCCGTAATCGGAGCGAACGCTTGTGCTCGAGTTGCCACATCGTCTTGAATTGAACGAGCGCCGACAGACTGTCAGTGTGCGCGCGGTCGAGGTCACGCTGTTGGGGCTACATCGCCCGGTGCCATTCATACGCCGAGGTGCATGGTCGGCATTCTCCATCCGCTCCGTCCTTGGACTAGATGAGGAGTGCAGAAGAGTGAATGACGGAGGCCTGTCATCTCGCTGTGTTGACTTTTCCCAAAAGCGCTCCGCACGAGACGCTGATGCGCGTCTGGAAAGCGTCGCATATGTTCTCGCTCGTCGCCTTTTAAGGCTGCAGTGGAGATCTCGTGATGGACACTTGACGCGGGGCTGCATTAGGCGGATGTTCTGGTTTCGTTTGGTTTGTTGGGTTTAACGTCCCAAAGCGACTCAGGCTATGGAGAGACGCCGTAGTGGAGGACTCCGGAAATTTCCACAACCTGTGGTTCTTTAACGTGCGCTGACATCGCACAGCACACGGGCGCCTCTTCGTTTCGCCTCCATCGAAACGGTCGCTTCGGGACTCCAAACACCAAAAACCGTGCCAAACCGCAAAATTCTAGCTTCGCTAAAACGTGAATATCTTAAGTGGTCTTCTTACTTTTCACATCGACAAATTTCCCGATCACTTTGTTCTCTCTCCGGCACCATCGAAAAGGCGGTAGTTGGCATATTCTACCATCATCTGGCATGCTGCTGTTCTTTGATTATATTCAGAAATTGTTCGCGTAATTTTTTAGCTCTTGAATTCTTTCTGCACACAACTTCCTTTCATGTATCACGAGTTATCTTGCAGTTTGTCCATCAGGTTAATCTGGCTTGAAACTTTACAAAAAGATATTTTGAGTTTTTTCCCTTGGTGTTTTCTTGTTCTTACTCTGGTGGTTGTAGTGAAACATTTATTGATTCATGAGCCTTATAATCAAAGCCTATCCTGGTGGATCGGCTCGATATCATTCCGGAAGCTTGTAGCTCTCAGCGACTCTTAGAGCCGAGTCCACCAGCTGCTGTTGTGCAGCCGGATCCGAGCTGGACGCCGCGATCTCCCATCGCTCTATATCTGTTGGTTGTCATGCGGAGGGCGACTGCAGCTGAGAGCAAAGGTAGAGGATATTGGTGAAAGTCTGTTCTGGGTGCCCTTCAGAGGATGCATACACGGGGGAAAAGGTCAAAGCAATCCGCGTTGTGTATGGACCTTTGGCCACTCAGCCACCTCATTTAAATACGTACCTGATTCATTAGTGCATTTGAAGTATTATCCCTCCTCCAATTTCATTCTCCTGGTGAATACGCAGTTTTCGGCAGTTGCAACACATATCATACAGATAAGAATAAGAATAAGAATAATGTTTATTTAACATCTTGAGGATGTTGGGTGCGCCGGCAAAAAGCCAGTAGAAAGGCTTGACGAGGCCGACGCACCCCACAGAGGCATTGCAGTGGTACATAGCATAATATCATTTTTAGAAACAAGAACAAACATAAAACAATCGATTTTTCATTATTTATACATTCGTTCATACTGTTTATTTAATTCATGTGGGAGAGTGTAGCTCAGCATTTGGTAACCATAATTTGTTCGGATCTTAGGTACAAGCCATTTGGGTGTCGTTCGTGTAGTGTATATGGACTCTTTGCGTTGCAATCCTGACAGTTTTATTACCAGGCAGTTGTTATTGTGAACCCCGAACAATGCTTTACGAAATACCGCAGGATATAAACTCTGAAGGTATCATAAGCTACAGGCGCAGATATTAGTAAACGGAGCACGCTTTTCTGATCAAATTAAAATCACGCTTCCTGCACTGCAGATAAGAAAACAGTATTTGTCCGAGTAAAAAGGCACAGGCGTCTACTGCCGGTTCGCGCATACCAAGACTGCCCGTTGCACTTATGCAACGCGTGAAAAATGTTACAAGGAAATAGCGTGCTCCGTTCACTTTTGTCCACACCGGTGCGTATAATCGGTCACACAAACCCGAGCTGTGTGAGTTGACATAGGCTTTTGCGGTGTAGAATTCCCCGCCTAAGTTAGCATTTATGTAGCTGTGGATGGATGCTGACAAACCTTTGTGGCCTGTGTGGGGAAGTTGATTCCATAGAACATTTTGTTCTCTCTTTCCGGTGGTGGTGGTGGTGGTGGTTAAAACATTTATAAATATAAAACATTTATAAATATAAAAAACATTTATAAATATAAAACATTTTTGCACTTCGGAGAAAGACTTGTCTAGAGATCCCTATCAAGTTTAGGGCTCCCCCTGTCACCACCGGTTTACTATTGTTCCTCCACCACACCTTGGCCAAACCCCGCTCCCCTCATCAGCTATTTGATACATCTACGTTTACAGAGGCCAACAATAAAAAGCACCGTTAGAGGACCCGCCTGGGTGGCGCAGTGGTTACGGGGCTCGACTACTGTTCCCAATGCCGCGGGATTGAATCCCGGCCTTGGCGGCCGCTTTTAGATGGAGGCGAAAAGCAAGGAATCCGTGTGCTGTGCTGTCATTGCACGTTAAAGAACCCCAGGTGGTCGAAATTTCCGGAGTCCTCCACTACGGCGTCTCTCATAGCCTGAGTCGCTTTGGGATGTTAAACCCCACAAAGCAAAGCAAAGCAAAGCAAAGCACCTCAAGAGCAACGGGCTATTGAGCCGAGGATCCAAGACGCCAGCGTTTACAGCGCAGGTTCGATGGGTCTACTGGATTATTGGCTATGACAATGAAAGGAGGAGGAGTACAAAACTTTTCTTAATTAAAATTAAGGCAGGCACATCCCAAAAGCACCCCTTAGTCCAGGAGCTCTCTGGCTGTTCCGTCTAGCTTGGCCCGCTCGACCAGTTGTAGCTGACCTGATCTGATAGCAATGAAAGCGGGGCCAAAGAGATCGCTATCTGCTGTTGGGCAATCCATATTAAGGCACACGCGTCTGTGGTTGCGCACACTTGAATATGGCACATACCTACAAGGGGGATTGGCCATGGGGATTGTAGGCCCGAGATTGCATACTGCAAAAATGAGATTGGAAATTTGAAATTTATGAGTATCGAAAGGAGAGGAAGATGAAGTCGGACCACTGACGACACCGAACCCTGGCCAGTTTTAGAGCACAACGACAATCGCCCTTCGTGGATATATGGGTCATTAACCAAGGAAGAAGAAGATCGATCAAAATTTTGCCTGGCGTGCCGGGGTGACCGCCGCGACAGGCGTGTCGTCGTTGGCGGCGAGGTGGTCGCCCATTGGCGGCCGCCGCCGTAATGGCGACGTCACCGTCCTCGGTGGAGGAGCAAAGCGAGCTTACCTGCGGGGAGCTTCAGCTGTGGCCTCCGGAGAACGTCGCCGCGACCAGGTTACACCGGGAACTGGTCAGTAAGCGCCGGCGAATTTTTGTCTTGGGGGTCATTGGTTGGACCACTGCACTGCAGGCAGGGCCGCACTCTTAGCACTGGTTTCTCTACACGACCTCAGCTCATATCTTGCCTCCCTAAATGGTTAGCTTGATCGTGAGGTTCGGGTTTTAGTTATCGTGGATACTGGGATCACTCGGTTCTCATGCTTGAAGGGGAGCCGTGGCTCGGCCTTTACGCCTTCGCTCTGTGCGTACGTGCCATTAAATTACTCATCGCGTGACCGGAAACACATCGAAGTAATAATAACAATAATAATAATAGATAATAATTAGTCGGCCACTTGCCAAATACGACGGTTGCAGCACGTCACAGTTGTCAGTGTGCTGAAATTATTTACCGCGTTCCATAATTGAAACTCTCAGTCGTGCTATGTGCGGTAGTAGACGCCAATGACCTTTACCTTGGACAAATATTGTTCTCTTATCTCTAGTGCAGGAGGCGCGATTTTAATTGCAGTGGAAAAAGTACTCCGGTTACTTATGTTCGCACTTGCAGCTAGCGCAGATGCGCTCTGTGTGTGTACGTGTTTTCTGCCTCTGTCCGTGTTTTTTTCGCGCAGTTTAATCATGAACGACAAGCACCAACTAGCCCGCCAGAAAGCCCTTCTTATATTGCACCTAGCAGGTAAAGTGTTCGAGGTGTAAGCTTCGGTGGGCCCGTAGCTCATAAAACTTGCATGTTATCGACCTGCGCAGTGTTATAGATCTTACATACGTGACAAAATTTGATTGTAAACATTCAGTACAACTTTCTTTTCTTTTTTAGAGTCGTGCGCGTCGACTAGCATGGTAGGGCTTCTCTCGGTGTTAATTGATACTTTTTTTTTTCTGGTAGATATCGCGGTAACACTCAGAATGTTTATACCGCGTTTTTATATACAAATTCTAGTTTATGATATAAAGGTTTCTACCAGCGCCGAAAGAAAGATTTATATCATAAGCCAGCAGTTCAGAGCTCCGTCGTCACACTGAAAAATGTGCCGTCGTTTGTGACAAGAGGGACAAAAAAAAAAAAAAAAAGGCGAGACGGGGAAGCAATCCAAGTTGACCAACATGGAGACAATGCTATATAACGACGCGTAGACGGCCGTGTCGTAGCAGTTCTCATGTGGCACCAACAGCGTGAGTTGAAACTGCAACAGAGACGCGCTATTGTTTGGTGGAATGGGGCAGGGTGTGAGGGGGATTCTCCTACTTTCGCGGCTTTACAGCCGTGCGGAATCAAAGGAAAATGCGGCTTCATTGTTCGGGGTCCGACGGAGCCGTCATTCTCTTCCCGGGGTGAAACGTTATCTGGGACGGCGTTCCTTCCCCGTCTTTTTGTTTTACTGTCTGGTTTGTTTATTTTTGGCAATATTTGGTCCGTTCTTCCTGCAGCTGTCGGCATACCGACATCGACGCCTGTCTTTGCGTTTTGTGCGAAATCTGTTCTGCCTAGGAAATTTGGCTTTGTACGAATGCGTGCCGCTGGGTGTAATAATTTGCGAAGTTGATTGTCTTGCTGCTCTTTTTTTTTTTCTTGCTCGCGCGAGCGCTTGTATTTTGTGGTGTTTTCGCGTGCCTTACCGGATACAGGAGAAATACATGTTTGTAGGCGCGGGGCTGTTCATGGGATCTGAATGAGGTATACCATTTGATCCAGCATTGTCAGGGCTCAGTATTTGGTAAATGAACGTCACACGGCAGGAAATAAGCTTCTGACAATACAGCATGTAACACAAGCGAACTCTTATCGAGATAGCGCAGCACAAGACAACTTGCAATACTCGAGACAACTCCTATCAGAACAGGACAATATGGCTGGCAATAGCACGGAACACGTAAGGAAGTTCCTGCCTAAACGACTGATACGAAACGACGCACGATGTCACAATAGGCCGCAACGCCAGTCATGTGATCGAACTTGCTGAAATTAAAATATGTTCCATGTACTGTTCTCGAGTCTGTCTAAAGTGCCCTCTTTCACTGCGTGTACAAGGTACTCTAGTCACCGCGGTCATCCCTTTTATGTCCTGCTCTAGGCTGGGTTTTGTTAACAGCGCATGTTCGACAAACGCGCATTTACTTTTATGATCGCCATTGTAAACCGCAGCGCTTATTTCCGCCTGCGCGAAGACTCTTCCATTTTTTTTTTTTTTGCTTTCAGTACTGTCGTTTTATGCGTAAAGAAAAGTGACGTAACAGTTCAGCGACGTGGCTACAGACGTCCCCAACTTTTTCGTCCTGTTTCCAGCGCTTTCCGGCGGCACCTGTACGTGCACCTGCTTCCTGCTGCAAGCTGCTTGCAGCTGTTTCTGAATCCGCTTGATTTGATCCACTTCGAATACAAAGGCCACGGAGGCAGACGGGTTCGGGCGTGACTTGTTATGCACAGCGGCCGGCTGTCGAATATTGCCGGGCGGCGTGTACACTTGAACCCGAGCGCCAAAATTTTCAACTAGCGGTCGCTTGTTAAATCAGAAACGCCGTCTGCTCCCCGTGAATGGATTGCAAGTTTTTAATAATTTGACATAATCGTAATGTGTGTCTAGATGCGGTTGGCGGAAGGTTTTTTTTTTTTTTTTTTAAATTAGCTGAGCAATATCCACTACGTCGTCGTCAGCGAAGCCGCTTTCAGGGAAATTCCGTGGCGTCTCTCAAATATGTCTAAGCCTAATGCTTTCGTGCCTAGAGCTTTTTTACCAGAACAATTTGTGAAAACCGCTTCAAATATAGCTTCAGTATGTATCTTTCGGGTGCTTATGAATTGAAAAGAGGTTAATAAAATGTATCTGCTATTGCCGCCATTATCTTTTGAAAAATGGCATCCTTTGTGTTTTATTTTTCCTCCTAATTATTTATACGTCTGTTATGTTTAAATGTTTGTTGCTGCATCTCTCTTCGGGTAATTTTATTTGCGAATTGCATCTGTGCATATGTCAACAATCCTGAAGTTTGCGGCTTAGACGCAGTTTCCTTTAATGGCCACAGGCGCCGCCACTATCCGTAAACACACAAATTTTGACCAGTCAGAGTCTCCGTTTTTTTATACATCGGCCGTATGGAAAGTTTCGCAACTGTGTTGTATTGAAGAGCTGTGGTCCTGCCTCAAGTGCTACCTTGTTGTCCCGCAAACTTCCAATATCACCTGCTTTGAGTGCAGGTACGTTAGAGCTCTCTTTGCTTGCCTTGCTCGTGCTCATTCCTGCTTGATATCAGTTAGCATATATTCGCTTTGCGTTTAGCATATATTTGCTCCGTGTTTAAAAGCGAAATATGGTGGCGTTGCAACAGCATCAAAACTCTTACCACGGTCTCTTCACAGCTTCGGCTTTGTAAGAGAATCCGGTGTAGACCTGAAGGAGGTACTCGCGGTGTCTCTTGCGGCAGCATCTTGCTTCGCCGCTTCGGCGGACTTGACTGCTGCTACGCGTGCCTATTCTTTCAATCGTTTATTCGCTAAAGCTACCTTAGCTGTGGCCTCTATAGCCGCCTTATACTGGTGTCATCGCTGACTTACTTACCAATGAAACAAGTTGTCTGCGTAATCCAAGTGGGGTGCTGTCAGCGTCCCCGGCAATGCTCATTTCGTGGTAATACGATCCATTGAGTCAATTCGCAAGACAGTCTTACTTAACCTGGTGATACCATTCGAAGGGGTTCTCTGTTTACTGGATGTAAGCTGCCCCAGCTGTTTTCGCGTCGAGACATGCGGCCCTCTATGTCCTTCAGTCATGGAATGTTCCTTGGTCATTACAATGAGAGTAAATTTCCGGTGAATAGTCAGTGTGGAAACGTCTGAAAATAAAGGGATAACCAGCCCCAATTAAAGCATTGTATGGGCTCGGGCCAGTATATTAGCTGTTTCGTCCGGCCTGGACCGGGCCCAGACCAGAAGTCACTGGGCCAGGCCGATACCGGGCTTAGTTGCAGGCCCGGGCTTTGTTTGGGCCCGTGCATAATAGGTCGATGTCCAGCTTTTGGTTCGCTATTGCAGACTGAAGGCCACTTGGGGCGTTACAGCCGCGAGAATGAAATAAAGCTTTGCTGTGCGCTGTAAATGAAGTTAAGTTTTTCAATTCACCGTGTTGTTGCAGTGGGTAGGGCGCTCGACTACTCTGCCCAAGGATGCGGGATCGAAGCCATGCCGTTGCGGCCGCTTTGCTTTGCGATGTCGGTGCACGTTAAAGAACCCCAAGTGGTCGAAATTTGCGGAGTCCTCCACTACGGCGTCTTCATTGCCTGGTTCGCTTTGGGACGTTAAACACCACAAACCAAACCAAGTTTTTTTACTTTTTTTTGGATAGTACCTCGCCCCGGTGACTCAGTGGTAAAGGCGCTCGACAATTGAGATGGGGTACCCGAGTTTGATCTGAGCCGCGACGGTCGCGTTTCGACTGAGGGCTAAGCATGACACCCGTGCACTGTCCGGTATCAGTAAACATTCAGGAATCCCAGGTATTCGAAATTTCCGGAGCTCCTGAGTAACATTTGGGGCGTTAAACCCCATAAACCAAGCCAAGCTGTTCTTTCTCCTACATATCTTAATATATGCTTTCCGAATCTCCCGCTGCACTTTAGAATCCCCTGTTTCGATATTTGCGACTCGAACTTATGTGTTGGCTTTTTGGCGTTTGTGGGGCCGTGGTGCAACCACCGACTTTCTTTCCTTGCCTTCTAAAACCATGGTGTAGCATTAACTCGATCATGTCTCCTTGCTAAACTTGTAATCCCGATGGTAAATGTTTGGTTATTATTTTTAGTGTTCAGTCAGAAAGTAAATCACTAAGCTTCTTGTTTTTTTTTCGAGTGCGTTTAAGCTTTTCGTCGCGTTATAAGGTACCAGTGCTGAGACAAAGATGTTCAAGACTTGTTCTTGCTGTATCTCTGCTGCTGTTGGAGCCCCTCTCTTGTGCCTCAGGGCACGCAGTGCTACCACCAGCTATCGCACCTTGCCACGAACGGATTATTTGCATACGCTAAACGCGCCACAGTGGAGTCACTTCATCATACCTTAACTTACTATGCAGCAGTGTGGTGGAGTGGTTGCTTTACGTGGTTTCCCTGGTGTGTTTTGCAGCTCAGCAAAGGCTATGTGGAGCTGTCGAGTCTGCGGGATGCCCTGGCGATGGTGGGCTTCAAGCTGCCCCAGTGGAAGGTGCGACAGATGATCGAGGACAGGGAGAGGCGGCGTGGTGCCCTGGCTGAACCAGGACGCCTGTCCCTGGCCGAGTTCGAACAAATTTACACTGAGTTGCGGGGCCAGGAGGTGTCGGCAGGATTCAAGGCCATGCTGTCCAAAAAGGTTCGGAGCACAACTGTTTCTTGGCGTCTTCTTTAGGTGCTGTGCGCATCGCATTCATATTATCGTCTGTTTCCATATTAAGGCGAAAGCCTTTAATGGCTCATGCTGTCATGGACAAAATGTGCCCGCTTTTGCAGCGGCTTTAATTGGCCTAGGCGGGATGACGTCATAGAGGTCTCGACCAATCACAGAGCACTACCAGTTTGCGCGAATGCGTGCCTTACATGGCCATATGTCAGTCAATGACTAATTACTAATTTACGACTATATATTAACTAATTACCAATGATGAACAATACGTAATGTAATAATTAACATATAATGTAATTAATTACTAAACTAATTACTAATTACTAATTAATTAATCAATTACTAATAATACCAGTTGCGTAGCAGGATGCGGCACTCAGGCTTTCGCCTTTCACTACTTTAGTCGTTAAAGTCCCTCGTAATTTTTTTAGTAGCACCTGACATGCAAAATCAAGATCTGGTGAATCTGCTATTTCGCAGGACAATAGTATTCAATTCACTGAAATCAAGGTCGCTGCATCTTGCACATGCGGCTTTTTTTTTATAGATTGGCGCGTCCAAAGAAAATTAGTGCAGTTTGGATTCAGTAAAGAATTCTGAGCTAATAAGGATGAGTCAAGTGGCATTTATCCACTGCATGTTTCTGTTTGGATTAGGCTTACATTTTTAGGTCTGAGTTGATGTATACGCTTCAGGGAGATTTTTCTCTTCACTGTAGGACAATGTACAGACGCTGGGAGGCATGTCCGAGGCTTCGAGTGAAGGCACGACACATTCCGTTCGTCATGAGGAACGAGCAGCCTTTTCCGACTGGATAAATCGGAACCTCGGTTCTGATCCGGACCTGGCCCACCTGTTACCTATTGAGATGCCTGGTGAGACACTGTATGAGCGCGTCAAAGACGGCATCCTTCTCTGCAAGATGATCAACCATTCCTGCCCTGAGACCATCGACGAACGGGCCATCAACAAGAAGGGCCTCACCGTCTACACAAAACACGAGAACTTGACCCTGGCTCTCAGCTCTGCTCAGTCCATTGGATGTAGCATTGTCAACATCGATGCGCACGACTTAGCTCGCGGGAAGCCGCATCTTGTGCTGGGCCTCCTCTGGCAGATAATCAAGATTGGGCTTTTCAACCAAATTACGCTGCAGCACTGCCCCGGACTTGTGCAGCTGGTCAAGCCTGGTGAGGACATGGCTCACTTGCTTCACCTGGCGCCCGAGGCCATTCTCCTGCGCTGGGTCAACTATCACCTGGAACGTGCCGGCACAAAACGGCGTCTCACAAATTTCACCTCCGACGTACGTGACTCGGAGATCTACACCATCCTGCTGCGACAGATCGCTCCCGTGGGATCAGGTGTCACAGTCGAGGCGATGCGCGAACCAGACCTTCTGCAACGTGCCGAGGTCATGCTTCAGCAGGCAGACAAGATAAACTGCCGATCTTTCCTGAGCCCGCAAGACGTGGTCGATGGCGTCTACAAGCTGAACGTAGCCTTCGTGGCCAACTTGTTCAACAACCACCCAGCACTGGATGTCCCTGAGGACGGCAATGCCTTGGAAGGACTCGAGGGCCTCGAAGAGACCCGCGAGGAGAAGACGTATCGTAACTGGATTAACTCAATGGGCGTTAGCCCATATGTGAACTGGCTGTACAGTGACCTGGCTGATGGCCTCATCATCTTCCAGTTGTTTGATGTGATCAAGCCAGGCCTGGTGAACTGGACGCGTGTGCATCGGAGCTTTAGTCGGCTCAAGGGTTTCATGGAGCGCCTGGAGAACTGCAACTATGCTGTGGAGCTGGGCCGTAAGCAGGGATTTTCGCTTGTGGGAGTGGCTGGCCAGGACCTGTTCGAGGGCAACGCGACGCTGACCCTGGCACTCGTCTGGCAGCTGATGCGTGCCTACACGCTCTCGGTGCTTACGCAACTGGCTGGCACTGGTCATCCCATTGTGGAGCAGGAGATTGTCCAGTGGGCAAATGGAAAGGTTTGTACATAATATACTCTGATTGAGACAGCCCATAAATAAATCACTGCTCCTACCAATACAGTGAAATCTCGTTAACTAGGAATACGATTCCGACCGACACCCATATAAGCCTATGGCGCCGGTCGCTCGTTAATTCGAATAGTGGACGGTTTCGCTTCAGGTAATTCGGACGGGGGATCATGTCAAGTATGACACGCGGCCAGCAAACAGAAAAATAGACCTTGCCGAATCTTGTTTGTTTGGAATAGCGGTGCCAGCTCATTTCGCGCACGACGACAATCGCAAGTAGACCATTTTTCCGAAACAAAACGTAGTCGCATAGTTTCAGTTTCGCTGTCCTTAACTACTGTACTAGCCTTCGGCAGCGATTGGGCGAGCGGATCGGCCTGTCGTGCCGTTTTGGACTCTGCTTGGTGTTGCTTGGTTTGCAAAATTTTTGAGCCATTTAGGTGGCTTGGCGAGAGTGAGGAAGAGGAAAGTGTATGGGCAAGGCGGCGGCATTCCCTCGGGTCGCTCTAAATGACGGGTATGTTTTGTGCTGTGGGGCAAAAGGCCCCGCGGAACAAAAGGCCTCGTTGACGATGCGAAGATGTAGCTCACGTTGTGAGCTGCGCAGAGCATCCTACAGTCGCTCCTTTGTTTCTACGTGAAATCAGCTCTGGCGCTTGTGTAAAATATACAATTAGAATATTTTCCCTCTATATATGACGATGACTAGCAAAGGGGGTGGTATAGTGGCGGTTTGCGGTCGACGCCGTACCACCTTTTTGGTTACGGTAAGGGAAATTTGAGAAGGGGTCAGAATTTGCGGGAGTTTCTATAATGCATGGAAATATCGTGATAGGTGAGGAGGTGGGCCCTCGCACTGCGAAATGACTACAAACCGTCCACTGCACGGTTGACGATAGCACAGGCTTGTTCGTGGGCGGCTGTGTTGCCCAGGTGTCTGCAGTGCGCTGAGCAGATTGGAAGGTGCTAGTGGTTGGGGTGTGAGTTTTTCTCTGCAAAACTGGAGATGGCTATCTTTTAATCAAAGAAAATGTATTTTGCGGGGGATTGAGTAATCTCAAGGGCTATTGACGCCTCTTCCGCTTCGATGGGTTGGTTCGAGTTTAACTGTGAGCATTTTCGGTCACTTCTGCCGCGAATGCGGACTGGTGGTGATATTCAGCGGCATCTACATAACGGCAGCAGGGGTGGACGGAAGGTATTGCTTGTGATGTGCCTTAGTTCTAGCAATGAATAGTAATTGTGCTCCGGTTGAGTGTTTTTCGGTAGCGGCGGGATGTAAATATTTTCACTGATGGTTTCAAAGGGAAATAGACGGCGGTGGTTAGACCAGGGAGGCGAGGCGAATCTACAGTCGATTTAAAAGCTGCTGCCCCGTATTCGACCAAGAGTCGGGGTTATTGGCCATTAAGTGTGCCTGAACTTGCTCCTGTTTTCCTTTTTTTTTTTTTTTTTGTAATGCTGTTATAACGGCTCCACATATATCCCTCGCGTGCACCCACTTGCTACCTCCGGTACGCTGAAACTGCGCTCTGCTCATATGGTTTCACCACTGGGCACGCTTCACCGCAATGTTTCGCCGGGTGGACTTTGCAGTGAAGCATCCTCAAAACGCGACGGGGCCGTTTTGTGAAGAGAGACCAATGTTTGTGCATTGCACTGCGAAAACTGTTGCGGAAGCCTTAATGATTTTGCAGCACTTCTGCGTTTATGAGTGTGCGCCAAGCAAAGCGCTTGAAGGAACCTGGAAAAACCGTCGTTCTCACTTGGGTTCCATCACAAATGTAGACAGCGATCATGCAGATGTTCATCAAATAAAATTCAGTGCAACACTGGAAAAGAATCCTAGCCGCACTTAGATTCTAGTTAAATTTAAAAAAAAAACTCGTTTTGTATTGCAGCATATTAAAAGAACAATATTTGTGTTGTATTTCATAGTTTACATGCTTCCTCAAAACATTAAACTCCACGTATTGGGCCAGCAAGCTAAAAGCATAATTTTTTAAATTTAACATGATGGCTCTTTGTCGCATTTGGTTATTCACAGCTGCTAAGGGAGCAGCTGAAGGTGTACAATAAGAATGGTCCAACAAGGGCAGAATGAGCTGGAGAGGGCTATGTGGAGTCAAAGAAAACCGAATAAGGGTTCAGGGAGAGCCTCAGTCTGAAAGCCAATGCTTCAACAATGTCAGCTTGCAAACAGGCTCCCTGTTGGCGAGTGGTCCAAGAATGTAATTCCAACTTCTATTTGTGGCTATGCACTCTGCTTTAGTCACTCAAGTTCTCACGTTACAGCCTGTAATGGTACTTAAGATTACCACCAGAATTTCTGCTATCAGGATTTTATGCAGGCAAATTATTAATTAGATGGTTTGTACTCAACGAAGAGCAAGTAGACTGCTGCCATGTCTATAGCATTTCCACTTCTTGTAGTGGGGGGAAGCCTAATCTTTAACATAAACGAATATGGCATGACATCAGGGAGTTTGATGTATCCTTTTTATGGCCAACCACGCATTTGGCATTTTATCTAGAAATTCTGTGCATATGTTAAGAAGATCAGGCAGGTTTTGAAATCACTGTGCACTGTGATATATTGAGGCTAGTTTGTTCTTCTAACCTTTTGCTTTTGAATGTTTTGGTTTTGGCCCCATCCTGGCTTATTGTTTATGCATTATGCTTTTCACCTGCTGTGATTTCAAGAAATTCTTTTGTCTGTGCAGCTGAAGTCTGCTCAGAAGACATCACAAATCCGTAGCTTCCAGGACCCTTGCATTTGTGATGCAAAGCCCATCATTGACTTGGTGGATGCCATCAACCCTGGATGCATCAACTATGCACAAGTGCTTAATGCAACAAACCAGGTATGTGGTGTTATTTTCTGAAACCAACAGAGCTGCACCACTTTTATGAAAGCAAATTGTACTTATTTGTACAGTGATAGAAAAATGTTAACCATGATGATGCCCCCCCTATGACAAGGAGTTTTTAGTATGGTATCATATGCACTGCACTGCTAGCAACATTCATGAGAAATGACTTTGTTATATCCCATCAGCACTGACAACTGAGATACAGAACTAGTCTAACCTTTAATTCACCCAGGATCTTTGTGGAACACCTAGAAAGCAGACTGTTGGGAATAAACTATACTTACTTGCAAGCATGCATGAGACAGAGTGCAGACATAAATAAGATGCTCCTCTATGACATGCCTGGATAATATATAAGTGAAAGTTTGGAAATAGCAATCTCCTGTTTTTTAGGGCATTATCTGGCTGATCATTCTGATGAGCCATCATATTTTGCACGCTTCTTATTAAAAATGAACAAGAATAATATGTACGATGCCTTGCCTTGTCTGCAGGAGGAGCGCCTGGCTAATGCTAAGTATGCAATCTCGATGGCCCGAAAGCTGGGGGCCCGCATCTATGCTCTGCCAGAGGACATTGCTGAGGGGAAACACAAGATGGTCATGACCGTCTTTGCCTGTCTCATGGCTAGGGACTACATTCCCGGACAGAAGCAACAGGACCAGCCGCAGGAGCAGTAATATTTTTGCTTCATCCACAGATGCCTTTTGAATCCAGTGTGCTGTACTCTGATGCTGGTGTGAACTCAGCTCCATGTGGCCTTGTTCAAACTGAATGCTGCTCTGACCATCTTCTCTGTGATGCGGCATTACAGCTGATTGTTCTTGCCTTGCAGGGACTAATTTTTAAATGAGGTGGCTCAATGTACTTAGAACTGGTGACACTAGGTGGCTCGAACTTGAGAGGTATTGAATTTGTGGTGCTGTGAAAAACGCTTCAATTTGCTATTGACTGACAAATTTCGCTTTATCAGACATGAAGCGATGTTGCAGTTGACATAATACATGTAGAGTGTTTAGAAAGAGAACAAACACATTAACAATAGAGCTGTTGGCTTGCTTCTTCATTCGTTTTTAGATTACTCTCCTTTTTGAGGCTTGTGATTGTCATTATTAAGATAAATATCTGACCATCAATTCGCTTTGGATATAAGATTAAGTATATGTGACAATGCATTACAGCAGGCTTCCGATCATCATTCTTGGGGCAGATTCCTGACCAGCAATTCAGCCTTGTTAATAGATCAAGTATAAGTGACAATGGACAATGCTACTGTAGCTGAATGGTTTGTTGGACTACAAAGCATGCTTATTACCTCGACAGCATATTTGCTTTTTGACTAGTGAGCTAAAGTCATTACTAAGCCAATACTGTTATTTCATAAGACATAAGTATGTTGCCTCTAGTAGAGTGCGTACTGAATATCTGGGTTGCCTAACATTCTCACAGGAAGAAAAATGAAATTGCCTGAAATTCCTGCTGCCATTTCAGCTTGGTATTATTTCCATCGTATTAGCCCTTTAACTCCGGCTACTTGCTTCCTGCATGCCAAGTTTAATTTTTGGAATGTTTGTTAATTTGTCCTACTACCCTTCATTTGTGGCCATTTCTACATTTATAGAGTCACATTCTTTAACATTTATGATGGCTCATGACTGGCGTGAAATTGCCATTAAAAGCATTTATGCAGCCTAAAGCATAGAATAATTGAAATCAGTTAACTGTTGTCACAAAAGGAATTTGATAGAATTTGCTTTGTAACTACTGAGAGCATTGTTGTCGTGGCTGCATAATGCAATAAATTGGCAATGCTCTCCATTAATTTACTTTCAAGTACTCTTGATTGGGGGTTGAAGGAAAATCATTGCTCTATCCTAATGTTGATCCCTGAAATTGGTGAACATACAGGGTTTACTATTTACATGCCCGCTTTATTTACTCTTGTCTTAAGGTGCATGTGCATACTGTACATAATTCTGTATTGTAATCATTTGTCTTGTGTTTGTACTGTGACTTATTGATGTGAATTTTGTTTCCCATATTTTTTTATTTCTGAAAAACTAATAATTTACACTTTTACTGATGCCCAATTTTGATTATTTTTAAATTTTTTGCTGTTTGTTACCTCTGTACTCTTGTTAAACGTCTTTGTAAGTGTTCATTTCATTGTCAGGGCTTCCGACACACAAGGCCTTAATTGCCGCGTAAGCAGGCTAGCTGACGAAGCAAATACATATTTTTTCATTTTGCTGAGAAACAAGTAGGTGCACTGTTGAATTATATGGTTGTTAGTTTTGTATAAGGGCTTTTGCCACAATTTTCAACATATGAGCAAAGGGTGAGACCCTGTCCAACATTCCATGTACAAGTTTTGGACAGGAAATATATTTAAGCCTCTTCATATCTTATGATGGAGCTCATTTTCCAAGTAAGCAATCAGGTAATATCAACGGAATCTGTAAAGAGAAATGTGATTGGTTAACATGTTTTGTACATTGGCAGTATTCATGATGTACCCTCCACTGTGCCATGTCAAGTTTTGTATTTGTCTTTCTGCACCAATTTTAGGATTATTCCAGCCCAAGCTTTCAGTATCTTGGACTTTAGCAGGTACTGATAGAGCGCTACAGGAATGAGGGATGTATTTGCATCCAAAGAATGTTGAAATGGTTAAATTCTGATAAGTTGCTGATGGAATTTCACTTGAACTTAAGGTGAAATATGTTTCGAAGTTGCGCACAATTTTTGGCAGAGTTTGTCCACACTGATGAACTGCGGTATGCAACTTTTATTGCAGGCAATAGCTGCGATAAATTAATTGCTCAGTTCCAGGCCATTGCTTTGATGTCATCTGCAGATGGAACAGATGCAGATATTGAATGTTTTCTGTGACGTATAGGGGCTGGCCTCAACTAACGTTGGCAGGTTTCTTGCGGCTGCTGCATGCAGCATATAGCATTCCTTTCCTAGTCTGGGCTTGGCCCAAGTTATAAGCTTCGCAACCTTCCATCTCGGACTTTGCGTTCTGCGATTCTCTGGCCTGCCATTGTTTGTATGAAGCTGCTTTCATTTGCATGCTGTGTGCCTTTTTCACTCGACGCTGAAATAAACTTTACTACTTCTTTTCTTTTTTTGTGCTGTGTGTCATTGTGATTACTTGCATAGAGCAGTCATTGTACTGAGCATCCCATTGCTATTCTTTTTTCATTTATTTTGATTTGAGACTCAAACAGTTCTGTAAGGCTAAAACTAGTTTTTTTTTTTATTAGGGCTCTTTAGTGGGGTATTTGTGAAGGCAGAACTAGAAGAGGTAAGGTACAAAGCCTTAATAGAATTTATCGTAGTGCTGTTCTTGTGGAGTTTGGGGCTTCTGCGGGCTATGAAGTCGAAGTTATCTCAGTCTAGAAAATCTCATGTCATGTATGTTCAGCAGATGCCACACTCATTGCTTTCTTGCCTGCTATGAAGAAGAGAGCCTCCACTAGCAAGAAGCCCTTGCAGCACTGGATGGAGGAGCAAAATCATTTCAGAAGTGGTAACTTGTGGCTTTTCTGTGTACTCAGTTTGTTGTTGCAGTCTGGCAATGCTTTGGAGAATTTAATTTTCCGCACCTCTCTCGGGCATATCTCCAGTTCTGTAGGTCTTAAATCGGCACTGTTATGAGCAGGAAAAAATGGACCTAGATATTTCGTTGTCGGTTCCTTATGTCACACTCAATAATGGTGATCTACATCTAGCTTCCACTCTGGGCATGGGATCAAGTGCATTAAAATGGTTAGACAAGTGAAGTCTTATCTTGGCCCAACCTTTTCGACTGACACCAAGTCCTATGACTTCTCTGCAAGCCACCTAAAGTAGAGTTCCAATATACTAAACCCGAATATTCTTAATTATTGGCTACATTGACTACGGTTATTACTTTAGATGCTGTGTAAATGTGAGAAAAAAAAACTTGTCAACTTCCGCTGGCTTTTACATCTCAAACTCTGCGCTGCAACCTTGCAAGCGGCACTTCACTGATCGCTTCCAATCAATTTCTGCTCATGGAGATATGTTGGCTGTGCGGCCTTTAGCACCTGCTGACAAGAGCTGGGGCACTGAATCTGGGTGATGAGGAAAACATTGGGTGTGCTTTAGTGTGACTCGTTTCCTAGGCCATGTTGGTGCCACGCACTGAAACCAGCCTAATGGCTGGCTTTGATTGGCATATGTTAGGGGACTAGTTCAAAATATTTCAATGTGCATCAACAAAGGCAGCCTTGAAAAAGTGCCAGAACCTGTTCCACATGCTGCAACGATTGCTGCTGGTGTCGTACAGTTCACATATAGGGTGTTTAAGGGAACACTGTAATTCGAACAATTATTGAGCGCAAAATAGAGAAAAATATTTACAGGAGCACTCTTGCGTGGCAGACAATATGCTGCATAACTCTTCTAATTATTAATTAGGTAAACCAATAACTTTTTAATTATCGCACTTGAGTTGTTAGTCCCAGTGGGGAGTGATGACCTGATGCAGTAGCAATGGCGTCAGATTCTAACTGCTTCATCTAATTAATTTGTCGTGAACTATATTTCTCTCCGTTGCTCTTAAAAATGAACGTAGAGTTAGCCTTACCCTTGCACCAAGCTGCGAGACAAGATGATTTACATGGTGTTTGCAGTTCGAACTGAGCGCCGTTGCTACTGCTAAAGTGGTCACCTGAGATCACTTCTCTATCCAGCTTCCTGTGCATCTCTTGAGGTCAGTTTCGGTTTCATGCGAATAAAAAGTGTTTGATTTCCTCGCTCAGCATGGCTTTACAAAATGAGTTTTTCTTCGTTTCAAAAGCATGGTATTGCTTTCTTCGTGTCATCGAACTCCTCAGTGGGACTAACCACACAACTGCGATAATAAAACGTTCGTAGGCTATAGTTGTTTGTGGGGTTTAACGTCTCAAAGCGACTCAGGCAATGAGAGACGCCGTAGTGGAGGACTCCGGAAATTTCGACCACCTAGGGTTCTTTACCCCTTCATGGATCACTGCCTTGTCGTGGCGGAGGGGCTTGCGAAACTCGATGAAGTCGTGAGCTCTGCTGTGTAGGGCCTTTCAAGATAGACATGTCACGGCAGAGAGTTCTGACAAAATGTGGTTCACTAGGTAAGGTAATGGCAACCCACTCCAGTATTTCCTGCCAAGAAAACCCTATGGCCAGTCACAATAGCATTAATGATATGGCGCCGGAAGATGAGCCCCCCTGGTTGGAAGGCGTCCCACATGTTACTGGGGATGAACAAAGGGCGATTCCTAGTAGCTCCAGGACGAATGAAGCGGCTGGGCTAAAGCCAAAAGGACGCTCAGTTGAGGATGTATCGGGAAGCGACCGGAAAGTCCGATGTTGCAAGGAGATTGTTGCGTTCTACCGGCCAAAGGCCGGCAGCTACGCGATGAAAACCAGGCAGATTCACAGAGCGAAAAGACGACGCTTTATTTCCGGCTCGGAAATATATAGAGAAGGAAAGAAAGGAGGGGAAGAAGGAAAGAGGGACTAGCTACGCATGCGCTGTTATCTGCAGCATTGTTGTCAGCAGCATTAGGAGCCGCAAGCGGAAACAGAGGATCTGTCGGAAATGGTGCTTATAATCGACGAATGGGACCAACCAGCGGTCAGATCCAAGAATCTGCAGAAGCAGCTGTTAGCGAAGAAAAATCTGAATCTCGAAGAAGCCGAGGCTCTTGCCCTCGCCGCAGAGAACGCTGAACGCGAGTCGCAAGGATTGTTACTGACCAAGAACAAGCGAGATTGCTAAAGCTCTCTGGTCAATACGAATCGCGCACGAAATCACAGGGCGTGCAACAATGCAAATGTTGCGGTAAACATGGTCATAATACAAAGGCTTGTCGACTAATCAAGCGCAAATGTTTTAAGTGTGCACGGCCAGGGCATTTAGCGCGAATGTGTGCGGCAAATGAGACAAGCAGGACGCTAGCACCAACAGCACAGACGCCAGAAACCGAAGAGAGTGATAGTAGCGCGTCCCAAATCTGGTCCTTGACCACCACGCGCTCTCTTGTACCCCCCATCAGAAAATCGTTTGCATGGAATGGCATCGAAATAATGATGGATATTGATACCGGCTCCCCTGTTTGCGTCATTCCCAAAAGCATTTACCAAGTGCACTCCCATCAATGGCCGCAGCTGCAAAAGTCGGAAGTACAGCTTTCATGCTATCTCGGAAAGTTGCCACTCCTCGGTACACTGACCATGCCAGTTTCCTATGAAGGTACCACAGTACAATGCTGTCTGACGGTTTTAGACTGCAATGGCCCCAGTCTTTGCGGTCGGGACATGCTGAAAAAACTGACAGACGAACGCATTCAGGTGCTGACCATGTATGTGAAGCCTTCCGTATCAAAGCAAGCCAGGGAGGACGTGCCGATGCTGCTCCAGAAAAACTGCGACCTGTTCACTGAAGGCGCTGGTCTCATGAAAGGTCCGCCAGCCCGACTGCACATCAAGGCCGGAGCAAAACCCAAGTTCTTTAAGGCAAGGAAAATTCCTTTTGCACTTCGTGATAAAGTGTCTAAAGAGCTTGACAGATTAGTCTCGGCTGGCATAATATCACCGGTTCCTCATTCTGAATGGGCAACGCCCATCGTGCCAGTCTTGAAGAAGGACGGAACAGTGCGCATTTGCGGGGACTTCAAGATTACACTAAACCCTGTGTGCGAGGTTGAGCAGTACCCCTTGCCTGTCATAGACGACTTTTTTTGCAAATCTATGTGGAGGAAGAAAATTCAGTACTTTAGACCTTCGCGATGCTTACAATCAGGTTCAGCTATATGAAGACTCGCGGAAATTAGCAGTGATAAACACACACAAGGGGCTCTTGCTACAACAGGTTACCATTTGGCATCGCATCAGCACCAGCGATATTCCAACGAAAGATTGAATCGGTGCTGCAAGGACTAAAAGAGACTCAGGCTTATCTAGACGATGTCCTGGTAGCCGAGAGCAGCGATGCTGATAACGCAAACCTGCAAGCGGTGCTACAGCGTTTCCGCGAGAAGGTATCAAACTTCGTTCCGACAAGTGCAAGTTTGGTGAACAATCAGTGACGTATCTTGGCCATCGTGTTGATGCTGAAGGACTACACCCACTCGAGAAGCACGTGGATGCAATCAAGCTTGTCCCTGTACCGCGAAATGTTGTCGAGTTGCGATCCTCTGTGGGAATGGTTACATTTTACAACACGTTTTTACTGAATCTTTCCACTAGCTTGCACCCCTGTACAGCCTGCTTGAAATGGTGCAAAATGGGTTTGACATGAAAAAGAAGACGCGGCCTTTAAGAAAGCCAAGGATGCTTTGTGTTCAGCCCCAGTGCTAGCGTACTTTAATCCGCAGCTGGAGTTGATGTTGTAATGCGATGTTTCACCTTACGGAGTTGGTGCTGCCCTTTTATACCGAATAAATGGTGAAGACAGGCCAATTGGCTTCCGATAATGGACGCTCACCTTAGTTGAGAGAAACTACTCCCAAATTGAGCGAGAGGCTTTAGCCCTAGTGTTTGGCGTGACACGGTATCGCGATTACCTGTTGGCACGTGATTTCACGCTTGTGACGACCACCGCCCCTTGTTAGGTCTACTCCGACAGGATCGTCAAACTTCTGTCATGGCTGCCGCCCGAATTCAGCGCTGGGCGCTTTTACTAGGGGCATATAAGTACAAGCTCATTTGTAAACCTGGCAAACAGATGCTAATTTCTGACGCTCTAAGCCGTTTGCCTCAATCGCTGCAGGAGCCGCCAGCAGAAACAGAAGGTCTGTCGGAAATGGTGCTTATAATCGACGAATGGGACAAACCAGTGGTTTCCCACCAAGAAATTCAAGCGCTCGCAGCAGCTGACGGGTTTTTGCAAGAGATATGCAGTTACGTGACTAACGGATGGCCCTCCATCGTAGGAAGTGACAGCAGGGAAGTGGCGGAATTCCTGAAAAGGAGACATGAGTTGTCTGTGGAGAAGGGGCTGTTGTACTGGGGCATCGTGTGGCGATACCAAGTGCGGCGCGTGAGAAACTGTTGAAGATGCTACACGAGTCTCATCAGGGTGCGTCTACCATTAAGACAAAAGCGAGGGCTAAGTTTTGGTGGTCCGGTTTAGGTCAAGATATTTGTAGATTGGTCTCGGATTGTCGAAGCTGTGTGCAGGCTTCGCCCATGCCATCTAGGAATCCTGCCAGCTGGCCGATTTCGAGAGAGAAGTGGTCACGGCTGCATGCCGACTATGCAGGGCCTATTGCAAACAAGATGTTGTTGGTAATTGTCGATGCACACAGCAATTGGATAGAAGCCATTCCAGTATCTCGAGAACCCGCTAAAACCACTGCCGATTGCATGAGAACCTTGTTTAGCAGGTTTGGATTGCCCTACGCCATAGTTACCGACAACGGTACACGCTTTACTAGGTTAGAGTTTGCGGTATTCCCACGGAAAATTGGAATCGAGCATATTCGTACCCCGCCTTATCACCCCCAGAGCAATGTTCTTGCAGAACGGCCCGTAAGAACAGTCAAGAAGGGCTTGAAGAAAATGCCAGACGTGGAGTTGACAACTGCTCCGGTGAGAATTGTTTGTAACTACAGAAATTCGCCACTAGTTTTAGGCTCTACTCCGTCCGAATTGCTTCTGGGATACCGTTTGCGTACACAATTAGATATGTGTTTTCCTCCCAGGAACTACGAAATGCTCAAGCATCCAGAGACTGATTCCGCCAGTTGGTATTTCACGCCGGGAGGTGCCGTCTATGTGCGCAACTACGGCGTAGGAGAAAAGTGGACACCAGGCAAAGTGAAATCGACGAATGGTGCCCGCCTAGTCACTGTGGCTACTGACGACGGAGTCGTTCGACGTCATGTCGACCACATCCGAAAACGCTCATCAGACACTGACGGAAGCAGATAAGTATCAAGTCCTGTAGCATCGCCTCCTACGACCTTAGGGCCCCGACAGACGAGGTTCACGACTTTACCGAAGTGCCATTTCCTGAGCTACGCCGGTCTACAGGAACCAGAGAGCCAGTGGAGCACTACGGCTATTAGGGGGAAGGAAATGCTGCACAACAATGCTGCAGATAACCAGCGCATGCGTCGATGGTCCCCCTTTCCTTATTTCTGTTTATTTTCTTCTCTGTATATTTCCGAGCCGGAAATAAAGCGTGGTCTGTTCGCTCTGCGAACCTGCCTGGTTATCATCGCGTAGCTGCCGGCCTATGGCCGGTAGAACGCAACACACTTGTGATGAGTTCTGTTGTACACACAGTTTTACAAACGCCTGTCTTTTTCTGATATCTCTGGGCATGCAGTGGCACCACCTATAATCATCATCATCATCCTCAGCCTGACTATACCCATTGCAGGGCGAAGGCCTCTCCCATATTTCTCCAATTAACCTGGTTCTGTTCTAGCTACATCCACTTGACCCCTGCGAACTTCTTAACCTCATCCGCCCACCTAACTTTCTGCCGCCCCCTGCTACGCTTTCCTTCCCTTGGAATCCAGTTTATTACCCTAAGCGACCATCGGTTATCCTTCCTTCACACTACATGTCCTGCCCATGCCCATTTTTTCTACTTGATTTCCACTAGAATATCAGTGACTTGAGTTATTTCTCTGACCAAATCTGCACGCTTCCTATCTCTTAATGTTACCCCTACCATTTTTCGTTCCATAGCCCTCTGCGTTGTCCTCAACTTAAGTAGAACTCTCTTGGTTAGCCTCCACGTTTCAGCCCCTTAGGTGAGTACAGGTAAGATGCAACTGCTGTATACTTTCCTGTTGAGCGATACCGGTAAGCTGCTAGTCATAATCTGCGAGTGCTTGCCAATAGCGCTCCATCCCAATCTTATTCTTCTCGTTATTTCCTTTTCATGGTCCGGATCTGCGGTTACCACCTGTCTTAAGTAGACATATTCGCCTACTACTTCCTGTGCTTCGCTACCTGACGTAAACTGCTGTTCCTTCCCGAGGCTGTTGAACATTACCTTAGTTTTCTGCATATTGATTTTCAAGCCTACCTTTCTACTTTTCCTGTCTAGGTCATCAATCGTTATTTGCAGTTCATCCCCCGAGTTACTTAGCAAGGCAATGTCATAGCAAATCGCAGATTACTGAGGTATTCTCCATCTACACTTATTCCTAACTGCTCCCATTCCAAGTCTCTGAATACTTCCTCTAAACAAGCTGTGAATAGTGCTGGGGAGATCGTGTCTCATTGACTAACACCTTTCTTTATGGGAATTTTGTTACTTTCTTTATGCAGAACTATGGTTGCTGTGCAGCCACTATATATATCTTCCAGCACTTTCACGCACGGCTCGTCTACCCCCTGATTTCGCAATGCCGGCATCACCGCCGAGGTTTCAACTGAGTCAAATGCTTTTTCGTAATCAATGAATGGTATGTATAAGGGCTGGTTATATTCCGAGCATTTTTCTATCACCTGATTGATGGTATGGATATTATCGATAGTAGAGTACCGTTTCCGAAAACCTGCTTGATGCTTCGCTTGGTTGCAGTGAAAGGTTGTCCTGATTTTATTAGCAATTACCTTAGTAAATACCTTATACGTAGCAGACAGTAAGCTGATTGGTCTGTAATATGTTCCTTAGAGTCCCCTTTCCTATGAATGAGGATAATGTTTGCATTCTTCCATGGTTCCGGTACCGTCGATGACACCAGGCACTGCGTGTACAGGGTGGCGTTTTTCTTGCTCCATATCCCCCTCCCCCCCCCCCCCCCCTGTCCTTCAACAAGTCTATAGTCATGATTCTCTCCATCTGCTTTCCCCCTTTTCATAGTTGCTAATGCTTTCTTGACCTCGTCCTTCGTCACTGTTGGGACGTCTGACTGTTTTTCCCTACCGCCAAACTCATTAAGGTCCTGACTACTTTGGCTACTGTAGAGGTATGTATAGAACTCCTCGGCAACTTTGACTGTCAACTATCAACTTTGACTTTGACTATCAAGTCCATATTTGTGATGCCGTTGCCCGCCTTGTCCCTTAGCGCATACATCTGGTTTTTGCCTATGCCCAATTTCTTCTTTACCGCTTTAAGGCTTCCCCCGTTCTTTACAGCATGCTCAATTTTCTAACCATGTTATATTTCCTTATATCGGCTATCTTGCGCTTTTTGATTAGCTTTGATAACTCGGCCAATTCTATCTGGTCTGTTAGATCGGAAGCTTTCATACACTGGCGTTTCTTAATCAATGTTTTCGTCTCCTTAGACAGCTTACCGGTATCTATCCTATCGCCTACTTCTGCAGCGCACTCAGTAATGATATCTCTGAAATTATTGTTCATTGCTTCTAGGGTAATGTTGCCATCCTCGGTTACAGCTGAATATCTATTCTGTAGCGAGATCCTAACTCTGCGGCCCTCCCCCCGCACCGGTAATTCGTCGATGGGTTTCTTTCTTACTAATCTGTTGCGTTCCGTCTTCAGATTTAGGGTAATTCGGGACCTCACCATCCTGTGGTCACTGCATTGCCCTTTCCCGATTACCTCTACATCTTGCATAATGGCGGGGGTTGAACACAGTATGAAGTCAATTTCATTTTTAGTCTCCCGTTAGAACTTTTCCCTGTACATTTCCGGTTCTTCCGTTTGCTGAAGAAGGTTTTTCTGATTCTTAACTTATTACGCTCTGCAAACTCAACTAGTAACTCCCTCCTGCTACTCAAACGATACCTATAGGTGGCGCCACTACAGGCTATTCAGCATGCAGTGGCGCCACCTATAAGTACCGTTTGCCCGCCAGGAGTCTCTACTGGCGTTCAGCGCCACCAGTGGCTAGTTTGGCGTGCCGAGTGAGCACCGCAGTAGACGATTTTCGCCACAATGACAGCGGGAGCCTGCTCGCCGCTGCTGATAGCTGCCGGATTACAGCCTGCCTTTAGGCTGCAAATTTTTTTTTTTTTTTTTCAAGTAATCATACAGCCGCTGTGGCGAGTTTGCGGCGCCTTCTCACTCTGGACGCGTGCGCCGTCGGTCCCCATTGGACCACAAATGACCGTCGGACATCCGATTTAGATCCGAACGTCCGCGACCGCACTGGGACGTCCACTGGGCGTACACTGAACGTCTTTTTCCGGACATTAACAAAGCCCACCGGTAGTAAGCCATCGGAGGTCCTGCGGATATTTGTTTTTGGATGTCCAGCAACTTCAAACCAACGAAAGTCCAGCGGATTCACTATTTTGGATGCATGAACAGTCCGTGGTGTTATAATACTCTGGACGTCCGTTGTACGTTTCTGCACGATTGACATTTTTGAAATGCACTCATATGTGTTTTCGTTAAAAAGTAGAATGTTACATGCGTCAAAAATAAGTATTTTTTGCATTTGAAGGTACCATATGTTTTCTGCTCTATATATCTGTCTAGAGTTAATACACGTCCATCTCCGTACGGTGGCCCTCTGCTACAGCCAACAACAGCCACTGCTAGCCGATCCATCCGATGCTCGAGCGCGCGCGCGGCGCTCGTATTGCTGTCTCGCTTCTTCGAAAGTCGTTGCTGTCGAACGTCACTTGCGTGACTCCTGAGAGCGGTAAGACCGATTTTTTCGTTCTGTGGCGTAGCCCTAGTGCGTACTTTTGGGTATTTCTTTTCTTTGCAGGTTTCGTACGTTAAGCTAGCTGGAGCCAACTTGTTGCAACCAGCCGGCGTGCAGTACAAAACGTGAGTTCGTTTGTGGTAAGAATTGCCCGCCATTGTTTCAATCTTCAGCCGATTTAGGTTCGTTGTATGAAAACGGGACGTACTGTTATGGCGGAATCGTGTAGTTGCTTTTTATACACGTGGCATTAATTGGTTGTTCAGCTAGTTTTATTTATCCGGTTGCATACTCATTATGGCTATGCAGCAACGAAGTGATGCTCGCGTATGTGAAAAGGCCACCCGGGAGGCGAAGAATCATTGATGCTGCTTGACTGCGCAAGTAAATGCACACCGAGAGGACAAACCTCTCGCGAGTTGGGGACTGGGCCTACTGTGCTGGTTGCTGGACGTTCTATAGAAGGTTATAGTAGTGATGGCAACTTGGTTATCTCAGCTGCTTTGAGCGCAAGTTAGCATCGCTCACGGTGCAATGAGCCCATGCAGAATTTAGAGTTTTGTCCTTGTGCCGAAGACGGTGACAGTGGAGCAGCGACGCCGCAATGTGATGTTCGAGATGAACAATATTTCCGAAATTATCTGCGGGAATGGGCAGTTAAGCACGGAATCGAAAGGCGTGCGCTGACAGCTCTATTGAAGATATTGAGAGGTCATCCTGCTATGTCGGACCTCCCGAAAGATGGTCGCACGCTTCTGCGTACTCCTCGCAAACCACGGGAACAGTGTGCGGTTACCCCATTAGCACCAGGCCACTACTGCCACTTTGGTTTAGCAGATGGACTGCTTCGTTTGCTGCGCCAAGTAGAAAATCCGCCCGCCATGATTACTTTAACATTCAATGTTGATGGTCTTCCACTGTCAAAAAGTTCAAGGATGCAGCTCTGGCCTATTCAGTGCCTTGCTCATGGCTGTGGTGATGAAACACCATTTCTTGTTGGTGCATTTGCAGGGCATTTAAAGCCAGACTCTTCCAGTGATTTTCTGAAGCCATTTGTTTCTGAGCTGCAGACCTTGCTCTCTGAAGGCCTCATTGTCAATGGCAAAATTTTACATGTGACCGTGAAGGCTATTGTGTGTGATGCTCCTGCACGAGCCTTTATAATGGCTACAAAAGGGCATGGTGGCTACAGTGGCTGCCCCAAATGCACTGTGAGCATCAGTGAGCATCATAAGGGAAAGTCAATTCTTTTGGACCTCCCAATCAACTGTGTCGATGACATACCCTTGGACTATATGCACCTTGTGCTTCTTGGTGTCATGAAAAAGCTTCTTTCTTTGTGGGTTTCTGGACCGTTAGGAGTACGTTTTGGACCACTTAATCGTCAAAATTTCAGGGAGCAGAGCAGTCAGTTGCATAGCTTCATACCTCGAGAATTTCCTCGCAAATCACGAGGGCTTGAAGATCTAGAGCGTTGGAAGGCTTCTGAATTCAGGCTTTTTCTCTTCTACACTGGCCCAGTCATCCTGAAGCTTTGTTTGTCAGACAACTTGTACCAGCATTTTCTCTTTCTTCATGCTTCCCTTTCCATCCTTGCTAACAAGGTTCTCTGTCGTCAGCATGCTGCATATGCTGGTAAGCTTCTGAGGTGCTTTGTTTCAGATTTTGGTGATCTGTATGGAGAAGAACATATTTCCTTCAATGTACATTGCTTAATACATCTGTCTTCTGATGTTGAAAGACATGGTGAGCTGGACTCCTTCAGTGCATTTCCATCTGAGAACAACGTGCAGGCCATTAAGAAATGCCTTCGCAAACATGGGAAGCCACTAGAGCAGTTGCAGAATAGGATGGCTGAGGCAGATCTCAAGCCATGCAACTGGGAGCCATTGAGTGAAACACCTCTTCCGCTCCATCAGCACACGCAAGGTCTGCTGTTGCCAGAGTGCTCCCCTCCTGAGTACAGAACGGTGAAATTTGAAAACTTCACGATCTCTCTAAATGACAAAGACAGCTGCTTTCTGCAAGATGGCCATGTCATTGTAGCCAAAAACATAGCGCACCTGATAAGACTCAAATGAGCTGTGCATTATTGGCTATGAATTCTTAGTTAAAGAGGACTTGTACACCATGCCCTTCAATTCCTCCAGGATTGGCATCTGTCTTGTATCGTCCCCCTCATCACCAAAGATATGGCACCTGCATAGGTTGCAAAAGATGGTTAAACTGCCAATGGGTGACAAGTTTTTAGTGGTGCCGGAGCTACACACGGCCAACTGACATGCCACTCAACCATATTTCACCTCTGTTATTGCCTGTTTCTTTGACACAAATATTAGTTAGTGCATGTTTTAACAATTTCAAAAGCAGTCTCAGTTGTCCTTCTGTTTATGTGGGTGTGAGATTTATCTTTTATTTTTTTCTCATTTTTCAGATGGCATATGCCATTGTTGAATTTTTGCACCACGACCAAGTGGAGGTTGTTCTGTCTTCATGGATCAGTGACAGGCAGTGTGCTTGGCCACTTCATCTAAAAGGGGACAGGATTGTGTCGTTAGTTCGAAAAGCAGCACCACCGGACTCATGTTGGCAACTGTTCGACGTATCTGTGAAGGGGCTGTTAGTGACACTTAGTAGTGACACTGAAGTGCCACAAAAGAGGATTAGAAAACCACCCCAGGCATGGTCTGATGATGAAGAATCAGACTACCCCAGGGTGAAAGTGCGGCATGTGACGAACGCTCCATCAGTGCCCCTTGACTTTCCTCAAGGTTATTGATCATTCACTTGAAAAATGCTAAGCGGCTGCATTGTTATAGTTATCATAGGCAACCTTCGTTTTGTTTTCTTTTCAGGTCTGTCCTCTACTGTGCCTAGCACCGTGACTGAAAGTGCTGTGCAAAGCGCCACACAGAGTGCTGTACAAAACTCCACACAAAGTGAGGGTAAGCAAGTGGAGAATCTGCTTTCATTGTCATGTTTATTTCCTTTGATTTGTCCTACCCAACTCGCATAAGGGCAGAAACGGGTAAATTATAGTTAGCCACCTAAAAGAACACACTCTTTCTGTACTAATCCAGGTGATGAAACAACCACAAATATGGCAGAAACCACTTGTATGTACTTTCCTGGGCTTCTGTTTTTTAATGAATGAAGGGTTAAGCCCATGAAGAATTTGCCACTTGAAACATAGCATCCTGATGTGATGGCTTGAAGGTTAGGGCACCTAACTCCTGGATTCTTATACATAACAGTGATACATAACAGTGATCCAGGCTGCAGTGGATGCATGTGGATGGAGGCGAAATGCAAGGTGCCCATGCATTGTGCAATGTTAGCATACATTAGAGACTTTTAGTATAGCGTACACAGACACACGCAAAGGAATAGCGCACGCCAAAAATATCGTGACATGCACTGCGCATGTGCTATACGATAGCCGAGACCGAACTCTTTCGTACGATAGGCCAGCGTACGCTGAAACTTGAGTTTATCGTACGCAGCCCTCACGTACGATAGGAGATCAGCGTTGACAAGATGGCGGCGTCCAGGCCGCCCGCTTCAGAGTGAATTTGTCTTCGTTACCACGTTTTTGTGCGCGCTGGCGCCTATAAATGGCACACGGGGTTTTCGCTTTGCCTCGTGTAGCATTGAGCACAAATAATTAGCGAATATTTACCTCTATTTTTTATTTTGCACCGCGGCAGCGCAGTCCTTAAGCCTGACGAGTAGCGTTGCTTTGTTGGTATGGCAACGCCATGAAGTGAATCGTCTTGGCTTGACTGCTTACACGCGTGTATCCGTAAAAATATGCTTGGCAGTACGGGCTTGGTACGGGGCTGAAAGGAGGCCGTTATGCACCATGATGGCAATACAAGGTAAAAGTCGTCAGCGCAGGAATACCAGCGTTAGGGAGTACAACAAAACTGCCACAGCAAAGAAACTGGCTCCGGTGCGACTTGGCTAGGTTTGGCTTGCGAGTAAAAAAAAAGCCCGAATATGTTTTCTTATTCTAAACCTAGATGTCGCCACTGTAGTTTGCGTTCGCGCTTTCGTACGGCCAACTAAAAGCGCCGATGCCACACACGGAATAGCGTCCCATAATTTTCTAGCGTTTATCGTACGAAAGCGTCCATACGCTATACTAAAAGTCTCTATTGAAGAACCCCAGGTGGCTCATATTAATCCCGAGCACTCCACTATAGCATGCTGCATGTTTCATATTGCTTGGGGTGTTAAACCTCGTATTACATACCAAATACTATGCAAATCAGTAAGTTTCGTCAACAGAAATAGACGTATCTATGTGTGAAACTTTTACACCAGCATCATGATATGATAGGCTAATTTGCTTAAGTAACTTTTTGTCTTTGGCAAGGCCCTATTGTTTTTGCATAATTGTGGAACTTAATGTGAAAGACATAGATGAAAGTTTTACACAGATTTATTAGCTAAGATAACTTCAAAAATTGGTCCTTTCACTCTTCATCTGAGGCAGATGGAAAAGGTCGATGTGGCAAAGCAAAGTGAACGTGGCAAAAGAGTGTGGCTAAGGTTCGGATATATTAGATTACTTTGCTTTGCTTAGTTTTGTATGATTCGTGGCCATGCTTGCATTTCATTTGCACCTGGGCAATAAGCATTAAGAAGTTTGAATTATTTCAGCTTTTGAAATGCATGTAGCAATTTCATTGTTATGGGTAACAATTATGAATCCAACATAAAGAGTGTGCAAATTGTTTTGGTCAAGACTTCACCATTGTGCCGAATAGGGGTAAAATTTGGAGAATTTCTGGTGCTGTGTAGCCAAACAGTGGTGTAATGTCTGGTTGTTTTTTCACTGTCCAGATGATTGCCTGGAGCTGGTATCTCTTGGCGACCATGATCTTTCAGATAAAGGTGAGTTAATACCGCTGTTTCAGGATTTTTCAGAAGTGTTTATTGGAGTACTTTTTCAGATGCTGTGGTGTCATCATACTGCTCTAGAGGGACACTATGTTTCAGTGAACTACAGTTAAACCTGGATTTAATGAACCTCCATTTAGCAAATTCTTTGATATGTTTCTAAATCTCCCATAACCGCTTCTATTCAAACATGTTTATTTGAGAGCTCCAAATAGTGAAGGTGTTGCAGTGTTTGATATAAGAAATTTGGTGTGCCAACTATCTGTTAGCTAGTACTGAGTTGCTGGAAATTTAGCCGAACCACGTGGAAGTTTCATCACTGTACGATGTGAATTGAAATGAGAGGAACATCTGCAATATCAAGGAGGGACTGCAATCGTTCCAATGCACCGCATTCCAGCACGGTTTCCATATCTATATGGCAGATGCAGTGGTCTCCACTGCTTTCCCCTTTACGCTAGCAATAATTATTACTGTTCATGCTCAAAAGCAGCAAAAATATGACAAAAAGATGTGAGCCTGTGCACCCATCTTCACTGCACATTTGAGCCTGAGAATCCAGTGCAGAAACCTAACGCACGGGCAGCGGGGATGGCCGACAGCACTGATGATGCAAAGAAAGAAGTCCGTTCCTAAAGGCAGTGGTGACGGGAAGCCTGACAGCGGAAACATGTATGAAAAAGCAGGTGTTTTCGTGGCTAGTCTAGTGTTATACTCATGTTTAACTGCATACTTTGGCATAAAAGGCACTGCAATGTAGTCGCATTTCTGCCCATTTATTGAAAGCTTAGATGAGCATATTAGTACAGTTAGGACAATTCAGTCAAAAAAAAACATGCACTCATAATGCTGGCAGTTTGCATAGTTACACTGTGAAATGTTAGAAGTGATAGATTTTGCTTCAGTTTTTTATTTTATCAAGAAATTTATACATTCAATGCTAAGGTTCGGCTGCTTGTTCTTCTTCCATTTGCAGATAAGGCTTCTAGTAGCTTTTCTGTTGATGAAGGTAAGTTCAGATTTTAGTCTTTGCACTTCTGGTAAAAATTTACTGTTTCCACTTAGTAGTTAAGCGCTTAGTATGGAGAAGCCTTTGTTCCATTCGTCAGCACATCCAAATAAGCCTCACGGTGAGATTTCTGTACTTTGTGAGCTGTCCAAAGAGATACATTTTAAATGTTATGGTAACCAACAAACTGTTCTGGTTTGGTATTTATCTTATTCGGGAAATCGACTTGATTGCACTGGCACTATCTTTTACGAAGTAAAAAAAAATCGTGCTTGAAAAGCACGGAAAAAATAGACACGGCTATGTTCTATGGAGCTGACAGCAATTGCTTCTTGCTTTTGTCATTTTGGCCTTAAGAATCTTCGCTGACCAAAATATTAGCATTTATTTATCGAAGAAAGGGCCCATGACTGTGAAATAATGGCTATCATCCTTGTTACGAGCGTATTCAACTTTGCATGCACTTCCGACGGGGCAGGGCACTTCAACGCTGCCTCTGCCAGCACACTCCTTTTTCTGAGGGTTGGGCGTGACTCTTACTTCGTGCTCCCTGCTATGCAAAAAGGCAATAAAAGTGCTATTTTGGATTTTTCAAAACACTCCAAGCTCAACTTCCTTATGTCGCTGTACCCTATTCGGTCAAGAACTAGAAAGTAGGCGGTGAAGGTATTTTTTTCACTTTCTATCTTGCGCTGTGCAACAGCTGGATAGAGTACCTATGAGACGGAAGTGCTGAGGAGCTTGCACAGAAAATTATTTTGGGAATGGCGGCCTTCCAAACAGACGTCGCAAACAGCTTAATTGCATGCAGTAGGACACCTCAGAAATAGCGCGGTCGACCATGTAGTGAATGCCCAGTGCCTGTCGCAATGGAGCCTAAACCGCATTTAATACTGACGCTACCATTAGGTACAATGGCTACAACCACTTGCCGGAACATGTCAACACACTGAACTCACAGCGCTGCCGTCGTGAAGGATGCACAGTGAAGTGTCGGATTCAAAGTGCCATCTTTTTGTGCATGCCTGCTCATAGTAATTGCTTTGACCTTTTAATAAGCGTACTCTGAAGTGACTGATTTAATTAAAAATTTGAGCAATAATCCGTTAACCATCTTTTCAGCTCGATACTTGCTAAGGGCGCTCTCGCACTTTCTGCTGGTAGTATGCATTACTTTTTCTGTATTGAGGTGACCTGTCCTCGAATAGGGACATCGCAAATGACTATAAAAAATAAAATGATTTCTTTCAGTTTATTCAGGGCACATCATTTGAAGCTTGGAGAACCAAAAATGGCTCTTAGATATTTTTTTCGTGCCTGAAGGGTTAAGTTTAGCTCAAAGTGCACAGTGGCCCCTGTATGGCTACCTGGCATGGTAGCATTTGTATGTAGCACTTAGCTGGGTTGTTGCTTTTCTTCTGTACCTTTGCCGTTTTTGTACTGGTGACCTAAAGTCTGGGTTGCTGGCAGTTGACACATTCCTTTTCTTTTTTCTCATGGATGCTTTTGTGCTCTTTGCCTGAATTTGCTGTTCTCTTTTCTACCTTTATCTCTCTAGTGTGTGGTAATGTGAGCACAGTGGCTTTCCTTCATGTGATGTTTTCTTTGTCATTGATGGGACATTCTTTGCTTGGTCAGTAATTTTTGCGGTTGAAAAGCAATCTAACTATGAATACATTTGACTCCTAAAAAACTTACTTCTTCTTTTCGTAGACAATAATTTAACCAAGGGTTATTTACAACCGTTTGTGCAGATATAAAGTGAGACTTTTTTTTAAACTTGCTTTATAGACTCCTATATGGGCATTAAGTAACATAGGTTAGATACAACATTATGATTGAAGAGTAAAAATAATAGTGTTACTAGGTATTAGGATGGTAAATTACTGTCAACTTTCCATTAAATTTTGCCACTTGCATCATTGTTTGCTGCAGGGTATATGGTGCTAGGCATTCCAGCATTTTTAAGTTAAGGAGAAGGGCAGCATCAACAAACTAAAAGGTTGTGATCAAGGAACCCGTAGGGGTTCCGAAACGTCTTCTTTTTTCATGTTGACTTGGTCAGTGACTGAAACTCTTTTTACTCAACTACCATGCCTGACCAGACGAACCTTCGTCGAACCCTTGACTACTCGTCAACAAAATATTTTTTTCGTTTCTCAATTATATATTTTTTCTTGCGTCTCTTTCACTACTTCCAGACTTCAAGCAGCACGTTATCCGGCTACTCAATATCTTGCACTTTACACAGCAGCAGCATGGAGATATGTTAAACAAACTATGTGAAGTTCTTCCAAGCCAAGCAGTTATCACCAAGTCCCTTCTTATCACTGAGCCATTCACTTCGGTGGATGATCTGCTCAAGTTCAACGAGCAGTTGGATAAAGAAAAATTTGCACTTCTGGTAAGTGTTCATATAATGAACCAGGAGAGCTCTAAAGGAGGCATATTGAAATTTATTTTTTATTTTAAAGGTCCTCTAGGGATATTACATGAGAGGTGGGCTAACAAGAAGCCATTAAGGATACAGATGGTTGGTCTTCAGTTCTAATGGCACAGACCAAAAAGAAAAAGTTGAGAGAGAGCCATGAGAGGAGGAGACCGCGCATCCATCGGCGCGCACCACCACCATTTTACGTGACCCCCAACTCAGCGCACGCCGCATAGCTGGAGGGAAAAGCGCTTTTATGCCTTTTTTATTAAGAGTTGCCACAATACTTTTTGAAGCAATTTCAAGCTTTAATGCTCATTTTCTATAAGTTGAAGCAGCTGCAGTATGAACCATATTTGAGGTTTTTTTACAAAGTTACAAGTACAAATATGTACTGCACCTTTTTTTTTTTATATCAAGGGGTGAAAAAACTTAAAGGCTATGTCATTCACTTTGTAGAGTTGTTAGTACAGTTTTGCTATTTATATTCATGTGAAGCATAGAAAATTTTGTATCTGAGTAATAAAATTTGTCTTGAAGTTGTGTGACCCAATCATCGCTGGCTGTCTCCAGTGGTAAACTCTAAATTCTAAACTAAAATAAATATATACATGGTTAATATTGCAAAATATTTTAAACTGCAGAACTCTATACTTGTGCAAATGGGCTATTTTTGTGCTATTTCTTGTGTGAGCTATGTAGTACGCTTTTAATTATGCTATTTGAGCATCGGCTTTATTTTAACATAGTACCTTTAAAAGTCCCGTTACTCAGAAAATCTGGTATTGGTGTTGTGAGTGAAAAATCAAGGGCATGGCACTGGCAGATGGTAGCTGGCATGGCCGGGCTTTAATTGTTTGATGGTTTGTACGACTTAACGAGGCCAAATGATTTAGAAGGTTGGGAGGAGCTACCGGCTTGGGTTGCCGATTTGAGGCAGGACAGTGAATTGAGTGTCAACCTTGCAGTGCTCTTAGATGCAGAGTCAGGCATGCTATACCTAGACGATGCAGCCACATTCATATAGCTTAGTTAAGTCGGGGCTTTACGTGTTGGGTCATCGCCTATGCTATTGCATCATACCGTTAAAAGGCAGGGCTTAAGTGTCTACCATAATTTTTTAAATGTGGTGCACTCTTGACATTTGTGCAAATCAGCTTGGCAAGGAAGAAAGTATTTTGTAAAATGATATGTGTCTTGTGCACCTAGAGGTGCATATCTTAAAACAGTACATGATTTTTTTGCAGGTACGCGAGCTTGTGCAGCTTGGTGGCAAGAATGCGAACGTGGCCGCTAAACGCATGCTGGCCTATGTTGTAAGCGACCAGGTGGCAGCAAAGTTCTCCTGGGTTGGAAGGAAAAACAAGCTGAATTTTTCAAGCTTGAAAACATCAAATGCAATTATGGGTAAGACAGATACATGTGGAAGATTGTGCATGGTTTCTTTGCAAGAAAGCCTCCTGTTGAGGCAGGAGAATTTTTCCTATTTTTCCAAAACAGGCCTGACAAGACCTAGTAAGTCCCCATTTAAACCTGGTATAAAATAAAAATTACTGTTAAATTCCACCTCTGCACAAAATTTCGCCCAAATAAGCAAACAATGCTTCAGTGTATGTTGATGTATCTGCATTCAGTTTGAACACAACACTCTAATATCTTATTTTTAGCTGCTGCAGGAGAATTTCCGCAAGGGAACATGGCCAATGTTGAGGACGTCATCAAATCATGGTTGAGGCATGCACCTGAAAGGCTTTCTGGAATTCAAAGACAGAAGAAACCAGTACTGTCTGCTGATCCATGTGCAGGTCTGTTTCTTATGCTAGTTGTAATCACTAGCTACAATAATTTGATTAGGCAAAACCAGTGCCATTTGCCATTGCAGCATACTTGTACTTCGCAATATCAACTTCTAGTCTTGTAGGCAAAAACAAAGCAAGCTATCCTTAGCCATTGTATTGTTATGACTCTACAGTGGAGGTTTTTGTCAAAAAGTTTTGAAACATTAAAGCTGTTAAAAAATGTGAGTTTACAGTTAAGGTTTAGAATAAGTGCACTTTATGAGCAGCTTTTTGTTGACCAAGCTTTATGGGGATGAGCCTGATTGTCTTTGCATGATACATGAGATTTAACATACAAGAAAAACGTAGCTATGAGAGACACTGTAATGGAGGGCTGCTGTTTAATTTTGATTACCTAGGGCTTTTCAATGTGTAGTGTCATGGCACAGGGCATGGATGCTTTGCATTTTTCGGCCACACGGTACAAAGCGTTTGGCTGTCAGTAAATTACCCCCTGTTAAACGATCTCGATACTGCAGTTATTTGATTCTGCGGGCTTCTTATATTTCCAGTGATTTTCCTCATGCTAGTTTACTGTTCTATTTATTGCTGGATGTGCAACTTGTTTACTCAATTGCTACTTTGCGTTTCAAAACACTTTAGCAGGTACCATATTTTTCTTTTACTTTCAGACTGGTAATTTAGATATGCAATAATCAATATGCTAAGCATTAGAGGTCTTATTTACAAGAAAAGCCAGCGGCATCATGAAATAATCATTGCTTGACAGAGTTGTGATATCATCCAGCCATCATTGCAAAGTGTTGCCAAAGAAAGCAAACACTTTCGCTAAAAAGATAAAACGGTAGTTGCGTTTCAATTGAGGCGAAACGGAATGATGTGCCTGTTTAGTGTGCAACATGAATGCATGCTAGAAAATCAAAGGGTGTCGAAATATCTAGAGCCTCCTAATTTGCCATCCTCCATAGCCAATTTTGCTTTGGGAGTTTAAATCTACAAACATAAACCAGACCACTTTTGTCGGGAAAAGGTAACTGAGCGAGAATAGGCGTCAGGCATGCTACCGGTGAGGAGCATTTTTGGCGTGTTTGCCCTGAAGGGATCTCTATTGCTGTAATGTTGTCCTCTCAATGATAGCTTAAGCATCGATTAAATTTTTCTGCTTTGTTGCTGCTGAGATCATTCGATAAATTTCCACTTGAAGTATGAGTTGGCAAAGGCAAAATAAAACAAGGCTGACACCTGAATGCTGGCTGGCGAGTGTGGTAAGGGCCGTTTGATAGTTAAAGAAAAATGAGGGTAAAGGGCTTACGTGCTGAAACAGCTCTTGGTAGAGCTTAATGTTACTTTGTCATAGCATGCATTGTTTTTGTGATGATATTTTTTTCTAGAAAATATGCTATTTATGTTCCCTTGCGAAAATAAAGCATAATAAACTTTTTTGTTTTTCTTGTTTTTCAGGTGCTGAATGAGACGTGACCCGTGTTTCTCTTGTTTTCACATATGCCACAGCAACTTTTGATCAAGAGTTAAAAAGTTCCATTGCCATCAGATGCCAAGGTCGTCACGATATATAGGTCTCCCAGTTACTGACTTGGTTTCTCAGCGGGTTGTGCAGACAGTACTTTGACGGTGGTGAAAGTAGGCAAGAGAGCACACATGCTTGATCATAGTCATCCATCTCGAACCAGGTGTTATCTCAAGATGTGCGCTTAGCCCGGTGCAGACCAGAGAACGAAGTTTGGCCATTCTAGAGAACCATTCCCCCTCTGTACATTTAATTTCAGTTTTATGTTTGCATTTGTTTTCCATATGTGATCTATTTTACCTTTAGTTTGGCAGGTTTTGTTTGCAATGGCGAAATTTTTTAGCTGCATCATGACAGGTCTCATGACATTGTGTGTTACTTTGAGGTTGTATTTCTGAAGTGCATTAATTTTTTGTGCACGACCAGTCACTGCTTACGTACTATACTCAACCAGCTCTGATTAAGCCTGCAAGGTGAAACTTATAGCAATGCTGTCCTTTTAAAGGTTTGCTTACCGCCTAGTCTTCCATCTCGAACCAGGTGTTATCTCAAGATGTGTGCGTAGCCCGCTGGGTGTGGACCAGAGAACAAAGTTTGGCCATTCTAGAGAACCATTCCCCCTTTGTACATTTAATTTCAGTTTTATGTTTGCATTTGTTTTCTATGTGATCTATTTTACGTTTAGTTTGGCAGGTTTTGTTTGCAATGGCCTAATTTTTTAGCTGCATCATGATGGTCTCATGACATTTTGTGCTACTTTGAGGTTGTATTCCTGAAGTGCATTAATTTCTTGTAGTGGGGGGGGGGGGGGTCTTATGCACGACCAGTCACTGCTTATGCCTTCAAGGGGAACCTTATAGCAATGCTGTCCTTTTAAAGGTTTGCTCAGCGCCTAGTCATCCATCTCGAACCAGGTGTTATCTCAAGATGTGTGCGTAGCCCGGTGGGTGTGGACCAGAGAGCAAAGTTAGGCCATTAATTCTAGAAAACCATTTCCCCTTTGTACATTTAATTTCAGTTTTATGTTTGCATTTGTTTTCCATATGTGATCTATTTTACGTTCAGTTTGGCAGGTTTTGTTTGCAATGGCCTAATTTTTTAGCTGCATCATGATAGTCTCATGACATTGTGTGTTACTTTGAGGTTGTATGTCTGAAGTGCATTAATTTTTTGTAGTGCTTATGCACGATCAGTCACTGCTTACATACTATACTCAGCCAGCTCTGATTAAGCCTGCAAGGTGAAACTTATAGCAATGCTGTCCTTTTAAAGGTTTGCTCACCGCCTAGTCATCCATCTCAAACCTGCTTACATACTATACTCAACCAGCTCTGATTAAGCCTGCAAGGTGAAACTTATAGCAATGCTGTCCTTTTAAAGGTTTGCTCACCGCCTAGTCATCCATCTCGAACCAGGTGTTATCTCAAGATGTGTGCGTAGCCCAGTGGGTGTGGACCAGAGAACAAAGTTTGGCCATTCTAGAGAACCATTCCCTCTCTGTACATTTCATTTCAGTTTTATGTTTCCATATGTGATCTATTTTACATTTAGTTTGGCAGGTTTTGTTTGCAATGGCCTAATTTTTTAGCTGCATCATGATGGTCTCATGACATTGTGTGTTACTTTGAGGTTGTATTTCTGAAGTGCATTAATTTTTTTGTAGTGCTTGTGCGCGACCAGTCACTGCTTACATACTATATTCAACCAGCTCTGATGAGTTTGTGATTAACAAAATACTAGTCATGGTTTTTAGTCTAGTTTTAGTTTTTAATATTTATTTAATACAGTCTGTTTTAATGTTTTTGCTGCTACCTGATTTCTTCCAAGTGAATCTAGTTAAGTGCTTTTATTTGAGTGTTCTTTCAATATCAAGGCCTGTATTGAACACTGGTAATATTAGTCATTTAATCTACGCGGACCTCTTGTTCTTTCATTTTGTGCTTCATAGATAAGGAACACTGTCAGGATGAGATCGAGAGCTAGTGGGTGTACTTGATGTTCCATAGCCCGACAAGATGACGAGGGACAAGATGCAACCACTTTCTTTCATTAACTTTTTATTTGGCACTCACAGAATTTAAATGCAGAAGTCAAGAAGGGGAAAGATTAAAACGGTGACATATGAAGTCTTTAGTTGAATTTCACATATCACAGTTATAATGTTTCACCTTGTTCATTCCTGTGTAAATTCTGTGAGCGCCAAATAAAGAGCAATTGTGGAAGTAAGTGCTTGTCTTGTCCCTCGTATTCTTGTTGCGTTACAGAACACTGCCAACTGGTGGACGCTGTCTCCTTGTCACGTGTGGGTTCACTTGCGTCTAATTTAATGATAGACTGTAGAAGACTGTGGAGATTAATGATAGACCACTGTTCTTACTTTCAGTAATGAAGTCTGGAAGCAAGATCTTATATTTTGTTCCTTTTTGTACCAGTTTGTATTCCTAATGTTATGTATGTCAGCTCACTTGGATCTAATTCAATGTTTAGACTGCTATTGCTTTCAGCAAGGAAGTCTAGAAGCTAAGTTCTTCTAGTTGTTTTTTTGTGCAAATTAGTATTCTGAGAACAGATGTTACGTGTAGTGCATTGCAGGCATTTGCTTGGCAAATGTGTTTTTTTGATTGCTATGTGAATTATTTTGAGCCTTTTTCTAAATGTTACTTTTTTGGGTAACCGTTGCAATAATATAGTAGCTGAGCTCAAAGTGTAGCTCCAATTTTAGCTTTGGTACTTTGGAATAAAGCACAGTGTGAGTACTTGCTTGAGCAAAATATGTAGTAGCAATTCTGTGTGTGCTTCTGCACCCAGCATTTGGCGTGATTCAATAAATTCCTTATTTTACTTTAAAACATTTCCTGCGTCAGGTACTATCATTTCTAAAGTGAAATGAAGTGTCAATTTTGACTCTATATTCCTTGGGGCCCAGGAACTGAAAGCTGCTGAATCAGCAGGAAGCAATTTCAAAAAGGGATCCCTCATTGCAGTTACATCTTGTGCTCCTATCTAGGAAGTCAGTTTTCATGTCCTGATGCAGCCTGTAGTGCAGAAGTGTATACAGTTGGCTTCCCGATCAAGAAAGCCGATTTGTGAGTGTCAACACGATTTACATTCTGCTGGCTCGGTTTGTGCTTTCAATGTCACGAGCGCTGTTTGCAAAAGGCATAAGTGGAAACAAGCCATGCCTGCTGCACGTATTTGCAAGGTGGTAGGAATTGCATGTTACTGCTCTTTGAAGAGCACCCCTGTCATCTAGCAAATCAGAGAAACAGAACCAGGAGGTCGCAAAACATTGTCTACGTGTAGAAACAAGCTGTCGCAAGCTTAAAAGCCAATCATGTCACTGATACATGCCACGCCACTCCAAAATATTGTCTAGATCTAGACATGACCTGCATACGTACCATTGGCCTTTTGGTTTGAGAGAGCTTGCTTCAGTGTATAGACAGTTTTGCATCCTGTCTGGTTCTCTTTTACTAATGTTTTGTTGGATGCCAAGGGCGCTTTTAGTAAAGCAGTAACATGCAATGCCTATGTTTGCAGTGCATGCAGCAGGCATGACATGCTTCTGCTTTCACTGTTTGCAGAGTGTCTGTGGCATTGAGCAAAGCATGAGCTGAACCAGTAGGATGTGAATCGGGTTTACACTCCAAAATCAGCTTTCTTGATTAGGAGGTCAAAGATATGCTGCACTACAGGCTGCATCAGTACTTGGGTCAAGTGTCCTGCGGACGTCCACCGATCATAAAGGTTGGTCCGCGGGACAGTGCTTGGACGTCCAGCATGCGACGATCAACTTCTCACATCCACTGGACGTCCCTCGATGGAACAGAATTTTCCGGGGGACGTCCTGTGGCTGTTTTAAAAATGCACGTCCGTTTCTGGACAATTCACGGACGTCCGAGCGTCCGGGTTTTGATGTCCACTGGACTTTCCACGGACCGCCATTTTCTTTGCACCGGACGTCCCTCGGACGACCGCCGCATGTCTGCCGGACTTTCGGCGGACCTATGGAGACGTCCGACGGACGTTGAGTATCCGTTGCCGGACATCCGCTGGATGCTCAACGGATTTCTTTGGTCCAATGGGTCGTGGCGCGCGCGTCGCTCCGGAGTTACATGCGCACACTGCCGCGACAATTTTTCTTGGTAGTGAGAGCAAATTAAGCTACGGGGGTGAGGTGTATCTCCAAATGTCTCCCTCCTCCGTGCAGTTGGTCGGCCGGTCTCACAGAGTATTGTTTTCAAGGCAGTTTCGGCAATGTTTCCACCGCTATAGAAAACCGCTTTGAGCAGCTTATTTACCGGAATCTCAGATTTGTTTTTCCACTAAGGCCAGTGCCGGCTTTTGAGCCGCCGTTATACTGTCGAGGAGCTAAATAAATAAAAAAACAAACAAACCAATGAACCCATAGTGATTCTGGCACGCTCTTCGATTTACTGCAGACAGACGTTAGGAAAAAAAGCACAGCCACACACGAAGCTCCCATCCAGGCACCTGGGCAATGAGACGTATCAGGTGTCGAAGCGGCTCCGTTGCTCAAAATCGAACGTGATCGCAGCGTACGTACGTGAGAATATGCACGCGGTTTTCATCGCGATCACATGACACGACGAAGCCGGCAGCACAAGACACTCAACGTACGCATATGACCGCATCATTTCGCATATTACGTGCCAGCCTCTCCAGATTCTTTCGAACTGCTCCTGACGCTTGAGTGCGCTATTTCATTATAGTATGTCTTAAAATTATGAACTTAAGCAAAAAATTTGCTTTTTCATTCTTGCGTTCGCATATTATGTGTGCAGTGACATCTCCCAAAATACGTCCTAAAAAGTGCAGTTGCTCCTGGTGCTTTTGCATTGCCCGAATTATCCGGATTTACTGTGGTCGCGACACGTCGATTGTGTCGTCTCTCTTTAAATGTGAAGAGTTCCATTTGAGCTTGCAACGCACAGATTCTAATGTTAGGCATATTCATCAAGGCAGACAGTTGAGCAAGTTTGTAAACATTCATCTTGAGAAAATAAAACCTCTACAAACACGAACACAAGGGCACTATCCATGTATATCCATGTCTGCGCATTTATTGGTCATCCCGTAGCTTTGCTGCAGTCGGCACTTCGTCATGCATACAATCCTGAAACACTTTTCACTGAACCTCATAGCCGCGAGAGTGAAGAAGTCTTACCTTTGAAGCCTCCGTCTTACCGTATTTCCTTCTTTTTTAGCACAAGCTCAGGTAAAGACTTCGCCCTACTGCACTTTGGAGATTTCAGAGCAGCACGGTAGACGGCCCGCTCATTCGCTCCAATGAGCTTGCGGACTTTGCGGCATGTGGACGAGATGGGAAGCTGAGGCTGACTACTTCTTTCACCAGCAGGTACGTTTCACACCATACCATTTGTTTACTTTGACAACCATATCGGTTGTTCAATCTGTGATCTTCTTTGCCGATAGAAGAGGTATGACTTCGAACTACACAGCGGGCAGCGAAGTGCAGACGCAGTCTTCTTTTCGAGTGGCGGGAGTTTCAAATACCCGAAACGGACATGAATCCAGAAAAGCCGAAAAAAAAAAAAACACCTCGCACTCACGTTCCAAAGCTAGAATAAATGCATTTATATTAGAAATGCGGTCAAAATCATAAAGCTTGCTAGCTTTCTAAGGCGCAGCTGCTTATGTTAACCTAGGACTAAATTCAGCTGTGCCGGAAAATTATGCGTTTCGGCCCCGTAGATCTCCTTGCGCTGCCAAAAAAACTGCCGCGGAGTATACATCGCGCTGTTATGACTTATGACACTTTAACCATATATCTAACCATGACTATGATTGAAAATCCTTGACTAACCATGACCATGACTAGCTATGAATATTGTCACGAAGGCAGGGATTCATACGAAAAGTAACAGGGCAGAGAAACAGAGTCAAGGGCTGATCTACCGCAAGTCACAGTTAGAAGGGCAGAGCGAGTGTCCAGCTGGATGGAGTATCGGAGCGTCCCCTTTGAAACGGGGTGGTAGCAGTAGCTATCATGCTCTTCGTCTCAGCTTCTTCGTCTTTAGGGCGCCACCTAGAGCCACCAGGTGGCATTAACTACTCAGCACGACTAACTGGCTATGACTAACAATGACTATGACCTCGTGACTACGAATAAGACTCATCAAATCCTATTTATAATTATTAATCATCACCCATTGATTTCATTGTCTACCTCTGAATGATTGGCAGGTGCGAAAAGCGTTTTCTGGTTACACTTTCTGGTCATACGGTCGAAGCATGAGAAAAGAAAGGTTTTCACCTTAAAATTCGGATGACCCTGCCGGAATTCACTCGAGTAGAGCCAAAGCCGAAGACAACGTGGTGTTTCAGTTGTATTAATTCTTGGCTAATCTTTCAACAACATACCTCATTTTGATGTCAAGTTCGGTACTCGGGAAGAAACCACTCGAACTAGTAGGAATCGCGTTGAAACTGCCTTTCTCTGCGTCTCCACTTTGTCAATACAGGTGCAGTGTATTCTTGAAAGCGTGCCACGTACCGCAATGAAACCTGTTACATGCAATAAATCTGCTACGTAAACGTCTCTACGCAATGTCACGGTGTCCAGGGATATCGAAGCCTGTAGAATTTGCACACGCACGCCGTAGCAAGAATTATACCTGTTTTATTTCCGTCTATTTACATATGTACACAATTCACTCAGTCACACAGACGTGCACCAGTGTAAAAACGACGGCTATACAACGAGGGCCGGGGACTGGCCATTTTTTTTCCTCACCTCCATTACAGTATTGTACACACAGTGTGTTATCACAGCAGACCGAGTACTGCATGCCAAGAGCTACTCTGCAAACTAAACGCTAACCACCTAACGCTCTAGCGCCGCCCCGACTCCACAGGGGCAGTCGCTTGCGCACTGGGGCCACTTGACTGCGCCGCAGGTTGGGGCCACTTGACTGCGCCGCCGGTTGGGGCTAGTACTGCATCGAAGCAACTATGAACACCCAGAAATATCTCGCCTTGGTCTGGGGTGCCGGGAGACGAGAGTAGTCGTGTTGATGGCTGAATATTTCAGTGGACTGCAGTTATTTAAAACTTTAACCGATGTCCTTAACTTAAGCACCTGTTCTGCTTTTGCTTAGGCTTGACTGTGCTATAGTCTTTCGGAGCTGCTACCATCTGTCTTGTGCCGTTAGATGCATTGACGTACCGATACTAAGTGCACTCCTGAAAAATTGCCGATGACCGTGAACTTCACTAAAAAAAGCGGGAAGCGTACAATAAAATTCTGTAACGCAATGGGCAATGAAAATGCCTTTTAGGTCTTCAAGGCCCTCGCACAGATAACGCTTTAAGCATCTTTTCATTTTTTCCTCCGCATGGAGTTAAATTTAGCCTGCTTACTGCATCTAGCGCTCCGTAGTTAGACTTCTTTCGTGCAGGGGCCGCGGTCGTCATTAAAGTTCATGAACGGCCTTTAACCGCTTAGAATACTCAATCTCCGTGTGCTGTCTAGGCGTCGGGCCGGCAATACAATCTTTGCCAATGCACGCAGCTTGTTCACTTGTGAGCTCAAATGTCGTAGGTTAGCTTCAGTAGATGTCTGAGAATTTTTATAAAGCACGAAGTTTCAAAACATTTTAACACCTTTTTGCAGTAAAATAAAACAAAATACCACTGCCAGGTGAATCAACATCAAGCACTGTGTTTGTATGCATAAGGCCGGAACAGTTTTCATAAAACTTGAGTATATTCGTTCACAGAGCTTACTATGAGGGCAAGATTTCAGGAAATAAAAGCAGAAACAAAACAATTACAGCACAGCCGTCTTACTGAGCTCGCTAGAAGTTTCGACGGCTCATGAACTGTCCAAATTAGGGACAAAAAGGATGCAACAAACTAAATGTGAGCGCACACCTCTAATTGAACAATTGCAAATGTGTAGTCAGTGAACCTATGCATATATTTCAGGGGAGGAGCGCAATATAGCCCAGCCGGCAGCACATAGTGGCACTGCTGCAGTCTACGGTTTTCAAAAAAAAAAAAAAAGCAAGTGGTTTTATAGTGAAAAGTATTTTTTAAACCAAGCTGCTTAATGAACAACTGACCAACTTCAATTCGTCTCCATGCTCTCCGATCGTGACACCTAGAGAGTCTTAGCCAACTCTCCTTTTTTTTTTTTTGGTGCAATCTTCTTGAAGCCTCGTCTAAAATTGTTTTTTCCGCGTAAGCTTCGGCCGGGCACATCATAAATGCTAGACTCTCTAGGGTGTCTTGGTTTGCTTCAGTCGCTTCCGTAGAGTGCAACGGAGTATAAACAAGAATAACGTAGTTGATCAGGAAGGAAGAACATTGGAAACGTTAAAAAACTAGAAAGCTTTTTTTTCAGTGACAAGTTACGCTACAGAAAAGGCTACGGAAACAAATGTTCGGTCATCCTAAGTTTATACTACACTGTGTGCCACTTGTAGAACTAGAATTCAATTGTATAAATCAACAGACAGCTTTACAGAATACTAGTGAGCGAAAATATGTAAAATGGCGCAAGGGCATATAAATGACTCTATTCCAGGTGTCACACATAGCGCCGTCTATATATATATATTTTTTTTGCGCTGAAAGAGAGACTTCGGATCGGCAGAGGCCGAAGTGCTGCCGACTGAGCTTCTACAACCAACGCTTATCAAGGACACTAAGTGCCCCACACCGTTGCAAATGAATCACCTCTTTTCACAGTGACAATGTGCAGCACAAACAAAGATAAGCCAGTTTAAGAATATGCCTTGAAATAATTGTGTGACCATGTTCCCTTCCCACTTTCGCCCCTAATAACGAACTGACTGAAGTACAGTTGCGGGCGTAAGTAAACGGAGCACTCGCTGTTTTGGGCGAAGTGCAGTGAAACCTGCTAAAGAAGAAATAGGGACGCATTGCATATCCGCGGAAAAGGCTACCACCTAGCTCAGTTTTCATTTACAGTACGCTTCGCACAAATGTTCGAGCGTGTAGCCTGGACCGATATTCGCATCGCTCAGCGCTAGCTGGTGTGCCTGAAATCACCTGCACAATGTTTTGGTAACCGTGGAGATCGCTGGTGCCCTTAGCCAGGTACATTACAGTGCTGAGCGGTGCTTAAACTCGTCGAGGCCACTCGCTAGAGCATTCGTGTATTCAGGATGAGCAAAAGGAAATGCAGCCACGCAAGTGCCATTTCATACAATTTCCACCTCATTTGGTTGCCGTACATACAAGCACGTACCCAATATTAACCTTCCCAACTGTAGCCTTAAGCCACCCGAAAAAGATTATGTCATTCGATCGGATTGCGGCTCGCATATCCTGGTGAATTCTGTTCCGGTAGCACATGTCATACCTTCAAAATTTCATAGCGCAAAGCGTAGGATTCGCAAGTAAAGGTGTAATCAGTTGACTTAGCGTTCACACTGGTACATACATAAAATGCCAGCTTCAACCCCATCGTCTTTGATTTCGCTAGCGGCTCTTTTCACTCCTTTCGTTATATAGAACCACAGTTCAAGCGCGGTAACTGAGTGATATGCCAGCGAAAAGAAGTCTATGTCGCCAAACAAGCACCACGAACTATGACAGAAGCACCAGCAATAGGTTTGCGCACATACCGCTCTTATGCCACGGGCTGAGCAGTAAAACAGGGATGTACCTCAAGCAAAAATTTCGCACTAACTGCGCTTGCTGCATCCTTGCTAAGAAACGCTCCCTTTCAGAAGCAATGAGAGATGATGCAGCATTGTTAACCCTTATGTGATGTAGCCTTTTGAACACATATAGGCTGTCCGCGCCCGTGTGCCGTGCGATGTCAGTGAACGTTAAACAACCCCAGGTGGTCGAAAATTCCAGTCCTCCACTACGGCGTCTATCATAGCCTGAGCCGCATTCGGACGTTAAACCCCACAAACCAAGCCAAACCAAACATATAGGCTGCCCGTGGATCTCACGCCTTGTGTCGCGCAGGTGCCCATTGGTTCACAGGAAGGGAAAAGCACAGTATCTGTCACACTTGATCTGTGGACACCTGAACCGCGCCTTGAGCGAAGGAAGGAAGGTGGGAGTGAAAGTAGAAAGAGTGAAAGGGAGCCGTAGTGGAGGGCTTCGGAGTAATTTCGACCACCTGTGCTAACCGGGAATTGTGTAGTCTGTGCCGGAAAACAAATTGGCCAAAAGGCAACGACTGTGGAACGTGTTTCCTTAATAGGAAATGGATCCCCAGGTGTTCGAAATTACTCCGTAGCCCTCCACTACGGCTCCTCTTTCTCTCTTTCCACGTTCACTCCTACCTTCCTCCCTTCCCTTACGGCGCGGTTCAGGTGTCCACAGACGCAAGTGTGACAGATACTGCGCCTTTCCCTTCCTGTGAGCCAATTATTTATTATTATTATTAAGTAATAAACAACGTTCTCCAGACGACTGTAGATGGCGCACCTGCTTCACGAGGACTTTTTTGTCTTACAGAGCCAAGCGGACAGTGATAGCTGTGATTTCATTCTGCTGGAATAAGGTTGTTTTGCCCTTAACTGCATTTTCGCAGCTTCATTGCAACGGAAGTGACAGCTGCCATTGATGATAAAAAAATTGTATGAAATTCGAAAAAAAAAAAATAATCAAATAGCACCGACCAGTAGCGTTGTGACCAGAGGAAAGCGATTCCGTCGCATGACTCCAAACAAGGCTGGAACCATGCGGCCATTACTGTTTAAGTCTGAGGACCAAGAAACTTCATCATTAACTTAGCATGTGCCGCTGCTCATGAACAGTATTGCTTCGGCAGTGAAAGGCTTTTGCCGGCAGATGGTTTCTAAAAAGAAGGCGATCGTTCAAGAAATGAGACATTTGCAACATGAGCACATTTGTTTTTGCCGGAGCATTATGAAAATGCGTCAGCGGTGACATTACTGCATTCTGCTTTGACCACCTTCAAGACAGAAAAGCCATTGGACTGATATCACTCCGACCATTACCTAATCGTAAGTGGTGCCACTATGGTTAGAACTTCACCGATTAAGTCTTCTCCTCTGCTACCTGATACTGCTGCTATCTGGCACGGTGTGCAGTGAGATGCTGTGACGAGCTTTTTCACGACACGTAACGCAGGAAATATGGTGCACAACGCGAGAACCACTGCGGAATACAACAATTGCTCGATGTGACTGGTTCAGTGTTGCGAAACCCGCCAACCATGCACAAAACTGAACAGCTTGAGCACACTGGGGTGAACGAAATCCGAGTGACGCTAAATACAAATCAGGGGCCACAAACATCTGTTATTTTCAAGCACCTAATTACTACATGAAACAAACAGCGCTTGCCGAGGGTCTGACTAATCTAAACGCTTTCAACTGTTTCTGCCATTTTCGGAAAACTCCAGCACCTTCGTTGCATCAAAGCCTCTCTTAGTCTGCGGGGCCTGCGACTCCAGCTCAACATGAGTCCGCGAATTATAAGCCTGTCGACCAGCAAAGCCTTCACCGAAAAAAAAAAAAAATTCCTCTTGAATTCGCAGTCCAGTGACCCCAGTGACGCAACCATAGACGACGGCGAACGACGGCACGTTAACAACACCCACCAAAAACTACTTTCCCGTCCCGAACACGGTCGGTCGGGCTCTTTCAAGGCGCTACCGCTAGAGGGCTACACGAACCGTCCGCAGCTAAGACCCTCCCTAAACGGGCCTCAAGGACAACGCAAACGTCTTCCGCATTGAGGCTGGCGATTGCGTTGTCAGTGCATAGATGCCTACAGCTTTCACCGGGCACACTGCTCTCTCAGCTGCAGGAGTGATGGCGATCGCGATGGCAGGTGGCGTCCGCTTTGACGTACCCTGCCTCTGCGTTTACATCAGTGCAGCGCCTTAGTAGCAAGGATTCCAAGGCAAATCAAAACGAGACGCGTCCATGTCCTTTCTGGAGATTCTTTGAGGCTCAGCAAGCGTCTTTCCAGAAGTAGGAGATCCAGACCTATGGCTGAAACTTCATCGGGAAGTAGCTAGCCCGCATTCGATGGCAGCAGGTGGGGCCTATGATAAGGATGCCTGCCCATCCGTGCCACGTCTTTCATCAGTTATACCTCAACACGTGAGCGGCCTTTGTCGTCTCACGGTAGCTAACGATGTGAAACAACGTAAAAATGAAAGCCTATGAGCACTTTCGATTCATCTACAGTGGATTAAAAAATTAGTTCTGTACTGGATTTGTTCATCAACCCTGTTTGCAATTGCTCCAAGAAATGCGAGTTTGAAGAACTTTTGGTGGCATATGTAGCGAATAACCATTATTGCACATCCACCAATTTGTTTGTACTGAATCGTGAGGACAACCAGCATGCTTCAAAACTAATAAGATGACTTGGTGGTACTGATTCACCTCTTTTCTGCGTCGCAGTTTCTGTGCTAGGCATCTTTTCAATGCAGAACTTTCATTGGTTTTTGGCGAAGCGCGCAAAAGGTGAGACGGGTTTTTGAATGGGCGATCATTCTACGAATATTCGGCATTGACATACTGCAGCATGTCCCGGAATAAGTGGCGTAAATGCCTACGCTCCCATGCAAGATTTTATAGCTTCGAAAATGAACTATCACCGCGGGGCGATGAAGGAACAAAATTGACTGGCAATGTAGGATGAAGACAGGACGGAATCTGCAACTGAAAAACTACAGTAGTGCGGTGAAGTAGTTTCGAATCTTCTTATTTCAACGGCCAGTCAAGAAAAAAAGCACGTTTTGAAATCATTTCTCGTTCACCATCCGATGTTAAGGCTGGTAACACCAAGACACTGGAATTCCCGAATTAGGAACAGGCCGGCTTGTCCAAGATATAACACAAGTGCCCATTTTAGCTCTAGGGATCCCACAGGAACACTCTCCGTGACAACTAGCTTTTAGTAGCGAGAAATGGTTAGTAGCTTTGTCGCATTCATGTTGCCATAAAGTGGAAGTGCTCAGCTACATGTTTCTCGCCTCGTAGCACTGATCACATTCGCTTATAGTTTGACATATTCTTTAGTTGAATGGGAAAAACCTTGATATACTCAAACTATTATTTCACTGAAGTTCTTTTAATGGTGAACTTATTAGTTATTGGCTTACTCAAAGCGCGCGAAGCTGAGTCGGGTTTTGAAATATCCTATTGTTCTGGAACATTTCGGCAATGACATACTGAAACGTATTCAGCGAGAAGCAGCATCACGTTTTACGCTTGCAAAAGAGGATTCAGCTTGGAAAAGGAGCAAGGCATGAACATGACAAGCTTGGAACAAGACATGAGCCAGACTGCGGAAAACTGGGGAATTGCCGTGAATTGTCTCTCTAATATCAATAAAACGGGGAATAAACTTCTTTCGACAGTTTTGCGAGAGTAGGACGGGTCGCTGTTGAGTTGATTTGAGCAAAATGACATTCCTGCATGGGCACAACAAACAAGAAATCGATTTGCTTGAAACACGCCAGACTTGCGAAGATTCGTCCTCAAGTACAAAAAGGCCCATTCTCAATAGAAATATCTTCTCCTGGGTAGAAGGGTAGAAATGCTGGCGGGCCAAAATCACCATCCCACGCGTCCACTGTTTTTTTTTTATTATATAGCGTCTAATAGTTCATATGCTGAGACCATCAACGTTTCATGTTGAATAAATAGTCTCGGCAGCAACGGCCGGGTATATATGCTGAAAAGCAAATCAAGAGGAAAAACCGCTAGCAACAGCAGGTAAACCAGGAAGAACGGCTAAGTATAGCTGTGATTTCTTAGATTCTTTCGATTTAACATTTCCTTTAACATCCTAGCGCAGTGAAAAATTCTAGGCTTCCGTACATTCAAGAAACAAATATTAGGAATGGTATCTATACCTGAAAATGTCATTGTGGATGAAAGGTAAAAAAAAAAAAAAGATGTTCATTGTGCTCGCGGAGCTGCTCTCAACAAGAAGCTGCTGATGCGCTGCTCGTTACGGTTAGCATAATTAATCAGTAAAGTGTACCGGATATCACCGAATTGTCGTTGATGTCATCGAAGGTTGTTTGGTAGGTGGCAGGTTGTAGATGGAAATTTTTATGAACATCAGTTTTGGTAGTTTTTAAGTACTTAGCGCGATCGTACAGCGGAAATAAATAAAAACAAACACGGATGCTTCCTTTCTTTCTCCCCAAATGCTTTTCTTAGTTTTGCCAACCCAGCATTAGAAGTTAAAGGCTTCTGTGAGCTTGATTCCAGCGTCGCTTAGAAAATAGATACAGTCGGGAACTTGCAACAAGAAGAGAATGTAGTTAAACTCGGCTAATACATTCTTTCCAACAACAGCCATAGCACAGCTTATCGGTTATCCTTTCCTGGGCCTCTTTCTACCATGAGTGTAAACGGCATGTGCCGGCGCTCTTCCAGGCTCATGAAAACTCGGAATGGTAGTCTGTAACAGCCCGAAGATGCCCATACACTGCTGCCGAGTAAACCAGTGCATATTCCCAATCAGGCTGCACATTACTGAGAAATAGCCACCTGACCCAGCGTTTCAGACAAGGCTTCTTGCACACTTACTGACCGAGGTTAAAATCAATTCTGAAAGCTCAATCGAATGTAGCTGCTGTTCAGCATTTTTAAGAGAAGGAAGGCAAAAATGAAAGTTCTATCCTTCCTCTGCTGGCCGCCATTTTGTGTCCCTCGCGCAGGAAATGCGTGTCAGTGTGTCCATTGCACGTGACACGCCGATTTTTTTTATGGTGGCATTTTTAATTCTAATGAAGACAATAGAGACTTTTAGTTTACCGCTGCCGCTTACCGCGGCATTCTGCCGCTACCGCGTGCCGTCAGCCTATCACGAGCTGATTGGTCCCTGCGTGCGGAGTCCGGCGGAATTTGACAGGAACGTGGCGTCATCTGTAGGCCTCGGGGTTATCTGCGCATGCGTACTAACGCTCGCGCCGTAGCAGTAGACGGTAGCGGTGAGCGGTAGCGCTAAACTAAAAGTCTCTAACACCTGTGTTATGTCTCCACCTAAGGGGGTCGAATAAAGACCAACACACTCTTGAAATGCTTTGCGGCGAATTGGGAGTTCGCTAGATATGGCGGGCCTTTGGTTCATTCCATTCGCCGCGCCCTCCAAAGGTTACGGTAAAGGACCTGTGAGCGAGCACAGGTAACGGCTTCCTGGAGGTGTCCGAAGCTCACGGCAGTTTGCAAACATAGCGAGAGAAACACGAATATTTCTCTCGATGCTTGACTGGTAAATTAGAACGTGCCTTAGAAGTTCATGAAGTAGAGCTTCCTTTAAAAGGCTCCCTTTCTCGTGCCTCCGCACGCAGTGGCGGAAGTGTTTGTGAGCATTTGTCGTTAGTTGCACGCATCTTGCGGCTGTTTCCGAGTCTACAGTGCGATAAAAACATCACAGATTGGTGCCTTGAGGTACTGTCCGCTGGGCTCAGCCTGGTGTACCGGTGACGTCCGGTGGATGGCGTTGATGCCCATGCAGTGGCGATCTATCTTTGCAGCCGCATCACGGGCGCTGGGTCAAGTGCATTCTTCGAGTGCTTCCCGAAGCGTGGCGCAGATTTCCGTGAACGTGGGTCGGTCTTCGGGCCTGGAAAGAAACAAATTTTTTATTAAAAACTTCAATTTTTTCGTTTACCATACAATTCATTCTCTAAAAAGAGTAAATGTTTGGCCTGATGCTTAGAAGAAGCACGAAAAAAAGCAAGCAATAGTGCACACAATTCACCCTGTTTTCGAAAGTGTATTTGGTAATGTTCTATCGAAATTGATTTGAGATGGGAAGGCGCTTTTTTCACTGACATGCCCACAATGGCGCTAGCTACCCAGGGAAAGGCTAGAGGCTTAGATACACGTACCAATTACTGTATCTCGACAAGATGAATATATACTCCAGATTTTACGGAAAGGTTATCATTGTGTGCTGATCATCCGCGTGCAGGAATGGTTTACATATCGAGGCCTGGTAGCCTGAAATTTTGATATTCCTTCGGACCTATTTCTGACATTACTTATACCGCCCACGCTTTATTTAATGAGACGAAACAAGTAGGCAACTTGTAAAAGAAAGTGAAAGTTTTACAATATTTGACTGAACGCCTTTTCATCGTTCCGGGGTACCCAGCGACTTAAAGGCCAAAGGCCAAAAAACGGGGGGGGGGGGGGGGGGGAGGAGCGCGCGCCGCTGGATTCAGTCTGGCCGTGGCGAGGGAAAAGCGCGCAGCGAGCGGTAGACACCTATCCTTCGCCCGTCAGTCAGCGAGACGGACCAATGGACCGTCGTTCTCAGGAAGTACGTCATAACTGTGGCTCGACGGGCCAGCGCAGGAAATGGGGAAGCTGGCTTCCCGAAGGAGAGCATGAGAGAGCTTTGATTTGTATTTTCGTTGCTTTGCGGCGCGCTTATCACTGTAGCATTTTGCACAGACTATCTCCGGTACCTGATCGAAACACTGGGCTCCTTTGCTTAAAAGGTCCTTCCCTGGACAGTGGCCCTTTAAGAGCTTTAAGAGAAATCTGAAAGCTCTATGGTTTTGGCAACTTAAGGACAGTGATATCGGCATCTCAAGAACGACGTAGTTAAATCATCACGAATTTCTACCCAAAATCATGGCCGCATGAATAATTATCTGTGACAAGCTGTTACTACTTGCTGTTACCACCCAAAAAAGCTGACCACGAGATAAATTACAGGCACAAGGAGTATGATGTGTCTGGCTTGTTTCATAGTCTGACATAGTAGCACGTCAATTCCGCGCACTGTTGTGACAGTGCGCGGAGGCGTGAATCAACAAGATGGATGTCATCAGGGGTCTCAACTGCTGCTTTATAAGTTGTGCCTTAAGATATGTGTCGATTAAATTCTGTCATGGTAGCTGTATGTAACATAAAACAGAACCTGGTAATCTTAACTCAAGCTTTGTGCCAAAAGTGAATGGGCAGGCCTCCCTTTTTATAACCGCCAACTGCTAACGTCGTAAGAGCTTCCCAGCAGTGTTGTTTTCAACGCAGCGTAATTTTCATCTCACCTTTACTGCTATTTCATTATGTATCTTGTGGGTAAATCATAAGAAAAACCAGGTTCACGACTTCGTATTTAAGTAAATGCAGCCTAGTCACACATTCCGCGACCGCGCCTGTATCGGTGCGACTTACTTGTACTGCCAACAGGACTGCATCAGCTGGTAGACGCGGTCGGGACATTCTTCAGGCTGTTCTAGTCGCTGGCCACTCTCCAGCATCGCCAGGATGCTCTGGCCCGCAAGGCCCTATGTTTAGAAAACAAGAAGAGGAAATGAGACAGTCTGGGTGCTCATTAAATTGGCAGTTACTATCAGCCATACACGTCTTCCTTCACTGAAAGGGTTCACTCGACTGATGTTAGCCACTTTCTACTGGTGGAGTGCTGACAGCGTGCTTCCTGAACATGTTTAAAACGCAATCTAGCAACAAGTGAACTGTGAAACTGTTAAAACAGATATAGCACCTATACTCGTAACATGTTCAAACGAGCCTTCGAACACTATCGTCGTGCACGGTCATGACCTCTGAACGTACCTGATATGGCCGCTCTCCGTAGGACATGGCCTCCCATAGAGTGACGCCGAAGCTCCAGACGTCTGACTTAGTGCTGAATTTGAAGAAGTAGATGCATTCCGGAGCGTACCACTTCAGGGGCCACTTGCCTGCCGCTTGGGCCTGCGTGTTGCGAGGTAGAACACAGGGTAGAATTTTGTCTCACTGACAGAAGGTGTGTCCACTATCCTTTCAAGGCAGCACCGGGAAGGTTGGTTGGTTGGTTCATAGGAAGGGAAAGGCGCAGTATCTGTCACGCTTGCTCTGTGGACACCTGAACCGCGCCGTAAGGGAAGGGATGAAGGTGGGAGTGAAAGTGGATAGAGAGAAAGGGGAGCCGTAGTGGAGGGCTACGGAGTAATTTCGACCACCTGGGGATCTTTAACGTGCGCTGACATCGCACAGCACACGACGCCACTTCGTTTCGCCTCCATCGAAACGCAGCCGCCGTGGTCGGGTTCGAACCAGGGAACTCCGGCACAGTAGTCGGGCGTCTTACCACTGCACCACCCCGGCGGGGCGTGGTAAGGACGAAAAATTATATTTGGTAAAAAGCAGGATGATCCGAACAGAAGTCATGAAGGAACAAGCCGGTTCCTTTTATTGTATTTTGGTTGTGCTATACGAAGCATGTAATGCCATTAAGGCTATGCGCAAAAAAGACAACACAAAAAACAGAGGCAACGACAGGACGAGCGCAACACAGGATGAGCGCAATCCTCCAGGTTGCGCTCGTCCTGTCGTTGCCTCTGTTTTTTGTGTTGTCTTTTTTGCGCATAGCCTTAATGACATTACATGATTGAAGCCAACTAGCCCGACAACAACTCTTGTTGAGGCTATACAAAGCGCAAGATTGTTACGAGCAATGCAAGCGTGGTACCACTTTTCAACCGGGGTGGCAGTTGGCGCATGTGTTGCGCTTTCTTTTGGAGACCGGCACATTGACCACCCAAAACACTGGTAAGCTCTTTGTTCAGTCGCCACTCCCTGCGCGCTTAGGAATTGCCTTGATTGTAAACATTGAAAGCCCACTGTCAGGCCTGAGTCGTGAAAGTGGTGATTTCTGTCAAGCTTCAGGTCTGAGAAGGCACCAAGGCACTTTGGGGTTGGTTAATTTCTCATTGACGTTTTATTTGAAACCGTGCTTGTTTGGCCTGGTCCCACCTTTTCCTTGACTTAAGCAGAAGAATGTGGATCAGTAAGTGCCCATTAATTTCGACACTAGCCTCAACATACAGCCCCATTTCTCAGCGTCACAGCCATTGAGAATCTGCCAAGGTGTTGGATGTCTCTTATACTTCTGTCACACGGGAAAGTCTGAACTCCCTCGAACTTCTTTTCCATAAAGGACCACGCAGGGAGTTCAGCCCCAAAGGAGTTGTCGCCGTGTCACACGGCGAAGAACGAGCTCCTCAACGACACCGTCACGGTCCCATTAGGCGCTGTTCGTTTTGTGTATGCATACAAAATAATCAAGTTAGAAACATGTAAAGTAATTTTTATCTTCTTTCTTTTCAACAGTTTGAACTGAATTTAAAATATAAATGTACCTTCATTCATATAAAAGGAATGCTATGGTACTTTTATTAGCATAGTGGGTTTTGTCCTTTCTGCTGGCCACAATGTGCTTGCAAAATTCTTGCGTGTATGCTTAGATATTAGCGCATTTCCTTTTTTCCATGCTCTACGTTGTGCTACAGTATCAAAATTAGTTAAAAACGCAAATTTAATGCATAAGTGCTTCTTTTAAAACCTGCATTAAAGCTCACGGGGAACCAGAGTACTCCCTTTACCTGCTCGAGGGAGATGATTGGAACTCCTTACGCTAGGAACTTCCTTAAACTTCCTTTCCTAAAGGACTGCCGTGTGACACGGTGCGTATCTCCATTGAGATAAAGACTACCTTGGTTGAAGGGAGTTAAAAGGAGTTCAGCCGTGCCCGTGTGACAGCAGTATTAGTGTGGATAATAAAATAAATGAGAAATGTAGCGGCCTTTCTACACAGCTGCAGGACGTATCCCATGTTTGCCAGGACAGAATCTGACGCCTTCGAGGCACCACCATATGAATAGATAGTTGCACGCTAGAGAGTAGGAGTACCTTGTAGTAGTCCTTGCCGGAGCCAAGCGCTCGAGTCATGCCGAAATCCGAGACCTTGGCGAAGCGGTCGTTGACCAGGAGGACATTGCGTGCGGCCAGATCCCTGTGAACGAGCTGCCTCGCCTCCAGGTAGGCCATGGCGCCACAGATCTGCGTCGCCAGGGACAGCACGCGGCCGGTACCATCTTGTTGCAGCTGAGACCTGCGGCCGGGGACACACGCGTAGTCATTTCATAGACTTTTATTAGTGCGAATGTGGCCTCGCATGGGTAATTCGAACTGAGTCTAGTATAACGGCTCCAGCATGCGAATCTTCCCGACGGGTCTTTCGAGTTCGCCAACCGAGACAGTGATGGAGCGTATGATTGATCATGACCGCTTGTAATGTTTTCACACTAAAAAAAGAACATCGGAACGGATTCGAGCCTGGGCATTCGGGTTCAGTAGCCGAGCGTCTTCTGTGTTTTAACCATGAACCTATGTGGTTGGTGCTTCCGCTCGTTGCGACCAAGTCTAAGAAGAGTTAAACTTCCGCAATTTGTCGCGGCGGCTCCCAGATGGCACAACAGGTAGGATTCAAGCCGTGGCCTTCGCGATCAAACGTGCCGTTGCACCGAAGTTGATCGTGGAGGCCACGGTTAAACTTCAGCCATTTCACGTGCGGCTTGCATATGTCGCTACATGTATAGCTGAAAAGGAAACGAACAGGCCCATAGCCACAGAAAGTAATGGCAATCTAGCTTTCGGTTTCGAACGTAATGAATTTATGGGTAGAATATCAATTGATTTGACTGGATCTCATATAGGTGCAACTACAGATGGGAAACTTGCGAGATTGCGTTTCTCCAGCAGGCTTAATCCTCATGCCAAAAGACAGTTTAGATACTTACTCGCGCGTAGGTAAATACAGATTTTTAACGGTATCCCAAATGATGCCACAAACAATCTTTACATTAGATTATATTGTTCACTAAGTACTCACAATAAAAGCCAGCAAGCGAGTATGATTGTTTTAAAAGTTCCGATGCATTATCGCCAAGGTTCATTCGCCGAAATATCATCACTGCCTCAAGAACTTATTGCATCTAGTCCATTCCACGTTTTGCCTCATTTAAAGTAGCCATGTATATAAAATAAAGCAGTGTTCCTTTATGCACCAGAATTCCTTCTCTTTGCGCTTCCTTCAAGCAGCTCCCACACGGGCCCACGTATTCTTCAAGCTGTCATGTGTGCTTCCATATAAATGAGTGTTGGCCTCTTAAACAGAAAAGGTTGGACTTGTTTACAAGAGACGGGTTCCCAATGAAGCATTTCTGTTGCAGCGCTGATTTACAGATGTTCATCGTCCACACAAGTGCTCCTACGCATGGGAGATAAGCACAAACGTGAAGCGGAAGTCGGCTGAGCTTCACAGGAGCGTAACTGTGGGGACGGCGGGAGAATAATGAGTGGTCATCGTGGGGCCAGAGAAAAGGAGATTGAACAAGCAAATCCCAGCGTGCGACCGTGTACTGCATAGGGAACAATAATTTAGCTATTAGAATTACACAAAGAGGAAATGGGCTCTCACCTGTTGAGCTTGAGGAAGCGGTTGAGTGGCCCGAGCGGAGCCAGCTCCATGACCAGCATAAGCGACTGGCCTTGAGATACGCCTGCACACATGAATGACACAAGCAAAATACATGATCAGTTTCGCTGGTAACAACGACACTCCAAGGTGTTCGTCTTGTGAGCGTCCATTTTTGCAGCAGACAAAATAAAACATTCAGCGAGGGGAAAAAACGTGGCAGGGCCTTATCCGAATAATCACCTTATTCCTAGAGTCGGTACGAAACTTATTCCTACTAATCGCTTTGCCGAAGAGTATTTCTCCTGTTTAAGCGAAGGCAGCCAAAGATTCTATTCAAACTCAAAGGCGCCAGAGCAGTCATATCAAACCATCGTTTCTAGCGTTCATTTGTTGTTAGTAGAAAAGCTCTGCGCAGCCTTTTTGTCCCTCTTAATGCCAGTCTTACCAATCAGGCGAACGATGTGCGGGTGGTCCAGTTGGGCCATCGTCTGTGCTTCGTTCATGATCTCTTCCTGCGGTGGATAAAAATGGAAATCAATGAAACGTATAAGCATACAAATCAAGGCTTCACTGGAGATGCCACGAAAATTTGTCTTCCAGAGCTTTATCAGTTGTCCTGTTAGCATAAGTAAAACTTCTGCCGAGTCAATCAAGGCCCACAGCAGTAGAGTTCCAAAGGCGAATTTAGCGACGCTGGAATTAAATTCTATTATAGGCTGTTATTGTGGCCCCATTAATATATATGACTCGAAATATGGGCAATGTCTCTGCGATAAAAGTTATTTTAAGTGCATTTCCGCCCAAACAGTATAGAAATTCGTTCTGAGTGCAAATGGTGAAAGTTCACAAAGCCTATCGTATACCATTCACTTTCATCGCGCTGGTACTGGAAACTTCACTACTCCAACCACATGTTCTGTTCCTTGTATTCGGAGTGCAGTTCACGAAAAATACGCAGTGCGAGAACGCTGATCCCTGAGCAATGACTAATTTTCTTTCTAGCCTCAGATTTTGCAGTTCTTAGGTGCCTGCTCAATGCTCCTGGGCATGTGTATTGCAAGAGTGCCTATGAATGAGAATCCCTAGAATTCCTCTGCAGCGTGCAGCAGCACACAGAAAGCCGACTGAATATATATATATATATATATATATATATATATATATATATATATATATATATATATATATATATATATATATATATATATATATATATATATATATATATATATATATATATGAAGGAAAGAAGCCAACAGTCGGCGAGGCAAAGGAAGCGTTGGGGATGGTACTTTATGTCTTTTTTTAATGTTTATTTGGATAATCACAAAAATTAGTAGTGTAATCTGTTTAGGGGAAATATAATTAAACACAAAGTAGAAGAAAAAACAACGTGCCGATGGTGGGAGCCGAACCCACGACCTCCGAATATCGCGTCCGGTGCTCTACCAACTGAGCTACATCGGCCGCTGTCCCGCCTGCTACTTGCTTAGGTATTTATGTTGTCTGTATACGAACCTTGAGAGTGTTCACCAGCGCCACCCTCAGCCAAAGCGGCGGACGTGGAACGTCCTTTGTTACCGCCAGCGTCACGTAGAGCGTGATCAAGAGCGAGGGCGAAAGCTGTGCTAGAACCCTCTTACGCTACCTATGGCTTCAAGACTGCCAGAACCGAGACCCTCGTAAGCTACAAGCAGATCAATTAAGGGGAAATGAGGGTGCTCGTTATAATACATGAAGGAAAGAAGCCAACAGTCGGCGAGGCAAAGGAAGCGTTGGGGATGGTACTTTATGTCTTTTTTTTTTAATGTTTACTTGGATAATCACAGAAATTAGTAGTGTAATCTGTTTAGGGGAAAGATAATTAAACACAAAGTAGAAGAAAAAACAACGTGCCGATGGTGGGAGCCGAACCCACGACTTCCGAATATCGCGTCCGGTGCTCTACCAACTGAGCTACATCGGCCGCTGTCCCGCCTGCTACTTGCTTGGGTATTTATGTTGTCTGTATACGAACCTTGAGAGTGTTCACCAGCGCCACCCTCAGCCAAACCGGCGGACGTGGAACGTCCTTTGTTACCGCCAGCGTCACGTAGAACGTGATCAAGAGCGAGGGCGAAAGCTGTGCTAGAACCCTCTTACGCTACCTATGGCTTCAAGACTGCCAGAACCGAGACCCTCGTAAGCTACAAGCAGATCAATTAAGGGGAAATGAGGGTGCTCGTTATAATACATGAAGGAAAGAAGCCAACAGTCGGCGAGGCAAAGGTTGGTTGGTTGGTTTGTGGGGTTTAACGTCCCAAAGCAACTCAGGCTATGAGAGACGCCGTAGTGGAGGACTCCGGAAATTTCGACCACCTGGGGTTCTTTAACGTGCACTGACATCGCACAGCACACGGGCGCCTTGCTTTTCGCCTCCATCGAAAAGTGGCCGCCGAGGCCGGGATTCGATCCCGCATCCTTGGGAACAGTAGTCGAGCGCCGTAACCACTGCGCCACGAGGCAAAGGAAGCGTTGGGGATGGTACTTTATGTCTTTTTTTTTAATGTTTACTTGGATAATCACAGAAATTAGTAGTGTAATCTGTTTAGGGGAAAGATAATTAAACACAAAGTAGAAGAAAAAACAACGTGCCGATGGTGGGAGCCGAACCCACGACCTCCGAATATCGCGTCCGGTGCTCTACCAACTGAGCTACATCGGCCGCTGTCCCGCCTGCTACTTGCTTGGGTATTTATGTTGTCTGTACACGAACCTTGAGAGTGTTCACCAGCGCCACCCTCAGCCAAAGCGGCGGACGTGGAACGTCCTTTGTTACCGCCAGCGTCACGTATAACGTGATCAAGAGCGAGGGCGAAAGCTGTGCTAGAACCCTCTTACGCTACCTATGGCTTCAAGACTGCCAGAACCGAGACCCTCGTAAGCTACAAGCAGATCAATTAAGGGGAAATGAGGGTGCTCGTTATAATACATGAAGGAAAGAAGCGAACAGTCGGCGAGGCAAAGGAAGCGTTGGGGATGGTACTTTATGTCTTTTTTTTAATGTTTACTTGGATAATCACAGAAATTAGTAGTGTAATCTGTTTAGGGGAAAGATAATTAAACACAAAGTAGAAGAAAAAACAACGTGCCGATGGTGGGAGCCGAACCCACGACCTCCGAATATCGCGTCCGGTGCTCTACCAACTGAGCTACATCGTCCGCTGTCCCGCCTGCTACTTGCTTGGGTATTTATGTTGTCTGTATACGAACCTTGAGAGTGTTCACCAGCGCCACCCTCAGCCAAAGCGGCGGACGTGGAACGTCCTTTGTTACCGCCAGCGTCACGTAGAACGTGATCAAGAGCGAGGGCGAAAGCTGTGCTAGAACCCTCTTACGCTACCTATGGCTTCAAGACTGCCAGAACCGAGACCCTCGTAAGCTACAAGCAGATCAATTAAGGGGAAATGAGGGTGCTCGTTATAATACATGAAGGAAAGAAGCCAACAGTCGGCGAGGCAAAGGAAGCGTTGGGGATGGTACTTTATGTCTTTTTTTTTAATGTTTACTTGGATAATCACAGAAATTAGTAGTGTAATCTGTTTAGGGGAAAGATAATTAAACACAAAGTAGAAGAAAAAACAACGTGCCGATGGTGGGAGCCGAACCCACGACCTCCGAATATCGCGTCCGGTGCTCTACCAACTGAGCTACATCGGCCGCTGTCCCGCCTGCTACTTGCTTGGGTATTTATGTTGTCTGTACACGAACCTTGAGAGTGTTCACCAGCGCCACCCTCAGCCAAAGCGGCGGACGTGGAACGTCCTTTGTTACCGCCAGCGTCACGTATAACGTGATCAAGAGCGAGGGCGAAAGCTGTGCTAGAACCCTCTTACGCTACCTATGGCTTCAAGACTGCCAGAACCGAGACCCTCGTAAGCTACAAGCAGATCAATTAAGGGGAAATGAGGGTGCTTGTTATAATACATGAAGGAAAGAAGCCAACAGTCGGCGAGGCAAAGGAAGCGTTGGGGATGGTACTTTATGTCTTTTTTTTTTTTTAATGTTTACTTGGATAATCACAGAAATTAGTAGTGTAATCTGTTTAGGGGAAAGATAATTAAACACAAAGTAGAAGAAAAAACAACGTGCCGATGGTGGGAGCCGAACCCACGACCTCCGAATATCGCGTCCGGTGCTCTACCAACTGAGCTACATCGTCCGCTGTCCCGCCTGCTACTTGCTTGGGTATTTATGTTGTCTGTATACGAACCTTGAGAGTGTTCACCAGCGCCACCCTCAGCCAAAGCGGCGGACGTGGAACGTCCTTTGTTACCGCCAGCGTCACGTAGAACGTGATCAAGAGCGAGGGCGAAAGCTGTGCTAGAACCCTCTTACGCTACCTATGGCTTCAAGACTGCCAGAACCGAGACCCTCGTAAGCTACAAGCAGATCAATTAAGGGGAAATGAGGGTGCTCGTTATAATACATGAATAATATATATATATATATATATATATATATATATATATATATATATATATATATAAACAACGTGGCGATGGTGGGAACCGAACCCACGACCTCCGAATAACGCGTCCGGTGCGTCCGGTGCACGTTGTTTTTTCTTCTACTTTGTGTTTAATTATCTGTCCCCTAAACAAATTACATTACTAATCTCTGTGATTATCCAAGTAAACATTAAAAAAAAAGACATAAAGTACCATCCCTAACGCTTTCCTTGGCCTCGCCGACTGTTGGCTTCTTTCCTTCATGTATTATAACGAGCACCCTCATTCCCCTTAATTGATCTGCTTATATATATATATATATTGTTACGATGAAATAGCAAAGGGGTGTTTATTTACAGTGATATGGCAGTGGGATAAGGTGAAGCCTACTAGCCCCAGGCACCAACGCTTCGTCTGCTTCTTCTGCCTCACCATCACCATCCCTCATCGTCGTCATTAGCGTGACATTTCCCCCCTACTCAGACGAAGCCCTTTGGGCGTGTTCGTGAGTCGTGCGAGGCTGACACGGCTTCAAGCGGGCAACATGACACAGTTCGGTTTTGGCAGACCGGCGACCCGATGCTGTCAGGCGGGCTATCCCATAAGTTAAATCACTAAGGCGTTTGATAACCACATATGGGCCGTCATAATGGGCCAAGAGTTTTTGATGTAGGCCACGGCGCCGAATTGGACGCCATAGCCAGACTAAATCACCTACAGAGTACGTGACCCGCCGGTGACTGGAATCGTATCGCACTTTGGAACGTTCTTGTGAAGCACCAGACCGTAATCGGGCGATTCTCCGAGCTTCTTCGGCGAGACAGAGGGTCTCAGCCAGGCAGGGGTCTTCACGGCTTGTGAAGGGCAGGATAGTATCCAGAGAGTAGCGTGGCGGTCTGGCGTAAAGCAGAAAAAATGGACTGTATCCAGTCGTCTTATGCGTGGCGGTATTAAACGCATACGTGATGAAGGGCAGTATGGTGTCCCAGTTCTTATGCCCTGCGTCCACATACATGGCTAGCATGTTGATAAGCGTTCTGTTGACGCGCTCAGTCAAGCCATTTGTCTGGGGATGGTATGGCGTCGAGTGTCGGAAAGTTACGGCGCATAAACGCATGAGCTCTTCAACAACATCAGCAGTGAATTGTCGGCCCCGGTCAGTGATGACAATTCGTGGCGGCCCGTGTCGTAAGATGACTGAGTGCAGCAAGAAAAGCGACACCTGATGCGCCGTAGCAGATGGAAGAGCGGCGGTTTCACAGTAACGTGTGAGATAGTCCACGCAGATTACAATCCAGCGATTTCCATCCACGGACTTCGGAAACGGACCTACGAGGTCAATGCCTACTTGATCAAACGGTGCTGTCGGGGTCTTCACAGGGTGCAGCAAGCCAGACGGAGTTGCAGTTGGACGTTTGTGGCGTTGACATTGCTTGCAACTGGCAACGTATTGTTCAACCGTCGAGCGCATTCTGGGCCAGTAAAATCTTTCTTGAGCACGGTGGAGTGTTCTAACCGATCCCAAATGCCCAGAAGTTGGATTATCATGCATAACACGCAATACGTCCGTGCACAACGTCTTGGGAACTACGAGTAGGTATCGCTGGCCGACAGGCGAATAACTCTTTTTCCATAGGAGGCCATCATGCACACAAAAACGGCTTGTAGGTACGTTGGCTTGGGCAAAGAGAGGCTGCAGACTGGTATCATTTTGCTGTTCCGTTTTGAAAACATTCGTGTCGGGGAACGCTGGCTCGAGGGTCGATATATAATTGTCGAAATCGTCGCTTTCAGGTCCAGTCGTGGCCATTGGCATCCTAGAAAGACAATCTGCGTCTGCATGACGCCTCCCGCTTTTGTAAACCACGGCAAAGTCATATTCCTGTAACCGGAGGGCCCAGCGTGCGAGGCGACCACATGGGTCTCGAAGGTTCCGCAACAAACAGAGTGAATGATGGTCAGTTACGATAGTAAACGAACGTCCGTACAAATATGAACGGAAACGCTGCACAGCGAAAACTACAGCTAGGCATTCCTGTTCGGTGACTGTGTAGTTTCGCTCCGGCTTGCTCAGGGTACGACTTGCGTACGCGATAACATGCTCTCGTTCATTGTGCCGTTGGACAAGGACTGCACCAAGACCGATTCCACTAGCGTCCGTGTGTACTTCTGTCATTGCAGTAGGATCGAAGTGACGTAAGATGGGTTTCGATATTAAAAGAAACTTCAGTTGACGGAATGACGCGTCGCAGTCTGGTGTCCAGTTAAAAGTAGAGTTTTTGTGGAGAAGGCACGTCAATGGGTAAGCAACGTCAGCAAAGCGATGTATAAAGCGTCTAAAATACGAGCACAACCCTAGAAAACTGCGCAACTCCTTCACTGTCTGCGGGGGTTTAAAAGACTCAACAGCGGCAGTTTTCTGGGGATCCGGCATTACACCATCACCATTGACAAGGTGTCCTAGCACCAGCGCTTGGCGCTCTCCAAAGCGGCACTTTTTGGAGTTCAGAATTAGGGCGGCGTTGTGCAGGCAATTCAAGACACGTACTAGACGGTCATTGTGTTCTTGGAAGGATTTCCCAAATATCACGACATCGTCCAGATAGCAAAGACAAATGTCCCATTTTAAGCCGCGCAAAACTGTGTCCATAAAGCGTTCGAATGTAGCTGGCGCATTACACAGCCCGAATGGCATAACATTAAACTCATAAAGGCCATCTGGCGTTACGAAGGCTGTTTTTTTCTTATCTGCAGGGTCCATTGGAATTTGCCAGTAGCCAGATCTGAGATCAAGACAAGAAAAATAGGACGCACCAGAGAGGCAGTCGAGGGCATCGTCTATGCGAGGAGGAGGATAGACGTCCTTTTTCGTAACAGAATTTAAACGCCGATAATCGACGCAGAATCGCCACGAACCGTCTTTCTTGCGTACAAGAATAACAGGGGCAGCCCAGGGGCTAGATGACTCCTGTATCACCTTTTTCTGTAGCATGTCCTCCACTTGCTCATGAATGACTTTGCGCTCAGATGGGGACACGCGATATGGCTTTTGACGAATGGGACGAGCCGAACCAGTGTCGATGCTATGATGGGTCCGATGTGCAGGGCGAGAGGTTGGTCCATCTGTTTCAGAAAAGTCAAACATAGGCGAAAAAGGTAGAAGAATATCCACAAGAGTACGGCGTTGAGGTGAGCTGAGATCGGCGCTGATCATGCGGGAGATTGAAGTTTCATCAGCAGGCAAAGGTACGATGGCACTCGTAGCATCTGTGACCAAAGCAACGACGTGGGGCGCATCGGGTCCACAAGAGGCAAGCTTCAATCCCGTTGGTAAAACTGCGGGCTCGGACGATGGGTTGATGGTCCATAACGAGGCACTACCATGATGCACGGATATCATACAGTGAGGGATAATTACATTTTTCTTCAGGCATGCTGAGTGAACTGGGTGCACCATGGCCTGGAATGAAACCTTCTCAAGAAGTGGAACGGACACGGGGACGAACATGGCAGACAAGGGTGGAACTACTGTGTCTTCGGTAATACTAAAAACTGTTTCTTCATCACGGCCACTTTCAAAAAGTGTCGGCAGATGCGAGCCATCAAAATGAACCTCTTGACTTCGGCAGTCCACGGTAGCGCCACAAAACTTCAAGAAGTCCATTCCTAAAATGATGTCATGCGTAGAGTGGGGTAAGACTACGAATTCGGCTTGAAAAATTGCACCACCCACAGACACTTGCGCACTACACACACCCAGTGGCCGCAACGCCTCTCCACTCACACCACAAAACGTTGAAGCACGGTCATATTCAAACATCACTTTGCGTCCCAACAAGCGCCTAAACTGATTACTCATCACAGACACAGTCGCACCCGTATCCACCAAAGCTAATGTATACACACCATCAATAAACACACGAATTTTGTTTTTGAGCATTATAGTTGGAGGGATGTTGGCACACAGCACATTTCCAGCGGCCTCACCCCCATTGGTCGCGCTGGTTAGTTTTCCTGCTGATGATGCTGAGGCGACATGGGGCGCCGTCGTGGTGATGGAGAACGACGCGCACGGAAGGCGGGTGGTGGAGTAACACTTCTATCAGATGCAGGGGAGTGGTCGCGGATATTCTGGTTATGGATGTTGCGGTAATACCCACGCTGAGTATTTGATTGTTGAAAAACGGGATTGTATTGCCGATTGTTGGGTACTGTTGGAAGCGCCGGACGGTTATAGCGAGGTGGGAACCTACTGCGGCAGTATCTGGCGATGTGACCTTCGACGCCGCAGCGGTAGCATATCGGCGGAGAAGGTAGAAAATGCTGTTGCGAATAAGAGCAGGGAACAGCTGGGTGCGTCGTAGGTCTGTCTGAATGCTCATACTGCTCAGGAATCCTGGTAGATCGAATGGAAGATCTATGGGCACTTGAGGCGACGTCATACCTTGGGGCGTCAGGCACCGACGCATTCCGGTTGGCGAAATGCATAGGAGGATAGTCAATGGAAGCTGCAACTTCAGGAGCTTGTGGGAAAGGCTGAACGGTAATCGCTTGTGGTGGTGAAGCCGGCCGTCTAGATACCCTCTGGACAGAGACCTCAGCAGATTCGTGCAGGGGAAGTGGGTTGAGCCGCAGGAGTTCTTCCCGCACGATTTGCCGGATCGTCGACGGAAGATCTAGTTGGGCGTGGTCATCAAGGCTGGCCACGGTAGGCACGTTGGCCAGCCGCCCAAATTTTGGCACAATACGACGCGTTCTCAGAGCTTGAAAAGCGCGGATGTGTTTAATGACATCGGAGACGGTTTCAAGGCTGTCTTTGGCGATTAAAAAGTTGTATACGTCAGCCGCGATACCCTTCAAAATGTGGCCGACTCTATCTTCTTCGGGCATGTTGGAATTGACACATCTGCACAATCGGAGGATCTCTTCTGTATAAGTGGTACAAGTTTCATCCGGCAACTGAGCTCTTTGGGCAAGGGTCTGCTCAGCCCGTTTTTTGCTCGGTACAGAGTCACCAAAACGCTCTTTGATCTCGGTGGCAAACCGTTCCCAAGTTGTCAAATTGTCCTCGTTATTCTCGAACCATGTCATCGCCGTGTGAGTTAGAAAGAAGACGACATTTGTGAGCATGGTGATAGGGTCCCACCGGTTGTACCGACTAACTCGTTCATAATGAAGTAGCCACTTCTCAACGTCCTCACCTTCCTCTCCTGCAAAAGGTCGTGGTTCCCGGTAAGGCTGGCAGGGAATAGAGCTGGAGGGGGCAGGCCTGTCACCAGCCTGGCTTGCAGCGTCGCGGCCGGCGCGGTTAGAATCGCTGTGGTCCATGATGTTTGGAAGCGGTGGCAGTCCAGCAAGGCGGCGACTACGTCGAAACTCCAGTGGTTCTTGCTGCGCCGTACTTGGGGATCGAACGGAGCACCTTCCACCAAGTTGTTACGATGAAATAGCAAAGGGGTGTTTATTTACAGTGATATGGCAGTGGGATAAGGTGAAGCCTACTAGCCCCAGGCACCAACGCTTCGTCTGCTTCTTCTGCCTCACCATCACCATCCCTCATCGTCGTCATTAGCGTGACAATATATATATATATATATACATACACGTGTGTGTGTGTGTGTATCTGCTACTACGATAGTTTACTTGCCACAGGTCGACAGTACACGTACACACGTACATGCACACACGCACACGTACACGCGTACACAAACACACACACAACACACACACACACACAAACACGTACATACATACATACACACACACGTACATGCATGCATACATACATACATACATACATACATACATACATACATACATACATACATACATACATACATACATACATACATACATACATACATACATACATACATACATACATACATACATACATACATACATACATACATACATACATACATACATACATACATACATAAAGTACGTACGTACGTACGTCCGAACGTACGTATACATACATACATACGTACGTACGTACGTACATACACACATTACATACGTACATACATACACACACACATACATACATACATACATACATACATACATACATACATACATACATACATACATACATACATACATACATACATACATACATACATACATACATACATACATACATACATACATACATACATACATACATACATACATACATGCGTGTCGACTTGTGGTAAGTGAACAATCGTAGTAATCGTAGTAGAAGATACATCGTCAGCGAATGAGTTACCAATCTCGAATAAATAATGGCGACAAATTTATCTACTCAGACACAACTTTTTTCCAAACGCTAAGCTTCGATTTTAAGGAGAGACAAAATAAATGTGCTAAAACTATTACAAACGTAAACTATGAGATTGCCAACAGGGTTCACGTAATTCGAAAAATGTGCCGTTATTCTGCGTGCAGCATCTGTTGTTTCTCACCCCAGCAACAATATACTAAACATGATATTTCGGATGTCCCTTCCCACTTTTCGGTGACCAGCGCCGAACAGAGCAAGCGTCTTTATGGATGGAGTTTCCCGAGTTGGCTTCTAAGATGACATAAAACCACTGGGCGCATAACATACACCCTAAACTTGTGCAGACACTCTCTAGCTGAACAGGCATACATCGAAGCCCAGTTTAATGGCTGTCAGCCGCTAATTGTCATCCAAATCGACGTTCTCATCACGTAAAAGAGATGTGGGAACACTAAACGTTTTGAGCAGGTTGTGCTGCACCCTCCACAACGCAAGCGTCTACGTAACAGCCAAGCGAGCGACATGATGACGCTCAGGGAGTTCGTGTTGAAGATATCTTCGCTAGCAAGGTTAGTTTTAGGAATCGTCTTGAATTATCGGCTTCATATATGGTGCATCAAGGACACTTGGCCACGTAGCAACAAATTTGTAGACGTCGCTTTCATTGCTTCCTTGTATTTTCATTTTGGTCAGAGTGGGTATAACAGTACCTTAAACAGTTTCTAACGCTCAGATAACACGTATTCTTTAGGACGCTGCATATACTTTTGCGCACACTCACAATACCGAGATTATCCATGTGAAGGTCGCACTGAAGAAGGCAATGTGCATGTCACATGGTCGTTGTCCATCCAAGCGGCGCGATATTCGCATAACGAGCAAGGTTATCTGCTTAAGATCCACTAAAGTCTCAAAGTTTTCGTTTGTTTACGTTCGCGTGGGCGAAATAATCTTCTCCGTAGCCGACAGTGCCTTACCCGATGGTCACCGACGATCGTGTCTCTGAGCCTCTTCACTGCAATCTGCACCTCGACGGGGCTGCTGCCGAACAAGGCACGGTGCACTTCGCCGAAATTGCCCACGCCTGCGCCAGGAAAGCACCAATACACTGTGTAGAGCACGCGAAAAAAAAGCAGCATCTGCTTGTAGAAGTCACGTAGTTTCATAGTTTCGTTTTTTCACGAATTACGGTACTAATCTTGCCCTAAACATTTACTTTTGCTTCTACAGTTGGTGCACTGACAAAAGTACATAATTTCCCAGTCAAAAAAAAGAAACGGCAAAACCGCGTCATCAAAAATACGTCAATATGTTGTGCAGTTTTGTCACGTCAGGCTTTTCGGATGTTCTGTAGTACCTTTCTGTAGTTCTGTAGTGCTGTTTTGTTGTAGCAAAACAAAATTATATTGTTACTACTGAAAAGTCTGGCATTATTACAAGATGTTCATTCTAAACAACAGCACATATATTCTGTTTTAACAACAGGAAAGTTTTTGTACATTTTTCCTACTGGGTGAGGTCATATATAAAGTGTACTGGAAAATTTCAGAGAACACGATGCCACCCCCCCCCCCCTCCCCTCTTCACCGTCCTGAGGAATGAAAGACCTTTCAGTGTCGTCACTGTGCACAGGTAGTTAATTCAGATAATGGCCTCCTAAAGAGGCTATAGTTAGAATTAAAGCATGCGTATTAAGGCTTATAGATTACGGTTCGGGCTAAATTTTGCCCGAAGTAGCGATGATATGGTGCGCATCTGCCAGTATTGCTTTTTGCACAAGCTTACAAAGATTTGCGTTTTGCATAGGCATGATAGCATTGGAAGCGAGCCCGTTGGAGAGGATCGCCGTGGCACTGACCGATTCTGTCTTTGAGAACGATGAGCTTTGGGTCGACGCTCATGGGGCCGCTGACAAAGCGCTTCATGGCTTGGTAGGCGGACTCTGACTCCTCTTTCGACAGCCACGGCTTCAACAAACCTGCGGTAAAAGAGCAGCGCAAAGAGTGCTCACTCTTGAGTCAGTTTGAGGAATTGCCCACCGCCACATGAAAATATCATTAAATTTCGCCTTGAAAATTTTGGCTCCTAACTTAGTTAAAAAGAATGGTCTTGACTGGCTCGCGCACAGAATTGGTATGATTGAAAGCGATTGTGCGGGCTATTAGAATCAAAACCCGATCTTCATTTGCGATTTTGAGGGTGGACACAAACTTGATTAACAAGCCTTTCCGTATCTTCCGTAGTTTTCCAAATGTCGAGCGCGTGAGTTGAATGAACCACAAAATGAGCTCTCTGTGCTCTTCTAGCCACTAAAATCGTCGTCTGTAAATGTTTACGAAAGAATGGGCCCCGAAAAAATAACAAGTTTTTACAGTATATTGTGCCCCAGTTAAAAATTAAGCATGCTGAACCCACATTAATAAAACGACCAAGTGCTGCCAGCACCATGACAATTCCGTCCGCCTGCTTAGCTTTGCCAGAAAATCGAGCATGTTTTGTTATTTTAGCGTTGAATTTCGTGCTAGTTGGCAGGCCTACATTGCGACCCGCTAGGCTATCCAAAGAGGTTGCACATTAATCAGATAATACTCAACTTTCTTTTTTTTACGACAGCTAAGCCTCGTAATTATATGCAAGTTGTAATGAATACTAAAACGAAACTAAGCTCAGGACACCTCATTGTCGTTGCCATTCTGAGATGACGGTTAACCCTTTTGTGTTTGCAACTGGCGCTTTTTTGCAGACGCTCAGTCTAACTAATGTCTCTATCATCGTCTTTCATCCTATTTCATCATGAGCATAATATCGTTGTTAGTGTTCAAACTTGGCAATTAGCAAAGCTCGTCCCGACGACGTGGTTTGGTGCATACGATGTGTTAAAGAACTATCGGACAGCGACGACTGCTGACGAGAAAGCAGAAATCCTGTGTTTTTTACTTTTTTTTTCGAACAAGAAAATCTGTTGCACGTTCGTCGTAATCAGCCGAGCTAATCCAGCACAGGGCAAAGCTCTTCGCCTTGGTCTTCAACAAAGTACATCGTGTGTCTTGAGCTTTGTCATGGCATGCTTATTAATCTCGTCCACTCAGCTGGCTGTGTTCTTCCGCGCTACGCCTCAAACATTTTAGAATGCACTGCTTTTTCCTAACGGACTGAGAGTTATATTGACTTTGTATTATGTATAAAGGCCATCACCTTCCTGATTAAAGTCAATATATTATTAATTCGCCTTTGTTCCCTGTACCTTTTTGTCCCTATTTCTATCAATGTCAACTCCAATATTTTCCTCTGCATATCTCACTCTGCTTTCAGGGTGTAAATGTGATATACGTTCACCCTCACCATCTGAGGTGGCGGCTGGTGGTAAGTATCGCTCTGGCGATGCCGGGGCACTTGAGTCTTTGTCCTTGGGCAGGGGGGGTATGTCTTGGACAACGTCTATGAGGCAGCCGATGGTGGGGCTGCCGCCGCCGCTGTCCGAGCCTGGCAAAGTGGCAGAGTCCGACAGGCTGCCCGCCGAGTCGATTTCCTCATACGGACCGTCTTCCAGATCGCCGCACTGCGATTCGAGGGTATGCACATTCTTAACCTTCCATGCCACTCTTACAGCCAGTATCCCGTGTTCTGTATCATTTTCCCGGATAACTGCATACACACTCTCTTCTAGCATAACAATGATCAAAAGTGGTCTCTGTGAGATGGCACATATTCACACTAGAAGCCTGTGCCCTTAATCCATTCTAATCCCCCCCAAACAAAGCACATATTTCTCAGCTTTTCAAAAACAGAACAATTTTGATTTCATTTGCACCGCTAGAAAATCGGGTGAGATAAACTCGTAAGCCCTACATACCAGTCGACTTACCCATGAAATGTGAAATGAGCTTTCCTGTATCTGTCTTCCCAGTTCAGCCCCTCAAGCGCGTGGGCATAGTTTGGTTGAAGTTCCGGTATTCGCCACCACAAGTTAATACCAATATCGCCAGCCTCATGTAGCTTCCATCAAAGTGAACAGTATGTCCAAAATAACGAGAAGTATAGAGCATAGGCTCAAAACGTAAGTCGGTATAGGAGACCTCAGAATACAGCGTGGAATTTTGGTTTCCCTTGGCGCTGCCTTATTTTTCACTGGACAGTCATGTGCACCCCGCGCAAGCACTCTGGAAGCTACAGCGAAACCAATTTCCGACTGTCCAGAAGGATGAAATTTTGACAGCTCCCTCCCCCGACGCAAAAGGTCTATACTTGATTCCAAGGTTAGATGATCCCTTTTAATGAAAGGGATGAAGACAACAGAGCACACTGTGTTTCAGAGAGCCGCGACACTCATTGTGTATCAGAGCCTCTTGCGAGAAATATTTTCCATGGAGGGAAAACACTGAATTAATTACTCTTGAATAATTATTTCCCGACTAATTTGAGCACTGAGTGAAAGTCGACATGCTAGAGCAGAATAAATATGCGTACAAACCATGTTTTCCCCAACAAGTTACAAAATACATGCAGTGTACCGGTCGAGTGCTAAAGCTACCTGTGCGCTTGTGTTCCTATATTGGCGTAATTGCATGTACGTCTGTTATTGTATCTGCTAGTAAAGAGAGCTTGCGCCGACTTTGATATAGCCGTCTTATTAAAGGAAGGCAGGCAGCCTGCGTGTTTTTACAGTCGGTATATCACCATCAGTATCGGCCTGCCCCGCGAAAAAGCTTAGCATGCCTTAACATAACAGCGACAGATTACGTGACATGCAAGTTACCTGTCATCTTGAGTACGCCCTAATTAAATGGACTTGGGTGGTATCCTGCACCGCTTTTGTACTAACAAGAAAAGCGCGCTCAGCAGCGGTGTAGCTGACGTAGGAAAACGCCGGACGATTAACAGGGCCATTTGTTTGATCTACACCAGCTACACCTGTGCAGCAAAAATCTATTGTAGGTATAGGAGATTTCCTACACTGCTGTAGCTGGTGTAGATTAAACAAATGGCCCTAGGGTGTTATCGTGCACCGTTGTTACTAACAAGAAAAGCGCGCACGGCAGCGGTGTAGCTGACATAGGAAGACGCCGGACGATTAACAGGGCCATTTGTTTGATCTACACCAGCTACACCTGTGCAGCAAAAATCTATTGTAGGTATAGAAGATTTCCTACACTGGTGTAGCTGGTGTAGATTAAACAAATGGCCCTAGGGTGTTATCCTGCACCGCTTTTGTACTAACAAGAAACAGCGCGCACGGCCGCGGTGTAGCTGACGTAGGAAGACGCCGGACGATTAACAGGGCCATTTGTTTGATCTACACCAGCTACACCTGTGCAGCAAAAATCTATTGTAGGTATAGGAGATTTCCTACACTGGTGTAGCTGGTGTAGATTAAACAAATGGCCCTAGGGTGTTATCCTGCACTGCTTTTGTACTAACAAGAAAAACGCGCACGGCAACGGTGTAGCTGACGTAGGAAGACGCCGTACGATTAATGACGCACCTCTGAGAAGAGTATAAGCGTGGGCGAAGGGCTCCGTGCCTCGTCGGGTAGCGGCACTGGCTGAGGGAAGGAGTCAAGGTCAGACAGCACCAACGCCCGCGTCGCCACACTGGGCGACGAGGCACTGCGCCGGCATGGGCCGCCGGGGTTGCACGAGGACGATGTTGCCGAAGAAGCCAGCAGAGGAGGACCCGGAGGAGGGCTCTCCAGCTCGATCAGGGGCGCCAGCTGAGGAACAAGAACGTGCTGGCAACAACCACACAACTAGCTTGAAGCCGTGACGAGCAGTTTTTGTTAGGGTCATTTGGGTCACGATCAAGTAGCTGCGTGAGCGCAAAAAAGCAAAGATGAACAACAGAAATAAGACGAAACACGCGACATAAATAAAAAAATGGCGCCTTCATTGCAAGAGAAAGAATAAGCACAGTCAAAGCATAACCTGACCTAATCTTGTTTTTATTAGCAAGACCTTTCTGTATACAGCACGTCTCATTCTGATTTAACCCTTCAAGCAGTGCAGGTTTACCAGAATCACTCCGTATAACTCTGGATAGGCTGAAGCCCCATGCATGGCCCAGCCGTTCATCAAAAGAAATGCCTTAGCAACACATACCCAGCCGTTCATCAAAAGAAATGCCTTAGCAACACATATTACAACATTGTTACGGTGTGTAGCCGAGATGTCGGAAGACGACGAGGATGTTTTTTGTACGCTGGGTGGTACGACGACGACACTGAAGCTTAAGTTGTTGTGTTGCTGTACTCTCGTGTTGCGGAGGTACTTCTGACACTGAACTGAGAGTCGTACCGCTGCGGAATGCCCCGTAACAATATGACTGAGTATCCTTGTCGACGTAGGTCACCTGTAGAATTCTACCTGTCTGCATCTGCATTCGTGCTTGCGCTGGTGCTGTGTATTTCGTTTGTAGTAATTTCGCCTGCTCTTTCTCCGTTCTGGACCTTAAGTTGTAGGAGAGACTATGGTGAAGTAGAAGAATGACAGAAATCGAAGTAGGAATTTCCGCTTCATGTTCAAAGAGGTGATTGATACCGTGTCTCTCACTTGTAAGTAGCTTGGACTTCTGTTTCGCATACTTCACTGCATGTCAGGGAATAATCTGGGACAAAAGTTTTCAGGACACGATAAAGGCAACTTTGCCGTGCAACTGAGCAGTTGCTTTTCCATCAGTAGATTTTAATATTTCATGTGACAGAGCGCGAAACGGACTTTCACCTCGACAGGTCAGCCCTCCAGACGTCTACTAATAACTGAGCTATCCGAAACTTTCCTTCCCGACCGTTCATATTGCATACATTATTTATGACACCTTATATTTCCTCACATAAACACACACTATAGGTATCCGCAATATACCTAAGTATGGCTCGGTAGTGAGACATGCATGGCCAAGCGGTCTGTGCGGAACTTCTACGGGCTGAGCTTATAAGAGGCACAGCTGCGATACAGTACAACTATCTGTGATGAGGTGTTTTGCTGCTAACGACGGGAAAAATGTAGCAAATTCTATTCTTGTTTATATGTCTTCTCTTGCCACAAAAAAATAAGGCACTTCGTGGACCCGGTATGTGTCGTCGAAGCGGACAAAACCAAGGATGGAACTCATTTAACGTTATACATGGGACGAGAGTCCGCGACTGTTTTGTTTACTCTATCCTTGTGGTTATACCTTGTCTAGTGGCTCCAATAGAGGCCTGTAATAAAATGCATAAGCAGTGATACCCACTCCGTTATCAACTTCCTCTACACACAGAACGCGCGTACTGCAACTACTTAGCTCCAAATGCGGCACTCTTCGTCTTCAAAACTTAGTACTCTGTTGATAAGACAGGTCACTGAAAAGCAGCTTAGGCGTACTGACTCATCTCACCTCATTACACACTATTAAAGGGAGGGCTTACGCCACCTGCACTAATGCAATCATGAAAGCGGTGTTTGTTCCTTTTTTTATATCCCATTCAATGATTGCCGAACCTTACAGGTATTATTTGAAACAACACTTTACCCTTCACAGGCAACTTGCCTTATCCTCTGGCTTATTTCTAACTCCTGCATTCAACCTTTCTACCAAGGGTTACTCGCGCAAATGGTCAGAATGATATTAAACTGGTAATGTTAACGGGCCAGATGTTTCATACAGATGTTCACTTTTCCCACCTCTTCTACGGGCTTCTCCTCTGGGACTTCCAATAGACGTGGTTCCTCCCCGACTGGCGGAGACGATACGGCCTCGGATGCAGCGGCAGCAGCAGCAGCAGACGCGGCCGCAGCCGCGGTCGCGGCTCGCTGCAGCAGGGCCTGTCTGTTGGCATACACCGGGTCGTCCTGGTAGTCCCGGCGCGCCAGTGAATGTCGCGGCGCAGGAACAGGCCGTTCGCACGAGTACTCGGACGGTACGGACGGCACGCGACGGGGCAAGGTCTGCTCCATCTCCGGCAGCCGTTTTCCGCCCGAGCTTTTCCGACGGAGGGTCTGCAATGCATCGCCAGCAATTTCGGAGGCGTGGTTATGCTTCAGGCAGTTTAAGAAGCTTTGTAGTGAGCTTGCTATGCTTGGGGGGTCATGGCAACGCCAGGACATTGCAATTTCTTGGTTGTTTCAGCCAAATCGCAGGAGCGCAATATTTAGTGTCACCATAATCTGTGCGCAGTCAGTATTGTGGGTGGTGTCAAAGACATTGAATTGCAATTATTCTCCTGCTCAGTACGTTTCTGTATTTGACGACTGCTTTCGAGCAGTTGCGTTGAAATGCTTTCGAATACCCTTTGACGTAATCACTGCCTCTAACGCCGAATGGCAAAAATGACATCTCTGTTCATATCTAACATTTTACGTTTTCGGGTCAGCTGCAATTATTAACAATGTTTCCGCAAGGACAAAGAGAGCATAATTTAAGGCGGCGTATGGTCCCCCCGCGATGGCTGGGTAGTTGGGGCTTGATCCTGGTCGTGACGACAGCATTTCGATGGAGGCGAAGCGTAAGACATTCATGAAGAGTAGTATGTTACAGTGCACGTTAAAGAACTCCACTTGGTCGAAATATTAATTCGGAGCCCTCCACAACTGCGTCCCTAAAAACCGCAGTTCATTTGGGATATCAAAGATCATATACCATACTATACCATACCGTACCATACCATACCATACCATACCATACCATACCATACCATACCATACCATACCATACCATACCATACCATACCATACCGTGCCATACCATACCATACCATACCATACCATACCATACCATACCATACCATACCATACCATACCATACCATACCATACCATACCATACCATACCAACCGTACCGTACCGTACCATATCATACCATTTCGTACTGTGCCGTACCGTGGCACAAAATACTGTACGTGGAATTTTTATGGTATATTGTGAAAAACAAAGGTATTTAGGAGCCTTATCAGCGCTGAGAATTTCCTGTGATATTTCAAAAACGACCGTTTTGCAGCCATTTAAGTAAGCTTCCCGAGACATTGCTATTTTGAACAGAATTTCACTTTAATGTTGATAAACATGTACACAATGTCAAGTTTCAGGAACGAAGGAACCGAACTTTAATTTGAAATAAATTTACTGCCACGTTCCCAGGGGTATTTTTGATGCTTCAAAACTTTTTCGTGCACCCACAACATGCCGGAGTTTCTAGCATAGATGCACCTTAAGCAAAGTTAGTTACATTTTCGACTATTCAGGTGCTTAGAATCCAGTTTTAGTCTTGTTTGTAACACTAACGTATACAGCTAGTATTTATTCTGAGCGTGTTTGAGGCTTGGAGCATGCTAACGCGTAACTCCGTGCCGCGTTTGGCAACTAATAAAGCCACGGTGGTGCGAGGGAGCTTTATGGCGCAAATCTACAAGCACTAGCTGAAGGGCATGAAAAATGCGTATAACAAGAAAAACAATGGTCACTGCAGTAAAGGAAAGCATCGGAGGCTTGAGAGATTGTAAAAAGTATATGGGCTTTGCTGATCATGTAAACTGAATAAAAACCGACCGGAGAACATTACACTTCTTTCTAACCTTTGCGCTTCGCTTTCAGTGTGCCTACAATGCATTACTATCACATGCACGCTCATTTGAATAGGGACGAACGAAAATAACAGTTTTTTGAAGTTTTTGACACCGACAGCCAGAAATTGTGTTCCGGTTTGTCTATGGGAAGCCTCCGCATGATCGAATACCAGTAACGGCGGCCGCATGTCAATGGTGGCGAAATGCAAAACACGCTCGATTCCGGCACAACATGAATGCACAGTAAATGACGGCATGTCATCTAAATTATTATGGAAAGATGCACCAACGCTTCTTTCATCGTCGACGTACCACCTGGTGAACTGAATCCCATTCCACCACCTTTAAAATGCCATACGGTATCCTACAGCACAATATCGATCTATTCAGCACATCTGTGCAACACATTTTATACTCCATACTAGGCAACTTTCGACAGCGAGCGCGATAACTTAAAGAAAAAAGTTTATTCTTTTTTTAAGGAGACGCCCCACTTCTTACGAAACGCGAAACGGGTATAGTAATTCGCTCAAATAGATGTACTTTGTGCCTCTGGCTGGTGCTTCACACCAAGTGACGTAGAAAGTGCACGTGACCGAATCACCCTTGGAGAGTTCGCCGTCGTACCCTCTGCCACCAGCGCTCCGGGCTTCCCGAGTCGCAGGCACTCGCCTTTCGGTCCCCGTCTCCCGAGAACAGGTAGCTGATGAAGCCCGGCAGCAGATGGTCGAAGCTGGACGCCTTGTGCAGCCGGCTTCCGGTGGTCGAGCGCCGGCCGCCCGAAGAGCCGTGCGCAGCCGCCGACGAGTGGCCGGTGGTGGCACACGGCGCCACCACCGGAACGTGCTGCTGCGGCGGTGGCGATGAGCACGACAGCCGGGATGGAGCCCGAAGCCGAGGCATGGTCCGCGACCGCTCCATCGACTGCTTTGGAGGTGTAGGAATCCACAGAGACCCAATGAGAATAGATGCACTGCATAGATGTACGTCAGCGCTGTCTACAACTCCGGGCAAGCGCCTATAGCGCAGGTGTTTACGCGGCGCTTCCGGGTAGCTAGAGACACTTCTTGCCCGCACTATCGACGAGTGTGTGCTTTTAGCACGGTTGCAAACAGGACAGCTGCTCAAGGAGCGTTGTGCATTTGTACCACCGCTCTGTTTTTATCGCTGCCAATGCCTCTCTAGTGACCGGCCAAATGATTTTTTATTAGGGTGACCGTCCCTGCCCTTGCTTTATGCCCGGATAATTAATTTTTCAGTGGACCGTATAGACCGGCCTCAAAGGCAACCACTGTTCATTCATTCATTCATTCATTCAAGCTTTATTTTTCAAAAAGAAAAGAAAAACTGGATGGCCTCTTGGACTAAGAGTTAAGTAAGTAGCTTGACGGGGCCCACGAAGCAGATACAAGGCAGTGTTGCAAGGAGCAAAAATACATAAACATTTACAGCAGTACATACCACATACTCAAGAAATTAACAGCAAGAACACGATAAAAGACAATGTAATTAAACATGCATCACAATAAGACAGGAACTGAATATTCAATAGACAAAGTAATATAATATTACAGTGTGATAGTATAGGATGACAAGCAAGCAAATATCATTGTTCATAATTTCGCAGAGTATTGCTTTGGCGTTAGGTCGTTTGTGTGTTAAAAATTGGCGCTTGAAATTAGCGCGGAAATGTGGGATTCAAGCCATATAATTTTCGTCAATCTCATCGTAGACAGAAATCGGCTGAGAAGGAGGGGTAAATGTTAGTCTGCGTGGTACGCTCTCGGCTCTTTGAGTAAGCTTTTGCAGAACGGTGTAGGTGAAGCGGTTCGCGCGCATTCCCGAATCCGCCGTTCAACTACCCACTAAGTGAATGCATATTCTGTGCTCACCTGTGGCGCGATGCTGGCCACCAGCCGGTTGAGGATGCCCGTGCGAGTGGTGGTGGTACCGAAGCTCCGGCGTGCCTCCACCCGTGTGGCAGCCGATGATTTGTTGGCCGCCAGATGGCAGTCGGGACGCACGCACGCCTCGGTCAGCGGACACCAGAGGCCGTCGCTGAACAGCGTGTAGTGGCTGATCAGCTGCGTCAGTAAAAAGAGACGAGGAGGGGCTTCAGCGCAGCCCATGAATGCATGTACTTTGTGCCTCGAATAATACCTGATTTATGTTGTAATCCACTGTAGAGGAAAGGTGTTGTCCGACTATGGACTGCGCGGGATGCAGTGCGCGACGAAAAGAAAACGAGCTTACTGGATCACCGAAAGTAAAGCGAACACAAGAAGAAAAGTACAACGAATAGCGCCCGGCTGACAAGTGCGGCTTACTAGAAGAAACGACCAGCCCAGCAAACCAAATAACGCATGCGTATCAAACGCGCAAACGAAACACGCAAACGAAACACATACGTGACGAGTCATCAGAGTACTGCGAGTACACTGAAATTTATCACCACACATAATATATGTTCCTTACAACCTACAAGCGCGCACTTGTGCTTAATAACCTAACCTCTTTATGTGTGAATATTGGTGACGATGCGCCCATGCACTTGTGAATTCCTTCCATAACGTGCTAGGCCGTGACAGGTTATTGCTACTCACAAATAAAGAAGTTAGCTTATTAAGCAACAATGTGCAGGTGTAGGTTGTAAGGAACATAAGTTATGTATGGCGATTGATGACAATGTTCTCGCAGTAATGCGATGAGTCACCACATGTGTGTGTGTGTGTGTGTGTGTGTGTGTGTGTGTGTGTGTGTGTGTGTGTGTGTGTGTGTGTGTGTGTGTGTGTGTGTGTGTGTGTGTGTGTGTGTGTGTGTGTGTGTGTGTGTGTGTGTGTGTGTGTGTGTGTGTGTGTGTGTGTGTGTGTGTGTGTGTGTGTGTGTGTGTTTCGCACGTCTAATATGCATGCGCCATTTCGTTTCCTGGTATGCTCGTTTGTTCGAATAAACCGCGGATGTTAGTCCAGCGCTGTCCAGAGTACGCTTGTGTTCCCTTGTCCTTCGCTGATCCAATATGTTAGATTGGAACTAATTGGTCCATATGGTCACCAGGGGAAAGAGCAAAACTGTTATGGCAGAAGTATATACGTACCTGGCTCTGCTAATTTTCAAAGCAGTACGGCTTAATTCGCTTTTTTTTTTTGCAATTTCCTTTCCGCTGTCAGTTGCCTCCACCCAGTTGTGAGCCTGCCTCTACCATTATCTAATACAACAAAGACTTACAATCGCCTCATTTGGCAGATAGTAAGGTGAGGCCAAAAGAAAATATCCCCAACCCGCTCCCCTAACGCGTGTAGAACAATGTGACTTTGCCCCTTTCATCGTGAAAGTATACCAGAAGCCGCTTACATAAAGTACCAAGGGCTGGCACTAATAACAGCCCGAGTCCCACTCCATCAAAAAAGTGTTTATGGCAGGATGTAAATGGAAGCAATGTGTGAAGCTCTAGATGAATGATTACCATAAATCGTAAACAAGAATTTTCGACATTGCAACATCCATTCAAGACTACGAATAAAATACTCGACAAGGTCACTGTCACATATAGAAAACCTAATAGTTGCAAAGATGAAAACATAATGTCCGTCGGAAGCTATTTGTTTTATTGGGATTCGTTTTTGGAGAACGTTTCTAGTAGCTTCATAACTACAAACGTGAAGATGTACGGTATAATGTTCATACGCGTACACGCCTCTTAAGCCGAGAGCTTCACGGGTATAAGAAAAGAACCACCGCATATTTCTCGCGTTCTATTCTGCTGTAATGATATTTCTGTAGACAGAAGCATAGTATCAATGCGGTTACAAGAGGATTTAGTGAAGGTACGAATAGGACTCAGTGTTCAATGTAAAAGTGCGCCCTGTAATCCCTTTTTCCTCAGTTTTCATCGACTGTCCTCTTTGTGTAACAGTCGAAATATTCAAATAATACCAGGAATTGATCCAAACCACGGCTCTGTGTTAATTAAAATGCATAAAATGAGAAATTGTTGCATGTACTTTTATCTGTGCTAATGCATTACGACAAATAAAAGCAGTTTCTAACTGCTAGAACTTTTGCAATGAGTTACACATGCATAGTGTGCATAAGGTTAACTTCATTACGCGCTCAGTTGAAATTTAGAACAGCGGTCAGCAGATGTTCGCACTGCGTACCTTTTCCAAGCACACCATTCAGTTAAGAGAAAGGACAAATGATTTGACTCAGCCAACTAAAGAATATATCGAGTGAAAGCGCCCAAACCCTTACTATGCATGAATGCTTTTGGAATTTCCGACCTAATTTTTGGTCATGGGACACCCGAATTTCAGTGATGGGCCAAGCCTAATTGGGGGTGGATTAAGTCGGTTTTTAACGTGGCTGAACTGAATTTTTCATTTGGTCAAATTTAATTTGGGCGACTGTCCATCTGAATTTTGCGCTAGCCGAACCACGACGTGAGTTGCTGGCGGCTTACAAAGCGCAGGGGGTAATCCCGGACAGCGTAGCTGTGCTCCTGTGGCCGCCGGGCTGTGCGAGCGTCTGCGAGCGAGCTCACGTGAGCTTGTGTGAGTACATCGAACAGGCGGGCTTGATGACCCGCCTATTTCACCTCGCCAGATAGTGCGCGCTGGGACTGAACGCTCCACGTGTGTTATTTCCCACAATAACGGCCGATCGCCCACGACAGCCGTCAGTGTTTTGTACAGTTGGCCAGTGCGTGCGTTGTGAACAGTTGCCTGGACGCAGAGCTATTGCGGAGGCCCGCCCGATGTGCCTAGTGCTCAGTGACTTAAGACATTTGCGGGTGGGCCTCAAGCAAACTACTGTATACTGTACCATAGTGTATATATTTCTTTTATTTTTACCTGCCCTGTTCTTTCTCCCTATCACTCACCTCTTTGATTTCCTCTACCTTCTCCTCGCTATCCCTTTATTTCCGCCGCCCCAGTTCAGGTGCTTTAGATATAAGATAGCAGATACCGGGGCTGGCAAACATCTTTTCTTTCCTTTTGTACATACAATAAATAACCACTACAACAACAACAACATCTGAATTTCGGGGGTGGGCCATGTCAATTTTATGGGTGGGCGAAGTCGGTTTTAGACGTGGGCCCACTGAATTCTCTAATTGTGCGATGTCTGTTTTGGAGTTGACCAAGGTAGAACAGAGAACACCCTAATCCAATTTTCGGCAAGGGCCAGACCAGTTCACCAGACTAGACTTACCAACTCTCAAATTCGCCCAAGGTCTTCCCAAGGTCAAATTTCGGGTGGCGTATTACGTATGTTGGACATGCCCAAAGTAATATACCATGCATTGTTATTCATATCTTGACGAACCATTGGGAAATTGACAATTTTTAATGCGTTGCCATGAGTACCCATTCCCTCAGAGACTCCAGCAGTAACCTCCTTTTATTTCTCCTTACATCCGCAAAATATCGATATGTATGAGACAGGTCCTTTGGCAATCAAAATCAGAAGCTCACTTTAATGTCCTTATCTTCACCCCTCTGCACCTCTACAAACCGTACTGCGATGTCCGCGCAAGAGATCCTCCTCTCTGGTCTGATAACTGCCATCTCTCTTCGACGGAGGGATGTGTTTTATTGCTACCTGACTCTTTATTACCTTTACATCTTGACCTGCGATAGTACATTATACGACCGGAAGCGAAATCGTTCCCGTCACAAGGTCCACCAGGCTAAGGTGATCCAACGTCATTTTTAGGTTGGGGAAACGTCGCTGTTTATTTACACGTGCTCCCCGACTTCCCGTGTCGTGGCATGCCGTTTTAGTGTCGGGTTAATATCACATATCCCAGCGCTGTTCATTTTGAACCACGGTGAAAATACGAAACGACGAAAAATGGCGCCTTGGTGCACCAACGATGGAAAAAGACCGAGGTGGATATTTATGATTCCTTTACGTCTGTAATGAATTCTTTACGCCACGCCCACCTTCGCAAAAGTGAAAGAAAAGCGCTTGGACGAAATTGTTTTCAGACGCCGGGGCACGACTGTTTCGTCCAAATGCTCCGGCCGCGAGCTAAGAAACGGCAGGGGGAGCATTCGTACATAAAATAGGAAACGTTCCTCAGAAACGCTATTGCTCCCTTGGGGTATATATATATATATCCATATGCTTATTCGCTGCGTTTTGCTTTTATCCTGCTTTCTCTACATTTTCGTCTCTTTTTGCTAGCGCTGTGGGAATGACATTTCTCGGGCACCGAAGAAGAAATAAACACTCGCTCTGTTTATTATTCCTTCTTTTTTTTATGACGGACATGGCGTGAGAGCTTCTCTAGCTGGACCCGCTAGATAAATAAATCAGCGTCAACAGAAGCAATATGCCTCTGTGGTTGAAAAATCTTGGGTTGGTATTCTCGAGAGAGGTAATAGGCCGAAGGAAGAAAAAAATCCGCGAAAATAAATTAAAAATATGCTTGGAGCAAGGTTCGTCTTTGGAGTGGAATTAAGATTACGGCAGGGAACAAGGCGGGAGCCAGCGGAGCGTGCATACGTCGCCCAGGATTTCCTCAGAATGGAAGAAAACGAGTTTTCGTTCGCTCGCCATTGGATGTACCCGACACATTACCAGCGAGTGTCTTGTTTCTGGACTGGAAAGTGGAACGAGTTCAATCTTAGGTGATCCGCGTCTGTGTTCTGTCCGCTCGTGTGCAGCCAAACGCGTGGGTGCTTCAGACAAAAAAGGAAAGATAATCCTTAAAAGCGAAGGAGAGCTGACATCGTCGAAGTATTGCTCGACGACTAGAGAAAAGAAGTTGGTACGGGTGACCGGAACCGAACTGTGTAGTTGGGCACATAAAACTAGTGAGCCCGTTCACTTTATCTCTTGTGCTGGTATGGCTGCATTCTTTTTTGCTAACTCTTCCAGGCGTTTTGTATGTACTCGAAATTTCTGCTAATAAGTTGCATACAAAATAAACATAGCTCAAGTACTGAACACAAAACAAGAAATTATAATCCCTTGTTCAGGTCACTGTTTAGATCAAGGCGGAGACAAACAAGAGCCGCGGCTAATTATAGATTTATCCTTTCACCATGTCCCAATACCTTTACAATACAGGGTGTAGTGAGAGGAAATGAAAGTTCTGATGAAATTGAATTGAAACAGAATATTTCGGCTTTTTTGAAGCACATTTTTCTTAGTTGTCCCGAAGTATAGCAGTGAAAATGTTTTGTGTCTGGATTTGCTCATTTGTAACCTTTGTTTTGGTCTTGCATTTGTTTGCCATTTTAATTTTTTTACGCACTTTTCAGATCTGTATTATTATTACAGCAGTATTTTGGCGTCATGTTTTTATTTATGGTTGAAACATTTGATATATCTCTTGCGATTATTTTTTATATGTACCCTTCACTTACAAAACAGGATATTGGTACAGTGAAGATTGCGCGTTTTGTTTTCGCAAATAAAAAAAAAAGCGGGAAAATTGTGTATATTACGAACTCACTGTTTTGCTTTTTAAGAAGGTGCTCTAGATAGCGGTAGTTTCTTCTTTTCAAGCATATTTAGAATGGTAAAATATTTTCATTACAGCGCTTTTTTTTTACTAGCTATAGCCAACGCAGCAATAGACATTGTGCAAAATAGTTAGCTAAGTAGCTAACTAATAGTTAGCTAGCTACTTAGCTAAGTAGCTAGCTAATAGTTAGTCAGCTAAGTAAGTTTCCTGCATTTTGCTGCCGATGAATTTTTTAACATATATCGTTTTCTGAATTTCTTGCGTCATGACAGTTTTCGTAATACAAAGTATTTCTACAATTCTTATAATGCTGATTTTATAGATCCTGATCTTTTAATATTGCCAACTGGTGGTTTCAGGTGACGGCTGATAAATGAACAAATTAAAGACTCTCATGCGCTTTTTTGTTCTTTTGGCTGGAACTTGCGGTAGATCAGCCCTTGACTCTGTGTCTCTGCCCTCTTGCTTTCCTCGTAAATCCCTGTATTCGCGACAGTTTTGGTGGGAGTGCTGGGTGTCTGACCTCTCAATGTCGTACATCCCTCCGAGTACCCACGACACCGAACTCTTGGCTGTGGACACGCCAGTGGATCGCGTCAGCCGGAGAAACCTGGACAACCTGGGCTTTCCTCCCGAGCACGGGCTCTTAGAGCCCAACTTGACAAAGAACCTCCAGCCAGCCACGCAAAGCACCGCTTCAGTGATGCAGGGTACTCCTATGTACACCCTTCAGAACCCCAAAGTGCCGAAGTCGTTCCATCGCACTCAGAAACAAGACGCGAAAACTAGCTTACTCAGTTTGAGCGAGTCGCGTTCTATAATCAGTGGGACGACCACTTAAGCTACTGAACGCCATTTTCTGTCTCGAAGACAATGATTTTGCGCGGTATGGTCTCAATTGCGCCGTCTTATCCTAGAGACGTGTGTCAGCCTGGAGAGGCGTGAACGAGCAGAACGGGCTCAATAGTCCCGAATATAGATGCCAAACGAGTCGGTCATAATGTATGTTGAGGACATGACGAAACTCTTTCCAAGAGGGATGCAACCATGTCTGAAGACAAAAAGGCTGCGCCACCTGATGCGCATGGTTAAGGAGCAGCTTTCTTGTGGTCTTGAGCGCAGGTCCCAACTAATGTTACCTCGTTTTTAACAGACGTGGTCACAATGAAAAAGATGCTCCATCAGCGCTCGGCCTTCTACGACACAACAATCCTCGCTACGACTGCCGCCGAGCTTCGTACACCCGTTGTAGGCAACACCGACCACCTCCGCTATCTTATTCGCGCCCTTGTACGCGAGGAACTACAGAAGGTTTGTGGCACATCCCAACTAAGAGGCGATTCTCTCGTACATATCATCCGTGAAGAGAATCAGCAAGCCGCGCGGCCATCACTCCCTTACAATGATACATACATTTTCTTACAGTAGCCAATGCGGCTGTCACAAGAGAAAAAGAAAAGAGGGATGAGTAAAATGAGAGGCACGTTAATTGGCACGTGGCACTTGATAGAAAGAGAAAACTAAAGAAAAGATGGTGCAGTAGTATTTTTGGGAGATGCAGAAGACGGCGACGAAGCCGCCGAAAACGAGGCGGAAGAAGAACAAAATGAAGTGGACGCATAAAAGGAGGATGAAGAGACGTAGACACAGGAGAAATGTTCTAGGTGCACACGTTGGCGCACGGTCGTCAGCTGCTGTAGGAGTTGTTCGTTCCTGAGGTCTACCGACCAGGGTGGTCCCCACCGGCTGATGCCCCGGTATTGCGGATCACGATGCTCACCCCGTCTTCGGAACTCGGGCCCTGTGTCAACACCTCCGGAACGCCGACTCAGTCTGCGGCTGTTGCTACATCCTAGACCTCGTCATCGATACGAGGATGCTCCAACACCGACATCCAGCTAAGGTTGAGTGGCAGCACTGACTCCATTCACCTGATCCTCCTCAACGCTCCTCGTGTGTAAAAACGGCGTCTCTTAAGACAAGGTACCACCTGGGGTTTTGGTCCATACTCCACGTCCGACATAGCGTTCGAACCACTCGCGTTTGGTAACAGGACAGTATGAATGGGACTCTGTGGATTACACGTGATAGCCATTAGTGTGGTAGGACTGTGATGTTTTCTGCAGCGTTATTTCCGCGTGTGTGTGTGTGTGTGTGTGTGTGTGTGTGTGTGTGTGTGTGTGTGTGTGTGTGTGTGTGTGTGTGTGTGTGTGTGTGTGTGTGTGTGTGTGTGTGTGTGTGTGTGTGTGTGTGTGTTGTTTTGTTTGTTGTTCAGTCTTGTATGAAGTGTGGTGCCTTGAGTTTCCACTTCCAAGTCCTCTCCCTGCTTTTTAAGCTTACAAGTACACAGAGGGCTTACTGCTGTACACCGCAAGGGGATTTGTGTGTGACAGCGGTATGTGCGGCCACCGAGGTCACATGTGCGAAGAACGGACATCTAGCGGGAATACACTTACAGTACAATTACAACATTAAAGTGTCCAAATATTTTGAGTTCGAAATAATTTTACGTGCTTACAAGAAAGGTGATACTTTGCTGGAAGATCAAGCAGTTGATTTAGTGGAGGCCTTGACATGGTATAGGTTGAAGGTTACTTTTCTTTTTCTTTGTAGAAATGGTGAATGGAGCTTGAAAGTGATAAATGCTCGCTTCGGTTGGGCAAAACGTGGGGAGAAAGTTGACCTAAACGTGCTTGGGGCCGACGCTATTCTGGCTGGATTACCTGCACTAAGACAGGCTCAAAACTAAACACTCACTGCTTGAACAAACGTTGCATTCTTGTTAAGGGAATTTCTTTTCGTGCTTGCAATATGTACCTTGATCTTTAAATCGTCGCCCCAAGGAAGTTCTTAATATTTGCTTACTTTATGACGGTGGCCACCAATTTGCAGTGGTCAGAATATCGTTATACAATAGACATTGGAATATTAGAAGGGCCTCTATTTTACGTGCAGAACAGCAGCTGCCTATGACGTGCTGTTTCCATGGTACATACCCACACGGTAAGCATAAACATTGAAAGGGTGTGCATAGGGGTGCGGTTACTAATTTATTTAGGGCATAAATCTACGTCCAAGCCTAACCGAAAGAGTAGATCGCAGTGAGTGCACCATTGTTTAAGATTCGTTTTCATGAAACATATTGCCACCAGGACTTATTGTATTACTTGCAATTCGGCTACTGGCATAAAAAAAGACTGGTGACGGCAGGTGGGCTGCGTGGAGGCATTTTCAACATCTTGATGATTTCGAAGCCAATCTGATGGCAGGGCGAAGAATGGGGCAGACAACGTAGGTAAGCTTCCTATAATTTGATAACTAAAGGAAAAACAGTGTCACCGCTGAGCGCTTTCAGTTCCCAATTGAGGGTTGCGTCTTCCTTCCGTTCTTTTTTTTCTCCTTTCAATTGATAGCTTATACAGCTAATTTGTTCGAAAAGCTGTCGGCGCAGTAGTCGGCATCGCATGCCGGAAATTATCGGGGGATGCGTAAAAACCCGCGTTATGGTAAATCGTGACTGTAGGGATGATTGATAGCTGTGCGATAGCCAATGATGATTGAATGAAATCCCTGTAAGCAGTTATTTGATGAGATGTAAAAAAATATAATAAAGGCGGTTTCGAAGGTGCCAGAATGCTCAGAATGTTCAGCCACTTCTTGATGATGCTGATTAAGAAAGTTTAGCGTGCGGAATTGACCAATTTATTATTACAACAAAAATAAGAAATAAGAATGCATTCAAAGGTGCCGTAGTGTTAATGTTTGCCAATGTTTGCTGATTATAAGTGCCGAGGTATAAAAATAAAAAACGTAGTAATGAAAAAGTTGAAAACATCGCCCGTGTGTGCGAAACGCTATCGCGTCATGCCCTTAACGGTGGAGATAAAGTGTGCCGCTAATTTGTTCTTAATCGATGTGTAATATACATATGTATTATCAACACTTTAGCCGGCCCTTTTTCTTAGTTTCATATAAAGCACAGAGTTTTTTTTTAAGGCGAATAATAAATAAACAATACTAAACAGATGAAAATAATAAACGATTGATGATTTGCTCCTGCATATCAGACACCAGCGATGCTTCTATTTGCTTGCGCAGATCTCCGTCGTTCGACAAAATAAATAATCGTTTGATGGTAAAGATTTAATGTCTGGTAACTTCACTTCTACCACTAGATTGTTTAAGCCTTGCCGACACATGCTACCGTAAGTCAGCACCCGATCGGCTGCCGTTTACAGCGAAACGCGTCCGTTGAATAACAGACTTTAAGTTGTGAATATCGAAGGGAACGCCTAAGCTTCAGCGTCACAAAACACGTATATCCTAATTTGCTTTTTATCTCTACCTTGACAAAAAGGGGCTGATGATCACTTTGTACTCAATGCAGCACAGCTTCGAATACGGGAGCCTCTCATCTTTAGCGTAAGCGCCTGTCATCGCAAATTCCAGATATCGAGAGGCCCGAGCATGAAAATTGGTTCTCTGCTAACCTTGCTGTCTTTTTATTCCAAAGTAAATTTAATCCAAGCGCTGCTTCTTTTGCAAACGCATCTGAGTACGTAGATTAGATTAAGGGTCAGCGCAGATTAAAAGTAATTATATTTCGAATACAACTTCGGGAAGTAAATAGAAGTTGAAATAGCGTTACGGGTCCTCCATAGAGAAATGGGAGATAACCTTCTTTCTTGGAGCGAGTCCGCCTTTTGTCGCTACCTCCGCCTTTTTGTCAGCGGTTGTCGGCCTGCTTTAAGGTGGTTGCCTCAACCTATTTTGTGTATACGCCAGTTAACAAGTAGGCGCATTCTACAAGGCAGCGAGAACCTTTATGCTGCAATTTCAACCCCGAATAAATTTGCCAGATCTTTTTGAAAGCTCAGTACAATAAAACGAGGAATTTTAGTTTTCGTAATATCGTGGCTCTTAACGTCGCCTTTATGCTGGCGACACCTCCGTAGAACAGTAAGGCGTAAAGTATCAAGTGCGTTTCTTTTAAAGCGTCTTCATTCCCTTTATGCCCTGAGGTAATAAACAACTTTAACATAATAATAATAATAATAATAATAATAATAATAATAATAATAATAATAATAATAATAATAATAATAATAATAATAATAATAATAATAATAATAATAATAATAATAATAATAATAATAATAATAATAATAATAATAATAACAATAATAATAATAATGATAATAATAATAATAATAATAATAATAATAATAATAATAATAATAATAATAATAATAATAATAATAATAATAATCCTGCAGTGATGCAGTGCATTAATTAAGTTAAAACATGAAATCAATCTCTAAAATGAAAACATTACTGCATCTATATTTACGAGCTCATATGTGATAAATGCAAGGTCTACATGCTTAGAAGAGTAAATGTGTGGAATAAATTGCCAATGCTCAGCTGCCGACTTCTTCATCGGAAAGATTAATACTCGTACGTAATATGCGTAAGTATATGTGGCTCGATTTTCTGAAATTTATTGATTCGTTCGTTCATTCGTACTGTGTAGAAGAGGACAAGTGAAAGGCCGTTCTACGACGGCTTGACGCACGTGCACCTGGCTTCATAATAAGACGGAAGTAGTCGCCCAAAGACAGCTGAAATTGTTACTTCGTAACTAATAACTTTGCATAATATTTACCGATGCGTTGGACGAGAAGTTTCGGTCGACATGACTCTGCAGGGAAGACAGGCGAGAAGTCGCAGCAGCCACATTTGGTGCTCCAGATAACGGGCGCAAAACGAAATAAACATGTCCATTTATAGACACTTGCTTGAATACGCGCGTGACGGTGACGCAGGAATCCCATTTCTTGTCCGAAGTCTTTTTTAATAGGTCCACGGTGGCATGAGATTGTGTTTGTGTTGTGCTGTGAAGGGTGTCGTCGAACAAACTCGTTTGCGCTTGCAGCAGTCTACAAATTTCAACAAATACATCCACGGAGGAAAAAATCATGATGATGATGAATCAACATTTATTTGGCCCGAAATACATCCGTGGTGCACGCAGGCACCAGACGGGTGATTCCCTATTTTCGGGGCTCATATGTTCCCAGCAGCTCCTGGCCCCTGTCCGACAGTGCGAGCTGAATCGATAGGGCGGGGCTGGATAACAAGGTATCCCATCATGGTTCAAGGGGTTGGGAATTGGGGGTACTGGCGGGAAGGGGAGGAAGGGGAGAGGGAGACCTTGAGTTTTGTCCATTCTGCCAAAACGTGCGGCAGGGTTCCCTTTTCTTTCTTCTTTGCAAAAAGGACAGAGCATATCGTGTTCCGCAGGGTACATGCGAGTCATTAGTACGGGATGCGCAAGCCATCCCGCCTGCGCTCGACGCCGGATCGCCTGTTGTTGTCTGGTGAGTTTGGGATGTGGTTCTTGGCAGTCTCCACTTTTTCTCTCAGTACATCCGGGTAACCTCCCGAAAGCTGGTAACCGGATGCGGTAGCTCTTCCGGCTCGTGCTCGGCCCAGATTGAGATTTCTCGGGCATGGTAGTCGGCCATGGTGTTGCCTGCTATCTGCGAGTGAGCCGGGGCCCACGCGAGCTCTATGGCTCTTCCCGGAGACTTGCACTTGGAGAGAATGGCTCGGGTCGCGGAGGAGATTACCCCCCTACGGAAGCTTCCGTAGGCTGTTTGAGTCGGTGAACATGGTGTCCACGTTTGGCAGTGCGAGTGCGAGGGCCACGGCCACTGGCGATCAGCCTGTCCTTTGACGTAACCACCACCGCTGCACGGCCACTGTGTTTTAAGAGTGAGGTATCCGCGTAGATGACCCTAGGGTTCGCACTTGGCTCTCGAAGGTTGGCCGCGTGATGTCACGCTTTCTCCTTAGTTTTTCTTTTACCTCCACAAATACATCATTCGCTTCCCACCGGCTCTCACTCTCTGAATCACGGCACGGGTCCAAGGTTATGAGATATTTCTGCGCATATACACATATATGACTATATCAATTATGTGTGCGGTGTATGTAGCAAATGCATACACACATAGACACATATGTATGTACGCACCTTATGTATCGTTTTGTTTTGTTTTGGAGTTTGACGTCCCAAAGCGACTGAAGCGACGCTGTATAGTGGAGGACTCCGGAAATTTTGACCACCTTGTGTATGTATGTATGTATGTATGTATGTATGTATGTATGTATGTATGTATGTATGTATGTATGTATGTATGTATGTATGTATGTATGTATGTATGTATGTATGTATGTATGTATGTATGTATGTATGTATGTATGTATGTATGTATGTATGTATGTATGTATGTGCGCATGTGTGTATGTATGTGTATGTGCGTATCTGTGTGTATGTATGTGTATGTGCGTATGTGTGTGTATGTATGTGTATGTGCGTATGTGTGTGTATGTATGTACGTATGTGTGATGTATGTGCGTATGTGTGTATGTATGTGTATGTGCGTATCTGTGTGTGTGTGTATGTGTATGCATGTGCGTATGTGTGTGTATGTGTATGTGCGTATCTGTGTGTGTGTATGTGTATGCATGTGCGTATGTGTGTGTATGTATGTATGTGTGTATGTGTGTATGTATGTGTGTATGTATGTTTGTATCTATGTATGTATGTATGTATGTATGTATGTTTGTATCTATGTATATGTGTATGTATGTATGTATGTGTGTGTATCTATGTATTTATGTATGTATGTATGTATGTATGTATGTATGTATGTATGTATGTATGTATGTATGTATGTATGTATGTATGTATGCATGCATGCATGCATGCATGTATGTATGTATGTATGTATGTATGTATGTATGTATGTATGTATGTATGTATGTATGTATGTATGTATGTATGTATGTATGTATGTTGCAAGTCAACTGCAAGTTATAAGGGGCTGTTATGCACGCGTTGAGCAGGAGGGCGTAAACTTTCGATGTATTACGAAATTTTGCTTCTTATGTTTGCGATGTAATTAAGACGCATTAAAATCCATGGAACGTGTCCTCTTGAATAAATGCGAGGTAACTGTGCAATATTGCAATTTATTTTAAGGTACATAGTGATAAAAATGGTCAAAGCTTTCTATGAGCACCAGCATTTTGCTTGTTATGCTTTTCCTATATGTGCTCACAAAAAAATGTCAGGCTGCCATAGAAAAGTAGTCGGCCAGTCTTAAAAAAAAAGGAAGTCTGATGAACGACCTGCAGATGAATTGATTGTTATCGGAATGGTAAACAGTATGAAAAAATTAAGTTCAATAACTATTTCCCCAACAATTACCAACACTTCAGGGTATATGGTATGTTATGTTTGGCAAACTTCAGTGCGCCGCTATTCCATCCATATTCGGGAAAAGGGCAGAGGGTTATGTGGAGGACATGATGTGAAAGTGCATGCATTTGCCTACCGACATGATGCTGGGGAAGCGCTGCCCGTCCTGGATTGCGAACTCTCCGCTAGGCGTCACGTCCACCTTGTAGTGCTTGACCGAGCCGCCGTGGCTGAGACAGAGGGCATAGCTGCTATCGTCGCGTTCACGGACACTGCACCGGCGAGTCGGGGAGAAAGAAGTCAGTACAAATGAGGCAGGAAAGAAAGTCTGCTCAAAAGCACTTTTGCACAGCTACTATGTTGAGACAAAATATAGGTGGACTCCTAACAAATCACATTTCCTCGAAAAAAATAATAAAAGAAAAATTGCATGTGACAATTGAAACTGCGCTGAAGAGTGCTTCAGACTAAGACGATGGTTTAGCATCTGGCTTCGTACCGTGAAACCACGTCTGTTCTGAAATACGTTTACAGTCTGCAGGCTCCTAGCTACACTCATTAGTCTGCCACTTAAGCCGAAGTGCAAAGATTTCCGAGCGGGTCGAGCTTTTCACAAAGCCGATCGATCGGGGCATTCCGCCATGTGCGTAGTCGTATACAAAGCGCTGGGCCAACGCAGTAAGGAGCTAGAGCTCTCTTCAGCTTACTAGTTACGACATGCGCCGAAATGATAGCCAAGATAGTCGGCGAATCATAAGTCGAGGTAGCGTATGCGGGTGACGCATGAACAGGCGCTATGTTTCTATTGTCGGGGCGATGACCAAGGCTGCAACAAAAGGGAGACTCGCACTAAGAAGTGAGATGGATATGGGCAAACGTGACAGCAAGGGTCTGTACGGATGTGGACGTTTTGTGGAAAACCATTATTATCAGTGCTGAAACGTCTGAAGGAGTTGTGGAGGTCTGCTGATCCATACAGGTGTTTTCATTTGATTCAGTTTATTTTCATGGGTTTAACGTACCAAAGTCATTCGGACTGTAAGACGCCAATTTCGACCACGTGAGGTTTTATAGTGAAAGCTACACTGCGCTAAGTTTTCAAGCAGTCGGCGTGGCACCGTGGCACCGTGGGAGACGAAGAAGAAGTGGAAAAAGGAAGAAGCAGAAGAGGAAAAAGAAGTCAGATAACTCTGTCGTACAACAGAGAGTTATTTGGACAGAAGGTTCATTTGAGCGCTTTGACGGCGGTACATTAAATCCAGGTGTCCGCAAAAAAATTCGCTGCTACACTCACCTCTTTCGCTCTATCATTAGGTTCAAGCCATGCTTAAACCACCACATTCTTTTTAACATGTACTGACGTCGCACAGCATACGGGTGCCTCGCTTTTCGCTCCCATCGAAAACCGGCCGCTGCGACCAGGATTCGAACCCGCATCCTCGGACACAGCAATCGGGCACCCTAAACAATAAACCAGCGCGGCGGGGCGTTCAAGTGTTTCGCGTAATCAAGGGAGAAAAATGAGGCCGGATAAAAAACGGTTCCTCTTAGAGTATTACAAAACCCACGGCTTCAAGCCTCTATAAATGTCTGTCGTGGCTTGCCTTTTTAAAAGTATGATTAAGAAGAGCAGAATTTTGCAAAGCTGGATTAAGACCGCTCAATGGGACAGAGCAAAGACAATCAGAAAAATATAGTAACCATGGTTGTTTATTTCGCTACCGGACACGTTACTTTAATTAATGAAACATAAGGAAAGCGAACGGCAGGACCATTTTAGTAATCTCATTGCTACGGTTACCATAGTTACCCGAGGGTTCATTATGTTTCCGCGGCACTAATGAGTTAACCTATGACTGTCAAATATGAGCGTTTGAGTAGAGTATGATGACTATTCCGGTTTTCGTTGAGATATTTCGAAGCACATTCTCCGATGAACTGCGGGGAAAAAAATACAGGGAGTTTTATAGGGTGTCGTGCAAGTAATCAAGATGCAGTGAGCAGGATAGAAAATATAAGCACACTGCCATCAGTGTAAAGGAATCACCGGAACAAAGAAACAAAAACCAACGAGTATATATGGAAAATACGGGCGGACAGTTATGTTATCCCACTAATGCACTTGAACGCCATCCAGAACACATTTGCTGCCGTCACTGTCTGACCAAACCTCTGCAAAGGAAGGGACACTCACGCACTTCGGAGTACAGGTACATTTGCTGGCACATAGCAAAGCTAGACTGCATGGTAGACAAAGAAGGAGCGAGCCCAAGGGACCATCGTTAGTTAATTCGCAGCAGCGACGCTACACGCGTGGCGACAGTGCTTTGTTATATTTCCAAAGCTTTAAATGTTCAGTGACCGCTTCTCTCCGTATACACCACTGATTCGAATTTGAAGCTCCTGCACTCGGATAAATGCGCACTACGACCACACCCGTTACATTCACGGGCCTGCATCTTCTTGCAAGTAAGTCAGTTACAACCTAAATATCCGTGCTGTGCTAGTGCCGCAGTTAACGTCCTAATCAGCAGCAGCAGTGACAATGTAATTGAGAATGATTTATCAAATTGCGCGTAATGGTCCCTTCAGATAACCTCTCCCTTACTAGTTAATCGTCTTAAGCAGTCAGTGTTGAACCTACCTACCAGTTTTACCTCAGTTTTTATTGAGTGACTACTGTAAGGCAGCCATCTGCATTGTAGTTCGCGTTGAGCACGTTTTGGCCCATGGAGTTTTGAGCGCGTTCACAAATATCCAGTTTGTCTCGACAGCTTGTGAAATTGGATGAGAGGAAGGGGGGGGGGGAGGCTGTTCCTGGCCCTACGGGGCTGAAAATGATAAGCCCCCGCTGTTTGCGTCGGGTGCTCGCCAGCCACCGGCGGTCGTACATGTTGTAGGCCGTCACTGCACTCCGCCACCGAAGCTGTTGCGACGCGCGTCTACCTCTCTCCCTCTTTTAAGGCGAAAGCCTTTATTGCCTCATCGTTGTCGTCAGCAAAACTGACGCTTTTGCGGCGACCCTGATATGTCGAGGTGGGATGACGTCATGGACGTCTCGACCAATCACAGAGTACCACCATAGTATGCGCGAATACGTGCCTTATATGGCCATATGGCAATCAACGATCAATTTATAATTATGACCAATTAATTACAAATTACTAATAAATAAATTACGAATTGATAATTGCTACTTATTAACTAATTGATAGCAATTACTAATTACTGTCGCGCACCCGGTAAAATCAACTACACAACAGTAAACGTAGAACAACTGCGAACATACAAAGGAGCACGGTCTGGTCGCTGCCAAGCAGAATTCACTGAATAAATGCACTCGCAGAATGTGAAAGACTAGTCGCTCGCTTTACTCCTAGCAGCAGTCATCGCTACATGCGCAATAGTCGCGTAGCAGAATTCAGCTCTCAGGGTTTCGCCTTTCACCACTTTAGTCACCAAATTATCCTCGATTGTTTTCTTTCTTTATTCACTATTTTCTCCTCTTTCCGCACTAGGCAGCGGAGGTAGCCCAGCTACAGAGCCAGTAGCAGGCCATTTTCTTTTCCTTTTTCCTGCAGTCGCAACAACAACAACTTGTAAAATTGCTTGCATCATATGGGACTTCTGGCTGTCTTCATGGTTCAGGGTTACCACTATCGCCCGATATTATTTTATTATTTCGCGCAGATCTTTGCTAAGAGGCCATGTGCCGCATCAGCAGCTTACAAAACTGCGTTTGCGGAAATGAACTCCTGAATGTTCTTTTCTGCTAACACTCCTATAATAATATACATATCGTAGTATAATATACACATATCAAAAGAGTTTATTTCATTTCGCAATATTTTTGGTGTCATAGCTTTAGATGAATAAAGAAAAAATATTCAGTGTGTACGCATAATTACAGGACTATAAGGGGAAAACAACAAATAAACTAAACGAAAAATTTGCTAAAATATTTCCAAGGCTATATTTACGGGCGCACGAATTCACGAAGGTGGGTTTATTTGTACCTTCTGGCTATTATATTACCGCAAATGTAGATTGTCATACGGGTTCTGCTCAAAGAATCCCGACGTTCATTTGCCAGAGTTTGTCATTCAATTACATGCTAGCTACAAAAACTACGAGAGACCGCCGTGCGATGGTCGGACGGGCTCGTGAAACGATTTTCGATGAAATCAGTGTCGTGGGTTAACCCGCACGATTTTACGAATGACTGCGCTGCGCATCCCGTTTCACGCTCGGCAGGTGGTGCGGTGGCGTCTGTTTCATTTTTATAAGTTGAAGACTCTATCAGCGTAAGTTCACTGAGAATGAAGTTGCATACAGTATACTCATGTTCCCGGAAGCGTGCAAATATAGCGAAGGAATAAATTACGAAAATGCTCTTTTGATAAGACTGGCATGCGCAAACTGGACTGTGTACATTCCTCCCAGGCGCGAAGGAAAAAAAAATAGAAGAGTGCAACGCTGCTGAATCGAATATTGAGCGAAAGCAATAGCTGCGGGTGACCGAGCATTCTAATTCTTCTTCTTCTTCCCCAGCCCACACATAAAGCCCCGCTTTAACCGAATGTGCCTTAGTGGCCTAGAGGGGTAACGAAATGCCAAGGTCCTGGCAGGCTGATTCTAACATAAGCGTCCCATGTGAAACGAGAGACCCAAGTTGGCAGCTCCTGCCAGCCCACATATAAAACCCCTCTTTAACCAAGTGGGAACGCTGTCCCCGTAGGATGTTTGAGTGTAAAATTCCGCCATCCGCCCCTTCTCCCCCCCCCCCCCCCCCCCCCAAAAAAAAAGGCGTTATGCACGTAGCCTACAAATTATATTCGCTCTGATGATGGTTATTATTGAAGTCTATAGCCCGTCTATCCACGCATAAATTTATATTCAGGTCGATCTGATCTGTATCGGCATTGGAGCGGGCGCTGTCATTAAATGTGATTTGACGGTGGGGTGATAAATATGCCGCTGATATTGTTTTCATCCAATAGAAGTTTGAAAAACCAGAATTGTCAGTCGCTAGCAACAACACGCACCATCACCGCAACCGTGTTGTAAAGATGGCGAAGTGGCGCCGAAGCGCTTGCTCGAAGCTTAGCAGCTTCACATTAGCTTGAGCCGTTTAAGTTCACGTTTTGGAGCGACCATGACCGGGCACTTTCGGTGAACTACGTACCCACGGCTGAACTCTTAATTATCTGATCATAGCGGTATACCGAGCCAACATATAAGCTGTTCCGTCTTTGTTAAGACCATTCGCCAACATTTATTAGTCCATTCTGGTGATTCAATTATTCAATTATTCATTCATTCATTCATTCATTCATTCATTCATTCATTCATTCATTCATTCATTCATTCATTCATTCCCTGACGAACTCTTTTATCTGACTAGCCTCTCTATAGCTACCAACTCTTGGATAATCCTTGGTCTAGGCATACACCATTTGCTGTTGGAAGAAAAAATGAGATAACAGCTAGAGCACAAAGCGAGCAGGACGGTAAAGGCTTCCTGCTCTACGACGAGTGCGCTTTTCCTCCTTTCCTCCATGACTCTTTGCAATGCACCAACGCAATGACCTTCACTTTGCGGCACCTGGTTTCTGAATCGTTTCTCGTGAACGCGGAACTTAGGTCGACACGCCCTTCCTTTCGTCACCTCTCCAAACAGCCAAAGCACACACGTAAGCAGTACACTCACAGAAACCGTCCGTCCATGTGTCCGGCGTCCTGGAGCCGCCGCTCGGCGTCGGCGCGGCTCAGGCGCCCGTGAAACCAGGGCTGTATCTCGTGCAGGGTCTTGCTGAGCAGCGACCGCAGGTCCCCGGGTGCCCCGCCGCCGCCCCCGCCTCCGCCTCCGCTGTCGGAGCGGACTCCCTGGGGAGACGGTGGAGTGGGGCTGCCCTCCAGCTGCTGCTCCTGCGAACGGCATATGCGGCCACTCTGCTGCTATACGGGAAAACTTTGAGGCGTAACTTTTGCGGCACGAAGGGCAAATTATACATTGAATAGCCTCTATGCTATTCCAAATGCTACTAGGAAATGGAGCACATTGTGATCCAAGCATAAGAGTTAAAATAAGAAAGAGCGAAGAAAAAAAAAAAACATTACGCAACCTGGAGATAAGTAACGAGCATGTTCTGAGTTTAAATAAGGAACGTGTTTATTAAGGAAAGTGTATTAAGGAAAGTAGCCACTCCAATTCGCGTGATAAAAAATAAGGACGCAACATATGTGTACCGGCCGTGGTACCGGCACTGGGCTCTGATCGTTAGCTTGGGAGGCATTTTCTTACGTTCCATCCGAATAACATCAACAAAGGATGCACAGGTAAAGAGACCCACGGACACACCTCAGCTTATACAAACAATTTATATAGCATCCTATAATATTTATAGCACAAGGCTGGGGCCCAGATCGCTTGTGTGAAATTCAACGCTATTTGAAATTCGCGAAGTCATCGCCTTTTTAAAAGCTAGCAGATGCACAAAGGTGGCGCTGCGTTTAGGGGCAGTGCGCCGCTCTAAGGTTCTGCGCATGAGCATCTCAAACTATATATGCTCGAGGATACCACAGCTTTAACTGCATTGCGCAAACAATGTCTTTGGACTGGAATAAGGAATAACTCGATTATGGGAAATCACTGCCTTGATCGTTGAAGTCTTCGCTACAGAGCTCTCCAATCGGGTCATGAACGCTCCACTGCCTCATCTCTCGTACTCACAAACAGCCGACAGGAATCGGGCCCGTTCACTGCCCCATGATAATAAATGATGATATGGACAGTAAAAGATGGCCTCTGTCGATACAACGACGTGTTCCAATCACAGAGACCCGACCATCGCACTGCAATCAGCTTGTAAACGAATGCAGGGGAAGAAACAAGGCGTCACCGTGATTGCCAGATTTCCCTCCAGTTGGTGACGTGGACGTTGGGAATATGAAGCGAGAGAGGGGAACTGTTTTAAATGCAATTTAATTATGCAAGTTTGACACGCAAAAAAAATATACAGTTTCTTTTTCAAACATTTTGAATATATGTAGGCATCGCGGAAATCCTCCCCTCAGCTTAGGGCCGATAAAGCTGATAACTCGCAATAACATATTTGAGTGACCTGCGGATCCTGGCAAAAACTTTTTTCCATCACACGGCTTGACTCAGAGCAAGGCAATAACTGGATAAGGCAGTAACGGGATGGGAACGCCGCAAGGCTTCGGTTAGCGTCAGCAACAGACTGCACATTTTGCCCGTAGTCCAACTATGGTTACATCTTAAAAACGTTTCTGGTCTCTGGGATGTTTTCATGGGTGACGCGACATCGTGCACAGAGTGCGGGCAGGAACAGAATATGTGGGTGGCGATAACCCTGAATACTCACGTCCATGCCCCAATGTCTCGCCTTGAGCAACATGAAGGCGCGCACGGTGTCGTCCGAGAGACCCCAATGGGTGGGAGGCAGCATGGCGTCCCGTGCGCGGTTGCAGGGCAACGAGGGTCTCGTCGCCAGACCCTGCACGCCCTCCAGGAGCGCCCACGGGTCGCGGAACTGCTGTCCCGGGAGGCCGCACAGCTCGACGCCTGCGACGCCGCAACGACCACAGACGGCGTTAAGCGTAAATGAAAATTGCGCGCAGAACAGAGCACAACATGAGCGCTCTAGTGCGAGTTTAAGCTATGCTAACCCGAAATGAACTTGTCTAACCTTACGCCTTGCCTCTAAGGGATGGAGCAAAGTTCTAACATCGAAATACCGGGAAAGGCATTGGTGAGTCTGCGATACGCTCTTTGGCATGCAAAAGCAATATTTGGAATGTGTGCTAAGCATTACGGAGGCGTTCAATTATCACTGAGTGATTTCAGTGCCTTACGATTCAGTCTGTTTTTAATTTAACTGTTTCTCTTATGCCAAGTCTTTCTCATATTAGTATATTTTGTTATGAAGCTATTCCTTTCCTCATTAAAGCTTCCTCGCTCAAGTTTATTGAGCAGATTTGCTTTTTGCTGAATCGTTGGAGGCGATCATCATTTTTACAGGTCGTTCATTGTAATTTTCGATTTTGCCGAGTCAATCTTAACTATCAGGTTTGCAAACTAATTTCAATGATGACATTTTTTGAGTTGTTCCCATGGCAGCCACCCGCCGGTATCCCCCTCCTTTCCCTTACAAGTGGAGATCGGGATTTCCCTCCTTCCATTGTTCTACGTGCCGATAGGGACAAATGACAGGTGGCATGCCGCTTTGTTAACGCTATAGCGATAAACGTGGTAGCGATAAGAAAATCTGGAGTTGGCGGATTCGGAACTAGCTAGAAAGGAAGCACCGACAACATTTTTTGTCATTTCTCCCTGCAGGTTAAGTATACGGTTCCTCTACACAGCAGTTGGATTATGGTCTCCCTCCACCCTTTCAACTCGCAATGCTACAATGTGAATATAAGTTTTTTAAAGGAAGCTGCTCTCTCGTTGCTCACATTTGTGCGTCGCAGTTTTGAGTGCGCATCTTTGTGTATTATGAGCTTGCATTTATTGTTCAGCGGAGAGGAGGAGGAGGAGGAGGAGGAGGAGGAGGAGGAGGAAACAACTTTATTTAACGCATTGCATTAGGCGTTAAGAATGTCCTGGGCCAGGGTCACCAAGGCCAACTGATCTTGCAGCTGGTCAGAGGCTAACCAAGCCCGCCGCGTTGGGGGAGGAGGGTGTGGAAAGTGAGGAGATTGGAGGGCGACATGTTTCTGAACGGCCGTCATGCCTGAGGCCAACGCATCGCCTGTGTTCGGGACACGTGTTAAAAGTGGCGCCGTTTCTGACACGGGTTCGTATTTGACCTGAGCGATGGCGCTATCGTCGCTAGTAGGGGCGCAGCCGCCATAGAGAGCAACTTGGTGCGGAAAACATTTCTGTCTTGATGTATAAAAGACATCAACAAAACCTACTGCGACACAGTTGACGAATCTCATCTCAATCAACACACTGCGGCAGCTGCGACCGTCTATGCTGCCTTGTCTCTGGGAGGCATCACAGTGCAATAAATGATATCGGAAATGGTGTTGGAGATTGGCTACAACATGCCCTGCGTTCACAATGCATGGAATTACTCTAATTTGCGCTATTTATAAGACATCCTTCAAAATAATTTAGAATTGACGCCGAGCGAAGCCGGGTTTTTACCCGAATCCTCGCGCCGGCTATCGAAAGAGCGTTTGAAGTCAACAGTGAAGGACTCTCATTGATTTGCTAGGCTTTTCCACCATGTAGGGAGAGTATGATATGGCCGTCGACAAATTGCTTTCATAGTAGGTGATAAGCGCACACACTGAAGCGCCTGTCAATCGCTCGTCACGGAGTTAATGGAAAGGATGAGATTGATTGGTTTATAGGAAAGGAAGGGAGAGACTTACGCGATGATTCAACATTAATGAAGAGGGGGGGGGGGGGGGGTTGTTAGACGCGGTGATGGAAGGGTGCGTGACAATATGTGTAGCCGTGTATTTGAAATCTTACAAATCCAAAACCGATATGATCACGTGGCAACATAGTGTCCATGGCCTATTTGTGTACATATCGCATGTGCGTAGGAGTATATATCCACCGCTGTTTACAAATCAGTACGTTTGCCATTGACTGAGTACAGAACAGTGAAAGTGCGACTTTGAAGAGGCGATGGCATTTGCCCGGAGTCCGTGAAGCGTGCCGGGGATGCGATTAAACTGAATACTGCACACAAGGCTGATTATGCACGCAGCGTAGAAAAAAAAAAGCTTATAGATCACTGCAGCATTGTGAGAATGCGAAAGCATTATCGCTGCCTTCTAATATTTATCTTTATTTTATTTTACTCTTTATTTCTTTATTTTTAATTTTACTTTACTTATGTTATGCTATTGTATTTCTTTTTCCAGGAATATATCTTTATCACTAATTATTAATTTTACATAGCCTAGTAACGCTTTCGTAATTGGTTTACAAGGTGGGAAAGGCACAGTATCTAGCACACACTCTTTGTGGACGTCTGTACAACACCGCTTTAAGATTCGCATACACAGTCGTGGCTTCACTTTTGGCGACAACGTTTTGTGTCCACGGTTTAGCCTGACCAATATAGCCTATTAATGCTTTTGCAATAATATTATTAGCTTGGGACGCGCATATTAAGGCAGACGCCTGTGAAACGCCAAAGCAGGGGTGCAGCTCCAGATCTCACGGCCGTTGGTGCCGTTCAGCTGACGCTGAATAATGCGCTCAGTAGGCGAGCCTAGCATTGCTTTCCTAAGAGGGCGAACAGCTTGTGGCGTCAAAGGGAAACACAGTGAGCACTCACCGGCGCCGGCGAGCCGTCGTATCCGGTAGTGCAGCACACTGCGGTCGAAGCATAGCGAGAGCACGTAGTCGGGCCCCGATCGGCGCAGCAGGTACAGGCCGTCGGCGCATCCGCGCTCCCAGAGGATCCACTCAGCCGTCTCTCGGCTGACGGCGCCGTAGAAGCAGGCCGCTTCCTCCAGGGGTTCCCCTCCGTCCGCGTCCGCCTCGTCGTCGGCGCTGGCGCAGCACGAGGGCTCCGCGGCCAGCGTCACGCCACCACCGCCCGCGCTGCCGGCCCTGAGAACGCCGGTGACGCCAACACCGTTGAAATGGAGCGTTGTGTATATCTCGTACGTATATCGGTAATCTAAGCAGCAAAAACAGCCACTGGGTTTGGGGCCTTTTAAGGTATAGGTCTCAAACCTGCTGCTCGCGGAAACTTACCGTGTTGCCCACTTGCCCTAAAGGCAAATTCTTCGCTGCGCATGCGCCGAACAGTAACGGTTTACTTTCTGTATGCCCTCATTTCAAATTTCTGCCACCACTGACCGGTACGTCTGCGGTTAATTAGTTCCTAATTTGACACCGGCTGGCTGTTCGCACTGTTTTACTAAGTAGGCGGGGATGGACGTGTTTTCAGGCGAATTCGGGATGTGCAGTAATGCTCGGCTGTACTGTATCTTCTTCCTAGGCGCAGTAGGACTCTTGTTGTTGTTGTTGCTGTTGTTCTTCAAATAACATATGGTACATATCCGCACTGAGGATGGAATGGTCTAAGACAGCAATTAAATTTCTTCGTCCTCTCCCCTGCGACGTTTCACCCCCTTATTCCAATGACTGCTATTAGCTTGTTGGATGCAAACATCTCCGCTAAGTGCGACGTGGTGAAATGACCTTGATACTCTTGTTCCAAAACAACAGCCTCCCTCCTTCAGACACTATAGGACTCCCTTGACTTGCCCAAACCAAAATGAGAGCCACACGCGGGAAAGGGGGAAGGGGGAAGAAGGAACGAGGGGAAGGGTGGAAGGCATTCTGGCTGGCGTTCGCCAAAGGCGGAACTATAATGCAGAACGTTTTACAACACTTGACTTGCCCAAACCAAAATGAGAGCCACACGCCGGCGAGATGCCACACGGCTCTCGTGTCCCCACAGCGCTCCGTAATTGCTACTTTGCAGTGAAAACAAGTGTTTGAAACGTTCCCGCTGTTCTGGATTGTGGAGTGCTGATACTAAGCATATTGCCTACACGGTTTACTGGCAACATCGCGTCGACTGAATTGTTCAAAATTTTCTTCAGGTTTGACACACGAAGTAACCCTCACACTTCTCGTTGCTCACAAAATCCGCCTCTTGTGGAAATGTATGGAAGGTAGTGAAGGAGAGCAAAGAGGTGTCATATACTGAAAGGATCGGAAATAATTTGATGTGAAATTATATTATAGGTAAGTTGCAGTATCTGTCACACCTTTCTCTATGGACACCTGCACCGCTCCGTAAGGGAAGAAAGGAAGGTGGGAGTGAAAGAAGAGAGAGAGCCGCGCCCTTCACACACTCATCGCGTGTTTTAGAACGGGAAACCAACACTCATCGCAGCATTCTGCGCGAGCGCACTCGCGCCCCGCTTTTACCTTATCTCTTGGTTGGTTTCCCTATTCTAAATCTTTCTAATCGCGGGTTTCGCGCCTCTTTTGTCACCTTATTACCCTAACTGATAGGGCTCCACAAAACTCATTAATAAAAAGACAACGCAGCTTTTATGTTATGTCGAATAGAGAAGAAAAGTGAGAGGAGCTTCTTGCTGTCTTATTCTTGTGATTTTGGTAATTTCGAGATTAATAGCGCCTCCTGTACATTTGGCAATTCACATGTCTCGAGTCAGTGAACCAAGTTTAGATGCACCAGAGCTGACGTCGCTAAGGAACATCGCTGGTTGGATGTGTACGGTTCGAGGTGTTCGCGTACTAGTAGAAACGCTTCTTTCATCCATGCAAGAGGTATACATCAACATCCCGTCGTACAAGACGGATGAGTTGAATGTTCTGCGTCGTCATGCATGTCCACTGCAGTGAGTTATTCCCGCCGAGACGGCTCATTGGTTATTACGGTTGACTGCTGAATACAAAGCCGTAGGTTCAATCCTAGCCCTTTTCGATGGAGGCACAAAAACACGGCGCCCGTGTACTGCTCTATGGGAGTAGAAAGTTCAAAGTTTATCTTGGTTCAGATTGGATTCATTCTTGTTGCTATACATTTCACTCGCTTGCAATAGGGCATCGAGTTGTCGTTATGTCTCTTCTAATCTACGGCAAGATCCATGAGCGATGCATTCACTTTCCATGTATGTTTGAGGGACGATTTGTCTCTTCCGGTCATAAAGGAGAATTCTGGCTTGCTGATGAAAATGGCTTCTGCTTAAAAACCATATGATACAATAGGCTGAAATTATGTTGCCTCTATCACAACTCCTTTAATTTAACAATTGCGCACAAGCTGAACGGAGTTTGGATGGGAAAACAGCGTAACATCGCTCAGATAGAAATTTTCAAACTTTCGTATGTTCTTTCAGAGCTCGGTACGTAGAGGACGCCTACTTATACTTTTCTGCAACCATGCAGGCATACATCTCGAGCAGACGAAAAGCAGACGATGAGGTACAGAGGAACACGATTTAGGCGCATCCTTAATTGACTAATGATGTCTTAACTAGTGGAAATTATTGAATGGAGTATATAGGTGAATACGACGGCTGATATATATGGAGCACCGTATTAAGCGTGCATTCGAGTCAGAAGCCAAAGTCCGGGCGCATGCGTTCTTCGCATCGGTTCCTTTTCGTTCCCAGCCATCGTTTTCTACGGATTGAGATGAACTGCGTTGATTTCGCTAGGAGCTCTTTTCGCACGCATCTTCAGCATTCCAATTAAGCGAAATTTCGAGATTGAAGCCGTCCTTGACGCCCGCCTTTCACTTGCTGTTACAGTGCATAGTTCAAAATAGAGAGGGCGCCACACGTCTAACCAAGTGAAGCAAGGCACCGTGGAAGTTTTGTAAGAGCGCCCTATTTGTCCTCACCAAGCTTTCGGATTCTAAAAATAGAGGGCTGCTGCTGCTAGTGCTTCCGATTTTTCGATTCGCTTTGTAATGTTACGATGTATGTATAGTAGCAGGAAAGGCGCAGCACAAGCTGCTCAAATTAACGGGCAGTCATCTAACGCTTGAAAACTGAGCAAAGGAAATTTTTTAACCCCGCTATGGGGGGGGGGGGGGGGGGGGGCACCTCATTGTGCACTCATACAGGTCCGAACAATAGGCTACAGGACAAATTTAAATATTGCTCGTTCCACCTGTTCTGCCAGATTGGCCGCTTTCCATACTACGTGATATACGAGAAAAATGAAACATTATGTATTCTCAAATGTAGACACAGCAGCGTGCAATCTGACTTTTTAAAACTATGAAAGGAAGCGCGTGGGGATGCAGTGGAGGTCTTTGGATTAGCTTAGACCACTTGGGGCTTGATACGACTTATTAGATCACAAATGGTGTTTTGCATTTTGATTTAATCTAAATACCGTCGCCGCAGTGAAAATCGAGTCCGTGACCATGGGATCAGCAGCAGAACGCTAGAGACATTCCGACATGGCGACGGGTCATTTTATTCATCATTTGAAAAATAAAAACCATTTGGTGAAACCTTTCGTCGTGATGCGTGAATATATGCTGAATTTTCACACAATGGCAAATCGTGTACAATGTCAATCATTTACATGACAATGTCATGTAGCGTAGCAGACAAGCACGAGCTGTGAAATGCATTCTTCTGCCACCGAACAATCCAAAACAAAACAGAACACCAGGTTACCTTCGATGATGATGATGATGATGAAAACTTTTATTGAAAGCCACATTGGATTAGATTAAGGGAAGGCTGGTCGGGTCCCTAATCCGGGACACCGTTGGCAAAAGCCGCTGCTCGTGCTATTTCGACGATCGGGCTCGTTGTTCCTCGATGTACGAGCTGGACAGGGCCGCCTCCCAACCTTCCCACGTTGGCTGATGTATTATAGCAATAATAGTATTTTGTTGACAAGCCCATACCATATGGTATAAGTTTGCCTTCTGGCCACAAAATTTGCACTGCGCCGAAAAGGATTCGGGCTCTATGGCGTGAAGAGTTGCTGGATTTTAGTTTGTAACTTTCGAAGATGACACTCTTCTAATTTACTAAGACCCTTAGCGGGATTCGGCATTGTCTGCCTTTCAAGACGCAAATGCTGTAATATCTCTCAATACTTTGTTAGCGGAGAGGAGGAGCCTAAATCAGCAAGGGAGGACGTAGAAGGATTCCTAGGAAGAAAAGCTCGGGCCGAAGCGTGTGCGCGCTCGTTTCCTTCAGCTCCCTGGTGACCTGGTACCCATATTAGCTCCTTCCGTGCAGCTGAAGTCCTGCATTGACTCAGAATTTTGCAGGCTAGCGGCGTAATTCTGCCACGCATATAGTTCTTTTCTTGCTCCATCATCACTAAAATTAGTGTACGCCAGGTACGCGCGACCACAAATGCAATATGCTTCATCTGTATAATATTCTGAACACGTCACACTGACACACCTGTTGGTATCTGTGCAGAAACATTCAGAGCATTTAATTTTGTCTAACTATACCATTGTTCAGCTAAGGCTACGAAGATGAAATTGCCTTTATACCTCATTTCTCTATAGCTACCCGCCCAAAATCATAACTGCCTTTGTCTGTTTCGTAAGATTTTCTACAATAATAATAATAAACTTCGCTCCCGGTGAATTCAACCAGCACCATAAACTTCCCATCGCAGTAATCATCAACAAAAGTTCCCTCAGTGCTCCATTGGAATACAATGATATGTGCATTACTAGACTCTCCAAAAACCTGTAAACAAAGGAATTCTTTATCCGTATCATAATAACCACCAACAATGATCATATGAGTTTAAAACTGTCGTTACGATGCTAATTAACCAATTGCTGCGTTTTTGTTCATTAACTTATTTGTTACGTAATTTTCGTGTACCGCTTCATATTATTCTCCATCAATTCTTTCATGTTGTATGAAAATTATTGCCTATAATATTTTTACGTCTTTTCCTCTGTATTCTTATATAAGTTATGCTTTGGGTACTTCTCTTTGTGACGAATGCTCTTACTCTGCAGCCTTAGTGCAAATTAATTTAATTAATTAAAACAAATGTACTCAAAACATAACATACCCTTATAGATAAAAATCCGCGATGTTCTTCCAAATTCCCAGAGCCTCAAAGACAATTGCAAGGACGCTCAGCTATTTTATAGCTGACCTGCAGTAAGAGAGAGTTGAGCCTGGGTTAACAAGCCCACCAGAAGACGCATTAGAACGCTTCAGTAGGCCGCCTACATTATACGGGCTGAAAGACTTCGCGTGCGGCCCTCCTTTTAGCCACGGTTGACCAAAGCCGCGAGTCAGGTCCAGGTGCATGCTTGTTTATCGATCCGGACAAAAGAACCATTTCGCCGTGATCTATACTGCCCACACTGGCCCCGAAATAAACACAGCCCCACGAGCACGAAGGGCTCCTGCTACAGACAAAGAAAAAGTCGAGCCTGTTGCCTCTAACCATATTATCGATTTGATGCACCCTTGTTCCGTATGGACTCTCTTTAGGGCATAAAGACGGTTCGATGGCTTCGCGTGAGTCAGTGTAAGCTTGGCCGCCGTTCACAAAGCCTTTGAAAAGTAAAAAAAAGCAGGCATTGTGTTTTGCGTTTCTTTTGTGTTGTTTTTATACAGCGAAACACAAAGCCCACAAAGCCCGCATTGCGGGAGCTTTCTTTTTGCGACGCTTCTGACTATGCTCACACGTCAAAGTGCTCTCGCAAAGGCCAGAGACGTGCTCCTTTTGCCGTGCTGAAGAATAACAAAGCTGTTTTGTTCGGTGTTTTGCCTATTTAGTACGGGAGAGTACATAAAAAATGCCGACATGTTGCATTTCCCTGACTAGAAGCTCGAACAAATGGTCTTCTTATGGCCAGAGTCAATGCGATGTCGCGGCTCACAGCACTCAACTATATGGCGGCTTTCTTCTCCCCGGATTTGTGAGCTTTGTCCCAGTCTAAAGGGGAAGAATGCTCAAATTTAAAGCCAATTCCGAGTAGCGAAGAAAATCCGCAGGACTTGAACATATAGTCTAAAAAGAATACTGCAGTATTACATAATGCATAAGTTTGAAGAATTTGAGACAGTTTCTAGCTTTTCTGGTTCTTGCTTCCGAACGCTTTGAAGGAAGCGCAGAAGAGATGACCGGGCGTCCTTCGTCAAGCGAAATGTGCAAATGTTGGCTTTTAGGAACGGGATCTCTACAGAATGTAGTTGGCCGTTGTCCATGTGAAAGTTTGTTTAGCGTTTAGTTTTTTAATACGCATCCTGTTTAAACATGATCGTTCAGGTCAGACACGACGACTTGATGAAATAAACATGCTTAAGGCAAGGTAAGCTACCAAATATATTCTTTAATAAGGGAGTAATTGCTGATTGGCATTCACCCAAGCGCAGTCTTACGGCTACGAAGGAAAGCTATACAGCTTTCTCAGAAACTTCGTAGTTAAACAAAAATTGGTCCTGATTCGGATCAGGAGGAGGAGTTGTATAGCTTTCCTTTATATTCGTATGGCCGCGCTTGGGTGGACGTCATTGAGTAATTACTCACTTATACAAATATACTCCACCTTGAGGGACTCCCTTCAATATTCAATCGATAAATACATACTTAAAACAATAAATTTTTCCCAGGATACATCGGAAAATACCATCATTGTTATTCAAGCTCGGACGTCTTCAACATTATTTTCTGTATGTTCTATATTCTGCACATCCTTGTTGCACAATCAATGGCCTTACATAAATTCAACTCGCCATTATAACCACGGCTGCGGTGTAGAATCTTTCAATTTTAATACTGACCATCCTGAATGCTCTTTGTGCTTGTCAAGAGGAGCTGGCAAAGCACTTCTCAAACGGCATCATGTATTATGGATGCGTATTCTGTACTGTGGGACGCGTGTCATGCCGGGTATGGGGGATCGATTCCCAGTGCGCTTTGTAGATCGATGCAGAAGGGCATGCGATAAAGTGATACCTTGCGAGAATTGCGAAACGAGGGCAGCGAACGAAATCTATTATCTTCTGACATACGTCGGTTAGTCACTGTCGATTACATATAGCCTGTTGTGAGTTACATTGGTACTCATCTCACAGTACTGGGCACGAAGACAGGTTTTCTTGCGAGTGTGGATATGTAATAATGTGCGAACTTTCTTTCGCAGCTTCTTTAACGTCGCGAATGTTGCGTATAACGCACATTCGCTTCGCAGAGAAGGGAACAAACCAACATGGCGGGCATACGCTGAACGTCAGTTTAGCCCCGTGAGCCCACAGAAAGGTCCACATACCTTCAATGAGAATGGAGTTGGTACGGCAGGTGCACTTAATTCATTTAGTTTCTAAAGCATTTTCTCTCGTCAAGCTACGTTCTGTGAGATGAGCTCCCGCCAGCACCAAGGGTTAATGCCATGGGCTGTTTTCTGGACGCACTTATCACACCAGGAGCTTCTCATGCACGAGACATATGACCTGGAGACTAATGCCAATGACGTGCAAGATGCTCCGAGAACCGTGTAGGCGGGGCACCCCTCACGAACTCCATATGCTCGAGCAGGTCCATTTGAGAAGTTCGCTTTCCGAATTGCTTATAAATGGGACTTTTCTCCTTATCAATACTTTCGCTGTTCACATTCATCGGGCGAGTTAGCGTGGTCGTCGGGGCAGTCATGGATGACTCACTGTCGCCTTGAACGTTGACGCAAGAAATTTATTGTTTTATACGAGCAGTGAATACTACTGAAATATAAGGCTTAGCCTAATCCAGATTAGCCGACATCGTCAGGCTCCACAATTTGGTTACGCACGCACGGCAGGAGCTTATCTAAATAAAAAAATATGATCGAAGCAAGTTTTATTATAGCCCTTGTCTGCCTACTGTTCCCACTGCATAGCAATACATACAAATAGGCACACCTGCTTGAAGAGCACTGCACCGCATCAGCGCACAACACAAAGGCGACACTTCCTGTGCTACCTTTCATCACCTTCCCTTTTTCACCGCGTTTAAACACAACGCCTTCGCTTTGAGAGTTTTTTTAATTTTCAAATTAACTGTTGCTCTTCAGCTTAATAAAAAGTATTTGAGGTTACCTCCCCGAGTTCCCACTTCCGCCCTCTCCGAGTTCGCGCGATAATTAGCTAGAGCGGCACTCTCCAAGCGGCAGTTACAAGCCATCTCCCTACTTCCGGAGGACACGTTGGAGCCCCCGCCACTCCGGGAGGAGAGACAGTGCCCCCGTCCCCACCGTTCTTCACCGAACACGATGACCGTGCGTCATTTCCTGCGAGGCATCGTCCTGCGTGAGAGGGTTCCGCACGAGAGCGGGGATGAAGTTAAAAGCCCACAGATTTCCTGGATGAAACGGAACAACGACTTTTTTGGGCACGAGATGCGGCTCGCGATGGAACGGGCCCGGTCGGGGGAAGTCATTTGGGCGCGCCGGCTCTGCCCGCGTCAACAAAAGCCCCGCCGCTTCTCCCGCAGCAGCCCAGCCGAGATTCAGGACTCGGGTTTCCTCTCCTCCGACACCCTTTCCTCCCTTCCCTTCCCGAAGCAAGGTTTCCCGGAACCCGGCTCCGTCCCTTATCTCGCCAGAGCACGCAGCCGGGCGAGCGAGTCCGCTGGGTGTTCGGTAAATACGGATTTCTGCTGCCGCGTCGCCCGGTACGTTCCCTTATATCCGTCCTCTCTCTCTCAATCCCCTTCTTTCCCTCTTTGTAGACTGTGTTTACGGGCGCTTTTGGGCGTTTTTCACGGAGGTGCCGCTGACCGCTTATCTGTGGCGGAGCCACACGGAAGGCCCTCCCGAAGCCACCTGTTGATTGAGAAAAGTTCTCCCCTGATCTGATGCTCCAAAACACGAGCAGGCAAACGATTATGGCGCGCAGAAAAAATGGCCGGTAGTTGGAAGATGGTTTATAAGAGCGATGTTTTTTGTTATTTTATTTTATTTGGTTGTATTCAGGTTATGACAGCCGACAGAAAGGCAGAAGGACATCAGGATCATTCTTTTTCTTTTTCGCTAGAAGGCGTGAGGATTTGTAGCGAGTGTCTGATCTTGGAGCCAGTGATTGACCCTGTCGTTCGGTTATGGCAGGTAGTGAGGAAATCGGAAATTGTTGTGAGGGCGCTCTGGGCAACACCTCTTTTTGTTCTTGATTTTCACCGTTTAAAGCCATCACCATCGTAAATTTCGGGAGAGAATGGTATTTCTAGACGTGAAATATTTCCGGGCTGTATCTTCTTCTTTTGTTCGTAATTTACGAGCTGGGGAGTCTAGCATCCAAACCTATATTTAAAATGTAGTTTTACACGTTAAAGTTTACGTTATCAAGGTTCAACAGTAATGAATATAGACCTTTCAGTGGTCGAAGGGCTGTGATTCTACCACATGGAAGAGCTGATGGCTTATCGTCCCCAAACATGTCCGACAGCCCTTGTAAAACCTTTGTTTCCATTGGCTTCTGATGGCTTCTGTATCAAGCTTCCTGCATCTAAGTAACGCAATTTTTTAAAACCGGCCCTAAGTAATGCTGTGCGCCTATTGATCTTACAGCGTCAGTGCTAAACTGTGATATTAGAGGTTTCTGTAATACTAGGTGGGCGTCGCCACTCGCTCAGTGCGCATTGCAGAAGTCACTCAAGCTGATCCAGGTAACACGTTTAGGCGAGTGTGTCTCCTGTGTACTGAAATTGTCGCAAGCTTGATTGAGTGTCCCGTTGTAAATCGGAGCCATATAATCTAAAACAACTAAAAAAAAGGGAAGGAAACAGGTAGCTACAGACGCATTCGTCCCGGTCTCGGTGCCGCCGCCTCCAGACCGAGAAAGTCACGCGGATCATGCTACTCCTCTTCATGACACTATCGAGGCCTAGGTTCTTTGTCGAGACTATATTGGCGCTGTCAAAACTTGTCATAAGTATCAATAGCGCTGCTGAGCCCTGTCGTCCGTCGGCCATGGACTCGGAGGAGCCTTTTTTCGAGTGAGCGGCGAAGTGAGCCTGTTCCCTTTCCCACTATAGTACGTCTTTCACTCGGGTCACGTCACTGGGTGCAGCGACCGATGAGAGATGAGCGAATTTTCCTAGCGAAAAAACCGTATGAGTCACAATAACCTCGTACAGATTTTTCATAAAAACTCATACAAATCTCATACAATATCATATAATTCTCATACGTTGAATGATATTTGTATGAGATTATATGAGAATATGAGAAGAGTTTAGTATGAGTTTAATATGAGACGGAATGACGTTATTGTGACTCATAGGGTTTTTTCGCTATGGAATGGATAAAAAAGTGAACGACTCATTAGAAAATACGGCCAGCAGCGTGCTGAAGCAACAGTGCCGAATACTAGCGTAAATTCGCTGGCCGATCTTTGAAGCAGCACCTTGCTATAAGAGGGTAGTATTCTCTAGGTCAAATGAAAAAGCGCACACGTTTATAGATTGCGTCCTGCCCTTTGTACGTAATGGAGCATGCCACTTCTCAAACAACCAATGCTCTTATTACCGTGCCTGCCGTTTCACAGAATGCTTTCCCTCAGAATAACCCCCTTAGCAGTGAAGCCTACAAAGAAAGGGGAAAATTTTGATCTGGCTGAATTTTTTATTTCGGCCTATCAGTGATTATTATCAGATGTGTTTTTAAATCGGGTTCATCGCACTTGATCATGACGCCAAACTTTGACACAAGGTAACGATGTACGAGCTATGCATCTTTGTCCCGCACGATATATTTGCGTAAAGCCCGTTACCAAGCAGTGAAGCCCACCAACGACTATCACACTTTGTGCCGCTTACACAAAACGTAGGCACAACTTGGGCGTTTTGCGCGGGCTAAGAATAGACAGGTACGAGGTGGGACCTGAATGTACCCCTATGCGGATTCAACTGCTTTTCGTAATACGGTGCTGACCCACACCGCCTTTAAGCCAGCATTCTGTTGCTGCGCATGTGCACGTATACCTACTGCAAAATCAAAAGTTCTACGGGGCAATAACCTCAGACATTCTCATTAAATCGCATAGACTCTCATAAGGTACACATGATTATCATAAAATATCTCGCATAATTTATTATAAGGCGGAAGAAACTATGAGATCTCATGCAATTATATGCGACTTCTATGTGATTTCTAATGTGGATTGAAATAGATTTTGCGCGAAAATGTGAGGTTATTGCCTCTGATAAGCGGGGATCCAGGCACTGGTAGTGGGCCTCATACACCTCATACAATTTTTTTAGTGTACTTTATGTGTGCACTGCGTGCAGCAATAAGCTCTGCTGATGTCAACGCATCATGATGTCTCCCCCTTATCCGTTTTTTTTTTATCGCCATTTGTGCATATAAGCGAGGATATCAGTGGCGCCGATGTCTCATATATTACCTGTGTAATTTGCAAATAAGCTTCAATTCTTAGTAGCGCTTGTCCTTCTTTTCTCTGTCCCCTGTCGCAGGACTGGTGATGCTTTCGAAGATGTGCAAACTAGCTTAAATTTCTCTTTTACGACGGCTTCTGGCATGGTGTGAGGTTTAACTACTAAGGTCATTTGAAAACTTTCTTAAGTGTAGAGCTACCTAGACTGTCTAGTTTGCCTGAATATATTAGAGAAAGAAAATTCCGCTTATGCGGTAGCAAGCAGTACTATGAGAGAAGTCTTCCAGACTTCGGGAAGCATGATTCCTTAGACTATGTGGAGTGGAGTGGGGCGGAGAGCTCATGTGCGACCTGACGGTACACATTTATACTGACTTTGTAGAAAAAAATCAGCACCTTCAGTCCTTGAACATATTCGCATGCTTATCGTAATAGTATTTATAAGCTGTTAGGAACGGAACCTTACCTTTATGCCAGCTTTGTGAAATGAGAAAACTATTTCGGTATGTTTAATTTTCGCTTATTTCCATAGTACGCTCTCATTCCTTCATTATACCACACGGAAGCAGCTTTGAAAATTATATATTTGCGCGTTGGAAAAACATATATAGGTGCTATTAGAAATGACATTCCCTACTCCACGATGCACCTTACAGAGCATTAAATGCCCGTATTTTATCTCCCCTATCATTTCTTTTATTATCCTCACCATCCTTTTTCAATCTTTCCTTCCCCAATTCCCCTTCCCACACTCTTAGAAAAAAGGTTAGTAAGAAGCTAGTAAATGCAGCAGTTACTAACTTCGAATAGGTTTTACTACCTTTTTACTAACCTTGAACTAACTCGCAACTTTTTGAGGTAGTAACGGCTGCCATTACTAACAAGTGAGTTTCTGTTAGTAGTTTTGACGAGTTAAGTGCTAGAATCCCTGGGCAACTTTACCATAGTATCTTGCTAGCGTAACTTTACCAATATTTTCAGAAATTCATGCTTTGGCTGTTCTTGCCAGTCATACATTAAAACTTATTCCGGAATTAACGAGATACATTACTTTAAATCATTTAATGGCGTTCGTTTTATTTTTTTAAAAAATCTAGTTTTTGTGCACTCTTCAAGCTAAAGAAAAAACATTACAGAATTTGAGTTTTCTTGCCCCATGAGAGCTCCTGACAGCGTAATGCGGTGTCGAAAAAAGTCAGAGCGACACTTAGCTCTTTCAGGAAAAGCCTGCAGTATAGTGAACTGGGATGCTTTGTGGGAACGACCCGCAGTCAGTCACGGAAAACGCTCAAGTGCGGATGGCGTCATTTTAGAAGCAACGCATTTTTAAAGAAAATTGAAAATAATTTGTATTCACGTTGCATAGCACAAGGTTTTTGCGTCTACTGCTGTTGTTTTGTTCATCTTAACGTTGTGCTTTCCACCAGTGCAACAGAAATGCACAACGACCAGAAATCAATACCTTTCAACCTCGCATGTAGTTGCCTGCAATCAACATTTATTCCATTTTCTCTACGTATGGTCCAAGCATCAACATCCTGTAAACACACACACACACACACACACACACACACACACACACACACACACACACACACACACACACACACACACACACACACACACACACACACACACACACACACACACACACACACACACACACACACACACACACACACAAAAAAAAAAAAAAAAAAGGTGCCGGGAGGAATGCGCGTGGGCTGGACGGCTGGCGGGGGCTGTACCGTCGACATTTGATCCAGGCATCCGAACGTGCCGGCGCTGCAGGTGGCCGAAGTTCGGCGGACGGTAGACGCCGAAATATGAAACGGTTTCACGCGCGGATATAAAGAGAACAGTGGGGCGATGGCTAATACTCGGGCATATTCTTCTCTCACTTTACGCATGCTTTCCGCTGTGCGAAACTGCGCGCTGTGGACGGGAGCGTCGTCGTTGTGCTGCTGGAATGGTGGTTGTCGAGTCTCACACTTTCGTAAATGTCTGCGTGTCCTGGTCGACATATCAAAGTTCATGAGCACCATCGGAAAGTCCACACATCAAGCACCACGTAAATGTGGCTCTTACAGACATCGACTCCAGGATCCCATCGTTTTTGACAGCAGCGCCGCCGCTCGTTTGCCGCGCATTGGGCCAGCATTGACTTGTCAGACTGGCTTATTTTCATTCGTTCTGCTTCGAGGTGTTCGCCGTCTGCCACCGATACTGATTTTGGCGGGAAGAGTGACGCCGAAGCGCTGTGTTCGTCGCCCATGTCTAGTGATTTGGAAAGACCGAGAGAGTTATTCAAGCCAGCGGGCAGCATCGGCAGGAAGATCTGATAAATGCTTTGCTGGATGGCGATTTAGGGATGGTGCAGAAAACGTGCGCTTCGAGGTAAGTTGCCCGTTTTCATCTTCACTGCTTGGAATGCAAAGACCGGAGTATTGCAAAAGTAATTATTTATCGCCATTGTTAACAGATTGTGGCCGAGTATTTCCTGATCCTGACAAGAAGTAAATGCCGTTGAAATAATGCCACCTCTGTTGAAGAGAAAATGAACAGAGTAAGCTGTAGTGCCATTTGCTACAAACATTAAGCTCAACGAAAACGACATGTTTTGAGAGGACAGTAGCACATGTTCTGTTGTCGCCTTTCTTTGTCCTGTGAACATGCTGTTTTTGTTGAGCATAAACGCCGCTGAAAGTAAAACGAACCTAACACAGTAAAAACTATGCCTCGTGCGAAGGAAGCAATGTGTCATTTTTTTTTATTTTTTGGAATAAGGTTTGCACAAGTCTAACTAAATCATGTTTTTTCGCACGTGATTACATCGCAGTTCTATCGTGTTTTTGTAGTAATTTGTAGGTTTGTAGTAAACCCAAACCTTGTGGACATTTTTGCTATTTTTTGGCACCCGCAGTCCTAGAATTTTTTGTAGCAAACTGTAGGTTTGTAGTAAATTCAAACTTTTGCTGATATTTTTGTTATTTGTCGGGAACATATAACTTGGTCACAAACTTACTTCAAGACCGTATAAGCTGACTTTTTCTGCTTTGTTTTGCATACAATTATTGGATCCTAGTGCATCTGCTCGAGCTACGCGGGTCTTTAGAAATATGTTTCTGTAATCTGTACGCAGTCCAAAAAATTCCTACAGCCTTGTCACAAACTGGAAATGATTTAGTCAAGTGAAACCAATTGCTGGGCTAGTTTGTGCATTTCACAGAAAAGGAAAGATTCACAGCGCTAGCAAGTACGCACTCATAGACACACATAGAATAGACGCCGACTCCAACTTTTTTTTTTTTTCAAAACGACAGCAAAATGAAACGTATGTATTTTTTTTTTTTTTTTAAGAAGTTTGGAGTCAGCGCCTGTCCTGTGTGTGTCTATTTGTGAGTATGTATTTTTTAGCGCTGTGAACCTTCCCTTTTCTGGAAATGATTGCATAAAATATCCATCCCAAAATTTATATCTGTGTGTTTATATCTATCTTTTTGGGAGAAGCTTCGTTTTGGTGAAAGGCACTTACTAGCTTAGCATGTGGTGTTACTTGACTAAATAATTTCCAGTTTGCGACAAGGTTGTAGGAAGTTTTTGAACTGCATACAGATCTTTTCATTTTTTAAGAAGTTTCATTTTGGTGTCCTTTCGAAACAGAAGATGGAGTCAGCGCCTTTCTTGTGTGTGTGTATTTGTAAGTGTCTATTTGTTAGCGCTGTGAATCTCTCCTTCTCTAGAAATTATTCTATAAAATATCCATCCCAAAATGTATATCTGCGAATCTATATTTATTTTCTAAAATTTCATTTTGTGAAATGAACCAACTAGCCTAGCAATTGTTTTTACATGACTAAATCATTTCCAGTTCACAACAAGGTGTAGCAATTTTTTGAACTACATATAGAATGCTTTTTTTTTTTTTGAAAGAAGTTTCATTGTGGTGTTTCGAAAAAAAAAAAAGATATTCAGTGCCTGTCCTATGTGTGTGTATTTGTGAGCGCTGAAAATCTGTTCTTTTCTGGAAATGATTGTATAAAATACCCATCCCAAAAATTTTTATCTGTCTGTGGTATCATAATTCTATGAATGTTGTTTTGTGTTTAGCAAAAACAAAACAGCCTGTAAATCTGAAAGCACAGGAATATATGAAATAAAGGTAATAATTTTCAGTGGAATTTAGGCGTGTTCAATAAACTGCGGACTTCATTATTTGAAAGAAAAAAAAATCAATTTCATAAGTTCTAAGTCTTTATTGCTCCCTTTTATTGTCATTGAATAAGTGATTTTAATATATGTGAATTCTGTAATACTTGCAGATCACTTTGCTACTGAATGGTGGAACTTTTGCCTCTGCATGGTTGTGAAAGAATTGAAAGCCACATTTCCGGTGAGGCCAGTAAGTATAAATTTGTTATAAATTCATTTATGAAGTTCTAATTTCATTACTTTCAATGTTCCATTTTAGGACATCTACCCAGCATTGGAGCGCGTACGGATGAACCCTGATGACGCTGACGCAATATATGCTGGGTTTGAAGATATCAAGGTCGAATGCTGGACGTCATCGTGGGACTCAGGCATGCCATTGAGAGCTACCGGATATTTAATGTTAGGCATTCAACGCGCAACGAAAACGTTTGCGCAGTGCTAGAGCATTTATGCAGCCTAAGAAGCTCATCGCCACTATGCCCATTAGCTCTCAGGGCGATTTCTGCCATTAAAAAGGGCATAGCCACACTGTCTTTAAATACGAATAAAGTGAGTATTTGTTGTCCGGAAATTTTGTCGTCATCATTGCTTGAAGATTGGTGCGAACAAGGTAAAATTAGTTAGCATCTTGTTTGTAGATCAGCTCAATGTTGCACCGAACTTGAAGCCGATCACAATTGACCACATATTACGAATAATACAATTATTTTTATTTACCAAATCTTTATTAAGGTATTCAATATGTTCAGAAATAATTTACCTATCGATGCATATATTGGCTCCATACAGGTAGCAACTGATACCAGGTTTCTGCCGCAGTAAGCACTAGTACCTATGTAGTGAGAACCTCTAGGCCAGGTAGTATTTTATACTAAAGAAAAGGTTGCACATTATACTACCTTTTCAATGATAACCCATAATAAGAACTAGGTATATGTTGTAATAAGCACTACGTCCTATGTAGTACGAATCTCTAGGTGCGGTAGTAGTGCGTACTACCTAGAAGGTAGTATCTTCCACTACCCATCAATGGCAAACTATAATGCACTAACCTACTACTAACTGGCGCTAGTACTGTTCACTAACTTCCTGGGGTAGTAAATTTCACTAGCTGTATTTTTACTACCTCGAGTTACTAAGAAGGTAGTGATCTATGGGACAAGTAAAAGGTTAGTAGTAACTTAGTGAATTCACCAACCTTTTTTTTAAGAGTGCATGCAGAGTAGCAAGCCAGAGAAATCTAAACGCCTGCTAAATTCCCTGTTTTTCATTAAAGGTTTTTTCTTTCTCTCTCTCTCTCTCTCTCTCTCTCTCTCTCTCTCTCTCTCTCTCTCTCTCTCTCATGTTCCCTACTTTATAATCTGTTATGAGGTATACTAAGCGTATATAAACGAGGGGACGAACTTATGAGTGCGGTGTGAAATTAGATAATTCATTTGCCATGTTTCCTTTAAACATGCATTTTTACACCCACTGAGGTCAGCAACGTCAACGTATCATGCTTAAGCCGCAGATTAATGTTGGTACGTGGGATTACGTTAGTACATGTATACAGTGCACGTACTAAGAGCTCCGATACACTTCAGTGCAATGTGAACGTTGTGAACCTGTTATTTCGTGAGGAGAAATGCTATGACGTCCCGATAATCTGAAGTCATTGGAGCGTCGACAATGCGGTGAGTCGAGGGGGAAAACTTGCCGTGAACACGAGGCACTAGTGTCAGGCGCTCATCGCATTGCCTAACCTAGCGTGAAATGTATTCTGCCAGGGGATCAAAAGAGGAGCGCGGTGCAGGAACGATGTTCGAGCGGGCATTGCTAGAGTGAAGCCAAATTGTCGGTGTGGCATCCACTGTATTGAGGCCTAATGACTAACGTTGCGGGCGCGTCAGAGACACTATACTTATAGTGTGCAGAGAGGATGGTGTGGACTACGACAAGGCGGTGGCGTCTTTGCATTGTAGCGTCGACTGTGTTTGTTACTTTACTCTGGACGTATCACATAGTCAAACGCACGCAGTCAAAAAAGCGGTGCTTTAAATGTTATAGGTAAGCATAGATTCAGCACACTTTCTGATAGACATTTTTCTGCGCAAATCTTTTATATCCACTCAGCCCCTTCCCCCAGTGCAGAATAGCAAACCAGTTGCTTTTACGGGTTAACCTCCCTACATTTCCTCCTTATCTTCTTCCTCCTCCTCCTTGAGCTCAATGCGCCCTTTTTGTGCGCAAGATTTTCTTAGTCGCGCTGAGAAATTTAATTCTGTAGAAGAACGTCTGATTGGGCGAGTTGGTGAACCATGATGGACTGTAAAATAAGTGCGCAACAAAAACGAGACAAAGGGGAGAAGTGGACAACGACGGCGCAGATTTAATTCACATTCTGCCACTAGGGACGTTAGTCTATCTCCAACCTTACATGAGCAACTATGTGAAATAATGATGTAAAATATGCCATTAGCAACTGAACCCCGGCGGCGGTGACGGCCAGAAAGAGACCAGAAAGAGGGGCAAGGGGGTGATATCGGAATCAGTCTACCAGGACCCTTGTATTCACGTTACCCCTTGGTCACGCAGACACGTTCACGCGGCTTGGTTGGAGCGGGGCTTTATATGCGGGCTGGTAGCCTACGTTATCGGTTGATACCCTTAAAGGCGGACTTTAAGTGGCCCACATAATGTTTGCATTGATTTTTTAATAAACTATTTGATTAGTGTGGTGAATTGCTTTGAAGTCATTATGACAGCCACGTGATACCAGTGGTCCCCTAGATGGCCGGGTAGGTATATAAACGTCACTGCTAAATCACCTCATTCTGCCCTGCCGGGGTGGCGAAATCGGTTAGGTCGCTCAACTACTGTTTCCAAGGATTCGAGATTGAATCCCGGCCTCGGCGGCCGCTTTTCGCTGCTGGCGACAAGCAAGGCGCCCGTGTGCTGTGCGATGTCACTGCACGTTAAAGAACCCCAGGTGGTCTGAATTGCTGGAGTCCTCCACTATAGCGTCTGTCATAGCCTAAGCCGTTTTGGGACGTTAAACGCCCCAAACCAGCCAACCACCTCATTCCACCTGTTACTGTGGATTAATCAACTTCTTTTTGTATCCTAATTCACAGTAATGTATTTCTTAATTCTCCCCAGGCTTTCGCATTACCAGTATACAAGAAGTTTCAAGCGTCCTCGGAGAGTTTTTTTTTTTTGTTTTGTTTTGTTTTGTTTTCTGAGGCATGCAGATTAAACATGTATTCCATTCAAGCACCAATGGTATAAATAACTGAGTGGTTGCAATTTAAGCTCTAGAAACCCGAGTGATTCTTTTTCTACCTTCACTTCAAAGGAAAGACTGCGCTTGCAAGAAAGGGCTTGAACTTCCGACAGACATCGGCGCTGGAATAAATGGAATTTATCCGCGATCCCGACTGTGCAGCAATCGAGAATAAATATATGCGCCCTAAAATTGCACCCCTGAAACGAAAAAAGATTTCCCTTTTATGCAGCTTTCTCTAAAAGGGATTTCGAGGACAGATCCAACCATTTATGGTCTGGGTAAAAAGAATAATTCTCTGGCTCCTTTTGGAGATGCTCATTTTCCTTTCCTTTGACATCAAAATACATATTATGTTGTAGAGGAAATTGGATTTGAAAATTTTGCCGCCAGTCAATGCAAACTCTCGACCTTCTTAGCGAAAAGCGAGCTTTGGGCTGCTTTTGAAGTCACTAACTGTGTAGCGTATCATCTGGGATGGGCGCTCAAAAATAGACGTCGATGCGCGCATTTTGTTCTCGAAATTGGGGAGCGATACCGATCCTTCTTTTAGAGCTTCAATATTTTCCCTTGTAATAGCTCATTTTTCTGTAAACTCGGGCCATTCTGTGATTGAAGCATGGCACTGGTACACCCCAGTTTACATTTGTCATCACTCTTCTATTAAGGCGATGTGCGGAAAACGCGAACTTCTCTGTAGTTCGTGCTTCATAAGTTTCTTAGAATAGAAGACGTCTTTGAAGAGTCAGGTGGGCATATAAGGTACAGTAAGATGAGGTGAAATAAGATTAAATAAGAGAGAGAGAGAGACGTGCCCGGATTTGATAGCCGCAGGTTGGCTATAAGGAAGAAGGGGTTATTTTACATTGCTGTGTGTAAATATAGATTAGGGCTTATAATAACGGCATCGACGTGATTGACCGCAAGCTGCTTTGCAAAAATAAGTTCTTTGGTGATTCCTTTCATACATCATGAGGGGAATCTTCTCTGCAAACTGCACCATTGCTTCTTAAGATAGTAATGATGTTTGTTCGTTTCTTTTTCTCCTACCAAACCATCATTTCAAATATAGGAGGAAGGAGACCCCGAAAAGTTTATGCTTTTTTGAGACGAAAATTTATGATCACGCTTGTAAACAAATATGATTTCTCGGCTTTATAGAATTGCGTAACGGGAGGACGATATGAGGCGAGAGTGAGCGATGATTTCTTAAAATTAACAGTAGGCATGTGCAGTTTAACTATTTCCGGGTGCAATTTCTTTTTTACATCGACGACAAACATTCCTTCGCCTAACCACTGCATTCAGGCCTAAAAAAAAAAGATAAATTATTAGTTTACCAAAGCAAAGCATCACAGGGTAATATTTCATAGGGATGCGCAAACTTTCGTACAAAGTGTCATTCACAAAAATAGCGAAATCAAATGACACGACTTCTCAAGTGACCGCCTACAGGATCGCGAAATGAACGACTGTTTCGTTGATGCACATTACGTTTGAAATCGCCCCAACAAAATACAAATCAATGCTAGTAGCGGAAAACTGGGGTTGCCAGCACGAGTGCTGACCCACTTAACGCTTCTTAAAATATGATTTATCGCGTCTGCAGCACTGCACAAAAAATTACAGAATTGAAGACAAAAAAACTGCAATTTAATCTGGATTGACAATTCGGTACTGCACTCGCTCGAAAATAAAAAACAACTATATTTACTTTATGCGCAAATGTGTACAAAACGCCTTCAAATTTCCGGAATCCTCCACAACGGCGTCTCTCATAGCCTGAGTCGCTTTGGGACGTTAAACCCCACAAACCAAACCAAACCAAACCAAACCAATTGTTAACGCACGGAGGCAATGTAGTGGCCTTGCAAGAGTGCCGTAGCGGATGGCTCTCGACAAATCTTTCTGTATTTTGGCAATACAATTTGTGTACATTAATAGTCCTCTTTAGTTGCTTTTGAAATTTACTTTCAGGGAAAGTCTCACCGGCGGTGTTGACCATTCGACCTCTCGCTGTATATTCTTGCTCTGGATTCCCTAACAGACTTTCAAAACTACGCTTCTAAACGCGCGCCAACATCTTGCAGCCTACTGACACCTTTGCGTTTATTCTTGGCCCAAATTTTCATTTAGTGACCGCACATGCCTTATAAGTCGGGCACTACTTGAAACTGAAAGCAGCTCGAGATTACAAACATAAATGACGTGGCATGGACGGGAGGAATGCCCAACATGCCAGCGCAACGACTTCATCTGCGTTTGAGATCTCGGCGGGACCTGAATGTTTAGGGACAGTCCTTCATCTTGTTAGAGACAGATCACGCGGCTCGGCCCAGCGGCTGATATCAAATACACATGAGCATACGAGTTGCTTTGATGGCTGTTTTGCGCGAACGAAGAAAAATTACAGGATTACGCGTAAGCAGTGGAAAAGGTGACAGCCCGTTTACAGAACTGCCTACCGTGACTGCATCGTCATTGTCATCTCTCCTATCATCCTCATCATCATTATCAACTAAATGCATCGACATTGTCATCACTACTACCATCATTATCACTAACTGCAGTGTCATTACCATAGCTATAGCCTCAATCGTAATTATCAACTGCTCATCATGGTCATCACTTCTATCATCCTCCCGCCACACAGGGAGAATAGCGATTATTGTTCCACGAGCCCGGCGTGGAGTAGGGGTTTGCGCGCTCTGCTGGGGATCGCTGGGATAGTGGTTCGATTTTCAGTGGAGACGATAGAATTTTGTTCTTTAGGTGTCAGTTCCAGTTCGTGCGAGCATTTACGTAGCCGATAAGCCAAGAAATGATGAGCCGAAAGCCAATAAAATCCATCGTTTATCCTAGTTAGACCGACGATACCATCCAAAAGCACGCTGAATTGCTCGCCCCAGGACACGTGTACTGTAACGTCACTTTCTGATGCGCTATTAAGAAGTCAGGAGCAGCATTGTTGAAAAGATCATTACCTGTCTCTGGCATCCATATCAGTGATTCGGCACGAATAAGGCTCTACAATGGTTGAGTGCTAATATTTATTTTTGAAAAAGATCTTTGGACAAAACCTTGCGCACACCGAAGGTTGTGGTTGTCTTCCCACTGGCGGTGTCTTCCCGGTGTTTTTAGGTCAATCATCAACTTTACCAATTAAGCTCGAATCTTGTTCATCTGCGATTAGTGCACAAAAAGGCACCGTGTATAGGCACAATAACAGTAAAAAAAAGATGCCTCAGCCTACGGAAAAAGCGTATACAACATTTTATTATTCGTATCCCGCCAAAAAGCACGCGCTTACTTTGCTGGCTAATTCTCTACAAACGACGTCGACCAATCAGGAAAATAAAGAGAGCAAAATGAACGAGGTAGTCACTCAAAAGATTCCCGGCCACTTATTGTGTTCCATCTCGGCCATCCAGCTTCGTTCCTTCCGCCGGATCCGTTCGGGCACGGATCGCCGGTCGCGCAGCGTCAGCACATCAGTCCCGCGGTCACCTCAGGCTCAGCACCTATACGGGCTAGCATAGCAGCTCCGCCAACGGAGCTTCCCCATCTTTGTCGCGCGGATGGCTCCCCAGGGAGAAGGGCACAGCTAGTGCCCACGCTCGCGCCGATAGCCACGCTCGGCCGCTTCGCGGTCAGAAGCTCGCTGCGCGTTCCGTGACCCGCATGGTCGACAGCCGTCTTGGAAGCAGTCAGCCACGCGGAACGGCTGCGCTTCTCCCGGGGCATCTTTCCCCACGCGCGAGGAGATTGGGGAGAAAACGGGGATAAAGGGTGGAAAAGAGCGAAGGGAGTGGTCTGCTCTCTTCCCTTTCGAATTCCTTCTTTTCGCGCTCGATCCGTCGGCCCAGCTATTTCCCTGAGATTCGTTTTCTTCGACTATTTTGATTTCACCGCGTTATCTCCTCGATCGCACTTCCCCAATCCTGTGCCTTCCCTCTGCTCCTTTCTGCACCGTACCGGTTAACGTTGTCCACGTGCGGAAAGTCAGCGAAAAGACCGGCACGTCACCGCTTTTTTTCTTGCCTGGTTTCCTTTTTTTCTTGCCCTTGCCCTGCAATAAAATAAAGAAGTGCTTGTCTTTCGTTACGTCGTCCGTGTCTCTTTTCCGATAACCCCTTTTAGGGATCTCCTCGATCGCGCCGCTAAACCAGGCATGGGACAGACACGGAAGCATCGAACGATTCCCTTTTGTTTCTCTCCTCCCCATTAGCTTTCTCCGAAATATCCTAACTCGGAACAACCCCTCACTTGTGCAATCTAACATAACCGGCATTCCACATTCTCCTTCTTGCTTGTTCACCCGCGCCTTTCTTCCCTCAACGGGCACATCACTGCCTTTTTCCCGCTGCCCTCATTCCCGCAGCTGCGCTCCCAGAGGTGACCTCCACGTGTACAGGAGGGGGAGTCACTTACAAGCCACCCGGCGGATCCTCCTCGAGCTGCTCCTTCACTGAGCTTCTCATCAATGAAAACAGCCCAGCGGGCAAGCATAGTGGAAAGGAGAGCGGGGGAAAAGGAAAAAAAGGGGAGAAAAGGCGGATCCGCACTGATGCTAGGCTGAAGGCTTCGACCTCCCCTCCTTTTCTTCGTCGTCGTCGTCAGAGACGACGTCGACGACGACGAAGACGCTCGCGCGAGCGCTTTGGTGCGCAGCCGGCGCCCACAGCGGCCGCATCTGCGCTCCGAGTCGATGTGCGCTTCGCTTCGCTAGCGCAAAAAAAAACGACAGGAAAGAGGAAGGGGAGAGGGCTGGACGCGGGAAAAAGGGAGGACGGTCACCGCTGCTGGCAGCGGATCACTGAGCTGCGCGCCAGTGTTGCCGCGCTCGCCCACGGCCTTCCAGCCCCAGCTGCGTTCCTAACGTTTTTATGTTGGCTCGTACATCCGTTCTGGCGAATGTTTCTGCACGGTTCGGTTTTGTTGTTGCCTGTGCGGACGAAGCCGGGGCGCTCAAACCGTACCACTAGCGGATGTAGCAGCCGCCCTCGCTGCTGCTGCTGCGTTGCGATGCTCCGTATACACCGCCGCCTCAACTGTGTGGGCGCACACGAACTCCTCCCACCACCTCCACCTTTCGAAATCCTCCTTCCTCACAAGTCCGATGTTTTTCTTACTCTCTACCACCGTCGCCGTTCTCATTTTCGCATCCTTGGCCGGGCGCCGTCTCATTTTCTGCAGCTCATCACGTTTCTGCCAAAGCCCCCGAATCACGGTAATTTGGACGCTTATACCAAAAGGGGGCACAACGACTTTGGCGCCCGCCTCCACTCCCCCTTTTCGATCCTCTCTTCTTCCTCTTTTTTCCCTTTTACTCCGCCTCCTCTTCTTTCCGCTGAGCGTTTTCGCGCTAATGTCGATTGAGCGGCTCACTCTGCTCACTCTGTGTTTGTTCGCGAACCTTTCGGAGAGACTGCAGCGTTTCAAGGCGGCTGCTTGCGAAATTCACTCGCAACCGCTGCGCAGGAGGTTTCGGACAAACGAGGCCATTGCGCCAGCACAAACGAACGACCGATCGAGCTCGGCTTGGATGTGGGAAACGAGGAAAGTGAGAACAATCGAGACGTAAGGGTTGAGTCAGTCCCCCAAATGAATAGATATTTCGGTATCTGTGGTAAGGAAGGGACGTCTGGCGCATGAGTTAGCGGCAAATGGTTCCAACAGTGAGTAATGAGCCATATATGCTAACCCTATATATGGACGGCGTTAAATGGAGGAATATGGGAGGGGCATTCGTTCTTCTGTGGGCATTGTCCGGCTGATGATGATGATGATGATGATGATGATGGTGATGATGGTAGTCACTATATGCTTAAGCACTGCTGACCTGTTTCATACGCACACTGAATAATATATGGAGGGATTTAGATATGTCTTGAGTCCGCAAAGGTCTGCGACTCTGCACTGATTTGCCGCTTTTCACTCATTTGTCTCTTTCTTTCCTACCTTCTCTTTTTCTGTCTTTCTTTTTGCTCCTTTTGCTCTTTTTCTGATGTGTTTTGCACAATTTTGGCGATATTGCATAATTTCGACGTACGTGGCTGTTTTGACGCGTCTATACTATATCGACGTTCCTTGCTTATTATACCGTGCAATTTACTTTCTTGGCTGCAATGCATTAACTAATTACTCCATTTTAACAAAATTTTGTACACAGGCACATTCTCGCCCTCTACCTCAAACTGCCATTCATTTACTCGTCAATCAATTTTTTTCTGAACACTGATGGTGAGACACCCTCCGCGGACGCACAAATCCTGTCAACACTCATGAAGCTCTAAGGGCTTTCGCCTCAAAATTACAAGGCTGCGCTCAAGTCTACTTAAGAGCGAAGATGGCGAAATCCCTTGTACAGGGCTGTTTCCACAAACTGCACTGCCACTTTCATCCCTACTATCGTCATTAGTGCCTATATTGTATATATCAACTAAATGCACATTCATTCCAATCGCTACTATCATTTTTATTGTTATCAATAAATGCAGCGTCATAAATACCGCTACTATCATTATTATCATTATCACAAACTGCATCGTCAGTTTCATCGCTGCTATCATCCTCACGCTAGACAAGAAGAATTACAATCGTTAATTGTTTGCGCATCGGTTGAGAATCGGAGGGATAGTGGTTCGATGGAGACATTACTTTTGCTTATATTTTCATGCGGCGGACATTCCCGGTGACCACCCCTGACAAAACACATCCAATGAATGGACACAAACGTCGCCGTGAGCCTAGAAAGTATTTCGCCTCAAAAAAAGAAACGATGCTGTTATGCGTTGCTCTCCTCCCCGACAATAGAAATTAACGTTGCGAACGCGCTGTTCATAATCTGGCTCTATGAAGCGCCGGGATAGTTCCTGGTGTGCTAGGGGGTATAGACACCATTCGAGCCGATAATGCTGGAGGGTGTCCCTGTATTTAACAAGGCGTGAATGAGTGCCTTCGGGAGTGTCAGAGGAAGCGGCAGGCTGAGGACGCTGTTCCGCCCTGTAGTTGAGCTCTTGGGCTAGAGCATCCGCCTGTGCGTTCCCGCTGAGCGCGAGGCCGTCTATTGGCGCAAAATACAAACAGAAACCTTCCCAAACCCATGGCTATATAGCAAACGTTTACCAAATCTTATTGCACCTACGTGGAAACACTGCTTACAACCGGCCACATTCATTCACGTGATGTGGAATTGTACACAATACAACGCAGACAATTCAGCTACAGTGGATGCGTGGGAGTCCCTCCTGAGTACCACCGAACTCACCCAACAGCGCCAGCTCATTTTGCGCGCATTGGAGGCTGCAGAGTACCAAGGTATCCCTGCTGACCTCCTCTAAGTAGTGCAACCAGTCTTTACGCTGGTTCCCCTATTCTGGGAGTAAATAAAGAGCTCATCATCATCATCATCATCATCATCATCGTCGTCGTCGTCGTCGTCATCTATGAAGCGCCAGCAATATTTGCTGGTGAGCTAGTTCGTACAACGAAGAGTTTCTACCATGTCTGCTATGTTTTCTAACCTCCTAAAGACACTTTAATGACACTTCAGTCAAAACACATTTGGAGCTCATTTGGAAGGTAGGCATGCAGGCATGCATTATTACTAGCAGCTTACCGGTATCACTCAAGAGGAAAGTGTATAACAGTTGCTGCTTAACGGTACTGTATTATGGGGCTGAAACATGGATGTTAACGAAAAGGGTTCTACTTAGGTTGAGGACACCGCACAAGGCCATGGTACGGAAAATAGTCGGTGTGACGTTAAGAGATAGGAAGCGTGCGGGGTGGGTGAGAGAAATAACTCAAGTTACTGACATTCTAGTCGAAATTGAGAAGAAGAAATGGGAATGGGTAGGGCATCTAGTTCGAAGAGAGGATAACCGATGGTCACTAAGAGTAACCAACTGGATTTCAAAGGAAGGTTAGCGTAGCAGGGGACGGCAGAAAATTAGGTGTATGGATGAGATTAAAAAGTTCGCAGAGCTCAAATGGATGCAGCTAGCACAGGACCGGGTTAATTAGAGGAAAACGGGAGATGTCTTCGCCCTGCAGTGGGTATGATCCAGCTGCTGCTGATGATGATCCAAAAAAAGTATTTTGGTTTCCATTTAACTCTCGGACAAATGAAAATTTGTACTGGAAGGGTCATGCTCATTGAAACCCGGACATGTGGCGGCAAATGACAAGTTAGGGTCGTCAGGAGCCAGAAATAACAGCCGCTCTGTGACGAGCCTGGCTCGTCCAAGTCCGCAATGGTCCCTGAAAGTGTGAGGAGTACCTTGAGAAAATCCTCTCTGAACGACTCAGTCCAAAAGCGATCCGCATGTCGCGAAGGATGCGATATTTACTAACAAAGGATCAATACAGGCACTACACTACACTACACTGCACTAAACTAAACTACACTACACTACACTACAGTGGTTGAGTACAGATCTGTAAATAAGAATTGTTTTACCTCCCAAAGTATTAAAAGAGCAACGGGAGGCTTAAGATTAGACACGATATCGCCTTTAACACCGCATTTTCATTACACGGGATGTTTCTTTGTTGTTTGGGGTTTTTTTGTGTGAAAAAGGCCCAAAATCTGTCTCACTTCTCGGCGGACACTTGCACTTACTATTAATTGTTTTACAATCGGATACGCATATGTGGTAGGTTTGAATCCATATAAAAAACTACAGCTCCCAACTCGACTAGCAGGAAAATGAATGCTAAATGGGAGGCAGAAAGGTATGATGTCAGGCTGAATGCTGCGCAAAGAACGGTTGCGTGGGTCAGACATAGTTCAATTTTGGGGGTCTGGAAGATTTTTGTTTTTCTTTGCTTGCTACCAAACTTGGAGTATTTCTGCGACACGGTGTCATTGCGCCACAGCGTAAAAAAAATGGAAGGCAGAAGCCATGGTTGAAAGCTGCCTTACTTACGAGCACAGAGCTCCTGACTAGTCGACGCTCTGAGGCTGATTGTATAATATACGAGCTGTGTAAAGAACTCTTGACATATAAGCGTTGTCCGCGCATATTTTTATCTGGCTGGTTCTCAGTTGTGTAGTGTTATACTAACATAAATGCCGCACCCAAAGGCAAAGTATTTTCATACTTTTCTCCCTGTCTTAGTATCGTCTTTCGTTTACTGTCCTACTTGTGATTTTTTTCACAATGTTTGCTGCCAAAAGTAGGCCTTTTCATTCATGCAAGCGACGTTTTTCTTGCACACATGTGAACTGCGTTGTAGTATGTACATTCTTACTTCTGATCGTGTGTGAGACACACTATTTGCTGTCTTACGCTACAAACATTTCGTATTCTCCCTAAAACCCAACCTTTGGTGGCTAAATTTGAATGAGGAATATCATTTTCACTTCTTTTTACCCGCCCACACCAGTTTATGTCGCTTAGAGGCAGTACCTCTTAACTTAACGCTTCTCTTTTCGTGCTTCCTATAGTCGACGTCTTTCACTATTGCTGTAAACCGGACTCCGTAAGCTATTCGAGGCATATTTAAACAGGTGTTTCTCGAGGTAACAATTCCAGAATTGTGTATATGCCGAGGCAAAACAAAATTCAGCTAAGCCTAAGCTTTATGTCAACTAATACGCAACAATGGTACACCATAGATCAACTTCCGCTGTCATGATTGCGGCCACAGTTCCATGACTGATGAAATTCGGCCGACTGGTCCTTTGGCGCGAATGTGCAACAAAACCTTCGGCTTTTGACATGCTACAATGGCAGCGCAGTCGGCGTGATCTCTATTCTTTGACCTAAGAAAACCTCTCATGATTTGTTGAGTATAAAATGATGGTGGGGAGCATGCCAGGCAGGAAGCGCGTGTCATTTGTCTCTCAGTGGTAATCTAAAGTCGTCGGTACTGACTAACCGACAGTTCAATAGACGTCGAATTTAATCAGTTATTTAGGTCACCTATTTGTTGAACGCTTTATCGAGACACCTATCGGACCTCCCACAAGCGATCGCCAGCGTGAAAAGGCAGCTCTTGGTCGGAGCGTGACCGGCGGGCTTAGCCCGAAAGTGCGTGCGCTGCATGGTGCGAAGAGCGGATGTCGTGATTTCGCACCGTCCGCAAACGGCCGCGGCAGGGGGACGAGATGGACAACGCGAGATAGAAAGAGAGAGAGAGAGTCAGGAAGAGAAGGGGCGCATGGCGTCGCTTTCAGCGCGACACCACAGCCTCCCTAATCAGCTTAGCGCGACGCCGTTCGACCGAGGAGCCTCGCAGTCCTCCCGCGATGCGCTTCTGCATCTCGTCGCCTCGACCGCGGCTCAGATCGGCGAGGGCTTAAGGGGAGGCCTAAGGCGAGGAGGGGGGGGGGGAGGGGGCGCTTGTTGCAACTCTGCGTCTCTGCGTACAGTACGAGCGGCGATCTTTTTTCATCGCCCGGCGAAGGCATGACCCGCCAACCGCGCCCCCGACCGCGTGTCTGCGCCCCGTCTTGAATGAATGGCCATGCCGGGCGTCCCATATAGCGGGGTATATAGCGGTCCGATATAACTCCTCGGATCGCTGCGGCTCGTCTCGTATTGACATGAAAGGATGAGGGGTCCGTCAGTTATTATGACCGCAGAGACCGAATCTTTATCAAAGCCTGCCTCAATGCTTGCTCGGGTTTTGAGCGATGAGATGAAGTTGGGTTGCGCGGCTGTCACAGAAGACAGATGTGGAAGAGAGTCGCTCATATCTGTGGGCATTCGGGCCTTTTGTGGTTGTAGCTGTCGTGCATCTCGGTGGAAAGTTTTGTGCCATAACCGTGGTTCCTTGACCCTCCACCCTACACGTGCATTTACTAAGTGAGGCTGAAACGCTGGCCCATTTGCACCACCGAAGCAGTGCGGGGAAAATACGCCACTGGAAAATAAATGACAAGTGCATAAACGAAGGATAATTCTATGTTCAGTAGAGGAACAAGGTCGGGATCCTACTGAAAAAATTCTATTCCCCGCTTAACAGAGGCAATAACTTCACATTTTCTCACACAGTCTCACTCAATCGACGTAAGAAATCACATACAAGTCGCATATAAATACGTAAGATCTCGTAGTCTCTTGTACATTAACATATATTATGGAATATATTTTATGATAATGATGTGCACCGTATGAGAGTCTATGTGATTTGATGAGATGGTGTGGTTATTGCCCCGTAAAACTTTTCGCTTTTCAGTAGGGAAGAAATAACTATATGAGATTGGCTGAAATATATCACCCAGGGGGGCGGCATCCTTTGAAAAAAAAAAGGGGGGGGGCGGGGCTAGCGACCACTAGACGCGAGTTAACTTTTTAGTACCAATGCGTGGCGCTGTGGTAAGACGCCCGACCACTGTGCCGGAGTTCCCGGGTTCGAACCCGACCTCGGCGGCTGCGTTTCGATGGAGGCGAAACGAAGAGGCGTCCGTGTGCTGTGCGATGTCAGCGCACGTTAAAGATCCCCAGGTGGTCGAAATTACTCCGTAGCCCTCCACTACGGCTCCCCTTTCTCTCTTTCCACTTTCACTCCCACCTTCCTCCCTTCCCTTACGGCGCGGCTCAGGTGTCCATAGAGCAAGTGTGACAGATACTGCGCCTTTCCCTTCCTGTGAACCAACCAACAACCAACATATGCAATGCACAGGGGTAGTCAAAAGTTCCTGGACAAAGGATTCTGCTTCTGGTTTCCTTCAGGCGCTCGAGATCTTCTTATAGCCATCGATTAACTCAGAGGTTATAATAATGCTCCTTCTACCCTGCACAGATGTTTTTAAATTTCGGGGCGTCGCAGCTGCCCGACTATATTCCTGAGAGGCATTCCATGTGGTCTGGGAACTTTTGGCCACGCCTGTACGTACTTACCTTCCCAATCTGATCTGGAGTGATCTACAACACATGTCGCGGTGCATAAGGTTAACTTCGATAAACTGAATGCATTTTATTTTTATAGAAATATAGAAAGTTTTGTTTACATCTATGAATTGATGTTTCCGTCTCTTTTAACGTTATTGTCGGATCATTGTACAATAACCAGAATTTCTACGCGTGTCGGCCATTGTGTGGGTGCAAAGTCCAGCGCATCCTGGACAGGCTGGACAGGTAGGGCGCTTTGCGTGCCGGTGAAAGCATGCCCAACAAAATTATGGACACGCGATTTCTTTTTGCAGTGCAAAGTTTTCACAGGCGTACAATTTTGGCGCATATGGTAAAAAATTATCGCAACAAGTATAAAAAAAAATCAGAAGAAATAAATGTTTTAAGGCGAAACACCGCTAGCGCAAGGCGCTGTCGCGAAGCCCGTATCCAATGCTTTCTCTCTGGCGCGCGCACCACCACGTGACCGCTAGCGTCTCTTCCTGCTTCTCTGATAGCGGCCTCTGCACCAGTCTTCATCCTCTGACTGCGCTCGCTTCACTATAGGTAACGTAGTGTGTTGGGGTCCTCAAGGCATGCAAATCGAGATACATATTGTTACGGGGAAGATGTACAGTTCGAAAGCTGTCCACACAACTAACCTTGATGACAGCACCGATATCACTACCCTCAGCGTCTTCTTCTCGGAGTCTGTTGCACTTCGTCATCCTCAGCATGACTAGCGAATACCGCTAAGTAACACTACCCCCCCCTCTGGAAAAGCACAGTCTCGGTGCGGTATACGTTGGCGAAATAGAACGTGCATAATAGGGCTTCAGACGGGACACATGCACTATTTCGGAGGTTGGTGCTGTGACCGAGGACTTCGGTAGCACAGATTCAACGTCGTATGTGACGTCGGCCACGGGGCGCAAGACACGGTAAGGGCCTGTGTAACGGGGCAAAAGTTTTTCACATAAGCCTACTCGACGGCACAGGAGCTGCAGCAAGACGAGATATCTAGGAGTGTAATGGACATCACGGTGGCGACTGTCGTACCGGAACTTTTGAGAATCTTGCGATGAAAAGAGCCTGGCACGAGCTATCCGGCGGGCATCATGAGCGCGGACAACGGCCTCACTGGCGTAAGCACTGGTGGCGTCTGCCGCGGGTAGGAAGGTGTCGAAGGGCAGTAACGGGTGTCGGCCAAATAATAAATAAAATGGGGAGTATCCAGCGGTAGAATGGACAGATGAATTGTAGGCGAATGTCACAAAGGGGAGATGAACGTCCCAATCTCGATGGTCGTCAGACACATACATGGCCAGCATGTCGGTGAGGGTACGGTTTAGACGTTCCGTGAGGCCGTTGGTGGGGGGGGGGGGGTGATATGCTGTGGTGAATTTGAATTTGTGGCGGACGGAGCACGAACGAAGAATTTCGTCAACCACTCACGACAGGAAGCAACGGCCACGGTCAGTTAGTAGTTCGCGAGGGGCACCATGAAGAAGAATCACGTTTTCTAAAAGGAAGTCAGCGACGTCTGTGGCGCAGCTGGTCGGGATGGCTCGGATAATAGCGTACCGAGTAGCGTAATCGGTGACGACGGCGATCCATTTGTTCCCCGAGGCGGAAACTGGGAAGGGGCCAAGAAGGTCCACGCCTACACGGGAAAACGGGTCAGTCGGTATGGAGATTGGCTGCAAATGACCCGAAGGCAAAATTGTGGGCTTCTTCCGACGTTTACACAGTTCACATGCGGCAATGCACTGCTGGACAGAGCGGTAGAGCGCCGGCCAGCAGAAACGTTGGCGCAGGCTGTCACATGTGCGAGATACACCCAGGTGGTCAGCCGTGGGAGCATCATGAAACTGTTCAAGGATGGTGGAACGCAGGTGTTGAGGAACGACGAGCAAAAGGTCTTTGCCATCTGGTCGCATACTACGTCGTTATAGGGTGTTCTCGTGGAGCACAAATAATGCGAGAGATGGATCAGGGGGGTCGGAGGTAAGACGGAGGATAATGGAATGCAGCGAAGGGTCTAAGTGCTGTTCGTCGGCAATGCTAGAAAAGGCCGAGACAGACAAGACACATGCGTCATCGTCAGAGTCGGCAGGACTAGGGGAGTCGACGAGATGGCGGGACAAGCAGTTTGCATCTTGGTGAAGCCGGCCGGACATGTAGGCGACGGAAAAGGTATATCCTTGTAATCGTATCGCCCACCGCCCCAAATCACCAGTAGGATCTTTGAGGGAGGAAAGCCAGCACAAGACATGATGGTCTGTTACAACAGTAAAAGGGCGACTAAACAAATAAGGGAGGAATTTTGTAATAGCCCAGACAAGCGCCAGGCATTCTCGCTCTGTGATAGAATAATTTTGTTCGGGCGTTGAGAGGAGGCGGCTGGCATACGCAATCACCCTTGTACGGCCGTGTTGTCGCTCAGCGAGTATAGCTCCTATGCCATGGCCCCTTGCGTCGGTGCGGAGTTCAGTATTGGCGGATGCGTTGAAATGGGCCAAGACGGGTGGAGTTGTGAGAGCAGCAATAAGCTTCGAGAAAGCTGCAACTTGTTCAGGCCCCCAAGAGAATGAAACGTCTTTCTTGAGGAGGCAGGTGAGAGGACAGGAAGGGCTGCGAAGTTCGGGACGAATCGTCGGAAATATGAACATAGACCAATAAAACTTCGAACATCGCAGATGAACGCGGAGTGGGAAAATCTTTGACGGCACGAATCTTGTCATGGTCAGGCTGAACGCCGGAAGCATCAACCAAGTGACCAAGGAATTTGATTTCTCGGTTACCGAAGCTGCACTTCTTAGAGTTTAGTTGGAGTCTGGCGCGGCGAAAAAGCGAAAGGATTGTAAAGAATTAACAATATATCGGCCGAAATTCGACAAGTCACGAGGTAATGATGGACCAGTTCACGAGAGCATCCCCTTAAGCGCAGCCGTAAATTACAAAGGAAAGCCGTAATATTCTAAGGCGAAAGCCTTAACAGGCTCATAAGTGTGGACAGGATTTGCGCGTCAGCGGAGGGTGTCACGTCGTCATTGCCGAGATATGAATTCATTAATGACTAAAAGAATGGTTGTATGGGGTAGAGGGAGAAAAGTGTCTATGTCAAAATTTCGTTGATGTAGAGTAATTAGTTAATTAATCAGAAGGAAAAAGTTAATTTGACGTCAAAATAGCCAAAGACGTCGATATGATGTACAGACGTCAAAACAGACGCGGACGTCGAAATCGGCCCAGAAACGTGCAAAAACGTTGTAAAGCTTTAATGCCAGGCCTTTTCATTGCGTAACAAGTTCGAAAACAGTTAAGAGTAAAAAAGGAAAAACTAAGTAATAAAGAAGAAAACGAGTAAAAATAGTAACGAAGAGAGAAAACAACGAAAAGAGAAAAAGTTACTGAAAAGAAAAAAGGAAAACAAGAGATGGAAATGGGTGAAAGAGCAGAAAAAAAGTGCAAAAAATCGCAAGAAAGGCTTTCGTTTTACCACACTTAAGAGATATCTAAGTGCCATCATCGATTTGTTTCTTTATATTGGGTGGATTACTTCCTTATTTCAAATCTACCATACCTTGGGGTATTTCACTTAGACATTGAAATGACACAACGTGCTTCTATAGTTTACAGAAGGTCAGGTAAAACACGCATTTCCGCAGCGATTCACCGGCCTGAAGCCGAGAATCGAGGAAGGCAAAATATTGTATAACTCTCTGTGCTTGGGAACGCCCTCAACCGCCCATATCCGCAATACCTTGATCGCCACCTTAGGCCACCTGATTAATAGTGAGGCACGTTGACCTGCCTCCTCAAACCGTTTTATTGAAGAAAGTTATGCGGATGGAACAGTTGTGTATAATATGGCATTAGTGGCCGGTTGAGGAAGAGCGATGGAGGGGTGCATGCTGTGTGTCTTGTTTTATTGCTAAAAAAACTACGCAAAAGAATATACAAGTAAGAATAAAAAAAAAGCTATAAGTTAAATACAGGAACAAAGTGGGTGTACTATATAGCTTAACTTATGATACGTAATGCGAAGTGCGTGGATGAAAAATACTCCCGAAGCAGACACATGCGTCTCGCTCGCCACTCATGGGATATTCTTTCAGTGCACTACAGAGTCGCGAAAAAGAGAAGGGTTTGCAAGGCACTAAGGTCAGCCATAGTGAGAGGTTTACGACCCATTATAGTTTTCCCCAACACAAAAAGCCTGACAACTGCCTAACCGCACCCGCTGTTCGCTTATCCAGGGAGATAGCCATTTATTAAGTAAAAAATACGTGTGATTGCTTGCCTCTGTTAGCCTTCAGTATTTGTAGCAACATCACGCAACTACAATCATCTGTAAATTAGACGCTATATATTGTCCTTTCTTTACTCTTCACAACGTTTTCTTTGAGTTGTTATTAAGCCGATATACCAGGCAAGGTTCCTTTCTGCAGTCAATTACGGTCGCCAGGGCCCTGTTTCCGGCGCAGTTTTGAAATGCACTCAAGCCACCCTGCTTAATTAACATGAATTAGCATTTCACTCAAATCCTTTGCGTGCAGCGTCGTCAAACATTTTCAATAAAATGAGGCGTTGCAACGCACTATATATTAAGGATAGAGACAGCGCAATGTAAACACTGAGAAGAACACAGCGTGCGCAGAGATGAATTTGTGCGCATGCGAAAAGGCTCCAACCCCCTCCCGGCACCGGACTATCGGTCTATACAATGGCCCTCTCTTCTTTTTCTTTAAGCCCTTCTGCCGTACAAGCTTTCCATTCGCCTTTTCTACATGACGCTACTTGCATGCAGCAGATCGAAACTCATTACCTTTGCGTGATGCTGAATTTGAAAGCATACGCGAAAAGAATGAAGCCGTTCGCAAAACGAGCGCGTGCGAATCAAAGCAGGCAAGGAGAACGATTTTCCCGCCGTCTCAGCGTGCTTCTACGCTAAAGCAGGGAAGTACGGCCGCTATAGCCCTCAGCAGCTTGATGAACATAACATTCGGTGCGACTAGTCTCAGTAGCTCGCTTTGAGAGTGTTAGAGTGAAGGATTAATGTAGGCGCACTTCAATAGCAACGCTTACGGCGCGGATGAAGTTCCGCGGGAAAAGAATCAGTTCCCATGGTAACGTTGCAGCGAATCATTCAGAAACTATACAGTTATTTGTAGGCGAACGCAAATCAGGCGCCATCAATTACGGTGCAGTGAAAAGAAGAAATGATTGCTCCCACTCCGAGCCGTCGTTTTCATTCCTCGGGACGTCACAAACAGCCAGCGTGTATACGAGGGCTCTGCTTCTCCCGGACTTTCGAGAGACCTTGAAGTAGCCCGAAATTTTGGCGCCTGCATTTACGGCGAATCATTTTTCAAAGAGAAAAATGACGAAGCGCTCTTTTTCTCTCGACTGCTCCCGAAAAGAAGAAACTTGCTCAAAGTGCGCCTTTTTCAGCCGTTTTTACGCTTTCCCCAAACCCTTATACAATAAAAGGACACATACCCCTCAGAATGTTTCGCTCTGTCTGGAGAAATTACGACGATTTTCGTTATTAGGCAGAGCGACGATTATAGGATAATGCACATGCAAAAATAACGTTTCTCCTTTCCCCTCTTGCAAATCATTTCTGTAGCCTTAGTGTATGGACCTGTTTAGCTTCATTATGCCGGCACTCCTTAAGAAATATAATTTGGTCGCGTAACTTACTGCTCTAAGTAGTGAAACATAACTATTATAGCGGAAAACGAAATGCCAAGATTCTGAAAACAGCACTACACACAGTTATTGAAGACAGACTGACGAATGCGCTGACTACAACTCACTTATGTGTTTTCAATTATATTTTTCGTTTTCTTTTTGCTGCAAAAGCCTTCCGAAGAAACGTCCGAGTGAACAAACTACACAACAAAAAATGATACGAGGGCCTCAATAAAGTGTAGGCCCTCACAAATGCTAGCCATAACGGACGGCTGTTAACCAAAGGGCATTGAGAGGTTATTAAAATATATTGTTACGGAGGATGCAAAGGGACAACATTTCAGTTCAGGCGTTCAGTCGTGTCCGAAAGGGACAACACGGGGTTTATATTGCCAGGTTTACCGCCCATCAAACTTGTGCTCTCTGGCAGGAAAATAGTTGCTCAACTTATCACAGAAAACGGGGTAATATCTATTCAGCAGTTGATGCCCTAAATCTAAGTGAATAATAAAAAAAAAACACTTCTTAGCTTGAGTCCCACGCTATTTTCATTGCCTCATTCTCTACATACTTCTTTTGCATGCGCGTAATGGCTAATGTCTATAAGGCTATAAGGCTAATGTCACTCTTGTGCATTAGGCTCCTGGAGCGCACGTCTAGCCACCATGGCGATTCCTGGCTTGGTTGTCTTTTTTCCTCCTCGCAGAAAGAAAGAGCCGCACCATCGTAGACGTCCTGGCGCGGAACATCGTGGACGCATTGTCGTCCTCGGCGGGCATAACTTGTCAGACCACAAGAAAGCGCCATTAGAAGCGGCAGAACTGGCCGAAACCGGACGGCTTGCGTCCAAGAAAAAGCAAAGGGCGAAGAAAGCGCAGAAGGGAAATAAGGAAAGGCTGGCTTCGCCATCGAACCGGCGGCCATAGCTAGCCGTTCCAGCCGGGCTTTTTGAGGAAAAGGAGGGAACCAGAGGAGAAAAACAGGGATAAAGGGAGACTGGCGCCGAGGCGAAAAACACAGGCAGAAACGCGGGGCGATTCATCTTGAAAAACGTCGCGGACTCCGCGGCGCGCACGAGCGCGCGCGCCTTTCTCCCCATTTCTCCCTCTTTCCCGTAAGAGAGGGGGAAAAGAGGCCACCACCGTCGGAGTGTGTTTTGCCGCTGGGCGGCGCCCCCTGCTTCTGCCTTCTCGCGTGTCTGTGTGTGTATCCCCATACCCCCCTTCGGTCATAATAGACGGCGTTCTTCGACGGAGGGGATTCCGCGGAGCAATCGGGAAATAAAAGGTTGATCGATGGACGCGAATTGCGGCCCGGAGCCGCGCTGCCGCCGCCGCTTGAGCTGCTGCGGCGTCTTCTCGGGCCCGGGCCCTTGGCCGCGTAGGGAAGCACGGGAATTAAAGTAGACAGCGAGGAAAACAGGTCGGCAAAAATAGGGAAACAAAAGCTGGCAACAACACTGTGGCGCCCTCCAAAAGGAAAGAGTACAGGGGACGGAGAGGCATCCTCGAGAAAAGGAGAGGCAGCGGCTTTAGTGTACTGGAGAAAAATGAAGACAGAAAGAGAAGCGCCTGAGTGGAAGGCCTTCGAGGGAAATGGAAAGATGGACAAAGCGGAGGAGGGAATAAGGTCGTGGGTGACAAGGAGGGAGACGGAGTCGGTACACCTTGGAGAAGCCGGGGCAGAAAGAGAAAAAGAGTGGTGGGTTTTTTATGTTACCACGACTCCGAGTCTCTCCTACGTCCTGCAGAAGTTGTCTTAACAAGAAGCGGTTGGAGGATCAGGGAAGAGGGTTTGTAGGACGAGATTGTGGGTCAGGTTATTTTGGGGGAAGAGCTGGATTAAGGAGGCCTGAGGTTATAGTCGAAAAATAGAAATTCTCTTAAAAATACAGTTCAAACAGACCAGAAAAGGAAAACTGCTCAGCCGAGTATTTTACTTGAATATTTTACGCAACGAAAAGGAGGTCACTCGAGTAATCGCTCCAGTCGGCTTACGGGCACTATAAAGCGAGATTGCGGAAGGTAGCAGTCCACCAAAAGAGGTGGGCAGAGGAGGCAACAAAGAACCTAAGGAAGCGTGAGGTAATGTGAATAGCATGCCAGCGAAATCTAAACGCCGGTAAATGTTTGTTTTTCATTAAATGTGTCTCTCTCTTTCTCTTTACCACGTTTTCCATGTCGAAGTGACCACTTTTTAGGTGTTCTATAGCCCCCAAGAGCGCATGAACGATCCCTGCACTGTCGCACATATATTGGGTGAAGCTTACCCCTTGTTACGCGAAGTAAAGGCCAGTTTGCAAACTAGAAGTGGTTCCTTTTTCCTTGTAGCAGCAGTGTTATTCATGGCGATCGGGAATGCGGCATTTTTATTTCTATTTCTGATGAATTGCTGGGAGCTCCTCCTGCGTCTTGTAAGCGCCTGCACCGATAATTCCTTGGGCACGCAACCCGTGGTTGGCGTCGAATGTTTTCTTAATCCTAGACCTTGAACAGACCCAAGCTGACGTCTGTTTGCATCGTTGCACTCCAGACGGCTCCACTTTCGTTCTTTTTTCACTTTTGTACTGAATTATTTCTCGAATGCACACTAAAAAAAATTCGAGAGGGCTCTTTAGACCACTAAAGTGCGATGAGGCGAAAGCCATTATAGCGCGGTGGATCGTAGCCCTCCACTACGGAATCTCTATCTCCCTCTCTTCTTTCACTCCCGCCTTCCTCTCTTCCTTTACTGCGTGGTGCATGTGACACCTCAACCGCGCCGTGAGGGAAGGGAGGAAGATGGGAAGTGAAAGTGGAAAGAGAGAAAGAGGAGCCGTAGTGGAGGGCTACGGAGTAATTTCGACCACCTGGGGAACTTTAAAGTGCGCTGACATCGTACAGCACACGGACGCCTCTTCGTTTCGCCTCCATCGAAACGCAGCCGCCGAGGTTCGGGTTCGAGCCTCGGCAGCTGCGTCATATTATATATATATATATATATATATATATATATATATATATATATATATATATATATATATATATATATATGTGTGTGTGTGTGTGTGTGTGTGTTATGCTTTATTTATGGGGTCAACGTCCCAAAGCGGCTCGGCTATGTGAGACGCCGTTGTGGAGGGCTCCGGAAATTTCGACCACCTGGCGTTTTTTAACGTGCACTGACATCGCACGCCACACGGGCGCCATGTTTTTCGCATCCATCAAAAAGCAGCCGCACCACCCCGACGGGGCATGTCTATTTTACCTTCGACCTAATTATTGTACGCACCGGTTTGACTAAAACTAGACAAAAATCCACAACGACTTTTGAGTAAACTCTATGCGCACAGTATATGAATAGACAGGCCCACAGGACGGTTTCTTTCAAATTTCTTCTGTAGTAATATACAAACTGTGAACAGATGTGACAGCCAATTTTACAGATTTAAAGAGAAAAGTATTCAGCATCATTCCAGTGTGTTCTGCTATGCCTCGAAAGCATTCGCTATCATCTCCTTAAGAGCCAAGCCAACCTTATCTCTAGACACTGATATCGTGATATATGTAGCCTTGAAAACCCATCACATACTGATTTCTTTCCTTCCTATTTTACTTCAAATTGGCATTGCTACGTCACAAGTTAAATCATCAGTTGCCGCTCACCAGCAGAATCGCAAAGAGAAGCAGGCAGCGGCTTTCACACATGCATTATTCTACACATGGGGAAAAAAAAAGACAGGCCATAAAAAAGCATTGAGATTTGAGCAAAGCGGACATTGAAAATGTGTAATAATTCAGCGCGAGCGAAGAAACTCATAAAGTGACTTTGGAATATGAAAAGAGGCAAACATTATGTCGATATAAAAAAAGGGGATGCCAGTAAAGGCTGTGTGTCTTTCTGAGCTGTGGTAAGCGATCCTGCTCCGCGAGCCGGCAAGAACCGCCCCCGGTCGAGCCGTTGGCTACGATCGAGAGCGCGGAGCTCGCACGCTTTTAGCCCTTCTACACTTCGCACGCTTTCCCGCCAACCGACCGCCTCTTTTCCCCTATACATCCACCACCTTTCTCGCCATCTTTCGGGCGGCGGCGAGCGTAATGGCGGGGCAGTGGCGTCGAGTCGATCGTTTCTTGCAAAGTGAGACCGCCGGATTGATTTCTTAATGCACCCGACTTTCTCAGGGGTGCACCCGCCGGGCACGTGTAAGGGGCCATTCATCGCTCTTCGCCGACGACGCCAAGGGCCGCGTCGACGACGGAGTACTCGAGAGTTTTTTTCCCCCTCAAGCACTCCAGAGAGGGAGGGAGCGCGGAAGGACCTCCCTAGGAGTAAAGAGGGGAGGCCGACGCGCATGATCCCTTCTTCACCGTGTGTAGATAGACGCGGCGAAGACGTGCGCGCCGAGGGGCGCTTTTGGGTAAAAATAGGAGTCACGAAAGAGGGTTGGCTTCCTTTAATGCAAGCCTCGAGGTTGAGCGCGCGGATTGACTGCGGCCGCGGCCGCGGGCGATTTGTCACCGAAATCGAGAAGAAGCCGGGCCACGGGACACGAAGTATAGAGATAGCCATCTGTACGTGTATGTATGTATCGTCGGTGGCTTCACTATCGATGAAGCAGGATATGTATACTTCCAGCCCTGAACCATTGTTTTTTTTTATGTGTGTGAAACGTCCATAAGGACGTAGCTTGCGATGGTAACTTTTGTTCAACGCTGCTTTTGGGCAGCGATGCCCGTAGGTGCAATGGAGTAAAAAGGGAAAAAAGCCGTCCTCTGCGGCGATGCCAAAAGAGAACGAAAAACGATCAAGTTCGTTTGCGCGAGGTATTCTTTTGTCATTTATCGGGTTTCAAAGCATATCTTCCGAAAGTGTAGCTAGATAGAAATTAGCCGGATGTTCATCGTAATAATGATGGAGTTCGCATAAATTTCGAAGTATGGTTGGCTAAGAACTTAGTGGCCGTTATTGAACAAGAAAGAAAGAACTGGGGTCAGTTTTTCCGAAGTGTAGAAAAATATTCTTCAGCTTTTCTCTTATGAGGTCTGAGGGCATTAACTTGACACTTGCATTAGCTAACTGGTGTTCATATTGGAGATGAACGATTATTTCAGCAATAACGTTGAATTGCAGCGTACAACGCAGTAAAGGACAGAGCAGTCGCCCTGACGAATTCAGACGTTCTCTTTTTGACGAGTTTATGTTCCACCTTTTCATGGCTGCTTTTAAGTTAGTATTTAAGTGGTAGTATTATGTGTTAATTGTCAGTTGGATGTTCAGTGCTCATGCGTCAACTGATCTCCGTTCTGTCTTTTGCTGTGTTGCGCGCTGTTCGTTATGGAGTTAATGTCAGCCCGCACTTTTCCCTATTGAGCTTAGATAGCTATAAGGGCACTGGAATAAATCTAATTTGGGCAGGCAGTGACTGCAGATTCGGATCACGACAGTGATATGACTGGAAGAAAAAGAATGGGATGGAGCGCACATGGCAAATACTCGCAAGTTATGAATTGCAGTTTACCAGAGTCCCTCTAGCTAAAGGTGGTTAACAGCTGTGTTTTACCGGCACTCATGTATGGGACAGAAACGTAGCTGCAAATAAAACAAGATTAATTAAATTTTAAATAAATTCAATTAAACTAAATTATTTAAATTTATAAAGAAAACGCAGTGAGGTATAGAAAGGAAAGTGATAGGCCTAAGATTGAGGCAAAATGAGAGAAGAGTGGTTACTGATACCCCAGTCGAAGTTAAGAAGGCTGGACAAGTGATGCGAAAGCAAGAAATCCAGTGGTCAATGAGTGCTATAAATTAGATTCAAAGGGAAGGCAACCGCATCAAAGTGAAGCAAAAAGTCATGGGTGGGAACGAGATTAGCAATTCTACGTTGATGGCATGCCTGTAGATGGAAAAGGACAGGGTTAATTGCAGAGCTGTGGGAGAGGCCTGTGTATAGTAGGGGCCAGACTAACAAAGATTATTATGATGATGACCTAGATTGACAAACCAGTAACAATAATTCATCCTTTCCTTCACTTTCCTCGGCATGTACATGAGCGGACTACTTCTGTGAACGCGGCAATAGCATGTCCCGTCAGCCCCGTGCACATGACACTGCGCCCATTCAGACTCCAATGCTTTCACATTCCGGACATGACCAACCATATACCAAACTCTTAATGCACTGGCTGAGGGTGATCTGCACTTACTGAAGCTTGAAGAAACTACACGCTAAAATCAGGTTTTGTTACTTGTCGGCGTTGGTTACGTCTCATTCAACCAGCAAATGCCTACGTCAACTTGTAGTTTGCCTCAGTGACACGAAGCGCGCGTTGAGAGTAATTAATTGTTGGAATTTTCTTTCAGTGTAAATGTGCACAATGATGTCTCTTCTGTTCCCCACAAAACGGTTCAAAATTGATAAATTGAAAGCTTTATTTGCTGGCTTTTTCGTCCTTTTTCTAAGGTTACGGCTCATATGTCAACGAGAGAGAAAATGTAGTTATGAAATGGAAAAGGGGAGAAGTTGGCTGATGGTAAAGCAATCTTGGCCCGCTGCTTGCTCCACGGATGTTCACGGATGGTATCCAGGGATGGTGGGCATATATACGACGCTTTATATTTGCTTATAAGCATTTTTATTGTCATAATGAACACTATTGCTGGTAATTCAAAGCTCCGCATTGTTTTATACGAACCCTCTCTTATTTATTGAGTAAAGTGCAAGCAATGAAAGAAACATGCTCCTTGTGATGTTGCCGCAAGTGCCATTTCCTTGACCAATCGCACCCTTCCTTCGTCAACAATTGATAAGATCAAACATTTCATGAGAAATGAGACTTTACAACTAGCTCACTCTTGGCTGGCATCCGTACCATACTGTGAGAATAGAGATTAGAGGGAGAAAATTTTCGACAGTCTATAGTAATGACATCTCATATCACTCAATCATTTCAATTTGCCTCCGAAATTCGACCACGACGACCGGGGTTCGACATTCTAATCTGCAGAAGGTTCAGCACTCGAACGCCGCCACCACAGTGCAACAAGTGCTATCGGCAGAATCTCAAGGGAATCACGCTCGAGTCCTTACTTATCACCGCCAGTAAGTCCATCCCCATGCTTGAACTTAGCTGCGACTAAGATAATTCATTGGGTCTGAAATTTCCTTGTGTCTTTTTCCGGGCTCACGGAAAAATTGGCCAGCGCGACACGAACTTCTTGTCTGGCTCTCTGGAGGCTATTATTGTTTCTTGAACACACCAACAATACCGTTTCTAATGCAGTGTCGCGGAACGTGATGGCTGTCAATGGAAGGTCCATGACTAATTAATTGCAGTAGTATGACACCCATGTACCGGATGAGAATGTACCGTGGGCTTATTAGGTAGAAGGGGGCACGCGATGAAAATTTTAGGAAGAGAACGACAGCTGAAAAATCTACCGTTAATTGAGTGAGAACGTGTCCTTAGATGCCACGCGTGCACTCAATAGACAGCTTGTCAGTACCAACTGTTTATCCACTCCACTGTATTCAAAAATGGCCTCAGCACACGATTCCTGGTCTCTTTTGTCATCTGAACAATAGGTGTCCCCAGAGCGCTTCACTGCAACGTCCGTCAGTCAAGGCTACGTTTTGTCACAGGGGGCGTCGCTTGCGGCATGGGATGGGGTACGTTCATTCCAGCGAGAATATTTAAAGGAGTCAGAGCCATTGTTTGGCTGGCAGGCGTCAGTTCGGCTCTCAATATGCTTCACGTAAACCACCACTCCAATCCACGCTCTTAATACGCACCATCATACCACACTGGTACATTTCTGCCTAAATTGGGGCCCCTCGCATTTGTATCGAACAATGGCCTAGACAAGTAGCCAAAAAAATCAGCCTTTGGAGAGAACTGTGGAAAATGGGACACCGAAAAATTTAGCCTTAGAAGCAAAATGACGAAGTTGTCATCGATCTAAAAGATCAAGCACAGCATCGAGGCTGCCTGCGTTCTTCGGCAGTCGCCACCGTAATCGGACGCCATCACAATGCCAGTCTGCGGACGACAGCCGGCCTTCCCGCTTTATTGCAGTGGGCAGCTTGGACAGCCTACACAAAGCGCCGCCTGGCGCGGCAGTTTGCCGTACTCCTGCCACCGGCAGCAGGGACGCCATCCTCTCGCTCCGGCAACAGGTGCGTAAACATGGCCGCTGGCTTCTCCACGGCTGGGCGAGCCATTCAGCTTCGCTTTGTTCGTCGTAAATGTCCGTCATAAAAACGAGACTCTTGCCCACCACTCGCGGGCACATCTTTCTCTTTATTTTGCTCTGCAACAATGCGGTGGCAGAAAGAGTTCTTATCCTCACTCTCTCTCCTTCCCTCACCGTACTCTGCACTGGAGAGACGCTCTCAAAAGGCGGTAATCGCCGTCGCACTCTACCTCGGCCTCTTCTCGCAAGCACACATACGCGTCCTTCTGTTTCTGCTGTCCCTCCGACAATGGCATTGTTGGGGAAGCGCTTTTTATTTCGCCGGGACAAGATCCACGGGAATGAAAGGATAGAAGGAAGAAAGAAAAAAAGGTTTAGGCGACGAGAAAGAATGGCCGCTAACGATGCGCCGCCGGCGCTGGCCGCTCTAAGGGACGACCCGAGCAGGAAGTCCGCCCGGGGGGACTTGTTCATCGTCCGCGGGTCGAGAGCGCGGCAATCCGACCGAGCGAGTTATAAAAGAAGCCGCGGCGCTTCAAAAGCGAGCTTTCGCTTCATTTCCAGAGGGTCGTTTTCGAAAAGAGAGGCCACTCGAGGCACGGCAACATTTTGTTTTCCTCTCTGCGTTGAGTGGCTAACCATTACAACCGCGGAGTGAGGCAGACAGCGACCGCGTATTACAAGCAGCGGGACACGGGCCAGAATTTGTTACAAAGACAGCTACGGCTGCTCGAGTGCGCCCTTAACTACCGCGCTGGGGCATTCGCTTCGAAGCGCGACCGTTACTGCTTGAGGGGCAAAAGAAACGTGACAGAATGAGTTACGATGGAGCTGGAAGGAATGTCACTGCGCTCTCCGTACGAGCAGTCCGGGTACGCAGAGATGCTTTTCAGAGGTGCCTTTATACGGACAGCTGCAGGAGACATAGTGGCTGCAGAAGACGGCAGTTGCTCTTGCCATAATGCGTGAATTTGCCGAGCCACGCGCTTTCATCGTAGACTGCCCTAAAATTTTAAGTCCAGATTTAATTCAAAGGCGTTCTATGGCTCATGGGGGGCGTGGACAAGATGTGTGAACCGGATGTGGGACCAAGATTTGTGTACATTAGATAACGATGATACCTAACGATAACCAAACAATTAACACAGGATCACTAGTGATAATGGCATAAGTCAGCAACGTTGTGTACAAATTACTATAGTTAGTAATGATAATGAGGTAAGATGTAGATCAGACTGATTACACACCCCAAAGGAAATTCGGTCACCATTAGCGGTAGGCGTATGACGTCGTAAGGTTATATAGATAGTTATGACGTCATTGACCAACCAGTGATGGGGGTTCAACTAGTTACGTGATCGAGATAGTTGTGAAAAAGACGATGTCACTCTAGCATGATGCAAACATGTTAAACAAGAAGTTGTGAATGTCAAAATAGAATATTAACAACAGCGAGTTAATGTTTTCGTAGCAGTATGTCCGGTCAAGAAGTTGTGAACGTCTAAATAACAGAACTTATAGGTGCGGCAGTGCTTTTACGTTTCCGCACGTACGAAGACCTCCACCCCCGTAATTGGCGGTTGCGTAAATTTTCTAATGGCTAGGTATCACGTTTAAGGGGGACGGCTGTCTCACACTTCCCAGGCAATCAGCAACCGCTTTGTCTATACCACCCTCCAAAATTTTCCCTAGATGGCGCTACAGGCTACTAGTCTGTAGCGCCATCTAGGGAAAATTTTAAAGGGTAGTATAGACAAGGCTAGTACAGGCTTATGACATAAGTGACTTCAAAGCCAACCAGTACGTTTGCAGGAAGCCAGAAGAGGAAAATAAAGAGCTATAAATTAAACGCCGGGTTAAAAACACAGATGTTGAGAGTTGATTAATTTAATGTAAAATGAGCTGAATCTTGGATATGTATGAGAAGTGGAAAAAAAAAAAGCTTTGCCGCCGCGACGCTCGACTGCTCATTCCGAGGATGCGGGCTCGTTTCCGGCCGCGGAGGCTGCGCTTCGTAAGCGGCGAAAAGCTAGGCATCTGTGTAGATTGATATGTCAGTGCACAATAAATAACAATATTAACAATATTCATAATTGCTTTCGTATGGTAATTGTACACCGAAGCCCTCCCTTATGACGTCGCTCATAACCGATGTCGCTTTGGGACGTTAATTCCCACATACGATATCAAGCCAGTAGTAGTAAAGGGAGGGCAATGGCGAAGATTTGATTTAAACATATATACATAAAAACATCGCATTTTTCACGTGACATCAGGCATGATGGTACCTTGCAATGCTAGAAGAGAAAATCAAATTCGACTATTATAATGCCACGTCTGCAGCTGAGTATGAAAATAGAATGACGCAGTATATTCATGTTGTGTGGAAACAGACTGTGACTGTCTCTAAAATCGTGGCATTTAAAGATAAAAAAGTTGATGTGGATTAATCTGGTTTCAGTTTTGAGGGGTGTAACGTCCCAAAGCATCTCAGGCTACGAGAGACGCCGTAGTTGGGGACTCAGATAATTTCCACCACCTGGGCACACGGGCGCCTAGCTTTTCGCCTCTATCGAAAAGCGGTCACCGAAGCCGAGATTCGATCCCGCATACATGAGAGCAGTATTCGAGCGCCGTAACCACTGCGCCACCTTGGAGGGGCGTGGGTGAAGCTGTGGCAGACCCTGGGAAAAATCTGCTGAAAAATTGATGGGTCAGAGGCACGGCGGCAACATAAAGATACGAGCAAGTAACGAAAAGCTAACCAAGCTTAAACGTCACTACTGTAGATGCCAACATAAAGAGGACTTTTTTTTTTTTAGTGATGATTTCTCTGATGTTAAGAGGCTGGCGAGAGAGCTTCAATTAAGAATGCACCGGTGATCATGCGATTTGAAGCGAAAAGTCTACGCTAGCCATATCAGGTATACATCTCATTTATATTTTTATCAACTTCCCATTGCCTTTCAACTGATTTCACCGTTGGTATCTGGAGGGTGTTTGATAGGTGGGCGATCGCAGGTGGAAAAGGCATTATTAACTGTGGGCGCTCCAGAGGATCCACCTTCAGGACATCACATTGTTGCAGCAGGAAGGGCAGAAAGACGGCGCAGGCGTTGGCTATCAGCTGGTCGTAGGGTTGCCAGGAATGCGGCCCGATTTACTGCGGTGGCTTGGAGCGTTAGGGGTTGGAGGTTTCACACAGAAGGGAAAAAGAATTTCACAAAAACTGGGCTGCGCTGATAACGAGAAAAACAAGTACCGCACACAGTGACGCCCAGCTTCCCCCACGCCTTTTCAAAATGACGCTGTTCACACCCACCCATGCATCGCGTAGTGCGTATAGAACCGGTCCCGCGCTAGACACGACAGAGTGAGGCGATTACTCGCAACCTCGGTCTGCGCTACACGTTTTCGAGTGGGGATGTGAATAAGCCGTTCAAGGATGCCTGAGTGGGTTCGGTGCAAGCAATACCTGTCACTGGGCCTTAAAGCTTCAGGTTTCCTGCGCGGTTCAAAACGCGCGGTGCCTTGAAATGTAACAAGCCTCATTTTGGTTGTGGTGTAAATACCTTTGGCGGGGAAGATATTAGCGAACACTGCAAATTTGCTTCCTTTAGGATTTAGTTGGCCCAATTATGTTCACTGGCACACTGACATGGTATAGTGCTGTGCAGTACGGTACAGTTGTGTGAGGTATCGTACGATACCGTACACGGTATAGTGTAGCAAAACATGGTATGGTGTGGCACGTATTGGTTGGTAGGTGGATTTGAAACTTCATAGTGTGCCATGACTAGGTTATGGGCGGATTGATTTTGGCCACCTGGGACTCTTAACCGTGGAATAACATCGCATCTGGAGTTTTCACATTTTGTCTTTCTGAAAGAGACCGCGCTTTGCGGATTCAAATCGGTGGCATGGTATTATTAACAGAATGCCACTGCTACTATCGGCCACAGTGGGTGATGAATTGGGGCTTATTTTATCCATGTAAATATAAGAGTTCAACATTATACTAACAAAAAGATCGCCTGAAAACAAACGATCCCAAAACCCTTGGTGAAGATATCGGACATAAAAAGCAATTTACATAACGCTTGTGTCTCGTTCAGATGAGTCTTAGTTTGTTGTTTAAATGGTGCAAATCACGAGGCGACAAATTTAAATCTTGCTAAAGAAACCTGGTGACAGATCGCAGTGTGTTTTGCAAGGCTGAGCCTCTTGCGCGCGAAAATCAAAAACGGTCCGCATGTTCGCAGGCATCGATGATCCATTTTAACAGCGATGATATATAAGCCCCAAATTGTCCTATCGTGCGCAGCCTCATGTGTTCGCAGTAATGACGTCATCATGGCAGGGAGTAACCCAATGACCGCATGTGACGTCATCATGACGACATATTTAATGATGTGTAATAAACGAAGCAGACGTCATCATGGTGCCACATCCGGTCACGATGTCACATCCGGCCATGACCGATGACTTCATCGAGCGACTCTTACGAAGCTGACCCCGCCGAGCGCCCGATCCGGGCGTCCGTTCTGCGCCTTTAATTTTACACTTTCTTGACCACCGCACAACAGAGCTTACGGAAGCAGGCGCAGTATATAGCAGGAATCAGGAATCGGTTTACGGAAAGAAGGGGTATCTGTCACACTTCTCCGCCAATGGCAATATATAGAAATGACTAGAATCGAAGTATATTCACGGATAACTTAGTCTAATCAAATGCAAACAGCATAGCGTTTGCGTTTGATCCAAACAATGTTGTTTTGCAGGTGCATTACAAATACCCGGGTGACTGAAATTGTCCACATTCCTCAAGTACGGCATCCCTCATAGCCTGAGTCGGCTTGCTACGTTGAGCAATATAAACCATAAACCATTTCACTCCCAGTTCTTGTACGGCCGCCGACGTTTATAAATTCCACGTCGATCAATTGCATTTTCAATGAAACTTAGCAGTCCAAGGGGATAGCTTCCACAATTACACGTGCATGTGGTCCGAATCATATGTCCGGGTCAGTCCAATCAACGGTTCCATTTCGTAAAAACGCATTGGCAGGCTGTAGTTAGTGAAGCATCTTCTGAAGTGGGACATCCTAAAGCACACAGGCATTTTCTCATTTTGCCTTGAAAAGAGACCACCTGTTCCTGAAATCAATCCAGCGTCTCGAGCTCAGCAGCCGGAGGTTAGTGCCACTATATATATGGCACCGTAGGTTGTGGTCGAATTGGGGCGGCGTTTGTTTCGCTTTCTTTTATTTTCAACAAATACAAAACGCAATAGAATCAGAGTATATTCGCTTGCTTACACAGGGCTTCATAAGCTGTTTTTTTGCGGGTCGTAGCTACTAAATCTATACTGCTAGCAAGGTGACAGAAGCAAGGTCAAGAACTTTGACTCTGTAGGCAGGAACTATACGCATACGCTCTACCACGGCAGCATGTCGATTAGGGCGCTGGAATGCTGGACCAGAGGACCCGGATTTGATCCTCACCACGGCGACCTTGTGTTATCATTACCATAATCCACTGAAGCGCGAAGGCCTTCCCATCCCAGGATCTACTTGAACCCTGCGATCTTTTTACCCACATCCGCCCGACTGACTTTCTGCCGCCCCTTGCTACGCGTTCCTTCCCTTGGAATCAAATTTGTTACTCTAAGCGACCATCGGTTGTCATCTCTACGCACTATATTGCCTGCACATGACCATTTCTTCAGTTCTACTAGAATATCATTAACTCGAGTTATTTCTCTGACTCATTCTTCGCGCCTCCTATCTCTTAACGTTACATCTACCATTTTTCGTTACATAGCCCTCTACGTTGTCCTCAACTTAAGTAGAACTCTTTCCGTTATCCTCCACGTTTCAGCGTTTCAGCAACATTGGTGCATTAAACCAAAACTGAACTGGAATACTGAATCACAGGACCAGGTTTTGACCACATCACGGCGAATGTATTTCATCATCACCATCATGAACCGAACTGTACCCACTGCAGGGCGAAGGCCTCTTCCATATTAAACCAAATAACCTGGTCCTGGGATAGCTGCATCCACTTCAATCCTGCGATCTTCTAACCACACCCGCCCGACTGACTTTCTGCTGCCCCTTACTACAATTTTCTTCCAATGGTATCCAATTCTCTACCATCAGCGACCATCGGTTATCCTGTCTTCGCACTAAATCTCCATGCCCATTTCTTCTCCTTGATATCTACAAGAATATCATTAACTCGAGTTATTTCTCTGACTCACTCTGGGCGCTTTGTATTGCGATAGCAATACTACGCCAGGTTTCAGCCCGTCGGGTAGTCCTGGGAAGGGCCACGTTTGACCTTCAACAGCCGCGAATAAGACGAAGAAGAAGTAGACGAAGGCGAAGACTAAGAAGAAGACTAAGACTAAGAAGACGAAGACGACGAAAAAGAAGAAGACGAGCAAGAGGTCGAAGAAGAAGAAGAACGACGAAGAAGAGGGCGAAGAAGAAGAAAACGAAGAAGAGGATAAAGAAGACAGAGAACGCTCGGTCACCCGCAGCTAATGCTTTCGCTCCATTCGGTTCAGCAGCACTGAACCCTTCTCATTTATATGTGGGCTGGTAGCTTACGCTCTCGCGTCATATACTCTTAAAAGATGAGCTTAAGTGTCCCCAATAATGTAGCACCTTATACACTCATAGGGTGTGATAGGGGAATAATGTAGCTGGTAAAAGAAGCTTCAGCCATTGCTATATCGCCATTCAACTAGGGTTAACCACAGCAAAACCACAACTAATTTTTTTTTTATCTCTTAATGTTACACCTACCCTTTTGTGTTCCATAGCTGTTTGCGTTGCCGTCAACCTAAGTTTAACCATTTTCGTTAGCCTCCAGGTTTCAGCCCCATAGTTGAGTATAGGTAAGATGCAACTTTTGTACACTTTTCTCTTGAGCGATACCGGTAAACTGCTATTGATAATCTTCGAGTACTTGCCACATGCGCTCCATTCTAATCTTATTCTCGCCGTTATTTCCCTTTCATCATCCATATCCGCGGTTACTACATGCCCTAAATAGACATGCTCGCCTACCGTTTCGAGTTTTTCGCTACCTATTGTGAGCTGGTGTTTCTTAGTGAGGCTGGTGAGGTCACGTTTTAGATGGAGGCTGAACCATGTGAGAGCACTTTATAGAACACCAAGGGGTAGATTTTATTAGGAGCCCACCACAATGTCCCCCTAAAATTGTTAGTTGTTGTGCATTGGTGAAAAATAATTAGGCCGAACCACGCAGACCACAAGCAAGAAAACGAGACACAGGTCTTCTTTCCTGTGGTCTGCATAATTTGGCGCACTGTTTTCACCAATTCAAGTATGCACCAAACTGGCCCAAAAAGAGGTGTTAATTTAGTCGCTTTAGACCGTTAAACACTTTAACCAAATCATACCGGACAAATCACGTATACAAGTGGGCTACAAACAGAAATTTCAGGATTTTTTTTTACACATGCGTTCGGCAAGCGCTTTGAATGCCTGGAATCTCCTTTCAAAGTGCTCTACAAAATTTACTTTTTTTTGCCGTTCGAAGGTACAGACTTTGAAGAGGTACACATTAAGCTGCCAAGCTGTTGTATCTAATAGAGCTCAAGGAACTGCTAAAGAAGTTGACATCCTCTCGAAAGATATATAGAAGCTAATGTTGCGAAACAAGCTACTATGCCTGCACTAGAATCGGGCCCAGGCACCTCCATGGTTTTGTCGAAGGCTGCATATAATGAAATATCTTAATAACAATCGGAACATCAAATGCATGGATAAGTTAAAGGTGCTGCACGAAGGTGCAGCTACACGGAAAGCATAAAAATTATGCTTTTCCTTTTTTGTCACCTAAACGAGTCACACCGCTCGCGCCTTTACGAATGACGGCGCTCCTTAGCTGATAGCCCTTCTGATAGCCGGGAATAGCCATTCTCCAGCCCACATACTACTATATGATCTCACTCATCGAGAAGCACAATTGCAAAAATAATTAATAAAAGTGTTCCAGCCTTTTTCGACAAAATGGCTGGTTTTGATGATAATGACATTAAGTCCTTACAATGGCGATTGAAGGCAAAATCGATACCCAGACAGACGAAGGGGAATCCTCGCCTTCAAACTGATTAAACGGCTTGCATAATGTCACTACGGCGCCGGATGTAGCGCGGAACTTACGACACGGAACTGAACCAGTGACGTTCGCGCCTCGACCTTTCGGGATAATGCTCTCCTGCTGGAGCCGAACAAAAGCTCCAACGACACATTAGAAACGAAGCGAGAACCGGACCTAGAGAAGGAGAGGTTCCTGTCTGCAATCTCGCTGATGAGCCGCGCTTCGAACCAAAAGGACCGACTCTACGAGTCGCTTAGTTGGCGCATTTTTTTTTCTTTTGCGCATTGTTCTTGGGAGAAAGCCAGAGAAATGCTCTCGAAAGTGTCTGCATTCTAGAGCACTGATTTTATTTGTGTTGTTTTGTCTTCCGAAGTCGGGAGTCTGCCAGCTCAGCTTTAAAAGCGACTTGCCCTCGAAAGACGTTGAAACGCTAAATAAAAAAAAAACTGAAAGTGTGAAACACAAAAGACGTAATTGCAGGAGTACCCTCTATTGTAAATCGCCCTAATTACTCTCTTCCCTTCTAGGGAGCGTGCGGGAGCAGCTAACGCGCTCCTTTTGGGGCTGAAGATTCCTTTTCGTCGAGCCTTTTCGCGATTGGAGCGACAGCTGTGAAGCAAGGTGACCAAAATAAACAACCAGAGTATAAAGAGAGCCCATGAACAGCGCGAGGCCAGAGCCGGCAGCGGACTCGAAAGTGCCCTGTCGTCGCAGCCACCGCCACCGAAGCGTCTGCTTTCCGAGTCAGCAGCATTAGGATCGGAAGGAAGGACTGGCTCGTCTACAATGTGACTTCGACACCATGTGAGATCCAGAAGAGAAGAGCGAGTTACCCGAGTTCCCTCTCTCTTTTTGCTTTTCTTGGCAAAAGACAACGTTGTTTCTCGCAGCGGTTGGCTCCACTCTCTCGATTTCATACTCCCCTCTCCTGTTCCCGGGATGGGGTACTTTGCTTTAGCTTTGGAGCACGCGCCCTTTTCTTCATGCTCTGGTCACGACTCCATCGGCGTGCAGGCCTTACCCGCTGAAAATTATGTTTATGTTTCTTGGAGGCACACCTCGGAGGAAAAAAGAAACGAGAACCTGTCTTCTCTTCATTGACGTGTAGCGCGTCACGGAAGTGAAGGAGAGGATTGTGGAAAGAGGGCAAAGGAGAGAGGCAAGGACGTCAAAACGTCACCACCTCAACCGCTGAGCAAGCCACCACGATCACCAAATAGCGAAACGGCTCACGAAGCGGCAGCAACGTCAAAATCTACACCATAACGCCGGAGCGAATCGGAAATTTGGACCTTGCACGCTGGTAGGAGCGCTGCCGCTTCGCGCTTGGGGGAACACGGCATTCCCCGTGTTCAGAGAAACGGGCGCGCGCTCGCTTCAGCGCAGCGAGTAATAAAATAGCTAAAAAAATCGGGAAGGAAAGGATGAATCTGCGGGAAAAAGGGAAATACGCGGTGACGGCAACGACTCGGCGAAGCCCTTTCCTCTCCGACTCTAGCGATCGCCCTGCGAAGTAGGCCCCGTGGCTCCCTTGCTCCGGGACCTCCTTCTCTCATCTTCGTCTCCGTCTTCGTCTTGAAAGGAGCACCGCCTGAGCAAGACGGAATTGCGGACGCGGTTTCTGCCGCCGCAGCAGCGAACGCCGCGTTGCACGCCGGGAGGGGAAAAGCATTCCCGTTTCGAGAAGAGCGCGCACTTTTTAAGAGACCTTCCCGCTCACTGCAGCCTCATCTTTTTTCACCCCCTTTTCTAGTTCGCTGCTTTCCGTAAGGGTCGAAAAGGCGGTTTCCCGAGGTCGCCATGCCGGCGTCGACGCCACCGCACCCGCTTGCCAGCTTCACGCCAGCATCTTTGCCGCTGATGTGAACTGGCGCGAATTCGTTTAGCGAATTTACGCTGGTCGGGGCAGAATATTAACGAAAAAAGGGAACGACCGAAATGCGCTGGGAAGGGTCCCGCGCATCGTGCGCGGGGGCGTCAAGAACTCGGCTCGCAAAACGTCGTGTGTGTCGAGGTTTGAGAAACGACTGCGTACTGAAAACGAAATGCGAAGTAAGAAAAGGAGATTTGAAACGCAGCGAACTCAGCCGCAGCTTTGAGGACGCTGATGCACTTTTTTTTTTTCTCGCGTCGTCCGCACCATAACAAATGAAAGCTCTTAATGAGAACTCGAATTATCTTTCATGCAATGTGTCCGACCGACAGCGGCACGGCTTTCGGTGCTTAATCATTTAAGAACAGCGCTCGGCGTCTGAGAGTAAAACACCCGACAGCTATCGTGTTTCTTTGGGCGCGCCACTTGGGGACGTTGCCGCTTTTGCTAAATGATTTTGCGGAATGAATGAAGACGGGCACTTTCACTTTTTCGATTCTACCATTTAAAAGAACCGGAAATGTATACTATATTGATTTTGTTTCGCATTTTATTCAGTTTCGATACTAATGGATTTTAAGCTAATCTGTAACGCGTTAAACAGAAGTTCACTTTATCAGTTTGAACGGGGTTTTAACGTGAATGATTTGGACCCCTCCTTGCTGACGCCAGAGGTAAGCTTAAAGAAGTCTGGGACTAAATAATTTATTGGCTTACACAATTACGCATTCGTGATATTTTTCAAACAAAAAGTCCATCATATTGAACAAGAAGAACATCACGTGAAGTGAGATATGCACGGTAGTGAACAAGGCTGAAATTAAATCATATGGAAAACATTTATTACCACATCTCGCACGAAACACTGCGACGCGGACATACCATGTTCATAAATAATGGAGCATTCCTTGCAAAAGCGTTTTTGAAAAGAAGTTCGTTTTGCATTTGTGACTGCGGTATAAAAGCAATATATAAGGTGATCATTTATGCAGTTTTGTAGTTCTTTTTTTTTCTGCTATTTTTAACGCAACACATAGGTTTTCTATGGTAGTCTTAATTAAACGCTGTCACCGAAGGAGGAACAATAGAAGGGATTGGCAGACATTGGAAACTTGACGCATTTCTATGAATCATCACTAGCCGTATATAACCGCTCCAGGGCGAAGCCCTCTCCACACATTCACACATGATAAACAGAGCATCATTAGGCTGGCATATATATATATATATATATATATATATATATATATATATATATATGTATATATATATATATATATATATATATATATATATATATATATATATATATATATATGTATATGTATATGCATATGCAACTTGATGATATATTTTCTAGGAACACATTTTGATGCTATAATGGTAACCGAGACTTGGTATCGTAGTGAGTTTGGAAAAAATGAAATTTCCGGGAGAGATATCATACAATATATATATATAACCCAGATGGATCGAGCCGCTCAGGAGGAACTCGCAGCGGAACGTCAGGCGTGGCGAAACAGCAAGGCAGCGACCAACGCGAGGAAAGTAGTGCTAACGCAACGGTCCCCAATCTCCAAAATTATTTCAGATTCAATTATCTCCTTTGTGATGCTGCCTTTATATTTCCTGTAAATATTGCATTTATCGAAAAGGGGGTTTGCCTTCTATTTTACGCTCCTTAGTGCATTTGAGGCTGTGAAGAAGCAGGTTACGGTCTTTAGACGTTTCCACATCCGCTTTATGCTCTCTTAATTCTTCATTCAGGCATCGTCCCGTTTGCCCTATATACACTTTCCCACATGATAGAAGAATCTGTACTTATGTTTTGTCTTGCAAGCAAGAGTTGGCTCAATCATGGAATGAGTGACGCGACTAAGTATTAACAGCTTACACGGAGCGAAGAAGACTACTCGTACCTGAGAAAGTTGTGCTATCTTTTTTTTAGATTATGCGACAGGGCGTAAATGTACAGTTACAACGAACTTTTTGACAAAAAGCTGGCGTTCTTGGCAACGCATAAAACAAGATAATTGGCTGTGGTTTCGGCATACGCATCGCTTCTGTTTTTTCCCTTACGCATCAAGCCATGTATATACTTGTACACTTCTGTTTTGTGTCGTAGCCTTCTGTGTTTGTGTCTTTCTCATCTTTGTTCTTGTCCTTCGCGCTGTTTATTTCAATGAACTAACAACTAGCCCACACTTCAACGCTTGTATGCAAACTGCTGTTCTTTTAATAGTCTGTTGAACGTTACCTTAATGTCCTGCATATTATTTTAGGCGAGCCTTTCTGCGTTTACTGTTTATGTCATCAATTATTCTTTACAATTCATGCCCTGAGTTACTTGGCAAGGCAATGTCATCAGCGAATCGCAGTTTACTGATCCCTAACTGATCCCTAACTGCTCCCATAGAAGTCTAAAAACGTACTCTAAGAAAGCTGTGAATAGAACTGCGGGGGTCATGTCTCATTGCCTAACACATTTCTTTATTGAAATTTTATCACTTTCTTTATGCAGAACTATGGTTGCTATGCAGCCACTGTATATATCTTCACTACGTTCACATATGGCTGACCTACGCTATGTTTTCGCAATGCAATAGAAACATCGGCCAAAAATCATTATATTCCGCCATTGTGCTTCAATTATTTTCAAAAACTCTGTTCATTTCTTTTATGGCTGAGTTAGCTGTTCGGTGCGTGAGCAGGGAAAGCTTTAAATATATATTTTTTTTCACGCATCGGGTACTCCCTTATCAAAATGGTAGTCAGCAATCTTTAGAATCTGTATGGTCCTCTTACTGACTCTATCAACGTTGTACGTACTTTCAGTCGGTATGAACATGATTAAATACGAAGTTAATAGAAGTTTACTGCTCTTCATGTACTTTCGTGAATAAAGGACTGTACATAGAGTTGACAGGTGGAGATACTTCTTTGTATATACTCCCGTCAATACACAGCACCTAGAAAATCTGGAAGCGATTTTAGATGTCAGAGGAGTGTAAGCATCCCGAGGGGAAGGTAGGATGTGGACAAATTCTGAATTGGGGCGGGGGGGGGGGGGGGGCATACTGTAGACTACAGTACGCAGCGTAAGCGTCCACGACCTCCGCTAACTGTTGCAGGCTTGTTTCCATGTGTCTAAGATTGCCTTCCGTTGGCCAGATAGAGATATCATCCGCATATATGGCGTATCGTATGCCAGGCATGGAGCTTAATTTTGCGGGAAGATCTTTCATTGTAAGGTTGAAGAGGAGGGGAGAAGATCTTTCTTTGTAAGGTTGAAGAGGAGGGGAGACAACACCGCGCCCTGTGGTGTACCCCGGGATCCGACGGTATAGGGTCCACGTTCCTTGTCTTGAATTCGAATAAAGGATTGTCGTCCCGTGAGCGTTTGGCAACGTCGAGCGTGGAAAATAGTTCTTTCTGCCAGAAAGCTTCAATATAAGTTACCAAACAAACTGAGCAGTTTTTAAATTACAAGCGTTTACTAATTTTTTTAATTTGCTGCACACTGCACGAACAATATGCTGGAAAGAGTTTTCATCGTTTAGCGTTTTTATCATATAGTTAAGTTTTAAAAAGTTATCCTCGATTGTCCGCGGCCTCTTTCCGATCATTCTGCAACATAGTTCAGATCGTCCAGGTGTTCTTTTTTTTTCGGAGATATTACTAATTATTCAAAGGTAAACAACCGCTTCGCCTCGCAGCCATAACTGTCAAACTTCAAATATTGAGAGAGGCCTTGTACTGCGTAAAAGCTATGTAGACGTATAAAAGCTGCACTTTTTATATTCCATCAGATGTGTGCGATCGCTCGCTACCTATTTTTTATTTATACCGTTTCTTTGTTGAGCTATTTGCACATAAAGCCGTTAATTCCAGGTTGATTGGAATAGTCCGTAAGCAATGACGCAGACTCCAACGCAGTAATATTTATATTTATAGCCTTAGTAGGTCAGTACGTATTGTTTATTTATGTAGTACAGGCCCAACGTTTTTTTCTTTTTTTAGCGGAGGCATGGCGACAGAAATCCGGCAAGTTTTTGTGGGTCCCCTATTGAAGATAACCGTATAAGTCACAAGAACTTCATACAGATTTCTCATACTGAACTTATACAAATCTCATATAATCTCATACAAAGCTGATGAACGAGCTTTGTATGAGATTATATGAGATTTGTATGAGTTTAGTACGAGTTTGATATGAGAATTTGTATGAGGTTATTGTGACTCATAGGGTTTTTTTACTAGGGTCTGGCTGGAATTCGCTATGAATTAAGGGATTCGAGCTTTGAAACTTAGTCTCCTGTTTTGTTTAGTTTCTAAGAACCTTTAAGCTTCACAGAGAAACAAATTATGAAAAGAATTTCAACTATGGAAGTTCTTCATTTTAATAATGTTTGACATTTCTGACAAGGGTCAGAAATGAAACTGATGATAGGCTTCGGTTTGTTGGTGGCTTATGAATGTGTAGCCTTGACCTGCGAGGAGTTCATTTTCTGAATCAGATTTTCTTTAGAAGTATAGGGAAAGTAATAGCATGTTATCACAGATTTTTATAAGCATGAATTTAATTAAGTCGTTATTTTACTGCATTTATGGCTCGTTTGTCAATAATGCTTTTGCACCAGATTTCATCTGCCATCGAGGGAGTGCTGCCTGAATATGAGGCAGCGTCACGAATCTGTTGGGGCAGTTTAACCTATCAGCCATAGGTGCCTTGCCCTAAAGCATCCTTCCTGTAAAGGAGACATTGAATTGGTAGGTATCGCATACTGATATTTTTTTTTTGCATTCTTGTGTTTGATTTGAGACTGTCAAATTTTACTGGTTCATGCTCTCTTGCATTGTTTTCTTTTGAGAGTATAAAGGGTGGTGGATGTGAAACAGGCTTCATGAAAGAAAAGATTGAAATCAGCTCGGTGTTATACGGTTCTTTCTGGGTTTTTAGCTCAAGATTGACCTGTTGGTGTATCTTGCTCGTAGTCTGTACTATAGAAAAATTTTCGTGGCCTCTTCAGTGCTTTAAAACAGGAGATATACTTAGCTGTTTTATTACAGCAGTACCTACTAAAGTTCGTACAACTGAATACTTTGTTTAAATGACGTTCGTTCAAGTGGTATTGTACTGTATTTCTGTGTCTAAACGAGAACATTTACTTTGCTCAAAGCAACATATACACAAATATTTACTTTCTTGCTAGCCACCACGATTTGCTATTAACTCCCCAACTCATTTTAGTCACAACCTAAATAATTGCATTGTTAACCCCTGAGCCAAACAGTTACTAGCAGTAACATCATGAATTCGAAATTTATCTTTTTTAGAGAACATTTTTTGTTTAATTGTTTTTGTGTGTTTTTGCGGTCTGCAAACATGAGTGGGCTTGTTGCAGAAGGGGTTGGCTAGAAGGAAAGTATCACTGTGGCTGCCCTTTTATGGGTATCAGATAATAAGGTATTGTAACGTGTAAAAAAAAGTTCGTTTGGAGCCTGCTGGGAAAATTTTCTTTTTTTAAATTGCATGTTGGGGTTGTACCTGGGTAAACATGGATGGCGAGAAAGATCTTTCTGCCATGGGGTGTGAACTGTATTTTATGCAGAAAGCCAGACGCTGTCGAACATGTGTTTATAGATTGTTGTGATTGGGTTTTTTGGGGGAATATCCTATACAGAACATTACTCAAAGATGTCCCTTTAAACTCCCATGAAATTTAGTTCTTAGCTGTGGGAAATGACGCCAGTGTTCAGTAAGATATGATAATGCTATTAAGCATGCATAGCGCATGGAAGCGCCAAATGGCTGTTCGCCAGGCTGATCTTTATTATCAGACCTATCCAAGAGTATACTGAGGGTTCTGTCCAACAGATGATGTTTTGAAAGCTCAGTAATGATTACCTGAGCTTATCATGAAAGCTCAGTCATGTGTACCTGAGCTTATCAAGGTATCTGAAAAAGTGATCAGATTGATTTTTTGATAACTAGAGGTATTGTATGTAAAATAGCTCTCGGCCAGCCTGTAGTGTTTGCGAAAAGGCAGCAATGACAAAAATGGTGTTTTGCTAGGGCTTTTAAGGTTCTTAAATCTGTGCACCTCTGATTTAGTACATGCATTGTCTCCTGTACATGACTATTTAAATGAATTCTGTTCATTTTATTTACGCAAAAGTAGTTCTAAAGCTTTAGATAAGTTTGCTCACTCGTATTTGTGTGTGTTTCCATTGTGTTCACCACGTTTCCTATAGCTGGAAATGACACAGTATTAGTTACAAGTAAATAAATAAAAGGAGCAGTAACTATATTTCCTTTGTCCGCACATTTTTGCGAGAAACATACATGGGCACATTAGATTTTAGCGTTGTTTGCTACTCTGTTTGGTAGTGAAAGGTCGTCCTGTCATTGCCTATAAATCTTTCAGAAACTTCTGTAATAGTCTGATACCTGGTGGCGTGGAGGTTGACTTCCCAGACAGTATTGTATTCCTTTAGTACCGTACGCATGCATAATAGATAAACGTAACCCATTTGCATATATCACTGAATCTTCCACTATGAAAGAGAATTTTGTGCACAAGCCTGTCACTGTAGTTTTTCCTCAGTGGAGCATGGCATTTCCAATTCTGGGTTTCTCTTTTTATGCTTTTACTCAGCAACCATATTAAATACTCCTCGTATGTTTATTTTACTTGTGCATTTGTCTTTTCTTTTTTTATTATTCAAAAGAACTTTGTTCCTGCTGTTCTGACTAGTGTTCTCCTATATGCAGTCCTCTTGTTGCTTCATTCGACCATATCTGGAGACTCCCTGTTGCCGTGGTTTGTGCCGACAAGTAAAAACGAGGCAACCTGACTTCCGGGACAAGTTGCAGTGGGACGTAGCAGCGTGGTGTCTTCAGCATCCATGTGGACTTCTTATAAAAGACTGGTATATTCCTTAAATTTTACTTTCATATGTGATCAAGATTTTACCTTGCTGACAAGCTCTTCAAAGGAAATGATGGACGTTAGTAGCACTTTCTTATTTTCTTACTCTCGGGAATACACTATTGAGACTTGTTCCCTGCATATGTAGTGAAACGTATGTGTGACTACGTATTCAAGGGTAACTGTAATATACTTCATCGTTCCTTATTATTCCTCTTGTATTCACCTAGTAGCTTGGTGTAGCTGGTATGCTTCAATAATTACTTAGGTGTGTGTGTGTGTGTGTGTGTGTGTGTGTGTGTGTGTGTGTGTGTGTGTGTGTGTGTGTGTGTGTGTGTGTGTGTGTGTGTGTGTGTGTGTGTGTGTGTGTGTGTGTGTGTGTGTGTGTGTGTGTGTGTGTGTGTGTGTGTGTGTGTGTGTGTGTGTGTGTGTGTGTGTGTGTGTGTGTGTGTGTGTGTGTGTGTGTGTGTGTGTGTGTGTGTGTGTGTGTGTGTGTGTGTGTGTGTGTGTGTGTGTGTGTGTGTGTGTGTGTGTGTGTGTGTGTGTGTGTGTGTGTGTGTGTGTGTGTGTGTGTGTGTTATCTGCAATGGCAAACATAGGCATCATTCATAGTAGAAAACATAAGAGCAAACATGCATAGTGGCATCACTTGCTGGTAGCATGCACCAAAATGTATGTATACAAACTAATAAGTTGCTGCTCAACATGATTCTTTGCTTGATATGTAACAAATAGCAGAGCAGAAAGTTTACTATTGACTAACAGTGTGGTGACAAGGCATACTGGAGTGTAAATGTCGCTCCTTTGTTTCCTGGGCCTCTATTGTGATTACCCAAATGTTGAATGATGTAGAGGATGAAAAGGAATACAGCTAAAGACAGTAGTAGTCTCTATCTGCTAAGGCTGTTATGCGGGTACTAGTTTGTACAGAAAGTGGCCGGAAACCAGTTAGCATATATTTGAGGAAAAGAGGCATCTGAGTGAATAGAGGTAAGTCGGATGCTAGAACAAAAAATGTGGAATTGGAAGAAAAGTTTTAAGCATGTATATTTCTTATCTAGGTGACACCATGATAAATTTTCATATGGCTGCTACATCAGAAACAAAATGTCATTGTTGCCGTAGGAAGCCAAGCGCTTCTGTGTTAAGGGTTTGTGCAATAAATGAAGGTATGAATTTGCATCTCTTTCTTTGACCAGTCTCACTTTTCATGAAATATTACATACATGGGAACAGTGAGTAAAATCTACATTATTATTCGACACTTGAAATATGGTTAGCATGATAACATAAGATATTATTACTTTGTATGAACACGATTCTTTGAAATAACGGTGGCCAATTATTGGAACGCAGTCGTTAGGTATATATATACATTGTCTAAGCCAATCATAGGAAGTACAAATACATTCTATGAAAATACATTCGATTGAATCACGGTGGCCATATTGTCGGAAGAGTGGTCATACATAGATCATATGTGTTTTAAAGACACCCTCTTGACGGTCGATGGCTTCCATGATCATATTGTCTAAAGACGTCGCATAAAGTGATCATACACATTTCTGTAAGCGCTGATACTTTTACTAGCAACACGTACTTAACAATATCTTACAATATTCCGCAGGTGTTCAAACAGAATGATGTGCCACACAGGGTTACTTGCTTACTAGCTGACAGAAGCACTTCTTTACCGCGAGACGCCATCGCCCCGCAAGTGTTGAAACTGTTTCGCACGTATGTACAGTCTTTGTCAAAAGTTTAGAGCCCCCGAGGTTTGCTATATTGTGCCACGCCGGGGGGATCGCAATGCATTCGCAGCGTTCGAAATCTCTCGAAATTGAGAATATTTTTTGTCCGAACCTGTTTTACCGAAAGGATTTCCACGAACTGAAAGGAGCGCTTCTATACGGTTTAGAAGCAGACTCCCTTGACTCTAAACTTTGGACAAAGACTGTACGCTGCATCATGTCAGAAAACACTGGCATGGGTTTGAGTAAACGGAACACGCTATTCCGTTCAAATTGGGATCAATATTTCTCCACTGGAGATCAGTAAATATGTTTTTCCTATTAAACATTAAGCACCTTATAGCGTCTTCTTCAAGCATGCACACGTCACACCTGGCAGTTTCAGTTAATGGGAAACACGTGAAATTTGCAGAATGCAATATCCTTGACCTTTAAAGTTTCCTTACGTCGGCTCTTTCACTTAAATATATAATTTGTGGGTGTTCGCCGGTGTGTAGTTGAATCCCGCCACAACGAATACCGCCACAACGAAATTTCCGCGACAACGAATAATTTTTTATTCCCCGCGAGTATCCTATAAGAATTAATGGCCTAAATTTCTCTGCACAACGAACCATTTTTGCAGAGCGTTTCCGCTTCAACGAAATTTTCGCGTTCAAAATCGAAACCGAAACTAGCTTTATTGGCGAGAAGTCCAAGTCAAATCCAAAGCCACATTAAGCATGAAATCACGTGATTGCAGTTCCGCCATTTTGGCTTTGTGTCGTGGTCGCGTTGTTCACTCGCTGCCTTTCTCTTCGACAACGACGAGTTTTCATCCGCAGGACACGATGGCAACGCAAGTGAAAAAACGCAAAACTCTTTTCCTTGAGCAAAAAGCTCAAATAATCGCCCAAGCAGAAAGCGGAAGGAAGAAAGCGGCAATTGCTGAAGACTTCGGAATTCCTGCAAGTTCGCTGTCAACGATTCTAGGCAATAAGGACAGCGTGAGAATGGCACTTGCTTCAGGCACATCCTCGAAGCACAAAAAGGTGACGCGGCCCCTCCATGAAGAGTTGGACAAAGCAGTGCATGCGTGGTTTGTGGAAGCACGAGCCAGCAACGTCCCCTTGTCCGGAAGCATCGTCCAGCAGAAAGCCTTGAACTATGCATGCCTACTTGGCATTGATAATTTTAAAGCCAGCATTGGCTGGCTAAACCGTTTCAAGGCCCGCCATAACATCGTTGGAAAAGTGTTGTGCGGCGAGTCAATGTCAGCAGACGTGGACGGAGCAGCTGCTTGGAAGGCGAGTAACATGGCCGGAATTTTAAGCAACTTCGCGCCTGCAGACATTTACAACGCCGACGAGACCGGGCTATTCTACGAGATGTTGCCGGCTAGGACGCTCGACTTCAAGGGGCAGCGCTGTCACAGCGGCAAACACAGCAAAAAACGCATCACAGTGCTGCTTTGCACAAACATGGATGGCTCGGACAAGCGTCCGCCGTTAGTCATAGGCAAAAGTGCCAAGCCGCGCTGTTTTAAGGGAACTCGTAGCCTACCTGTGCAGTACAAGGCGAACAACAAGTCATGGATGACCCGCGCTATTTTCACCGAGTGGATGATGGCATTCGACCGCGACATGAAGCGGCAGGGCCGTAAAGTTTGCTTGCTTTTGGACAATTGTTCAGCGCATCACTCCGACAAAGTCAAGCTCACTAACACGGAGCTGAGGTTTTTCCCTCCCAATTGCACGTCTGTCTTACAGCCTCTCGATCAGGGCGTGATTCTTAGCCTGAAGCGCGCTTACCGCGGGAGGTTAATTCAGCGGCTGCTTTTTAACACTGAAACCGGCCGAGACACGAAGGTGGACTTGTACGTGGCACTGCAGATTATGTCTGCTGCCTGGAGCACACTGGGGCGCTCAGTAATTGTGAACTGTTTCAGGCACGCCGGATTTGCCGAAGGTCGACCCGTACACTCTGCTGGCCTAACACCAGGCGTTACAGACGACGACGAAGAGGCGTCACCGGCTCCGGGGATCGCGGCCGCCTGGAAAACGCTGGGAGAAATAGGAACCGTGCCGCCTAATCTCGAGCTCGACGAATACATCGGCGCTGACGCTTGTGTTGTTGTTCACGAAGATGTGAGTGATGAGCAGATCATAAAAGCTGCCCGGAATGATAAGGACTCTTCCGATGAAGAAGACGACGACGTACAGGAAGCGCCGGCTGCGGCAACCGCCGTACAGGTGATGGACGCTTTTGATGTCATCAGGAATTTCGTTGCTGTCCGAGACGATGTTGCAATGGGTTTGCTGACCGAGTGAGAAAATCGCGTGACGGCGTTGCTCGCCGTGAAGCGTAAGCAAACCAAGCTTACAGATTTTTGGCATTAAACGCCTTTGCTGCTGCTTGGGCAATTCTTTCTGCGTTTCACGTCAAATTTTTGCGATAACGAAGTTCCGCGAGAACGAATTTTTTTTCGTGCACCGTGAATTTCGTTATAGCGGGATTCAACTCCTCCGTAAGCCTTTTGAAATGACGCCGTTCCGCAAACTTCCACCGCTGACTGATACTTCGCGGCAGCCCTTTTTCATTAGCGAGCGAAACAATCGTAGACGCAGTATCTCCGCGTGATCAATATGTGCATCGGTGGAGTTGCGGTTCGAAATTCTTGTTGACATTACAGAAAAAAAAAAACAAAATTATCGAGCCAAAAGAACAGTCGACTAGTTCTTCTCCGTTTACATAATATGTCTTGGTCTTTCAAATAAGCCACTCTCTTTCCCCGTCTCCCGAGCCCATCGAAATCCGGCGCATATTTCCGTAGCAGCCTCATATTACTTGCAAAGCGTCTCTTACGCAATGCAGCCTCTTGAAATTCGCTCGCCCTTTTATATGTTCGAGAGTATATTTGCATAGGGAACCCTTGCCTCCTTCCTTCCCGATAGCTACGCGGGAAATCCCGTTGTCAAAGCTGCGGGCTGGCATATAGGAGGCGCTTCCGAAGCGATTTCGAGCGTAGCGAAGTTAGCTCTTCCGAAAATGCGTCGAGAAGAACATCGCTGCAGCACAACCGCTGTTGCGTATTGTGCGCGCTCCGCATTCCATAAAGCTGCAGGAAGAGGTTCTCGCCGATATATCAGTGTATAGGTGGGCCGTTGATTGTCTCTCTTTTTTTCTGGCGTAGTTTCGTCGTAATGGCATTCAGGGGTTAGAATAGACTGCGCATCCGGTTCGTATGCGTAGCTTGATACAAAGTTATGATTTCTGGCTTATGATCAGCCCAAAAGACGCGGTATAAGAAGACTTCCTTTTGTTCTTAAATGACTCCCTTTCACTTTAGTTGGTGAGAATTCGCAGCAATTAAAATATTCATGCTATTTCTTCTAATGACGCCATTGAACAATGTGGCTGGTGCTCATATTCTACATTCTTCTGAAGGTTCGGAAAAACACCGAATTCGATCTGCGTGTTTTGAGAATTGGCGGGAATTCACTGCATGATACAAGGCTCATTCTCGCAGCTTATATATACCATGATATAGGAACGAGTGCAGGCCCCTCTTTAAACACAATAAGCCCACCTTACAGTCGTAATAAGAGGAGTGTTTCTAATGGTGTCGAAACAGTTACAAAAGACCAGTAGTCTGGGTAAACGCACAAGAATCGCTGTAAGTGCATTAGGTAAACAGCCCTAAATTGTTAGGAAGAACTGCACGACTTACAAGACAACGTTTGCCTAATTTTTCGTCAGCTACGAACACAGTTCGAAGTAAATATTACCATCCTAGGCACAAAATTCTGAAAATCAGGGCAAAGTAATCTATTGAGTACACCGACAGACATTTGCGCGCACAGTTGTCTCCAAATGTATGGCTCTATTAATATATGCATATTCTGGTTTCCTACGCACTGTTACCGATTGCAGCTGGTTAATATCAACCTAACTCCCTTCCAAAGAGAAGCGCAGATCTGCTGGTTTAATGTCACGTGAACTGCGAGGAGTCTAGCAATCCGGAATAGTCTTTACAACAAATCATTATTAAAAATAGATAAATTGTCACAATATATAAACAAATTTTCATCACAATATCGCCACAAGAAACAAACTGCACCAATATCAAGATAAAGTGAGCTGACATTCTCTTTAATATCATACACTTCGTTATTTTTTTAGGGTTGCTCTATAATATTTGAGCTGCAAACTTAACAGCCGTCAAAAGAACTAACGACGAAAAGAAAGCCTCCGTGAGCGGTCGTCAAAGAACGACTGACCCGGACACGAGACACATCCATAAAACGTCCCGCTCTAAGTCCCAATTCAAGCTGCGTCGAGTAAAATACAAATCCATCCATCTAATTGCTATTTCCCGAGACAAAATTTCCTGCTCTGCTCTAACGGTAAGGTTCTCGCAAAAAACCAACACACCGACAGCGCTACGAAACTAGGACGCTAGGGAGTATAGTTTATAGCCTTGTTAAGAACACGGTTTACGGTCGTTGCCGTGTGCGCCTGCTTTGGCCGCCTTCCCAAGTCAGCTTCTTATCTTCAGCCATTCGCAAGGGAACACCATATATACACGTTGCGTTGCGCCACCATCTTGAATATGGACCGGGGAAGTGAAGCCGCATGTCAACTGCCCCGATTGTCCCAAATTTTTGGGATTTGGGAAGCTATTGAAACAGGGCTTCTCTGATTGGACAAAATGCCTGTCAGAGCGGACACCATGCACAAACCATCGGGATTGGTCAAGACTAACAGCAACATATTGAGCGTTGTGCCCGCTTCTAAAAATAAATTACTACATTCATATTTAACCTGTTGCTATTAACGACGGTAATGCGAAAACATAAATAAGCCTGGGTTTGCTACACGTTATAAAGATCGGTATATTCATATCAACCTCACCGCTTTTGACGACGGTAATGGAAAAAATGAGGATGAGGCCTGATTCCTTGCAAGCATATACATAAATACGGGCAAAGTTATTGCCCTTGCCATCGTTACAGATACAAAGTCAGTTGTTTGGTGCAAACTGTGGGTTTTAGTAGTAGTCTTTCTGAATGTAAATACTCGTGGAGTTTTGTATGGTCTATATACAAAGCCACTTTGTACTCTAATTTAACAAGAGAGGGCCACGACTATCATGAGCTTCTTTTTATATATTTGAATCGGTCCTCGAACCTTGAATTACTAGATAGGCTTTGCCACAGATGCGCGAAGAGGCCGCTTTAAGCAACCAAGTTGTGCAGGAAAGCCAACGAATTCATTGCAGGAGTCGAGCAGCCAGACTGGAAAGCAGTTGAGGAGTGTTTACTTTGGCAGCAATAAATCAAATAAGTCCCCGTCGCTACAGTATGCACACATCGCGGCATACCTTACCCAAGACGGATGATGCAATACAGGCGGTGTGCGCGTTGGGTTGGCTTCGCCTTGCTACAAGGTTGCTTGGCGGCTAAAGAAAAGAAACGCGGAACTCTGGAACCCAGTCAGGTTACCTGACCTCAAAGTCGACAAGAACTTCGATACCTGTAACGCACCTTTCACTCATGGACTTTGAGAAAGTATTCTCTGACAACTGTTTTTAACATGCGCTCATTTGAAATTCTTGAAGACTGTTTAAAGCGTAGATGGAGCTGAGATCATTTCGAAAGCTTTAATAAAAGTCATCCGCAGCACGCCGCTTTGCTGTCGGATAAAAAGCTTATTAAAATTCAAGATTTCTCAAAACACACTACACCGAGCCGATACAGCTTTCGAGCGAAACATGTGTCCTGTATTCTCTAGCAGCAAAAACGTCTTTACTTTCTGATTTTCAAGAGAAGGGTTTACCTCGGCCTTCCAATGGATAAGTATCGAAGTTTTTTGTTTTTTTTTTCTCTCTTTTCCTGCTATCGCCTCCGGCTGAGTATGTTGGCTTGTTTCTTTTTCTTTTACATATCTGAGACATAGGCGGAAGCTTCGGAGGCGCATAATAAAGTGTATTCTCTTTAGATTTGTTTTTTTCTCGGAAAAAGAATAAGGAAAGTCAAGAACAGGAAGACGGTGCATTATTTCACAGTTCCGGCGGACTTCCCCTCTATGAGGAAACGTGCTCACTCTGTCAAATCCAAAAAGACCGGGTCCTGACGGGCTTAAAAGCGGAGTGTCTCTTCTTTCATCCTGCGTAAAGAGAAATAGATGACGTACACTTCCGGCACTCAGGAACTTGGGATCAGTTTACGTCCATGATGCCCCCCTGCGGCGCAAGGAGGAGAAGGCTACAATAAATCTGACAGTATGAAGCAGGAAATACGTGCTCAAAAGGACACTGCAAGGACGGTTTGCTCCGTGGTGGGCGGAGACTTATAAAGTACATTAGAGCAGGAAGTCGCTGCGCAAAAGATGCGCACCGGCCAAAAAGAAACATTCCAGGAAAAAATGTCCAGTCAAGCTGTAATGCAGCACGAGAGCTTATATCTTCCTCTCCAAGATCGTGGAAAGTTTGTAAATTTTCGGCGCTTTTTTTTCCTTTCTCTCCCAATTCTCCGCATTCTTTCACCGAAGTGACGTATCTTTCACGAAGGAAACAAAAAATTATGTTTATTTATAGGTCTTGAACCGACTGCAATCAAGAGATTTTCAACAGTCGTTCCGCTTATCTGGTTTGACAAGGATGTTTGGTTTATTTTAAAAACAATGCAAAGCCAAAACTAAACATTCATGCCTGTTCTTAGCTGTTCTTTCATAAAAGAACTGCTTCCTCAAAAAAAAAACGCAATTAAAAATTAAAGTAATGGGCACTCTTCCCCGCAGACTCCACTTCAAAATATTCAAGAATCAGAGCGGTCATTGTGCTATCATTCTTTACGGAGAGGAACCATAACGTTATCAAGACAAGTTAATTATAAAGTAAGTAGGGCAGGATAGTTAAGACGCTGAACGTATAAAGGCATACCTAATAACATGCTCGTCTTCAAATTTGGAAAAAAAAACAATCAAAAACAAACAGAGCTCCCTTAAGGCATGGACAGTAAAAGATAGGACGACACAGCTCTGACTTCAACTGACTCTGACAAAAAGAAATAAAATTATATAAACCTGATGCAGTTTGGGTAATCAGGTTGTCCATCCCTAATTTAGAAGTTTTAACGTTTAGGATTCCTTAATTCATCCTTTGGCTTTTATTGGCCCTTTTGGCTTTGGTTGTTTTCGTTCTTCAGCGTTTAACAGCCTTTTTGGCTTTATATTGCATGTTGTTTTCATGTTGTGATCGCATATTATTTGTTGCTCTTTTACGGCATATTGGCGTTTTTCTTTTATTCGCCCTTGCAATTTTGTTTGTTCCCATGTAGAGCCTTGTTACCTCGTGCCTTTTTCACCTTTGTTATCTTTCTGTCGCACGCAAATGCAGTAGCTGTTCCTCTTTTGTCACTCTGCATTAAAATATCCTGTTTAAGTAAGCGCTGTGCCGTCCTTTCATTCATTGTCCACATATAAACGGTGCTCTGTTCTTTTTTTTTTCTTTTCATATATGAATTACCAACTAGCTCGTTCTAGCACCCTTCACGTTTTCAGAGTTCGCGCCCATACATCTTCATATCTAAATAGCTTGCTAATGATGCACGGGCTCACAGGAGTACTTTCACTGGCTTTTGTCCCCCTAGCAGCCGTTCAGACTTTGGCTGATGTTACTTTAAATTCCTGGCCATTTTGTCCTTCCCGCAGGCCAAGAGGAAGCCATTTGTCATCGTGAGCCATTCTGTGAGAATTTTGCAAAACAAACTTATAATCGTCCACCAGTCGGCGGCTTTTAGTAAAACTACTTTTAGATAACCCTTTACCTAAAAATGGTAAACGTTTGGTGCACTAACACGCTAGAAGAATGCTACCTGTCATTAAGTAACGCACATATAACTTTGGTGCAGCAATCTGTATAGAGTTAAACAGAGTAAATTGGTCTTAATTTTGCGGGCGCAAGCTGAAATATACTTTTTTTTAATTCTCAGAACACAAACTATCAAGCAATGCACTGCTTACAAATACGTCAGTCTCGTGCTTTGTGCGCCGTATACCATTGATAAGTTTTAACGCGTGCGAACGGAAAACGCTTTCGTCATGAGTAACGTTCTACCGTCAATGCTTCAGGCTTAAGAAAGTGACGTTAGTGAGCCAGTGGTTCGAGATTAAAAGACGGTTGTGAATCTGAGCATACTACAGGTACTTAATCGACTTGGAAAAGTTCCTTTTTATACCTGTTTGAGAGGATGCTTCAGCTTGCGACCTAAGCCATCGGTGGTACTTTGCGCTTTCTTTTCTATTGTCTTGCGCAGAAAGTTACACAACCCTCGCTGGCGTTCACTGTTCGCCGGTTGAGGACCCAAGCGCTAACCACGTGGGCTTTTAGCAAGAATTAAGTATTGACGAACGTTGTAGCGCCAGTCAAAAATCCATTTATATTGAATATATAAAAGTCACTGAAATATCTGTAATCGCTTCCGTTCTTTGTGTACGGTATGTAGAGAAGCAAGGAATGAAAATATTCGCAATAGTAATGCACAGAAAAATATAGTGGGCGTTAGATTTCTCTCTTCTCTCTTCAGCTACAATTTAAAAAGGGTATACTGGCAACTCCGGATTATTGCATATTTTATCGTATATCGGGATTATTAACTTATAAACGTTGCTATGCTGAATAAACCATGATGGCCTCTTCTACATTTTGTCGTCGGGTCGGCGTTTAAGAGCCTTACACAAATAAATTTCAAACTCAGTTATAAAGCTTGGGCCGTAGGCCCCATATTGAGCCATAAACTGCATGATTGGCGCGGAAATGGCGGCAAAACACTTAAGCCTCAGATTAAGGCTTCCAAAGGAAATGGGCTGCATACAGCTCCTCAGAATACGTATATGACATTTTTCGCGTCTTCCCTCCTTCTTCCCCTTCTTCCTTCCCTTGAACACGAACTTGCCTTCAACAGCCTCCTTTCACAAGCGGCACTAAGTGAACATAATCTTTTTTTTTTTTCGTAACCTTCTTTCCTAACGTGCTCTTTTCCTCAGCGGGTGGGTTTCAAAACATACCAAGGTCCCGAAGGCTTCTGAGCTTTCTGATGTCATGTCAGGTTTATTTCTGTCATCGACACTGTGAACCACATTAAGCCATTTACATTTCGCTCTTTCCTGTTTTATACGCGCCGGCAATGTGTGCACACTATCTGGCCTTAACCTCTTTGTTTTCTTTCGGAGCTCTGTCTTTTCCTCACTACGGCGTAGTTATTGTGCTTTTGTAGCACTCTTAATGTCAGTCAGCGCTGATTTCCATCCATTACTTCTCAATTCTTCGCTCTTTTTCCTTCTTTCATTTGCTTTTCTTTCGCTGTCTCCAGGCCTCCATTCTCCTAGGAGCCGGAAGGCTTTGTGCCCTTACTGTTTAGGAGTTGCAAGCTTTCCTGGCGGCTAAACGAATGGAGCAAGGAAATGTGGCATCAGGGTAAAGGACACACAGCCCGCAGGGCTCCGTGTTCCTTTGTTCCTGTTCCCTCGTGCTGTCGGAACGCTCGTTCCCGCCAGGGAAAACCAAGCCAATATCGATAATAGGAGAGCGTTTCTTTCCTGTCGTTCTTGTGATTTTGTGCAGTGAACAGGAAATTGCGAAAATATCTATAATGACGTCTACGGCACTATGCATGCTCTCACCCATAACTCTGTTGCAGAAGAACTATCTGCAAATAATTCTGTCCTTCATTAGGCCTGCAACCTATTAGCTGTTCCGATTGTTATTATACTTGCAAGCAGACAAGGAGAGCTTTCGCATCGTTGCTAAGTTTAACGTCCTATGTAGTTCGGAAGAGAATGGCAAAAACTGAACGTTTTGGAAATGAATCCCAATGAGAAGTGGGCCCCTACGCATGGTATCGTCACCGCTGACAGCTTGTGCCTGAGTATTCAGCTTCAGCTTTTGGAGTATGTCCTTTGGCTCTTTCCTCCCTCCTACTGGTCACGAATGCCTTATTTAGTTTATCACCTCTCTCTTAACAATGAGGCCAGGCTTAAACAGCTTTGATATACGTAAACAGTCATAATGTCTTGACATCCCTCTCTGCCATCAGGAAAACGATAAGCGAAAGAATAACGGTTTTCCAAACCTTTAATTGAACACAATAGTGGTAAACTTTCCGTTCACCAAGAAAGTAGCCAGAATCACGTAAAATGGAGGTTGGATGAACTGTTCTCTGACGTCATGCTTCTCATGGCTAGATAGATTTTAACGCGACATCGTTAAAGGTACGGTTCTCGAGGCAGTCCGGTGTTGTCGGCGTCCCGAGCAAGACATCAAAAGCGTGCCTTTGTCAGGTGCTACTTGGTAGGGATTTTGTGACGTAATAGAGTTCATCATTGACGTCATCATTGCGCGATGTTATCGAGTTCGCTGGAACTGCGAAGTCAAGTTGCTCCTTTGAGTCGGGAACGTTAGACGGGAGCTGAACCCACTGGAACCCTCGAGACGCCTACCCAGACACGTATCCAAGGCCATTCAGGTTCGTTGGTAGGGTTTGGTTAAAGCGGGGCTTTGATCTATGCTAGGCGCTCTTGCACTAATGCGATAGCTTGTGACTACCTGCTAACGTATGTGATTTAGATAGTAGAAGCCCAAATTAAGGAACCAGTGGTTAAACGAATTAAGCGAACGGCACTCTGCAAGAAGGCAGCACCAGAAAAGCACACCGGAGTCATTACCGTTATCGCATCATATCCTTAAAGGGCCCTTGAAATGCTACTTCCGGTAAAATTCGAATGCCAGGAATGCATAGAAGGTGTCTGTATGAGTATTCGAGTAAAGTTGTAAAGCTTTGCGTGGAGCCGATAATTTACAAATAATTTTCGAAAAGTTCCGCCGGCGACCACTCGCAACCGATTTGGGCGACATATCTCCGCGTGCTCACCTCCCCACTGACGTCAATGAGGCTGCTAGGCGCGCCCGCTCTTTGGACACTCCTAGGATACGGGGGCGGGACGGGGTGTGGCGGTTCACAGTCGCAAGTTGTTTTCTTCCGTTTTTCTTACGTGCTGGCATGGTTTAATTGGGGCGGGAGAGGAGGAACATCACTTTTAATTATCCATATGTTTTCTGCATGGTAATGAGACTAGCTTAGAAAGTTGCGCTGAAGATTGAAAGGATACCTATTGGTAGTGCGGTTTTTGTAATTTGAGTAATCTTTTCATGGCCCCTTTAAATACAGGGGCTAATTGTCCCCCTAAGCTTGCTTTACATCACAGGTTACGTGAGAACCACAGAGATGTCAAGTTTCACCAAAAGTTCAAGAAGCACGAGAGAAAAAGATTAAATTGTATCCACAGAAAATGGCTCTTTAGCAGAAGGTACTGACTGAAATTCGCTTTCCACTATCGTGAACTAAGCAGTTCTCTGCACTGCAAAAACGCATGCTTTCACCAATCATAAAAGGGCAAGAATGTAGTTTGGCAAAGCACCATATTCACAAGCACCAACGCCAGGCCGGCAGACACTCGCGTCGAATTCGGTTCCGGCCGAGACGAGCATTGCTTGAAGCTGCTGTAATATAGGAAGCAGAGGTCGGTGAACACCCTGTGGACGCGACGGCTGAATCGGAGCAGAGGGTATACGGGGACCCCGCTTGCTATCGTGCTCACATCTCATTGAGGTTTACCAATGCGTTCCCAAAGTCATTTCTCGCGGTACCGAAACGGGGAAGCACTATTGGCAGGTCGACCGGCGGGTCTCAGTGAGCAATGATTGAGATTTCGTGTCACGTTCTGCGAGCTGATTCCCGCAGCTAAAAACAAAGTGGCGAAATGTCAACCTCGTATATATATTGTTATGTGAAATGCTCTATGAGAACTTTTTCATACTTGGGAAAACCTGTTCTGCATTCTCAAAACATAGGGGCTTCAGTTTAACTTCCTGGTGCTGATCTCATAAGGCTTTTTTTTGTTTTTTCTCGCCGACAAATTTTATGCTTCTAGAAGTACATATGAGTGCTCTGTGCTGTGCTTGAGCAAAAAAGAAAATTTTGTGTGTATGTGTGTATGTGTGTGTGTGTGTGTGTGTGTGTGGAGAGGGGGGGGGTGAGGAAGGCAGTAGGATATGATAGTTTCAAGCTTTCAACGACCCCATGGGCGCCGCAGGAAAGAACCGTTTTTCGCCTGCTGCATATGTCGGGGCTTTTTTAGGAGAGAAAAGCGCCGTGGTCCTTTCTGTCATCGCTAATGAGCTAGCCGATAAACGAGACTGTGAAACCTGCTTGGATATGCCAGCTGCTCTTGACGCTGTTCTCAGTCAGCACACGGTTTTGTTTTGATCTAATTCATAGATAGATATATAAACTAGCCATCTACTGAAAAGTAAGTCGAAATGAATTTGAGCGGCTGCACTTCTCGATAGAATTTGTTAGATTCGTTAATCTGCTTAACTTAGATTGTAATCCAAGCATCCCTTCTGGGAATATCCCTTTATTGTGTCACGAACTTTTCTTGTGCTACCCCTTCTAATGGGCGCCTAGAAAGTAACACTCTTTTTTTTTCTCTCGAACATTTTCATCAAAATTTATGAACGGCACAAACTTTATAGCCACGCGCCACTGGGAATTACTTTTCAGTGTAAGCTCTCTGAACATGCATGACTTCACGTCCCGATTAACAGATGCACGCGTTCAAAGTTTATATATTTGTTTCTTAATTCATAGCACCGACACCGGCAAAAACGCCCCTGCCCATACCACCCTGAAGACAACTAAAGTAACTATCAGATTTGTCGAGGCTGCACTGCTCTATCCTCACCTAGTAGTGCTCACTTGTCACCATGTGATTTTTACCTTTGCACTTCGCGGACCCATATTTGATAAAAAAGAAACCGCTATCCATGCCGTGGAGACATGGCTGCACCAGACAGAAAAACGAACAGATATACACAAATTAAAAAAAAGCATGACGCAAAAGAGAGGATTCCTGCTGATGCTTGGGAGTCTCCTTGCCTATCATTTTATAAGCATCAGAACGTTTATTGCCATAACGATGTGTGCGACCGAAGGGTGAAAGGATAGATTCCCCTACTAGACATGCAGTTGTGCCTTTAAGCGATGTCACTAGGTGTGGTGTTATCAAATAAATCCCCTCTACTAATGTGTGCATTCCAGTCATGCTGACGCCCCTTTTTACGCCAGAACGACACCTTTAATTTACAGCTTTAAAAAGTGATACAAAAAAAGGCATGCACACCCTTGCTCGTCGGCGGCGCAAAGCGTAATAAATTGCCTGAGATCACTCTGATAATAATCTAGGTCCAGTGAATATACAGTTGTGATGTCTGCAAATATCACAAATTGTCGATGAACAGCGTTGAAGGAAGACAAATGACAGGCATTACTTTTCAGGTACCTCTAGTCGTCAGAGCATTTGGGCCTTTCGAACTTCTTATGAACATTTTTTTAAATCTCTTTTTGCACAACTTTGGCCATAAAGAAAGAGCGCCATACACTTTGTTATTTACCTCTGAACTCACTGTTATTTATAGTTGTTTGCTCGTTTAAGTAAAAAAAGCAAACATTCTTCATGAAGAGGTATGGATCAGTTTTGTGAAAAGAAAACAAAATAATGCATACAAAAATCTGGAAACAGACATAGAAGTCCTGTAATGTACGTAAAATAACAAATAGAAATGGTAGCACGACCACAAATCTAAATTCTCTGCCTGAACAACGAGCATAATCTAATTCTCCCCAAAAGGAATTTACAATTTTGCTAAAGTTCTTTCGCCAACGGCGACCTCGTCGATTATAACAATTAAGGACAGCTGATTCTAGCAACTATATGCTGTAGTTAAAGAAAGGGCTTAGATTTCGCTGGAATGGCATGATTATTAATAAGAGTGATGTTCATATCAGGAACAGAGGAACAGGGTCAATATAACGTAAACAATGCGAAGTGTTAACTTTCGATCAAAACATTTAGCGAAGTAAATCACGCGCGTCTTTCCTTTTTGACGGCGGTAATTTTGGTTACCTTTGTTTCTCGGGTTTCGTGTAGTAGGCGCTGTTGTTCAACACATGCCTTCCACATTCTACTCCCTGTCCAGACAATAAGTAAAGACAAAAGGAAAGAGACGATCGTGACAAGGCGCCGCCAAACGCCTGGCAACATCTGGCCGGAAAACGTCCTTACATTCGTCTACACTCCGTTATCCGATATAATTGAAGTTAACCAGCATTTCTTGCTAGACGTTATAACATCCAACGGTGTAAAGAGCAAGCAGTTTGTCGTCGACGGTGCATCAGAAGGAGGCTTCCCTCTCGAAACTGATCCAACGCAGTAGACATCATTACGAAACGAGAGCATCGACCTAACACTCTGCGAGCAATGCAGTGCAAAAGGCAGTTTTGCTTTTACACATTTTTCCCTGAGCACAAGCCAGGAATGATAAGAATGCGAGGACCGGAAGTGGCCCAGGAGCAATAAGCGCTGTGGTAACAAGCAATTTTGTCATGTAACACTTAAACATAACGGACCACCTTGATCACCAGCAGCCATTAGCGAATTCGTTATACAAGCTGTAATAATTCGCCATTCATTTCTTGAACTTGTTAGAGCTGATGGCTTGCCCAAGTACTGTGGTAAGTGACCGTTATGTTGCTGCTTTTTAGCAGTGGAGGAGCCTGCGCTTTAGCTATAGCCTCCCCTTGCGTCGCGTTTTCTGTGCTGTTATTGCTGGCTGGAAAAAAGCATGCTCAGAATATTTAACGTCGTTGGGGCAGCCTATGTGACCTACGCGTGGCAACACATTGTGGAAGTGAAAAACACGTTCGTCGTCAGCATACAAAAGGTAATCCGGAATAATTAAGGAAACCATTACGGAATATATCTTGAGAGATAGTAATGAATATTCAAGGTAGATATCACTAACTAGTTGAGTAAAATCATCTTTTACTTCTCCGAAGGTGTTAACAGCAGTCTACAAACAGACTTGTAAGTTGATCTTTAAGCTGGAAGATAATGTTTTATGCCCAAGTTAGGAGTACGCATGGTTTCAGCAGCTTAGCTGTTTTTAGGCGTATTTCACAGAGTGAACAATGTGAACAAATTCCTGACATGTTCCAGACAAGTTTTGCTTCTAACATAACACACAATAGCTGTAGTTTTTAGAGCAAAAATTTCTGAAGCTATCCCAGGACGTGACCATGAGGTCGCAAATAATATTTCTCCTAAGTGCGAGTCATAGACGGAGTGCGCAAAAACTCCGATGCGTTTTCACTTCACTAATGAAATCTTGTACCTGTCACTGCTTAAACCGAGTGCGAAGCGTACAAATTTAATCCTGTTAGCATCACGAAACCGTCCATCCAATCAGGTCTTTCCCATCGTTCATAGGAAAAGAAGCCATTTAGCAGTACTTAAACCTCCTTAAAAGACCGGCCGTTCTGTAAACCAACTAACTCCTTCCTTCAATAACCCTCACTAACTCTCTCATTAAAATTATTCACTGAATATTGGCTCATTACCATGTTTGCGTGTTCTGTTAAGGTAACTACTAAAATGAACTAAACAATGAAGACTACACGCTCATCGCTTTATCTGAATACGTAAATTGAGGCTGCCTCTGAACTCCACCGTAGTTGTTAAAAAAAAAACTCATGCATAGCACCAACTCTAGGATTTAGTGTAAATTCAAGACCCAGCAGGCGCGCTCACAAACGGTAAGTTTAGGTTAAATGCTTTAAGCTTCCCATTAGCAAATGTTTACTTCGTCTTCAGACCAGCTCTTGCTATCATGGCTTCCCCGGAACCAAGCCTACGTAATATGCTTGATTGTTTACTAGAAACTCTGTTCGTATCGTATCACCCTTAGCCTGCAGTGGAATAAAAAAAAATAAAGCCATCACATTTTCAGGAGAATGCTCCGCTGCGTTAATTATCCTGTGACAAAGAGGACAAAGCCAATAACGAGCCGCTGGAAAAGGCTTCGCTTCGAGCCAGCATCGAAAATAAGCTCAGGTCGCTCGAACGTTCGCCAAGGCAGGAAGATTACCGAGACAAAAACCAATCCGGCGTAGCTCTTTCTACACCACACCCTTTCGCTGTTCTGACGGGGTCATGAACGAGGACTATGAGCCTGTCTCAGAGCATTTTTCTCTGAATTACTGACTCCAACGATCGCAGGTTCAATTTGTATACGACTAGCGACTTGCTGGCATTCATTTTGCTATTGTTTTCCGTACACGCCGCAAAATCCGCGAAATATACGAAGCCAATTCCGTGGCTGCTCGTCTGAAGCTGAAGGATCTCTTGAATCAAAGCGGCCCATAAAAAGAACACTAGTGTACTGAAAAGAAAAAGCATAAAGAGAACATAGAACAGCATGAGCATCATCTGCATCTAATTCCCTCTGGAAGTGTTGCAATAGTCACGTAGTTTAATAGCTGTGAGATTTTTTTAGAACTAAATTCTTTCGTATAGTTTAGAGCAGACAGTCTTTCAGATATATCACAAAATGAGACGTCCACATTTGTGATGCGCACACTACCAACTGGCTATTTATTTGTGATGAAGAAAAAACAATCCAGAACAAAGTAAAGGAAGGGAAAAACAAGAAGAGAATGAAAACTTAGAGAAAATTTCGGCGAACAAATATTGTTACGGGGAAGATGTACAGTCCCAAAGCTGTCCGCACAACTAACGTTGATGACAGCACCAATTTTACCACCCTGAGCGTCGTCTTATTATCGAAGTCTGTTGCACTTCATCATCCTCAGCACGACTAGCGAATACCGCTAAGTAACACTACCCCCCCCCCCCCCCCCCCCCCCCTCGGGAAAAGCACAGTCCCGGTGCAGTCTACGCTGGCGTAATAGAACGTCCATAATAGGGCTTCAGACGGGACACATGCACTATTTCGGAGGCTGGTGCTGTGGACGAGGACTTCGGTAGCACAGATTCAACTTCGTATGTGACGTCGGTCACGGGGCGCAAAACACGGTAAGGGCCAGTGTAACAGGGCAAAAGTGTTTCACACAAGCCTACTCGACGGCACGGGAGCCACAGCAAGACGAGTGATCCAGGAGTGTAGTGGACATCACGGTGGCGGCTGTCGTACCGGAACTTTTGAGAATCTTGTGATGCAGAGAGCCTGGCACGAGCTATCCGGCGGGCATTATGAGCGCGGGCAACGGCATCACTGGCGTAACTACTGGTGCCGTCTGCCACGGGTAGGGAGGTGTCGAAGGACAGTAACGGGTGTCGGCCAAATAATAAATAAAATGGGGAGTATCCAACGGTACAATGGACAGAGGAATTGTAGGCGAATGTCACAAAAGGGAGATGAACGTGGGCTTCTTCCGACGTCGACACATTTCACATGCGGCAATGTACCGCTGGACAGAGCGGTAGAGCCCCGGCCAGTAGAAACGTTGGCGCAGGTTGTCATATGTGCGAGATACACCCAGGTGACCAGCCGTGGGATCATCATGAAACTTCGAGGATGGTAGAACGCAGGTGTTGAGGAACGACGAGCAAAAGGTCTGTGTCATGTGGTCGCATATTACGTCGTTATAGGGTGTTCTCGTGGAGCACGAAGAAGGCGAGAGATGGATCTGGGTGGTCGGAGGTAAGACGGAGGATAATGGAATGCAGCAGAGGGTCTAAGTGCTGTTCGTCGGCAATATTAAAGGAAATTGGTAGTGTGCGCATCACCGGTGTGGACGACTCTTTTTGAATCTTTCTTGTGTATGCTATGAATAATGCAGCGCCAGAAGTCATCAGACTGTTGTAACCAACTAGCCCGCACGCAAGTTTTACTTTCGCATATCAATCCCTTAATTCGAAGATATTAAATTGAAAATTAATGGTTATTCGTATATAAAATGTTGGTGTCCAGTCGGAAAAAAAATACAGAAAATTTTCTGTGCTGTTTTTGACGGGAAACCTGTTGTGACAACGAAACATTCTGTAGTAACATCAGAAATATCTCTAGTTACAACAGAAAAGTGCTACACAACTACAGAAAAAAGAAATATACTACAGAAAAACTGCAGACCTACAGAAAAGTACTACAGAACTACAGCAAAATCTGATGGTTACGACAGAACTACAGAATATTTTGTCGTATTTTTGACACAGTTCTGTAGTTTTTTTAGACTGGGATGATTTTTTTGACAAAGAAAGCGGTCCGAAATATCCGAAAGACCAAACAGCTTTTCTGGTTTGGTTTGGTTTGTGGGATTTGCGTCCCAAAGCGAATCAGGCTATGAGAAACTCCATAGTGGAGGGTGCAACAAATCTCGACCACATGGGGTTATTTAATGTGCACTGACACAGGACAGCACACGGGCGCCTTGCTCTTCGCCTCTATATCGAAAAGCGGCCGCTGTGGCCGGGATTCGATCCCGCCACCCATGGTTACAGTATTCGAGCGCCGTAAGTACTGTGCCACCCCTGGCAAGAGCAACATTCCATACAAAATATCTCCTATGAAAGGAGACGGTGGAGAAAAATTAGTTTACAGTAAATACTACTGTAACCGCAAGCCATTAAAAGCCTGCGAAGTATTTGCTGTGCATCTACGGTAAAACTGAATGGGCTAGCACCCGAAGGTCGCTGTAGTGCGCAGATGCACTTTGTCTGCATGCACAGCACACTGCCCAGGACTACAGATGGAAATATCGAAGTAAGATAAGCACGTTCCTGTTCAGCGGTCAGCGGGCGATAATGGGCAAGAGGGCGATTAAACGTTCCACAACAATATTTACATTACATTCCTCAAAGTCCCACCATTTCCATATAAGAGCCGTGCTGAAAAGGCGAAAAGCGTGTTACAAAAAAGAAAGAAGTTTACGCGGAGTCAAATCCATATTAAATATCGACCAGGCTTTGGACATCATGACAGGCCAACCTATGACGTCACACATACTATCGCAAAGCGTTTTATGTGCGCGTTTATTAACTAAACCGGCAACGTTAACAGTTTAGGTAATCACGTTTTTGAAGCCACCAAGAAGAGGCTCGGAATTTAGTCCTTCAGCAAACGCAGCGCGAATGTCAACACGTTCAAAAATTATGACGTCACAAACGCGTTGTTTTCTAGTAGAATAATCTGGATTGAGTTCACGGAATGGGAAAACCTAAAATTCATTTGTTCTGCAAGAAGACACCATTAGAGAGGGAAATTGAGAGAGAGAGAGAGAGAGAGAGAGACCAAAAGATATTAGGTAACACACTATGAAAGATTCAGGAAAATTCATACAGGCAGAAAAAACTTTGGAGCTGCTGCTTAAAGAGCTACTGAAGGGGGTTTTATAATGCGACAATTTTAGAGCGGTGAATTGCTTGAATCATGCGTGTAAACTCTTTTTGGGCTAGCAGCTAAAATGGGGGCATACAAATTTGAGATTACTTGCGGAGTCTGCTAGTTGTTGTGTGTAAGTATTTCATGTTCTGGATTTTTCTACCTTAAAAAACCTCCTATTTGGATGAAATATGTCTTCTTCTATTGATCCAGGACAAGTTTAACTAACTCAATGTCGCATTGAAAAAACAGGCTTCACTTGTTAAATGTGCCTTGGTTAAATAAGATTTCAAAGTTACCTTTCTTACTTTTTGCAGTTAAATGCCCAATTACTTTTACACACCTCCAGCTCACCGTCTGTAGCACCGACATAAGTTTTCAGGTCTAAAAAAAAAAAAGAAACGTTTCTTCACTGCCTCTCCGCCTCTCCGAGCGCAGGTACTTGAAACCAACAGTAGCCCGGGGGGTACCCGTGATATGTGTACACGTCCACTGCATTCGTACACAAATGTCGTACACATCCACTGCATTCAAGATCGCTAAGTCGTAAGGGCGCGCGGGATTTCACGAGCTTCTTCATTCTGGAGCAGTTAATCTCCTTACCTTTCAATATATCCTGCGTTCCATGATGCTCGCCTTTTGTCTTTTGTAAACGGAAAGAAAAAAACATGTGACACTTTTCACCGCAGTCATCGCTGCGAAGAAAACAAAACAGAAAGATGGACTCTATAATAATGACGTTAGTGCAGTCAGCTACAATATTATATGCCTCCTTCAATTCGTTCCAGGTATCTCTGAAAAAAAAAACAAAAGCCGTCATGGAAAATGCAAACATCGCGAACTTTTAAAAAAGCTCCTAACTTCTAATGCCGAAGTTACAACAATTGCTTTTTTTTTTCTTCTTTTCATTACTTTATGCGATAGCGTATAAGCTCCGTTTTAGCTAAAAGCCGGCCCCCAGCGGTGTCCCACACTAACCACCTGCAAAGTGGCAGGCGACATCTGGCGAGGGCTGAAACCACCATTCAGTCATCAAGGCTGGAGTACAGAAAACCCAACAGCAATGTGTCACCTTAAGCACTTGACGGGTGGCGAAGAGGTGAGAAAGACTCTTTTCTGAGGAAAGGAACAGGCGGGACAAAAGGTAGCCGGCATAAAGTTTTGGAACATTAATTAGAGCCAGCGGCGTCTATGCGAGTTTCGTAAAAGGCAGTTTATCCACAGCGGGGATGCCGGGAATGCGAGGTTTCGTATTGGACTTTTGCCAGTGAGGGCCGAAAACGTACCTTCCGGCTCAGAATCGGTAGCTGCTTCATGGTACACTCCTGTTTGCACAGATTAAATTGCTTCGCTAGCTTGTTTTGTACTCTTTCAATAACTTTAACGCACATGCTGGCATAAAAACTTTCAATAGCATCTCTTCGAGGTTTGACTCCAAAAGAGTCCTATTGTGAAAGCTAAATGCACGTTCTGTGCCCAACAATATCAGCAAGGCCAAATAGGAAACCTCATCTTCAGGCACTCGTGCGCGTTGCCGTGATAGGCAAAACGCAGCGTAGACTAGCTTCCCTTTTATGTAATAATAAAAAACTGTATGCAGACGGCCACAAAAAACCGCATCCCTCAACCCTCTTCCCACACAAAGAATAAAAAGACTTTGCGAAAGTAATACTGACGATGTGTGTGGTCATGCATTGCAAGCGCTATCAAAATTATTGAATGTGAGCGCATGTGATGTACAGAATAGGTATTATAAGTGTGGTTGTGCGTGGAACTCATGAAGAGGCTTTTATGATGCCACATTTTAGAGTTAACAGCAATTATAGGTTCCCTGCAAATTTATGAAGCATGCGGTCAGTATACCATAATGAATTGTGATTAACTAGTCTAATACCAATCTTTTCCTCTTTGAAGAGACTGGCTCCAGCAGAGGGCTGGAGCTGAGCTGACAGTCTCTGCTAAGGCTAGCTCCAAAAGCAAATGACGAGCGAGACGCCGATAGAAAACGCTTCCTGCATGCTTCTGCTGATACTTTTCAGTCGCTACTTTGGAGAAGGCATGCCCGAAATATGAGTTTCAGACGGTGTAAAAAAATAGAAGGAAAGAGAATGAAAACAAATGCCACATAAAACAGGGCTTGGCGAGACAACGCTATAAATTTCCCTGATTCGAACAAAGTACGAAGTAAGGCGCTCAGACGTCCATCAAAAAACGATTCAGAGCAACTCGGCACTGATGTTCTTTTGATTGCAGGCTCGACGCGTTGCCTTATCTATTCAACTCCCGAAGACTTTCCGGAGTTCTTCTAGTAGGACGGCGAGGCGATAGCATAGCTCTTTTTCGGGCTGCCGACAGCTGAAGAAAGAAGTAACACGGTCGAAAACAATCTCAACGCCAGCGTGGAAGCTACCCTAGGCGAGCGTAACTTGATTTAAAACGCGACGCAGTTTTATAAAGGCAATTTTAGCGCACGTGGCAGACCCCAGTAATGGAAGGAACGACGTGAAGCCGATTCTTTTGCCAGATTTGTGCCCACTGTCTTGCGTCGATACAAATGGCCTTGAATATGCAAATGATGGTGTAAACCTGCGCTCGGCCAGCATGAAGAGTTAGCAGGCTGCCTGGCGTCTAATAATGGCTCGGTTTTGTACAAATGATGTATACGCAGCTGGAAGCGATTCCTTGCGTCAGTGGGATATACTTTGAAGCGATGCTTGTTCTATACCAGGTGTACGTTTTGGTTTTGAAGCGGAAACGAAATAAGTTTACAGTTCTGACGTAAATTGTCAAAGTGCGCAGGAGCTAGCGTGCGCTTCCTCATTAATTTCTTTTGTAGCTTTGAAATATTTATTTGGTTTCTTAATGGCTTCCCTATAGACTATGAGGCTAATTTCGTTACAACCTTTCCTACCCACTGCACAAAGGCGCAATCTCTGTGGCTTCGGTGCAGCCACGCGTCTTGCGCCTCCAGCTATGCCATGAATTAAGCATGAATCTTTAATAGAGCGGATACTGCACCATCTTAGTATAACGCATTACGCAGTGTTGCGTAAACATGCACAACGGTTGCGCGTATTGACTTGTGGTGTAAGAGTTAGAGCGCCTAGCTAGGTGTCAGATTTTAGTTGCGAACTTTCACAAGGAAACTTTCCTTAACAAGTTACGACGTGTAATTGGCTACTTTGTTCAGTTTCGACTCGCCACCATGCCGCTTTTGTACAGTAACACACACACACACACAGTCACACACACACACACACACACACACACACACACACACACACACACACACACACACACACACACACACACACACACACACACACACACACACACACACACACACACACACACACACACACACACACACACACACACACACACACACACACACACACACACACACACACACACACACACACACACACACACACACACACACACACACACACACACACACACACACACACACACACACACACACACACACACACACACACACACACACACACACACACACACACACACACACACACACACACACACACACACACACACACACACACACACACACACACACACACACACACACACACACACACACACACACACACACACACACACACACACACACACACACACACACACACACACACACACACACACACACACACACACACACACACACACACACACACACACACACACACACACACACACACACACACACACACACAAACACACACGCAAACGCACACACACAATCTTCTGTAATGTCCTTTAACAGGAGACTCAAAAAAGGAAGCTGAACATTTGCTGCTGCGCGCAGACGGGAAACTGCCATACAGTGCGCATGCGCCCAGGGTCATGGAGAAATGCCATATTTACAACACATGGTGGTTCTGGCTGCTGGTCTGCATCAACACTCCTGCCAGCATAAACGGAGCTTACCCCGTATAGAAACGGGACATTGAGTAATGCTCTCTCACCTTTAACGTTTGTGTTAGCTCAGGGGTCATGACATTAATTAGGCAAGCCCGATTCTCATGTCATTATGACATTCTCGGGCGTCGAGGAAGGCTGAGCGCTTGGCCGCAACAGTACCACGTCAAGGCAAAATAATTCTAAACTACCGTGGTGTCCATATCGAGAGATACATAGAGCGCCAAAATGCCCAAATAAACTAAAGCGCTTCCCTGTACGACAAAATCACATAATATGGCAAATTTTTATTCATACAGGGATTATATATTATGTCAATGCGCAATATTATCATGTTGTATCGAGGTTTCACTTTACTTACAAAGTATTCCGCCATAAATAAAAGAAAGCGCTGCGGCCATTTTCTTTTTGCAGCAACAAGTTGTTCTTGGGAGCTCACTCACAATGGCCATCACCGAACCTGTCACAGCTGAGCTCCGACGCAGGAACGAGCACTCTTCACAATCACATGACAGCCTTGTTTTCTTTGCCGCTCAGAGAGGACGTCGCGCGGCGCATTCGTGCGAGGTCTTCGCGTGGGCCTGTCGGATAAGCCGCAGCCAGCCGCCGTCGGGCTCGCCATCTTCAAGGGACGAGTCGCAGCTGCGAAATTCAGCCATAAAGAAGGCGGAACGCCAAGCCGCTTGGGGTAGCGGCCAACCGGAACATTGTTGCCAGGCGATCGCTTTCCATATTCGAGAGCATCGTAAGAGTGAGAGGAAAGAATCCGGCAAAACAGCTTTCTTTGTAGCTCCAGGATCCTCGAAAAAGCCACCGCGTGGTAAACGTGCTAACGGATGAGCAGAATCTTCACAAAGAGCAGAGAGAAAACACTGCGGGGACAGGTTCCCACTGAATTTTTCCCTAGTCGATGTATGCATTAACGCGACAGAGTTTAAGACCCTATCTCCAGAAAATCCGCTATGCGTTGTCGGCGCCAGCGTTATGAGCGAAAAATCATGAACAAGGCTCTGTCGGATGACGTCGTGATGCAATGTGTACGTAATATGCAATTATTCCAATAAAAAGTTCTCGAGTTGTCCATGTCTATCTTATTCTTGACCTTATATGGGCCCCTAACTCGGATCGGAGGATCGTATGGGTATGGGTTGGTAGGGGTATGGTATGAGTATGGTAAGGGTATAGTATGGGTATGGTATGGGTATGGGCATATGGGCGTAAGGGAATGAATTGATATGGGCCTGGAAGGTGTCATTTGCAGGCGGCAAGCAAGTGTCGGCACTAATTGCTCGTAGTGTTATACGACGTCACGTGACTGCGTAACATGACCGATTTGGCAGGAGTTATCAACTCGAACTTTTCAATTCAGATGGAAGGGTGAGGAGGACCGAACCCTCCAGCACTCGCATTCCGGGTCAGATGTGCTACCCGCATGACATGCAGGCAGATTCGCACGGCTTCTGAAAGCGGGGCTTCATATCGATGTCGGGTGGTCTTTCATATAATATAGTACCAAACGAATGTATCACAAATATTACGTGTGATATAATAGGGCAACAAATTAAGTGATTACTGATTAAGCGAGGGGGAAGGTTCATGCACGCAAACCATTATACGCAATGGAAGACGCGGACCGGTGCCGTTAACTCTTAATAGTAAACTTTAAGGGTCCCCAGATTTTTAACCTATTTTACGGCCGTCCCCTCGAACGCTCTCAAGCGTTTCTTGCAACGAGTGCAACCATGATACGGCGGGTTTGATTTAAAACGCAGGTTTCACAACATATAGATAGTTGCTTCGTCATTATGGCAGATGATAAATAGTACATTTCTTCAATCTTGCTAGATCAATAAACACTAAAGGAGGCATTTTCAGATGGATAAAATCGCATTTTCTACTTCACAAAAAAAATAAGAGAACCTTACTACTTCCTACTATAGACATCTAACAAGGCAGTCTTTCCACCTAAAAATCAGAGGCGGTTCTTGTGGGCTTTTGATGCTGTAATATAAGACAAGAGTTGTTACCAGAGAAGGCCCTCGGGACTGAGCGCATTACCTCCTTCAGATTCTTTTTAATAACTAGGCCTGTACAGGATGCTCTCATTTCTTTCGTTTTCAGTATGAGGCTTAATGCAGCGTAAATTCCTTTTCCTTGACTCTTTATTAATGGCAGTAATTGATTTGTATAATTGGCAATGTATTTCTATCCGTGGTTGCAAGATTTTTGTCACTTTCATAACTAAATCATCTATTTGGGCGAAACAAGAATTGCCGACCAGTGAAAAAACATATTTTTTAACGTTTCGACTCCCTGCACGGGGTCTTCTTCAAAATGGTCTAAATAATTACGAGCATGTTAGAATAATCTGGGTACCTATAGCCAGAACCATACCAACAGTGTGTTCGCCTTCCTAAATAACTTTTCTGAACATCTCCCTGAGACGCTAGCATATGGCCATTTTGCTGCCCACTAGCTCGTTCTCTTCCTCCATCACAACCCTTTGCGTACCTTTTGTGTTTATGCCTAGTACCTTGAAGTAAATGAACAATTTCTCAGCTCCTACCGGAAAGCCAGGTATAGGTCATGACCAGGGCCCTAAGAGTACCCACGAGACTGCATTGACGGCCATCAAACAAGAACAGGAACACTCCATCACATTAAGCAAACAATAAAAACCTATTTTAATCCAATCCAAAAGTCTGCTTGTCATTTATTATTATATCTGCTTCCTGTTAGTTGCTAACCTTCATGGATTCTTATTCTGTTAGAGCTATCTTCCACTTTGCAGTGTTCTTCCCACTTTTTGTTTATCTTTCGATTATAGCCAATTTGCTCTCGGAATTTGCTTTTATATCTTCTGTAGGAGGTTCTTGGTAGCTTGGTGTTGCGTTCGTGACACCTTCGTGTCACCAATCAATACCTTATTATTGACACATTTCTGTTTTCATGTGATGCTAAGCGTCACTTCGCCGTTAACTCCTAATAAGGCAGTGCATATAGCAGCGTTTGATGAGAGCAATACATCAACATGGTTAAAAAATCAACCGACCGCTCTTGACCCTCTTTTTGCGTGGTGTCCTCACGGAGACCAATTGTCACCTTTTCCGTAATGTAAGACGGTGTGTGGAAAAATAAATTCTAACTGCCACCTTTTCGCTCTTTATATATATTTAGTAGCAAGTGAGGCCTTGTGTGAAAAGTAAATACTCGAGATAATGAGATCGAAAATGTCATGCATGACAATTGTCAACCATTTCCCATAAGCACGTTACATCTAAAAAATTGCGTCCGAGAAGCGTTACTTCTCAATTTGAAGTCCACTGAAAGTAACTACGTGAGCAATAAAAGATATATTAACATTCAATTCAAAGTTTACTTGCAACGTATACAATGTTGATAGACATACATGAAATTGTTAAATCGGCAAGTCTACAGGCTACTTGCGGCACATCTTCTGAATGTTTATCAGGCAATTGCGTCAAGGTTGGTTTTGTGGTATACTGGTGGCTACTTACGGATTAATATTTACAATACGACATTCGGAATGTGGGCATGTTGCACGTATTTTTTTATGTCTCTTACAGGCATCCTTTTAGTACGCATTCCATGAATATATCCAAACGTGACTGTCGCAGCTCAATTATACAAATTTTCATTGTTCAAAGTTCAGCGCCCGGAAGTGCCCTGTTATACGAGCGACGTTTTCTTTTTCGCACGTGTGTATGTGGCAACACCTGAAAAAAAATATTAACCATGCCTATACAAGGAGCCTGTAAACCACTTCCGGTATGCTGCAGAAAAAAAAAAGAGCGCTTACAGCTACTTAACTGTATGTCCTAGCTTTTAATATTATTCCTTCAACAAGTTGTCGTAGGCCACACGTGAGAAGGGCCGGAATGCCAGTGCTGTCCTCATGTATGCATGACACACAGCTTCACCCTGGAAGTCTATCTTCAGATACGTTTAAATTTGGTTGAACTGCTCTCCTGTGCACTAATCATTAACCGTGAGCTTACAATTGAATATATGTAGAAAATAAATAAATTTAAGCTGTACTTTAAGATGAAGAGGGGTGGGGGGCCGCAATTCTAATTTTCCAGTGGTGAAACGTTTATAAAAGCCTTTATATTGAGGCACAGTGACTGTCACGAAGCGTTAATCACATGTAGAGTGTTAAAGCTCAGCCCACTGCAAACTTGCTATGGGTGAAGACCTGCATCTGCAACAGGTCCTGAGCTCGTTTTTCTCACATTTACTACGCGTAAGCAAGATAGTTTTAATTTGCATCAGCCGATTCCGCAAAGAATCAATTCAAGAATTGCACGCGCTGATTCCGCCGCTGCTTTAGAAATAGTGGTAACCGGCGATTCAGCGCTCGGCGAGTCTGAAGTCGCCGAGGGCACTCCTAGAGTGTCCCTGCTGCCTTGCCCTCTGAAGTTCCTACCCGGAAGGCGCAATATTCAGTCACGCTTTTGAGGTATAGAAGTATAATAATGCGTGTATACAAAACCAGGGAAGCGGAATAACTTTAAACGTGCCTTTTTTCGGCTAGTCGCGATGATTAGGTCACGCTAGCGAGTTGAAGTTTATCGCTGTACAAATAGCTGGCAGATTTGGAGGCTCCAATATGACAAGTTGACGAAAACGGCAAGCACTTGTATTTGACGACAACCCATTCACACTTAATTTTCGCTGAGCAAAAATTGAATAACGCGTCTCTTTTTTGTTAAAGAGGGAGCCCATTCGCGCGGCGCCGGATGAGAGATACAGTGTACCGATCGACATTTCCAGCCGCGCCTAGACACAAACACGCACATATAGGCGGCTGTCTAAATCAATCAGGGGCACCGACGGGAGGCTTTGAAGCAAGAGGGGCCGATGTATATCTCTGCAGAGACTCCCTTTCATTTGAGGAGCCCGGAGTGAATTAATTGCATTAGGTATTGGTCACTTGGGGAATCAGCTCCCGATTAGCGTGCGGTAGGCAGAAACACAGGGCCCAGGATTCTAAATTTTCTTTGCATCACTCCTGCTGTCGCACCCCAAAGAAGCTTCATGGTTCGACCAAAAGCATCGAGGCACCGGCCGTTCCCGCAAAATGACGCGACGTGACCGCTGTCGGGAAGACTGTTCAAGCGACTGCCGTCAAGCACGCTGGTTTCACACTGACCATCCGCTGTTAGTAAGCGTTACGTAACTGCAATCGCTTTGTTGTGAGCGTGGGCAGAAAGCAGACAGGCGGCCTAAATACATTCAAGGCGAAGTACGCAGTCCCTGCATCCCAGCCCTGCTAGCACAGCTCTGCTCTTAGCTGCATTCTTCCAACGGTACCTCGGGTTATTCCTGGTGCTTGTAAAACCGCTCCCGCCTAGGGAATTCGATGGACAGACACACAGGTCTGTCAGTAAGGGAAACGAGATGCCACTTCGGCCGGGAACGGGCGCGGGGTCCAAACCTTCCAAAGTCAAGGACCGTCCTCCCCGTTCAGGACGTCCGACACCGCGGATCGCGGCGGTCGGGAGCCGGGGCGCTGTCCCCAGCCCATGCCGGTGTCAACAAAACCGGCGCCTGCGTACCTCGGCAAGACCGTGTCGAACCCGACCACCGCCACTGTCCCGACCAGGAGGGGTGCCCCGCGCGCGTTCCCAGAGGCCGCGGGTGGCCGAACCCGAGAAAGGGCGTTGTCTTCGGGCGTGTCCCCGACTCACCGGATGGTCATGGCGCGGTGGTCCCGGGCTGCGCTCCGCCGATGGGGCTCGCGTGCGCCGGCGTCGGCCCGCTCCGCGTGGTGGCGCTGCAAGGCACGCCGCCGCCTAGCAACGCTGAGCGCCTGCCCTCTTCCCCCGCCTTCCCTCACGATCAATCCGGGGCCCGAGCGCCGAGGCGGCTTCTCAAAACGGTCGTCCACGTAGCTTTCCTCTCCGAACTGACGCTTGGCCACGCGCGCCGTCGGGATTCACAGAGCCGCGGGAAGACTGTGTCCCCCTCTCCCGTCGGCAACCGAAAGAGGACACTCGTGTTCTGGCATGCCGCTGTCGAGGTTGTTCGCTAGGCTTTACTTGGGACAGCTGTGGTTCTAGAGAACTTAGAGAAAGGGCGGTTTACTGAGATAACAAAGAACTGTTTACATTATCCCAAGAGAAAGGGAGAGTGGCGCTCTAACTTTTGCGTCAGCCTTGTTCTTTGTTTATCTTGATGTGCATATATACGATGTATAGAGGAAAAACAGGCAGGGGAAGCCTAAAAAGGATGCATATTTTTGGTATACTATGGTATGAAACTAGTTGCGTAATCGCTCGGGAGAAAATTTCCCGCAGTCTTAGTTTCGCCCAGAGAAAGTTACCTTTTGTCTGTTCTTCGTGAAGTCATCATTTCTTTAATAGCAGCAGCCATGGAGCCTTTACGGATCCAGATGCGAATGTATGCCCAGCTTTGATAATGTCCGTGCAAAACATTGAGGCGAGACAATATGACGGATGATGTTTTAAACTTTACAAATTTTTATTTTTAAAATTGTTTTTTACATTTCACCGGCCTCTTTAGGTGTATATCACGGCAAGGTGGGCATTATTTACATGGCAGAGCTCAATATTTATAAAAGTATAATTACCTAGAAGGAATCAGTAAATCCTTCTTTTAATGCTTTAGGGGCCAGATTATACTGCGGAATTAGAGGCCATCAATATTTAAGGCAAGACCAGTTTTATAATTTTCATTTTTCGGCACTTCGTTTTGAAGTATATGGCACCCTAAAAGGGTACATTTGAAAGGTCATTGAGTTAACTTCTTCTGCGCCGTCAATTATATAAACACGCTCTGTATTTAATTGCATAAGACAAGGCAGCGACATCGTTCTTTAAATATGCATTACAGGAAGCCGACGAAAATTGCTTTCATAGGTATTTTTCCGACGGTCGATATTTGTACCCTCATTGCCGATTAATAAAGTGTTATAGAAGGAGCCCACCTTCGCTGTTGGCGGCGTTTGATTTCGCAATTTAAACTTCGCTCTTAAAATCAGATATAAAAACTGCTATGCTTAGTTTTAGTTATTTATTTGACTAATTCCGAATTCGTATAAGGTACACAAAGTCCGTATTGCTGCCTTTGCACAAACTGCACCACCACAGATATCTCAGAGTTCTGGAAATTAAATCTATTATGGTAAGAAAAAAAGTAAACTCACCGTGAAAATTTAATAAAGGTCTCTGAAAAATTAATATGGACTAGACGGTCTGTCCTCTGCAACTCAGGAACCAGAAGTCACTGTAGACGGATGCTCTGCCGATGAAAGAAGCAGGTTTGCCCAGAAACATTGTAGAGAGTTTAGTGGTCTCCATTAAAGGCCAACCTCTTTTCAAGTGAGGTGCTTTTCACTGCCTTAGGACGTTTCCCCAATTCCCTAGAGGCAGCGCCTTCCTGTCATAGGTGCTCCCTGCTTTGCGCAGTACCCATCGGTCTGTTGAATGTCGGCGAGGAACAAGAACAGGTCCTCAATACATTTGAGCACTGATTCCTGATGACCATCTTGGAAGCGCATGCGTGATTTTCAGCGTGAAAAAGGTGCCCGCTTCTGTGTTCCGTTCATTTTAGAGTAGCAAGGGAGTGCCGAATATAGCTTGTGCAGAACTTCGCTAAGGATTATGGTTTTATAATCTAACGTGCCACCCTTTCACTAGCATTATATAAGCGAGAATTTCAATGCACATTGTTTTTCAGTTTTATGCTGCTTGCGATTTTTTTATGTCGTCAAGCTCTTTGCCTTGTGGCCTCTGTGCATGTATACACTATCGATTTATAACCACAGGCAAACTTTTGACGTTTGTTGACCTTTGCGAAACTGTGCTGGGGTGATTCTACTTTCTGCCACGGTTCAGGTAGTACATTTAATGGGCAGCTGCATCATTTTTCGAGAATTCTGGGATATTCAAGGTTTGTAATCTCCACAAGCTGTCGGTAATGCTTGCAAGGTGTTTTTGTGCTATCATTAAAACTGATGACGTAATCAACGATCAAAAATTCGAGCTTCTCCTCGCAGCACTGAAGGACTGCGTAGAAGCTCGGTGGTGACGTCCCGGACGGTAATATTTCTTCTTTTCGTAACCTTCGCCCACATCCTGCGGTGCCTTTTCTGACGCCACCAAACCATGTTTCTTGGCCTTCACTCTGGGTAGCCTTGTTTCTACTTCTTCAAACCAAGTCATTCTATGCGGGAAACATACCGGTACCGTCAATGACGTCATCATCTGCCCCCCACACGCCGCTGTGCGATGCGGAGAAGCCTGACAGGCGAAGCGGTTTAATTCGCTATTTGCGCCATTGTTTGAAAGGTTACCGCGAAGATATTTCGCATGCTTTTCCTGGAAGCTGTAAGCATTCGATTCCTCGAAACTAATTAAAATCTACAACTGGTGCAGTTTCCCTTTAACAAATAGGTTTTATATAATGTAGAGCAGATATATGCGTCGACCACCCCGTGAAGACAGCTGTTTGTCATTTTTTTTCTTGTAGATTGCGCTCTTGCTCAGGAAAAAAGGGGCACATTTAACCAGCTTACGCTCAATAATTCTGATGTGAATTTCTTCTGATCTGCCATTATGCATGCTCGTGCCCAGAACCACGTTCGGCCCGCTTGAAATAACTTTTGAAGATCATTCCGTCGGGTTATCCGAGTAGAATTAGTCTAGATAAAATGAAAGAAAGCTTTGCGTGCGTAAAAACATTCAGCGAAGATTCGTTTTTTTTTTTTTTTTCCTTTATAGCGTGGGCCGCCCAAGACACTGCGCAAATGCGCACATCGACGATCGAAGTTACTCGATGAGTAAAAAAAAAAAGCAGAATACTTCAAAACAATTGCAGCAATCTGATCTTGGTTACTAAAAACAATGTACAAGGAAGAACTCTGCGCAGTTTCACAGCAGGTTAACAAAAAACTATAAAATTTCTTCTGTGTCCATTTGTTGCAATATGGCGACAAAAAAGTGTTGCCGGAAATTTAGACTGCCAAATATTGCTCGGTCGACTACAGTCAATGATGGGCTATTTCAGTCTGAATGCAAGTGACTCCACCTTTATTGGCGTTGGGACTAACGTTACATGATTAGTTTGCAAGGAGCACCAGCACTAACCACTACTAAAGGGAGAAAACATTTAGCAAGACCTTTGGTAACAATCCAAATCGCGATGTGCAGTCATATGGATTGCGCTTAACAAGTGCCCATGGTTGATGCAGTTTTGTAACTATGCTGTGTGTCCGGCTCATAAAATGCTGTGGAGAAGTCTGTATCAGATAACAGAGACCTAGCCAAGACACAAGTGTAGAATTCTGGTAAGCGTTTTAATTTCCAGAAAGGTATGAGATATTAGAAGATATTACACAGAAGATATTACACAGAGATGCACATGTTGATGAGAATGGCTTAAAAGCTTCAGATGCCTGCCAAATATTTGCTTTCAAAGCTTGCTATGAGCTCACAGCAAGTGATTAAAACGGCCAAAGAAAACCAATGGATTGTGATTTCGAAAAAAAAAAAAAAGGAACAATAGTTAGGCAAATGTACATTATTGAAAGATACCTTTTTTTGTACTTTTTGATAAAAAGGGTCTAAACTTCGGACGCGTAGTGAAATTCTCGTCATGAATTGTGTTCCGCGCTCACAACAAACAAATCAGCTTGCTATAAAAAGCAATGTAGGTGCGTTTTCGAAAATCACTCGGAAGAGTCTAGAAGCCTGCGGCAGGAATATATGCGGATATGCTGATTGCTATATTGATGTTAAACAATATATAAAATAAGTTATGTTGAGCACATTTTTCTCAACAAATGTTCAGAATGAGTCAGTAAATATAGATACGTCCAAGGTACGCAACACCTTGGTGTAGTTTGCATGCCTGTTTCGTCCGTCTCAATAAAATAAGGTGATCTGCCTGCTAAGCGGAATACAGGTATCGTTGATGTTCGAAAGAGTGGAGTATTATGCCCGGGTGGAGGCACTGAGGCACAGAGGACAAGGCAGATACAGCTTTTATCTTCCCAATTCTGACAAATGGTTTTTTGAACCTTACTGATCTCTTAAGTATAGCTGGCCTATGCTATATCATGGCATATTTTTTAATCCGATCTCTAGGTAGCGTTTTATGGTGCATACCGGCTGTTACGCTTGCCGCAAGTTTGGGGCTTGTCGCTGCTACGACTTCACGTCGTGGTTATTCACTTCGCCAAGCCTACGCGCCGCTAAATGTTTTACACTATTTTTATTTATTCAATTAGATGCACCTGGAAGCCCTCTAGAAGAGAGTAATCCGTCGTGGGAGGGCGGACACAACACGCACTAATAAAAAATTGCGAGAACTGTAAATGCCGAAAAAATTAAAATGACTTGCAAAGTACGCAAGAACACCAATAATTGAAGTGAGATTTCAACTTCGAAATTCGACAAAAATTGAGAGAAAGGCAAACTGCGAGTAATTCTGCAAATATTTTAGTTGTCCTTTTTTTATCGGAGGTGCAGGATACCGAGCTGGTTTGTTTCTAAAAAAAACAAAAACGACAACAAACTAGTCAGCGCAATAAGTGATTATCGTGGTAAAAAGGGAGGGAATTGTGCTGACAGTGGATTAGCAGCCAAAAATATTTCTCGCTACTGCTTTCTGACGCATAATAAGCGGCTTACGAATTTCAGACAAGCCTGGCTTAGCACGTTTTCACTATATTATTCGGGATAAGGGTGAGAATTGTCCGTTTCACCGGCTGAAGTCTTTAACATGATTCATAAACGGGAAAACAATACGAGATTCGTGCGGTCGTGTAGTTTTGCCACCAGTCGTGGCTGTTTCTACATATTGCGTCTTTAACTAAGCATTAATAAAGTCAGAATTTCTGTGATTCTAACAAAAAAACAAAACGAGAAAACTGTGTATTCCAAAGTTTCTGCGAAATTATTAAAAACAGAACGAGAAAGTTGTGGTATCATGCACACAAATTCCAAATATTTTACATCTCCCAAAGCATCTCTGCATGGAAAAAATGTGTCACGCTGTTTATTCTCTCTTTGAATATCTTCTTGCCAAAAACACCCTCATTTTTATTTTATTACACTAAGAGCGTCTTTTATGGTGACTTACGTCGAAATGGTATCGAAGGACGACAGCTTTTTTTCCTAAAATCCGCACTATAAATCACTCTATAGGCTTTAAGGCAGGTTAGTTCAGTTCAGTTCAGTTCAGTTCGTTTATTTTCCAGTTTTGCTGGAAGGTCTACTGGCAGTCGCGGCCGAGTGGTTTGGGCGCCCGTTTCGACTGCGGGAGGTGGCCAGTTCGAAACCCACCGCCGGACACCCACCGGTAAAATGGGTACAAGCGTCCCCCGGCCCGGCGCCCGGCTCTCTCATGGGTGTGCGTTTGGAAGAGGCTCTGCTAACCCTGCTGTCCTCCTTCGAGGGCTTAAAGTGTCGAACAAACTAATGACCTGAAAAGGTCGGGTTGACAGAAAAATAACCTGGTTAGCGTAAAGAAAACTCAAGACCAGCGAAATAAGAGAGTACTCCTCATTAGGGTAGTCAGAGGGGTTTCAAGGGGTCTGAGTCCCCCATCAGCACCAGTATTTAAGAGACCCTCAGCGTTCCAATGTGTCGGGACTGCAGGAATACATAGCTGACAAACATTTTTTATTCTTCTCGTCATTGATGGTTAGGTCGTTTCTTCTCTATCGTTCCGAAAATTTTGCAGTGAGGTTTAGCAATAAACCTCAGTGTATTTTCTTAAACCCTAGATTAAGAAATACAAAGCGTCACTACGTCTGGAACTCAAGTATTCTCCACAAGCGCCCACTCTCGCCGACGTCTCGGTTCGCGACACGTTAAACGCTGGCTTGCCGAATTGTCGAATTGTATACTTAACGCCTGTCAAACAGACTATATGCACTGTCGAGCACACTGGTAGAGTGTAGGAATCACATTTAAAGCGATAGCGTCCAGGCGCAGTTTACCCAAAGTCCGGCGTCGGCAGTAGCAATCGCTTGGAGACGACTCTAAACATTTTTCCAAACTCAGCTCTGGTAAACGCTTGTTATCCAGAAGTAGTATCGTATCAATGTTATCATTGCAGGACAAGACGGTCCCTCGCCCACGTACTGTTCTGTTAATGCTCTTTCTCCTCAGGGAGTACTGTAAATGTCACAATAACGAAAAAATCTGGGATACTCTTCTGCGCAGTTCGAACCCCGAGAACCATCTGGGGCTAGTCCTACTGGTGGACGAGCCCGCCGAGAAACGAAACATCTTGGCCAGTATTCCAGGCAGGAGCTACACTCTGAACGCCCTTCCATGCCTAGACTAGGGTGGGTGTAGGATCAACGCACTTTTATTTTGTTGGACAACAAAAGTTCATTCCCCTCCTTCAGGCGTTCTGAGCGAAAGACCACAATCATGGCGCTGGAAGGCGGTACCTGGCAGCTGGCATTACCGAGCAGTAACTGGACGTAGGGTTGTCTAACGTTACGTTTGGCTGGAGTTGGCAACTCAGGTCTCTCCAGTCACATGGGAGGGTGATATCAGAATCAGCCTGCCAGGACCATTGCATTCACGTTATCTCCATGCCACGCAGGCGCATTTAAACTGCTCGGTTAAATTTTACATGTGGGCTGGTAGCCTACGCTATCGCGTCATGCCCTTAAAAGCGGAGCTTAACTGTAAGTAAAGGAGTCATTGGAGCTAACTGGTTTACCGTTTAAAATATTTTCGCGCTATGCTATATACAAACACAAAAGAAACCAGAAACCACGTACACAGGACAAGCGCGCACTGACAACTAAGGTTTATTCATAATAAGATTGCATTTAAAGCAGTCAACATAGACACTTTGATACCAAAAATTTCACAAGCTCACTGCACAGGCAGTGTCACATCCCTACGTACCTACTCTCCTTTATTATATTTATCTCATAACTTGTTAGACAAGTGCGTAAGCACACCATCAGCCATGCTAACATGTCATGAGATAAAGATTATAAAGGAGCGTAGGTGCGTAGGTGAGTAGGGATGTGACACTGCCTGTGGAGTGAGTTTGCGAGATTCCTTGTATCAGAGTGTGCGTGTGGATTGTTTTAAATGCAACCCTGTTATGAATGAACCTTAGTTGTCAGTTCGCGCTTGTCCAGTGTACGTGGTTCCTGCTTTCTTGTGTGTCTGTCTATAGCGTAGCACGAAAAGTCTTGAAAAAGAAGAAACTTAACTGTCCCCCTTGATTTTTTTAGGGGCCTGTCATGAACCGAGCAAAAAAAGCAACTTAAAAATGATTGCTCCGCTTTGTTTTATAAAGCGATGTACAAAGCAGGTCGCAAGCCGCTCTCTCTCTCTCTCTCTCTCTCTCTCTCTATTTCAACCTTCACTTATGCTCGAATCCCGAGAGGCCCCCCAAGCCGCTCTCTCTCTCTGTCTCTCAATTTCCACCTTCACCTATGCTCGAATCCCGAGAGACCCCTCTACAAAGGAGCCAGACTGTTTCTCACATGTTCCACCCTTCGGACCGAGCCCGCCGCAAACAGTGGGACTTGTTGCTGCATTCACGCAACATCACGTGCATTCTGAGCGATGCGTGCACAGTTCACTCACTGATAATTCGAGCCCGACTGAGACAATGGAGGGCGCACTGTGCCTTCGATTCCGTGAGCTCACTGCATTTGACAAGCACAGCACTTGAAGGCATGCACTCGCTGTCTTCTGGATGCGCTGCGACGTCTGGGTCATGCTATAGAGGGCGGGTATCTTGAGCCAAGAGCCTGACGCGTTTGTTTGGATGGGACGATAAGCAGGATGGGTCGTAACTCATTCCCTCTCTAACTCCCCAAATACGCATCTGACGACGCTGTTCCATGGCGACTGCCCGGAATTCTCTCCTAGACAAAGGCACAGGCTCCATGTCTCTCATGAAAGGGTTTGGGGTTTTGTGAAAGAGGCGAGTCCTCTGTTCCAATTCAAAACATCGTCAACCGAAGCACTGTTGATGCAATAAATATACTGGCCCAGTACTTATGGGTGTTACTTGTTAAGGATGTTAACGGCCTATGAATCCGACGCCTTTTGTTAAAAACGTAACATCTTGAAAAACCGATACTACACGGGGTAAAACGGTTAAATAAGATCAACTGGTTCTTTATTCTGGTGAGTTTTACAAAAGAAAAACAAAAACCCAGTAATTATTTTGATCGCAATAGATGTATATGTGGTGGTTATATTATGCAGCTTATTATAGGGGACATGAGTTTGGTGCACACATACCCCGCCGGGGTGGCGCAGTGGTTAGGGCGCTCGACTACTGTGCCTGCCCAAGAATGCGGGATCGAATCCCGGCCTCAGCGGCCCCTTACCATGGGGGCGAAAAGCAAGGCTTCCGCGTGCTGTGCGATGTCAGCGCACGGTAAAGATCCCTAATTGATCAAAATTTTCGGAGCCCTCCACTACAGCGTCTGTCATAGCAGATATCGCTTTGGGACGTTGAACCCCACAAACCAAATCAAACCAGCAACTCGACCTTCACACTGCCAGTGAATTGAGATTCTTTTTTCGGTACTTCATTAAAATATACCGCAAAGCAGAACGTCATCCATAAACTCAGAAGAGTCTATGAAGCCAAGTCGCTTCGGACATGTGCATCAAAATGTAGCGGCCTCTGAATATACGGACAGGTTTTGTACAAGTTATGTAAACTCCCTTTCTCAGTTCACCCGAGCCATCGTCACGTTCTGCTATGAGCCGGTATCTATTGCCATTCACAATGTCGATTTATAGGAACCCTGGTTGTCTGTCCCTTCCATAAATCATCGATCCCGAGTCTCTTCACCGAACATGCTTAGAGAGGACTCCCGTTACATATCCCGAACTGCCGTTAGTGGTTTGGTTAGGATATCATGAACCTCAGTTTTTTCCCCAACACTCATCAGTCAATCTTCTTTTCAGTCCTCACTGAACAGCTCTTAACACCGTATCAAACTATTTGCTTTAGGATTGATAGATGACTACCGACAGGCTACAGCAACGAAACTATAATTCGCAAGGAAGCTTTTTAGTGGCTATCTAAAACCTCGTTCCGTTCTCGATTTCTAATTGTCACAACCTGGCATGTCTAAAACGCGAAGACTGAAGTGCTCCCTGAGGGCTTCAATGGCTAGGTACGAGCAGTAAACGCTTGCCCTGCTACTTTTGCGCAGGCTAGTTATTATTTATCTTGTAAAATCATTACCTTCCCACACACCAACATATATCGCACAAGAAATTTGGCCCATTGTTAGCTGTAGAACTCAGCTCTCTACCAGAAACGCTAATCCATGGTACCTTTTAAACGCATTAACTAATCTACTAAAAACATTTTCCCTTTATATTTCGTAAGCAAATTATGCACATACGCCTCAGTTTGCAGTGTGTGTCGTGTCGGGACCGTATATGTTGTTTTCAGTTTTAAGGCGAAAGCTTTAAATGGCTCGCACGGTTGGCGTCCGTCCGGTCGCTCTATAGCTGTCAATAAAATGACATCACTACTCGAAATTGAAGCTAACCTTGTCTTGTTGTGTACCGTGAGGAAGATAGTTAAACATAAATAAATATATCTGATCTCCACCGGGAATCGAACCTTCATCCCTTGGATGCCCAGCCGAGTGCTTCAACCAAATGCGCAGTGCCCGGGACCATGAAACGCACATCATAATTCTCCTTGTGTACCGTGAGGCAGGTAGTCAAAAATAAAACAAATAAATGCTGTCTCCACCGGGAATCTAACCACCATCTCTTCAATCCCAAGCCAAGCGCTTTAACCAACCGCGCCACGCCCGGGATCGTGAAACGCATATCAAAATTCTCCTCGTCTACCTTGAGGGTGATAGTAGCGATGACAATGACGCTGAAATGAGTGATAATGACAATGATGATATTAACAACGATAATGACGGTGCATTCAGTTTATAATGATGAGAGTAAAGGTGGTGCAACGTGGGCACCAGCAACGCTCAGGCTTTCGCCTTTCTAAAGGGTAGGTTCTACAGTGCTCTCGAAGTTTTTCTGGTTTTTGAAGAAAGAAGGCCAACTGTATTATAAAATGCGCCCTTAAGTCTGTAATGTATTGTTCATAATGATATCAACATTCCAATGTATTAGTTAGAATGTTTACTGGCACCTAACTTTAACCATCTGTTTTAAATATGTCTGGACCAAAGAACTTTGCGCACCTTCTACTTCATAATCTACCACATGATGTCGAAGTGAGAAATACCGCCTTCGTAGCTCTATTTACATAGCTTGATTTATTGGCTTTCAAATAAATCCGTCACGTGAACAGCTGCTCGGTCACCCCTCTAGCTCAGTGCAGACACCAAGCCCCACCGGGGAGAGTGGTAAAAAAAAAGCCGATTTTGTTCCCTGTGATACACCTCGGGGCACTAAAACGGCACTTCTATCACGTTGAAGCTTTTTGTTGTTGTGACGCGAGCAATGGTCTAAGTGAAGCGGAAATAACTATACTCAACGGTAGCTCGGCGCTAATATTTCAGTAAGCTTTATTCAAGACGATCTGCACCTTTTGTATTCATATTTTGCTTCTCATGCAAATAAATAGAAAGTTAGCTAATTAGCGTTTACTATTTACTCCAGTTTGATGCATGAAAACATATGTGCACTAGACCACGTTTACTTCTGAACAGAGCACAGTTGGTCGCACAGGAGCTATGAAAAAAAAAATGCATTTTCTTACACCTTGGTTATATCTAGCTGAGACACCCGATGTATTTGCGTATGATGTTGCAATATGTGTAATTCTTATTGACGCATTTCTCAATTTTTATTTGTTTTATTTTGATTCCCATCTCTTTCTAGGAACCGAGCCCATATGCCAACTGCTTCATCAATCCATAGCTTGAAAATATATCTTCCATGACATTTAAAGTGATACCATCTCTCCTGCCCATAGGAGTTCCCCTTTCAGTTGTAGCACTTTCTTTACTTTTTAATTACATTCAAAAAGTAGATTCCTTCGCTTCCGTCGCTGGTGCGATTATATATCCTTTGTTGGTTTTGACACGATAAAAACATTTCGTTGTTATCCTGCCATGAGCACGTTATATAAATTGCTAAATTTTCCCACTTCGTCCCCGGTTTCTTCCATGCGCCCCTAATTTTGTTCTTCCTGCTGCATCACTTTCACCATGTTTTAATTCTTCATCAGTACACTTTAGGGTAGGCCTCCAGATGGCGACTCACCTGTCCATTAATGAATAATTTTGACTTCTCAAGTAGCACATCCCCGTTGGCTTCTCGATATTGCCGTGTGCTGGTGTTTTTTGATGAAGTCTCTGTTTTGTGGAAGCGCTTCTCGGTGAGCTCTCGGGATTTCACGGAAATAAAAAAAAAATCATGATTTTCTAACCCCCGAAAGAATTCTTAATAGGAGGGTTTAGGTTCAGTTTTCTGCCTTGTGTCCCGCAGGATTTTATTTCGCTGCTGCTGCTAACGGATTTGTACAAACTGCAACAGAATGGAATTATTTATCTTTCCACCAAGTGTGCGGCAATACAGCAGATCTGTTTTTCTCCATGGTGTAACCCCCTGCTTAAAGGCCCTCGGAAAAAGGGGTATCTCTCAATAAATAATAGAAAATAAACAAATGTCACTGAGTATTGTGAAATCGTATTATCCGTTTTTAACCTCTCTCTATTATGAACCATTCCTATGATTCAATAAATATTGTACGAGGCATTCAGATAGAGTGTAAAGCTTCAAATAACACCCTTCGCTCGTCTAGCGATCGCCCCGTTGTTGTTTTTTTTTTCCGCCTATATGTTTTGTCACCGCTCCAGTTAACATCCATCTTTTAGCCGTCCTCCCTTCTATAGAACCTTGCAAAAGCTCTGAACGGCCAGCACGTAAGCTCGCTGGGAATCATAAAAAAAAGGAGGGAAATTCGTGCCTCCTAAAAAAAAAGACACAAAGCTTGCTTGACCAGGTGCGCTCGTAAAATCCCCAAATCCCTCGAAGGGCCACACCGGACGGACAGAACGGGTCACCAATAGATCATAGCGGAGGGGGACAGTGTTTGTCCTTTGCTCTCCTGTCACAGGAACCTTTTCAAATATTCCACAGAACAGCCGGTGAGGCGCGGTGCGTTTCGATCGCACCCATAGGACCCATATCGCGAAGATGGCTGAAATAAGGCCGAGTGTCTTACATTTTATGCTGAATTTTGTGTGACGTCTTTCTTTGTAGAATGTAGTTTTTCGCAGAATATTTCGGGAACAGTTGTAGTAACACGTTCAATATATTTCCTATATTTACACCCGACAGTTATAACTGACGTATATTGACTATTCCGCGAATATTCGTATGGCGAAATATTACATTTTCTTTTCTTGGCTCTATATGAAAGTGAGAATGAAATCGACACCATCAATCTACAAAATATTTCAATACATATTTATTTGCACATTTTACATTGTTTCAGGATGCAGGCTCAATTTTCTTTCTTACCTTTTTTGAATAACGTATTTCATTAAATGGTTACAAACCTTTCTGTAGGGCTTCAAGGTTTATCTTTGTTAAAGAAACAAGAAGATCTATACGTGTCAGCTTTATGCAATGTGCTAGTAATTTTCACAGTCGGGATTTAAAGTGGCTGAGTATTTCTGTCACGCCGAATTGTTTTCGTGAGGTCAGTAAGCATCCCAATCAGAGCGCTACCCGGTTGGAAAAAAAAACTGCTGAACTGTGTCAAAAAGACAGCAAAATATTCTGTTCTATCGTAAACGTCGAAATTTTCTGTAGTTTTGTACTACTTTTCTATAGATCTGCAGCTCTTTCTGTCGTACGTTTCCGCAGGCTGTAGTTCGTCGCCCTTTTCTGCCGTGAACTAGAGAAATTTCTGACGTTACTACAGACATTTATGTTGTCACAACACGTTCACTGTCAAAAACCGCACAGATATTCTGTTGTGACAACACAAAATCTGTTGTTCGTTTTGACTGGGTAATTATAGGCACAACTGGGCATAACAAGCATCGCCGCCATCTTGGGCCGTAAACCGTAGCAACCCGCCTGTGAGCACAGTACGATTTCGGCCGCTTTATACGGAATGAAACGTCTGAAAGCGCTTAAAAAATTATGATCATGTCCTATTTGGACATTTCTGAACCAACTGACAATGTATAATATTGTGCTCCTGCCATTTTAATAAGGTATTCGCGCTCCGGAGCTGTAGTGATTTACTGTACCGGCATTCCTTTTTCAAAGTAAAGTAGTTTCAATATGTAGCGTTTATGTTCTAGCCCCTTGTACTGAGCCTGAATTTTTAACTGTGGACTTACAATTTTGGATTTCTATAGCAAAGTTGTGGAAAAATGATGGCCTGTTTAAATCAATAAAGACAAGGCACTGGTGCATCGGAAAGTTAACCACTATAAAACAGAATACGGACAGGGCTGAGTCAAACACTCAACCGCAACAGCTTGGAAACATTCCAGAAAGAATTATAGACCCGGATACAAACCAGACATGCAGCCTCCATCAAACGTCTTAAGATCAGAAGGAAGACTTTCGCTAGATGTAGTTGGGTTATAGCACATGCGACGCTCAAAATCTCCGGATCTGGCGGAAGGCCCTTATCCTAACTCATGCAAGCATTCCAACTCATTAAGGGGGTCGCAAGTTATCGAATGCACTGCTCGAAATCCCACACGGTGGCCTAAATATTTCTGACCATGGCTTCACGCAGTAAGACAAAAAGACTTCCATATTTTTATTGGGTCAAATATTGTCAAATCTCTTTAAGTGTTCTAAAAAAAAGGGTGCTAAAAAGAGCAGTATCTGATATGATCATGACAGCAGTGATATTGTAATTGTGACATCCAAGACCCGGAGACTAATGCTCTTATTACAAAGCAAAACATCAAGCTTTGCTAACAATGAAAGAGGGGGGGGTGGAGGGGGGGGGGGGTGCGGCCGCAGGTGATTGTTTAGCTTTAGCGCTCGCGCTCGAATCGTGAAGAAGGGCAGGTGCCTGATGATCGAAAGATTGGGGCATTGACCGGCTTCTGTGTAATACATAGTAAAAAAAAAAATGCATTTTCTTCAAAGCCGTGATTCTCAGGCCACAAAGAAAAATAAAAACACTTTTCGGCTTACAAAACGAAAGTAAATTCTACGAGAGAACTAGCCAAGGAAAGCAGTTTCATTTCTATACTTTTACTTGCCCATTTCTTACTGTGCATGTGTGTTTGAATAGCACAACGTTCTAAAGAAAGCTATGTTATTCTCACAAATCGATCTTATTCGTACGTACCTGCATTTGTATGGACACCAAACAAGCCGTGCCTGGTCCCATCTTGAGGAGAAAGTTGATTCATCTGCAAAGATGACTTGTCGCCAAGCATCCACAGTCCACTGCTAGTGGTTGCGAGCAAATGCTAGGCGCTGTGCCTTCTTTCTAGCTGTCAAATGTGGCTTCTGCGACGCCACATATACACTTAGTCCGGTTTATTGGAGACGGTTCCGAATGGCACTCCTACTGACGTCTAGGCCGACGGCATCTCCAATTTCTTTTGCGCTCTGAAAAGCATCCGCAACTGCTACTGCGACGATCAGTTTGTCAGCCTCACCCGAAGTGCACCGCTTGCGACCTTGACTTGGAGAGCTGTTAAGGCGGCCACTCTAATCACCGCAAGCCTGTATTATCCAGTTCACTGCAGTAATCGACATTCCCATCCTGCCGCAAATTTCGCGTTGCGTATACAAAAATTTCGCACTTAACGTCCTGTGGGTCTAGGAGCGGTATTTTTCTTCGAATGAGGATTTCCACAGCGTCCGCTGATATATATGTGATTGTTGGCGCGTTTTGTAAAAGTTGTCTAACATTCTTCTAATGGATCATTAAGGTGACAGTATGAAGAAGCTATTCGGTACCGATGGATCCCCGCCAAGCAATGCGCGTACGGTGGCCCCGCCAGCTGGGCTCTGAAAGCGACATTGCTTTCTTGACGAAACAAACAGCTTATAATAAAAACTGAAATAGAGGCATAACAAAGCGTATTTCGACGCATTACAGGAGGTGCAGCGTCTAGCATTCGCACGAGGCCGCCAGCAGTTCAGGTGAGCGACGACAAGTGATCTTCCAGTTTGAATCAACGTTTTCCACAAGATGCGATTGACAGCGGCTTGCGTGGCTTTGTACAATTGCAAATACGTTTGCAAGATTTGTTTGTGTGACGTGAAGAGTGCGCCTTTTTAGAGCACGCTAAGTCAGGCGCAAGTAAATGCAAAAAAGTTAAATTGTTTCGTTTATTTAGCTAATTATCTTGCAGCAGTTTTTTAATATGTTTAAACCTGCAAAGTATATTTTTTACTTCGTGTCCTGTCAGTCAAGCTTCTCAGTTAAATACCATTTTGAATAATATATTGCGTGAGAGCTTATTACCGCCAAATATTTCTTTCGCACTTTGGGCGAATACCCGATGCACGAAAATAAAGTCGTGAGAAAATAGGTTCGGTTGAGGCGCTAAAATGAGAGGAATGACTTCAGAGGCCTGGCCCAGCGACCTGATGAAAGTTTGCACCGTCATCAATTGTAAGCGAGAATTTAAGTCAGGAATACGGACTTCCAGATAAAGTAGAACGTTTAAAACGTATTCTATAATACCGAGACAGAGACGTAGAGCAGGCCTTTCCAATAACATTGAAGAACAAAGTTTGTAGTTCGCGCTGCCAGAGAACAGACTCCAACTAAGTTCAAATATTGCTCTCAAAGGCTTTGTAGAAAAACAATAAAGTGTCGCGCCGCATTTCAAACAATTTATTGCTAATTCGTATTAGCCTCCCAAGAACGCGTTCTCCTTTAACCGCATTATTCTTTTATATAGAGTATCCAATCCAATGTTGGGTCGTATGTAATACCTATATATTTAACAGAATCCATTTGTGGAATCTGGTTGAAGCAATTAACTAAACAAATGAGCAAAGTTGTTGGGTTTGGTTTGGTTTGTGGGATTTAAACGTCCGAAAGCAACTCAGGCTATGAGAGACACCGTAGTGGAGGACTCCGGAAATTTCCACCATCTGGGGTTCTTTAACGTGCACTGAAATCGCACAGCACACGGGCGCCTTGCTTGTCGCCGGGATTCGATCCCGCGTCCTTGGGAACAGTGTCCGGGAGGAATGCGAGCACACCGCATATATTGACTTTAAGGGATAAATTAATGCGATGCAGCCAGACTTCAATTTAATCCCTATTCGCTTGCTGATTGTGGTATGAATATCGATAGCTTAAGCGAAGGAAAGCTATATCGTCAGCATAAAACCTGTTATATTAGGATGGATGGGGATGTCAAGTATCAAAAAGTTAAAACGCAGCGGTGAAAGAGGAAATCCTTGGGGCACACCCCTTGATTGATCATACGCATAAGAAAACAGGATTCCGTCTGTACAATATATATCCTTCAGAAATTCACATATCCATTAGTAATTGTATGAGGGAGGGCGTAACTGAGCAAGCTTGTTAAGCAGGATCGTATGTTCCACGCTGTCGTAAGCCTTAGTAACAGCAAGTGTCACCAGAGCTGACACTTCCCTCCTGCGTAGGGGAAGACGGATTCGGCTATCGAGATGAACGTGCGCAGATAATATAGAGCAACCGCTAGGAAAGCCAATTTGTGCTAAGCTGTGACCGTAAGCCTCATAAACATGCTTTGTAAGACGACTGGGAACTGATCTATCTATTAATTTGACTAAATCTGAAGTTAATGCAATTGCAAAATATTTTCTTACCCCAACTCCTGAGCAAAGCACTTCAGGGTTTCATAGCCCTTTGGGGCGAAATCACAGTTAAATTAGTGAGGTTAGAGACTGTGAAAATCTTGTCACGCTGCGTGAGTCTATAGAGCCTTCCGATTACATGGACTTAAGAGATATGTGTTTAAATTTTGGTTACACTGATCCTTTGCTTTTACAATTGTTATTTTGAAAGATGCCGAGAAAAATTTATAATTTAACCAATTAGCTGGACTCGGATCGGCTCAGGAAGCTTTTCTACGACGATAGGCTTTCTTAAAACCTTATGTCCGCCAGGGAAACGACTGTTCGGCAGAAGCTGCCGCGCGTGTAGGAAATACTGATTGCTCTACTGTATTTTGCAAAGAGGAAACTGTCTTCTGAGCCCGGTCGGACCGGATTGTACTTACTAGCCAAGCAAGAGAAGCGTATATCAAATTTTTATTATTAATGTGGTTGACAGATTTGTGGCTTGCACCAATATTTCGGAGTGGAGATAAACGGATATTGAAGGTTATCGAAAAAGTGGCCACTGGAAGTGCTAGAATACTCTGTCGACCAGTTGGTTATCATTAGTACACCTGATGATAAGGTTAAGTCAAAGACAGAGCGGGAAACGCTGCGCATAAATTTAACAGATCAGAAATTGCATCAGCGCACAGCATTTGTAGACAACCCCGACCACAGAAGCTGGCCGCAGGAATCTGTCCGACTGCCCCTGTCATTCTTGTGCAAATTAAAATTCCCAGCAATTAGAGCACTGCTTGCGCCGACCTGTAACCTATCGAAAAATTCTGTTCGGAGCACGCCTAAAAGAAAATAGATATTACCAATTGTTGTTGTGGAACACTGCGGAAGTGAAATACTGATCGATAAAATCTGGCAGTCAGGAAGTATAATTTCATTACGGACAGATGGCTGATGACAAAATTTATTGGATGCCATTATTTAAAATCCATCCCCTCTGCCAGTATTGCGATTGGCTTTGAAGATTCTAAAATTTCTGATTGAAAATAACTTATATGGAGATAGCCACGTTTCTTGTAAAAGCACGATATCAGGGGTATGCTTATGAAGTAGTAGTTCTAAATCCGGAAAGGAAGACAGAACGGAGTAGAACTTCCATTGTAAAATTTTAATACCTGACATGATTACTGACCAATTAAAGAGGCAGTGATAGCCCCTTTGAGGACATCAGTCTGGGGGAGGACTTTGGATGATCCTTTCTTTGTTTTACCTTCAGGCAGACTAGGCTTTAATGGTGATGAAGAACGACGTTTCTTGGACGGGCATGACATCTCAACATCTGTTGCTCAGGTGTCATTGCGATGCGAGTTGTTAGAAACATTGATGACAGGTTGCACCTTGGAATAATCAGGAGGTGACTTTAAGTGGGCACCACTAACTTTACAAGCTGGGAGCGATGCAGACGTTAATGCCGGAACCAATGTTGATGGTGACACTGATTGAGATGCTAAAATCTTAGCCAATGCCTGAGAAAAGATGTTCATCATATATACGCTCTATCACAATATTGAAGGCTTTCTAAACAGTCAATACAATTGATGAACGTTAAACTTGACTCAATGTCGCTAACACAGTAGTGAACACGACTGGCATACGAATCATTTTTTTTCTGTCCAGAAGTGCATATACATCCGCTCTTGAGCAGCGCTTCTCTTTGATTATCGCTAATAAGCCTTGTTCATCACTTTGTATTAGGCACTCTGCAATTGCAGCTGAATTGGTGTTATTGCATTGGCAACAATGACGCTGTTCTGCGGTGCGGATGTCAACTGAACGGTTTTGTGAGCACACATGGCAGCCGGTCGCTGACTTACACGCTTTGCTGCTATGTCCGAATCGCCAGCAGTTAGTGCATTACAAAAGGAGGGGATGCAGAGGGTCTACGCGGTATACAATAAGCCAAACTTTTAGTTCATCAGGATAGTAGGAGCCAGCAAAAGTTGTTATTGCTGACCCAATATACAAATTTGCGAGCCGTTCACCTCTCTAATATAGCGATAGACGGAAAACACTCCAACTCCAGCATCCTAAAGGTTTAAGTATTTACTGCGGGGAAGTTGCTAGGCCGACCTTAGGCACACTACCTTTGACACAAGCTGGCTGTTCGGAAATGAATGCCTTCACTGGCACTGAAGTGAAAGGTTTGCATTCAATTAAGTCTGGCACACAAGACAAATCTGAGGACTCGCAAACAAATCCTCTACTACAGAACTGACGCACTTCAGAGATCTCACACAGTGGACTGTGAGAGATTTTAGCTCCTGTTGAATTATTTTGGGTGTTTTCGTTTTGACCATTCTGTCAGCGATCGGCACGAGACCCACAGGAATTACATCGATTCTATATATTTTTTAAGGATTCAAGCGACAGGCTTTGGGCTGGAAAGCTGGCCAACCAAGCTGCCGACCCTCCACCTAGGGAGTTCAAAGACATCTCTCCTCACAAACGCGCCTCCAGGTTCACCTGGACAGCGCCTTAGCCTTGGCCACGCAGAACGGCCTCACCGGTGTTAAACCAGCAGGCTCCACCACAAGAAGCAGTGAACAGCAGCTGAGGTAGAAACTATATCAGGATAAGGCGGATCTGGTACATATGATGTGGACGTGTCCAGAAATAAAAATATATAAATGAGCAGGCAAAAACGGAAGAATTTTGAGAGATTCTACTGTTGAGCCCACACCCTGAAACTCAGCTAGGTGTAATCCGACTGGCCGAACACGCCGCCCGGGTCCAAGGGCTCCATCCAGGCCGTCATCAAGGCAAATAGGTTGACGTCTATCCTGTATCTGTTGGAAATTAAAGTTCTTACCACCACCACCACCGCCCACGTTCGTCCACAGGAGATCCTACTGCCTGTGTCTCTGTGTGCACGCAAGAAGCGGCTCTAGAAGACATCAACACCACAAGAAGCGAAAGGAAAATGGGTAAAACGGAAATCAAAAATGGAGTTTAAGTAGATCCCTTTCGAAAGAATCGCCACTTAGCTGTTCCACTCCAGTCCATCTATAGGTCCAGTGCCGTTATGCCGGGGTTGTACAGGAATCGACAAGCGACATTGTCTGTATCGGTACTGGCAGTCACAGTACAAAGGGTCTTTATGTCCTGCTCATTATTGTGCGCAGGCTTCCCTATACTCAGGGAAAAAAAGACGGATGCTGATTTGTTATTTCGCTCATTTTTCTTCGGCACAGCCGTCATTTGTCCTTGGGGCCGCGAAATATCGGTAAAAAGAACAAAAGCATTCTTTTTTTTTCAAGCATTAATGATCTTGTCGAGCCAAGGTCAACGGCGTCGGCAATTTGACCTCAGGTGCGTCGCTATAGGAGCCGGTGGCGCTCACTTCTTGTCCTGCTGCTGCTTCGCTTGTACTTCACACATTCGACAAACTTCATTCGTACAGGTACAGATCTCCGCAAATATACATTTCCTAACAGAATACCCCATATCGTTCTAGTCTCGTGTATGCCCTTTGCTTCCACCGCTACCCCTCCTCATGTGGCTCACCTCCTGTGACCTCCTCTTTGAAATTCTCTCGACACCTTTATGTCGTCTAGACGTGAAAGTGATGTCGTTAAGGTTCGCAGACAGCCATGGAGAAGTCGCATGCTGGCGTCAGTACTTCGGCTGCGCCGAAACGAAATAAAGAATAACGAAATAAATAAAGCTAAAGCCAGCCGACCGCTAGGGCTGGTATCACTAGTGAAGAAGCAGCGATTTTGTTGAAATTGCTTTATGCCTGAGGTGACCTACACAGAACTTCGGCGTCATACTCGGCTCAGCATTTTAAACCGAAGTAGCATGAGAAAATAAATCAATTTACATTTATTTTGCGGCTGCCGCAAGACTATCCTTAAACAGTAATGTCTTGCATCTGCCTGATTGTCAGTGCCTGTTCCCGCGTGTGCTGCGTGCTTGCGTGCTCGCCAGTCTCTTTCTTGGTTGTAGTATCATACAGTGCGAACATTGTGTTCTACTCCCCCGCCTGACTGTTGTGAAGGCCTCCACTGAATACGTTGATTGACAAAAAGTACTCAGTCTAAATGGCAAGTCTCGCACTTTATTCACTTGTCTGACCTCGGTTCCACATAGGCAATTTCTTAACTATAAACTATGTGAAGCTGTTTACAGTTTACTGCACCCACCACCCCCCCATCACGAGAACTATAGCAGTAAAAAAATATCTAAGTGTTTAGCCAGACATGTGACAGTGCGCGAAAATATAACGCAGGCGGGCAGTGAAGAAGTGAAGAAAAAGGGAGAGAAGTGCTCACTCATGTCAACTTTAATTTTTGAAAGGACGAGATAAGAGCTCTGAATTATCTTGGAAACAAAACAGCAAAAAGAAAATATATAGAGAGCAGCGGTATCAGTAGAAATTCCAGCTAGGAAGCAAGATCGCCTGTATAAGTTTCAAAGAACAGACCGAACACTTGCACACAGCGGCAAACCCTGTTTTGAGACAGCGGAACAGTGTTTGTCATCCCATGTGCACAGAAACTTTCGCATGCTTTTAAAAATGCAGCAGGAAGGTACGATCTTCAAGATATTTACTCCGTGTCGCACAAATTTGGAAGCTTTTCTCTGTTCATCCAAAAAAGCGGAATCAAGACTGAGAGACGAGAGGCTTGTGTCTTACGCGGGTAAATTCGCCTCGAGCCGAACCAGACATCGCTTACTCTCTTCCACAAACATATCGCTCTATGTGTATTCTTCAGACGTTCAAGTTGTTCATACAGCCGCTGGCGAAGGTCAGAAAGAATACTAAATACGATGCCAGTTTTATTCGCTTGAGCGTAACTGCGGCGGTGGTTGTTCTCCTTATTTTAGGGATCTTGTATTTTATTTTTGATTGGTTACGAAAATATGCGGGAATCAGTGGAAGCACTGCATATTGCAAGGAGCAAATACAGTATCATCAAATTCTGGTAATGCTATCAGATAAGCATTATCATTCTTCATCCCGAACTCAGGTTAACCACACTGCCGGACATTTGGATTTAATAGTTAATAATAATAGTTGGTTCATAGGAAAGGAAAGGCGCAGTATCTGTCACGCTCGGTGGACACCTGAACCGCGCCATAAGGGAAGGGAGGAAGGTGGGAGCGAAAGTGGAAAGACAGAAAGAGGAGCCGTAGTGGAGGGCTACGGAGTAAGTTCGACCACCTGGGGATCTTTAACGTGCGCTGACATCGCACAGCACACGGACGCCTCTTCGTTCGTGTGCTGTGCGTACGTAATTCTGCGGCTACCCTTTGCAGTAATAATGACACTGCAAACATGCAGTACAAAGTACAGCCTAAAGCATCTTTAAGATGAGCACTTCAGGGCTTACCTATGCGGGTTAAACTGATAGGAAACGGTTTGTTTCGCATGAACACGGGAGAAAATGCATGATTTTACAACACTAAAATATTCCTTTATCCTGCACGACCATGTTTACTGCGGAAAACGCGACAGTCGGCCAGGAAAAATTGTTCCTCTGCTTTGTCGGAACGAGAAAAGACCTTCAAATAACTTATGCCTGCCGTTTTTTTTTTCGTCATTTTTTATGTGCATAAAATGTGGTACAGTGCTGTCTTTGCACCTTCTTGTGCCCTCTCTTCCTGTGTCCGATCTCGGAGACGCGGAAGAGTGCCCGTGTCCAGGATCCTTCTGTTCGCGCTTCCAGCCTCCTCTTGACTTTTCTTCTTCTTTGTTCTTCCACGGGCAGACTTGAATTAGCGCTCGTATATACGAACGGATAAGCTCTGTAGCATACACCAAAATAATCTCCTATTTAGATATTCACCTATATTTGGAACAAGAACTACAATCAGTAGAAGAATGTTGTTCAAGAAGGAGGGCGTATGAACTTCTACTGGAGCGCGTATGAGTTTTAAAAACGCTCTCTGCATACACGCTCACGTCTGCCTGCATCGAAGATTTTACAGCATTTTTGTATGCAATAAGAAATTTCCTTTCGCTATATCTGGGCCCCTTTTTCTTGACGTACGTTTTTGTTTTCTTTCATTTTTTTGAAAGCCATGTATTTTTGTTCTTGTCTTTCAAATGCTTTGTTGTTTATTGTTTTTTTTATCCCATGTACCCACCCCCTCTGTAACGCCAAAAGGGCTTGATTGTAAATTATTAATAAGTAAATAAATAAGGTGCGCTGCAAGCTTGGTCGCTTTGACTAGGTCATATACGCCATCCAGGTGTCCTCCTCCTACGAGGAAGCAAAATGAAGAAGGGAAAGAAGCATTTGACGGCGCGAATGGCCTCCAACTTCAAGGGGCTTCTACGAGAGCTCACATAACAGACGCGTTACAGGAACGTACCCTACTGCACTTCTTGCTGCGTTTCCTACAGCTCTATATATTACAAGGCGGTGTGACCGATTTGGCCAGAAAAAATTATTCAAACTTTAATCCATTAGCCACCAGCTACTATTTCGTGAGCGTTTTGTACCGCTCCTCGTCATCTCTTATTCTTCCTTTCGTTTCGCCGGGCGTGACGTAAAAAGATCTCTGTATATCAACCCGTAAAAACCTTCCTCTGTGGCGTTAAAGGCCTGGCTCTCCTGTACTGCTCTGGAACGCCTCCTACTCACACGCAAAGGAGAACATTTTCCCGGGGGCTACGCTTGCATCGCCAAGAGGGGAGCCCGCGAACGCGCGCCCGTCGGCGCGCCCGCGAGAAAAAGCGATCAGCGTTGACCCGGGCAGGGCGCCCCGCCGCGACCGACACCTTCGGCCACTCGCAGCCGCCGCTGTGAGCGCAACAGGTGTGTGCCACGCCCTCCCCGCCACGATCGGCGCGAGCCGGTCAAGCCGGGCTCCCCGGTTTAGGGAGAGCGCAACCACCGCGAGCGCAGTCCACACTAACGCGTTGCCGCGGCGCTGCTTCGAGCGAAGGAGGCCTGCCGTTCTCTGATCGCAAACACCAGCGCCCCCGCACCCTTCGACCGTACGACGATGACAGGGCTCTCTACAAACGCCGTCCTTACCATTCATTGCCTCCGCGAGCCGAAGAGCTCTTTTCGGATGGAGGCCAACGCGGCCACATGTGCCCGTTAACCAACTGCCGCTTATGGCGGACGTCGTGGCGGCTGCAGCGTGGCGGGTCTTGGAGCAGAAGGGAGAGGCTAACAAAAGAAATTGAAAGTAGCACGACGACGAGGCTCTTCCAGTTTTTCCTTCTCTTGTTTTTTCGCCTCCTCATCCCTTCGGAGTGGCGGCGAGGATGAAAGGAAAGGGCCCCAGCGTTGCCAATCGATAGTCGAGAGAGCGGCGCCAAGAGCAAGAAGCGGACCCCAGCAGCAGTGGGGATGTCGGCGCCGGACCCTTCAAGAACATTCCCGCTCGCTGCCGCCTCCGCGTCGCTTGCTGCGTGCGCCTTTTTTTCGCCCGGCCTCCTCACTTCTTCCCTTTATCCCTTTTTCCTTTTTCGCCAGCCGGAATTACAACCTTGCCGCCGTCTGTTTTCTTCCCTATCTACGTTTATTTTCCCTCGCCTTTCCTTTTTCTTCCTGAGCAGGGAGCGCACGAGGCACCGGCTGTTGCCGCGGCTAGAGACTCATATCCGCGGGTATGCTACGCCAGGCGTGTGCGAGGCTCCGTGTGCACGCTCGGCCGCTCGCTGAAGCCGCACGAGGAGCCGCCTGAGGAGCAACGGGAGCAGCTCTTTAAAATGCCGTTTACGCGGGCCTTTTTCTTTCCTTTAAAGGGAGAGAAGGGAAAACTGCTCTCGCTGCGCCATTCCAGTTCTCCTGGTTGAATATTTCCGTGCATGAACGGGGTAATGCGTGTGCAGGGACGGCGGGATGCTCGAACCGCTGCAACACTTTATCCTTTTATTGAATGCGCGTATGGATCAGTTCAGATTGGAAATACGAAATACGCCAGCCCCCTTTTTCGTTTACTTTTAAGGTGTGCATGTAGTGTGCACAAAGGGATGTATGAGGGCTCAATCATGCCATCGCTCACAATAGCCTGGCATAGAATGTGCATCGCAACGGCAGGAGGGAATGATTTGCATTTCTACCCTACCGCCATTCTGCGTACGAAGAATGGGTGTTGGTAGTATAAATATACTAGGGCCACTCGGATACCTCCATTTTCACGGTCGCAGGTACTTATGTTACGACTTTAATACGCACATCACCCCGATGTTGAACACACGTGGGATTGTAAGAAAGCAAAAGAATGGCAACTTAACAGTGTGAGATGTCGACAAGTAGGAACTACACCAATACTGCGAAGCCTAGTAATGAATGTAACGCACGCTTTGGCTGCTGGCAGGCACCAGCCATGCAGCCCGTCTAACTACTAGCTAGTCTGACAAAGATATCACACAGTTTGCTGGTGCCGAAGTGGAAGCCTAAGATGACGCCAGTAATCCCTAGAGAAAAAACTGTATGAGTCACAATAACCTCATAGATTTCTCATACGAAACTCTTATAATTCTCATATAATCTCATACAAATATCATTCAACGTATGAGAAATATATGAGATTGTATGAAATTTGTATGAGGTTAGTATGAGTTTTTATGAGAAATCTGTATGAGGTAATTGTGATTCATACGGTTTTTCCGCTGGGGATATCAAACCACCACCGAGCCAGCCCAAAGAAAAGGAAAATCTTATTCGCAAAGGCAAACTACCTCCACTGCCGAAAGCAGACTTCAAAATCATTATTAGACCAAAGAATGGGCTCGAAATCAGCCAGCTGAGCACGCATCAGATGGCCCGGTCTATAACTAAAGCATGTGGACACCCAGACATCTGCAACGAAGGCAGCCTACTTATACGGCTGCACAACGGATCTAACATCGCCATAATCAGCACGCCAAGCAAGGAGACTGCCAACGTTGTACAGAACATTCCGAGACTACTCTTCGGTGCAAAAGGCTACGCTGTGGCGGCTTACGTTGCCGCGCCGGACAATTCATGCAAAGGAGTGATCCACGGACTGGATGTCGGTACAACCCCTACCGAATTGCTGTCCCATCTTAGGGTACGCACACAAGGAGTGAAAATCCTTTATGCACGAATGCTTGGAAAATCTCAAAGCGCCGTCATAACATTCGAAGGCAAGATCGTTCCCCGCTACGTTTATTACTACGGCGGTGAGACGCGTTGCTACCTCTACCGATCATCGCGCCAAGTTTGCTATATACGCTTCAAGCCTGGGCATAGGGCAGACGTATGCACGACACCTGACGCCGTTGTGTGCTCGAACTGCGGTGAACCAGTCATCGAGGACGGTCATTCGTGTGAGCCCAGGTGTGCGCTGTGCAAGGAAGCGCATCCCACAGGGGCAAAGGAGTGCAAGCAACGCCTAAGAAAACCGTGGAGACCACGGACCAGAACGAAAGAGGAAACCGACAGCGCAGCAAAGGGCGATGGCGGCACGGGCGGACGCGGCCGGGCTCGGAAACGCTGGTTCAGCTCAGATGCTACTTCGCCATCCAGGTCCAGGTCGGCATCGCGCTCGAGATCAAGGACCAGGGAGCCACCAGAACCAAAAAAGGGGCAGCAGCAGAAGAAGATAAAAAAGGAGGAACAGAGTAAGTTGAGCTGGGCAGCGCAGCTTTTCTCTACTTCTCCCACTGTTCCAAAGAACACGAACGCGCAGGCACAATTCAGTAAAAACACTAGTGGACAACTTAACGAAGTGCAAGAACTAAGACAAACCATTCAGACACTCAGGGCGGAAAATGCTGAACTGATACAGAAACTTAACGACCTTATAGAAGAGCTCAAAGCCCTGAGAACAGGGCAGACCGACACGAACGCGCGAACAGATGAAACTCAGCCAGCCACCATAGGATGGCAAGAATTCGCAACTGCCATGGCAGCCATGAACAACTCACCAGCTAATCTTAGTAATCTCATTTCTAACATCCAAGCAGAGGCGCAAAGAGATAGAGAGCGCCTAGTACAATTCAAGAGCATGAAATCCAGAGGCAAACGCTATAATAGGCCATTGACCGATCATGGCGAGGCACCGTAAGAGCTCGGTCAAGTTGGAAACCCTTCAAATATGGCAATGGAACTGCCGCGGGATCAGCAAAAAGCGGGGTCTTCTTAAACAACATATCACAAATTGTACAGTACCGCCAGACATAATCGCCCTACAGGAAACCGGCTGCTCACCCACTCTCCCGGGTTACTCAGCATATGAGGGGCAGGGGGAAAGCAAGGTCGCCACGCTGGTTGCCAAAACTATCAAAGCAATCAGACACGACATCGACGGAACGGACATTGATCACGCTCTTATCGAAGTCATTACCCAAAAGAGAAGCCAAGAAAGCATCTTCCTGCTTAACGTATACAGCCCGCCCAGCCAAAAGAACGCTAGCTTCAGCTACCTGCTGGGCAAGTCAGAACAAGCAGCAGGCAAGAGGGGTCTTCTCATCCTTGGGGACTTTAGTGCCTGGTATAAAAGCTGGGGCTATGTCAGAGAAACTCCGAAAGGCAAGGATCTAGCCAGAGAAGCTGATCGCAGAAGCCTCAGCCTAATCACAGATCACACCCAGCCAACGCGAGTGGGAAATAGCATCAACCGCGATTCGTGCCCAGATTTAGCGTTCGTCAAAGGAATAAGGCAGGCAAAATGGGAAAACGACGGGGAGACGCTAGGCAGTGACCACTGCATCTTGCGCATCCAGATAGAAACCCTTTCGATCAGGAAAAATTATGGCCAAGCTAGGCTCACACAATGGGAAGCCTGTAGAAAGACCAGGGCGGAGTCCGAGGATACAGAGATCAAGGACATTAAGGATTGGGTAGAGGGTATCAAATCCGACTGGGAAAAGTCACTAAGAAGGTCACTCTCACCAACAAAACGCCCAACGTGGATAAACATCTCTTACACCTCTGGGATGCTAGACGGGGGTTGCTAAAGAGATGGAAAAGGCAGAAGCACAACAGCAAGCTCAAGCTAAAGATCGCCGAGGTCACAAAACAAGCCGAAGAATATGCGATGGAGCTCTCAAAACGGGACTGGGACCAGAAATGCAACGATCTACAGGGTACTCTAGGTTTGGCCAAGACGTGGGCATTGCTAAGGGCTCTCATAGACCCAACTAAGACCAAATGTGAAAACCATAAGACAATCCAAAGGATCGCGCACCAATTCCAAGGTACAGGCCGGGAACTGCTGGAGAACATCAAGCATCGACATATCGGTGACGAAACGGGCGCCGACTACAGCTCGCCATACAAGGGAGAAGCAAATCCCACTCTTGACGAACCCATTACTATAGATGAAGTCAGACACGCTGTTATGTCTGCCACAAAAAACACCACCACAGGCAAGGATGGCATTACCAACGCCATGATTAGGAACTTGGACGACAATTCAATCCACAGATTTACTGTATTCATCAACACACACTGGGAGCAGGGGACCATCCCGAAAGACTGGTCTCATGCCGAAATAGTAATGATTCCTAAATCCGGAAAAACTCCCAGCCTGGGAAATCTACGACCCATTTCATTGACGTTATGTTTGGGAAAGGTATACGAAAGAATTTTGCTTCAGAGGTTGCAGACCCAACTGGAGGACAATGACCTCATGCCGCACACTATGTTCGGATTCCGAAAACATCTATCAACACAGGACATCCTCCTGCAGGTCAAGGAGGAGGTGCTTAAAACGGTCCCGAAATACGGAGAAAACATCTTGCTCGCGCCCGACCTCAAAGCGGCATTCAACAATGTCAGTCACAGGGCAGTGCTAGACGGGCTCTGCAACTCAGATTGCGGGCAGAGAATACACAGCTACGTGAAACCTTCTTGAGTAACAGAACCGCCACCATTGGAATAGGCGGCATCAGGACAGACACCTTCCCGACCCCCAAAAAGGGAACACTGCAAGGCTCAGTGATATCCCCTATGCTCTTTAACATTGTTATGATCGGCTTAGCAAAAAAACTTGAAGAAATTGAAGGAGCCAGACATGCTATCTATGCTGATGACATCACGATCTGGGTGACCAGGGGATCCTTAGGAGAAAAGCAAGACTGTCTGCAGAGAGCAGCAGACGCTGTCAACGCATACGCTCGACATTGCGGCCTTGAATGTTCTCCGGAGAAATCTGAGGTGGTCAGAGTCCACAGAAGAGGGTACGATCTGCACAACTCCATGGACATCTACATAGGGGAAAAGAAGATCCCGGAAGTGTCGCAAATAAAAATCCTAGGCATGCGGATACAAAGCAACTGCCGTTTAGATAAAACAATCAGGCAGCTAGCAAGTACTACCGCGCAGATCACGCGAATGATAGCAAGAATCTCCAACAGAAGACGAGGCATGTCCGAGGAGGACACATGTAGGCTAGTACAGGCCCTCGTTGTAAGCCGAATTGTATATGGCGTCCCCTACCAAATTCCGCTCGAACAGAAAAAAGAACAACTGGAGGCAATCCTGAGGAAAGCCTACAAATGCGCTCTTGGACTACCGGTCAGCACCTCGACCGAAAAATTCAATAAACTGGGCATAAACAGCACAGTGCAAGAGCACATCGAGGCCCCATCTTCTCGTGCAGAAAATAAGACTCATGCAGACGCAAACGGGAAGGAACACGCTAAATATACTGGGCATGAGAGATGCTTGCAGAGAAATAAACAGCACGGGCAGCATACCGAAAGAAATAAGAGAGATCATTAAGGTCAACCCGATTCCGAAAAAACATGCATTCGAAAATACACAAGGCCAGAAGAGAGGCAAGATCCGAGCCACACGAAAGAAGCCTCGCAGGGAAAAAAACATATTGTACGTCGACGCGACCACATACAAAGAACAACGCGGAGCGGTAGCCAGTGCGGTTGATCCCCAGCTTAAAGAAGTCAACTGCGCCTCGATCAAGAGCAACAACATTCTCGAGGCTGAGGAAGCGGCAATCGCTCTCATCACCCACCAGGGTGAGGAGGCTACCACAAAAATAATTACGGACTCGCAAGAAACATGCAGAAGGTATAGCAGCGGACGCATATCCACTGTGGCCATCCGCATACTCAAGGCAAGAAAAATCAGCTTTTCGAGATGCTTCATATCGTGGACACCAGGCCATGAGACTGTCAAAGGTAACCAACGTGCCGACGCCAATGCCCGAGCATACGCCAACCGGGGGCGCACAACGACGGGGAACCGGACGCAGTCACTAGACGCTATGGAGCCATCTTTGAACATCAAAGAGCCTTAAGGAGGATCTATCCGCCTCCAACGAAGACCTCAATAGAGAGCAGTCGGTTGCCTGGAGACAGCTACAGACTAACACATACCCCGATCTGAGTCTACTCAGTAAAATCCACCCCACTACATATGAAAATAAACGCCCACTATGCGGAGAACCCCCTACACTCTACCATGTTACATGGGCCTGTCAAGAAACACAGTTAGCACCAATAAACACCACACCAATACCGGAGCAGTGGGAGGCTGCGCTGTCCTGCTCAGCGCCTGACGACCAGCAGATGCTGATTGACAGAGCGCGCAAGACGGCAAAGGCAACTGGGGCCCTGGACTGAGGGCCCCACCAACGCCGGGAGAATTCCCTTTGTGTAAATAAAGTTTTTCATTCATTCATTCATCAAAATATATCGCGACTGGCCGTCTCTTCCACAACGCTCAGCAAAGCTAACAGAGTATAAAAACTACATGCGTTTGTACTGCATGCTTCTTCCTTATTTGTTCTTTATTGTTCGCATCTATTCTAATGCCGGTCTCCTTCGGCCCACACGACGGTGCGCTCTATTTAATAGACAATATTAATGAATCATGCAAAGCACAACATAGACGTAAACAAAAACGTAAGGAACAAGCAATACAGGACGCTTGTGTCTGTGTTTCTTTCATGCTACACATTTTTTTATCTTGGATTTCAAGCAACTAGCTCAAGCCAGTGTGCTTTTGCAGCTAAGATCATTTCTAACATTACATAAGCGGTCTAGTCACGGACTCGACTTAAGTGTGAGATGGTGCAATGGTTCAACGCCTGATTCGCTGGCACATAAGCGAGCAATCTATGAGCAAGCGCAACAAACTGAAATGAACCAGAGTCACCGCTCAAGTGTTCATCACCTCTCTTTTTCTGTTCTCATGAATTCGATCATTGTGCAACATTCAGAGATGCTTGAAAGGGTGATGCGCTGTGGTTAGCTTTGCCTGGTCAGTCATCATCATCATCATCAGCTTGACTATACTCACTGCAAGGCGAAGGCCTCTCCCATATTTCTCCAATTAACCCGGTTCTGTGCTAGCTGCATCCACTTGAATCCAGCGAACTTCTTAACCTCATCCGCCCACCTAACTTTCTGCCGCCCTCTGCTACGCTTTCCTTCCCTTGGAATCTAGTTTGTTACCCTAAGCGACCATCGGTTATCCTTTCTTCGCGCTACATATTCTTGTTCTTGATTTCCACTAAAATGTAAGTAACTTGAGTTATTTCTCTGACCCAATCTGCACGCTTCCTATCTCTTAATGTTACCCCTACCGTTTGTCGTTCCATAGCCCTCTGTGTTGTCCTCAACTTAAGAAGAACCCTCCTGGTTAGCCTCCACGTTTCAGCCCCATAGGTGAGTACACATAAGATGCAACTGTTGTATACTTTCCTCTTGGGCGATACCGGTAAGCTGCTAGTCATAATCTGCGAGTTCTTGCCAACTGCGTGCCATTCCAATCTGATTTCTCTTATTTTTTCCTTTTTATGGTACGGATCTGTGCATTTCTTCTTCTTTATTCCCACTAAAATGTAAGTAACTTGAGTTATTTCTCTGACCCAATCTGCACGCCTCCTATCTCTTAATGTTACCCCTACCGTTTGTCGTTCCATAGCCCTCTGTGTTGTCCTCAACTTAAGTAGAACCCTCTTGGTTAGCCTCCATGTTTCAGCCCCATAGGTGAGTACACGTAAGATGCAACTGTTGTATACTTTCCTCTTGGGCGATACCGGTAAGCTGCTAGTCATAATCTGCGATTTCTTGCCAACTGCGTGCCATCCCAATGTTATTATTCTTATTATTTTCTTTTCATGGTCCGGATCTGTGGTTACTACCTGGTCGGTAACGCCCAGGTATTTCCGCAATCCACGCCATGTTCTACTCCCTTCTCTGATAACTACAGTCAGTGTGATGCTTTTTTTTTACTCTTCGTCAGGTTAACCCGACTACCTAGAAGACCACCCTTCCTGCGAAAAGAGAATGTACTGTGGACACAAACGCCATGCATGTAGGACCAATTATTGTACTGTGCTCGAAAAAACCAGAGAGTGTCCACTAACGCCCACTACCTAGACTCGCTAAGCACGTGCCGCTTCATATAGAATCGAATGAGCACCTAAGGATCAAAGCTGGTTGAAACTCATAACGCCACTTTCCGCAAACGTTTCCAATTAAGCTGACTTCGTTAGGAGATATCATGTGTAACTTTAATGCCCATTAAACTAGGGTTTATGCTTCGCCGACTTCCAATCTCCGCAAAGACTACCATATTCGGGAGGAGAAGAGATACAAAATCTGGCTGCTCGTTTGGCAGCTTTCGAATAGAGCTCTGAGTTTAATACCCTGCATTGCTGGTATCCCCACATCAGGAAACAAAACTTTGACTGTTTCGCAAGGTTTGTTACAATTTTTTAGACCGCGACCTATACTTTCCGCACTGCTACTCCGAAGGTCATTCAATCAAAAGTTTGACCTTAGGTGCGATCTGTGACGTCACTACACGTGACACCTGCGGCACTCACTGGTAAGCTCTACGTCACCGGTAGGGAGTGGGGGGGGGGGGGGGGGGGGGAGTAACAACTGGTTTACCGGCGCTTGGCTCTCAGTCTCGCCGTGGATGAGGTGATTCCCGGTCCGAGTGCGTGAATGATTTGGCGCAGGCTGATGTGTAACCCTCTGATGTGTGTCAAGAAGTTCGCAGGGGTCAAGTGGATGCAGCTAGCACATAGTGGGGGCATGGAGCCGCCGAGATAGCAGTGAACCTTACAAGTCTTTTACTGCACACGCAGGCTTTTCCAACGAACATTTCCAAGACAGTTCACCCTGATAGACTTCCGTTCAACGATGTGTGCGTGGCCCTGGTCCACCGAAATTCTGCATTTTCGACTGAGTTGTTCGACATCTGCGAATCACAACTGTGCCCAGCCAGTGACGAACTTGGACATTTTCTGTTTCCAAGCTGGCAACGTTGTCAAGTGGGCGTCGACGCTGCCAGGTGATGGCTACAAAATCAACGGAGCAGCACTGTAATGACGGGGCGTGGAGCCGTCGAGATGGCAATGAACCTTACATGTCTTCTACTGCTCACGCCGGTTGGTTTTTTTCTGCCTTTGAAAATTCGCCGTTACTTTTTGACGGTTCCACCCTAAGTGCTTTATCTGACTTTTGACTGTCGGCGACGCGGTTTCACGTGGGAGAATCATGTGTGGGTCAAGAGACAATTTTCGCTTTTGCGTAGTCCGGCATTTTACTTATTAATTTTGCTGCTCTGTGGTGGAGATGTCGAGTCCACCCTGGTCCATCAACTGAACAAATCCAAGAGCTGTTGAAAGGTCAAAGTGCAATACTTTCCAAGTTATCGCAGCTAACCGTAGACGTAAATGAAAGCTCCGCTTCTTTTTTTGGAAACTAAGCTGCCGAAGATTGATATCATCGAAGTAGCCTTAACTGAAGAGTAGCAACGACATGATCATGAAATGCTGATAGGAATCGCAAAAAAAAATAGATGACTTTAAATCCTGAAAGACGTTATAATCTTATCTTTTACGGCCTAATTGATTTTTATCCCAATGAGACGGCAGCCACGTCTGAGGAGCTCATCATAGATCAGTGTACTACGAAGCTTGAATTATCGTCGTTATCCATCAAACGTTCTCACAGGCTCGGCACAAACTCTGAAGAAAAAATGCGGCCTCTCATTGTACATTTTAGTTCTTTTTAAAGCACGCCAGGCTGTACTTTCAAGAGCCTACAAGCTGAAGGGATCGAGCGTAGCAATATCCGAAGACTTTTCACCTACTGTCCGAGATAGCGAAAGAAACTATGGCTTTACGCCAAGCAAAATAAGGAAGACGGAATGAAACCGGTCCCTAAGTACGATGCGCTTCACATGGGCAACAAGCGCTTTGAACGGGATAGTGATGCCGAAGATGTACGGGAGATGTGACGAAGTGAAGCGAATGCCGTGACTTTCCCTATCAGTGTTTTGTTCACCAAATGCGGCAGTATAAAAAATAAAGTCAATGACTTTCATTTTCTCCTTGATACCGTTCAACCGACCATTATCCTGGGCACAGAATCTGGGCTTGACTCGACCATCCTCAGTACTGAGCTATTTCCTAGCACATACCAGTGTTTCCGTAGAGACCGCTGTACACATGGCGGAGGGTTGTTTATACTTGTTCACAAAAGTATCCCATGCGTTCAACTGGAATTGTTTGATAATGAAACTGAATTGATATTTCGTAAACTAAGATTTCCGAATGAAAAAACACTGGTTCTTGGGTCATTTTATAGGCCTCCTGGTCCATCATTACAGCCACTGGTTTGTTTGTCAAATTTTCTGGAAACTGTTAACGATTGTCTTGTGCTAGGGGGGGATTTTAATCTCCCGGATATTGAATCGTCGGCTAGCGAACCACGACAAACAGCTTGAGGGAGTTTATGTTCAACGTTTTTGATATAGTGGACCAAAATATCTTTTCACAGTATGCTCGTGCCTCATCGCGAACTGACGGAACTGGACATGTACTTTACCTTTTGCTTTGTAACTTGCCTGATTTCGTATGCAATGTACGGGTATTACCAGGGCTAAGCGACCACAATATTTATCTCGCAGATTTAATGGGTGTATATGCGAAGGTTACGAAAACACCTAAGAGAAAGCTTTATGCCTATAGCAGGGCGGACTACAAGGCGATCAACGCCGCTTTCGAGACGTACTTCCCAACTTTTGAGGACCTTGTGGATAACCTAAATATAGAACAACTATGGAATATTTTAAAACAGAAACTGTTTGATCTACGCGAAGCTTTTGTGCTGTCCAGAACCATATCATTTAGGAGAGCCCGAGAGAAACCATGGTTCAACGCTGAGTTACGTGATTTAATTCGAAAGCAGCACCGATTGTATCAGAGGTACAAGGAATCTAACTCATCAGTATGTTTGGCCTTGCTGAAAGGAATAAAAATTGAATTCAGACAAAAATCCTGCCTTGCAAAAGGCTTGTATTTTTCGCATCTATACGAAAAGCTTGTCAAGGACACCAACGAGTTTTGGAGGTGTGTGAAACGTAATGGCGAAGAAACATACTCTGTACCAGCTTTAAAAACTGATGCGAAAATCATTCATCACAATGAGGAGAAAGTTGAATGATGCTCTCTAGCTCACGTCAAGTCGCTCTTCCTTTGTGTGCGGAAATTGACCGTATGGAAGTCACTTTCTGTGCTAATGGAGTCTGTACATTGTTGAAAGATGTGAACCATGATCAAGGCGTGTGGTCCTGATGACATTCCCGCAACAATTGTAAGAAATTGCGCGGATACATGATGCCTTTACATCACAGGGTTGTTTAAAACGTCCCTCAATGAAATTGTCTTGCCATGTAATTGGAAGTTAGCGTGAGGTGTTCCTATTTATAAGAGTGGTATGAGAAACTCCGTTCAGAACTACAGACCCGTCTCCTTGACAGGTATCCCCTCTAAAATTATGGAACATGTGATATGTAGCTGCGTCATTTTACGAAACCTAATCTCTTATGTTCCAGCCAACATGAATTCAGGAAAGGATACACAGTTGGTAGAGTTTACCCACAATTTGGCCTTGGCAATTGATAAGCAACAGGCTGCAATTGACTGTGTTTTCCTAGATTTCTGCAAAGCATTCAATGTAATGTCGCACAGCTTCCTCATTACCCGATTAGAAGCTTACAAGCTTGACTATAATATTATCAAATTGATTGCCGAATATTTGTCATTACGGAAAGAGGTGGTTGTTCTGAACGGTGTTTTTTCCCAATGCACACCAGTGACCTCGGGAGTTCCCCAAGGCTCTGTGTTGGGTCCGCTGTTGTTTTTGTTATATAATAATGATATTTCAATTGGTGTACAGTCTTCATGTAATATGCTCGCTGATGATTGTGCTGTTTACAGAGTGATTAGTACCAATTCTGATTCACAAGTCTTCCAAGATCATTTAGATACCACAGTAGCTTGGTGTGCGCGTTGGGACATGTCACTGAATATAAATAAAACTGTTCACGTCACCTTTACCAGAAAACGCGCTTACCATCCGCATATGTATAGAATTGGTAATGTTACCTTAGGCACTAGCAAGGAATTTAAATATCTGGGAGTCCTTTTGACATCTGATTTACGGTGGAACAGGCACGTTAACTATACTGAAAATAGGGCAGCGTCAGTTTTGGGTTTCTTGAGGAGGAATTTCAGTCATCTTCCAAGTACCGTAAAAATCCCGCTCTACTTCAGTCATGTTCGATCAATACTTGAGTATGCGTGTGTTTGTTGGGACCCTCATACAGCTGAGCTTATAGGCAAATTAGAAAAAATCCAGAAGAGGGCAGTGAGATTTGCTCTTGGAAATTACAGCCGGAACCTTAGCATGACAGAAAGCAAATATGAACTTAAATGACAAGAGCTAAGGAACCGTAGAAGAAATGCTAGATTAAATTTTTTTCATAACAGTTATTACTCTAAAACAGGCATCAACCGCGAAAAGTATATCCAGGTACCAAATTATATATCGAAGCGACTGGACCACGATTCGAAGGTCAGGGAATTTTCTTGTAAGGATGACGTCTTGTGTTACTCTTCTTTGTTAGAGCTGTCCGGGAATGGAACAGTTTGCCATCAAGCATTGTGTATATGCCGATGAACGATGCTTTTTACCATGCACTAAATGATATGTAAAGTCATAGTTAACGTTTGTAGCCCCCTTGCTGTAATGCCCTACGGGCTATGCAGGTATCCAATAAATAAAATAAATAACTGACTGGGTTAATTGGAGAAATATGGGAGAGGCCTTCCCCTGAATCGGGTATAGTCCGGCTGATGATGATGATGATGTGTATCCATGCTTAAGGAAGGTTACGCTGGTATAACTCGGTTTAATAGGGATAAACGTGCGCATGTTTTCACCCTCTGCTGTCAGTTTTGTTCGGTGCCTCGCTGCACGAACACGACATTTGCTTATTAGCAAAAGTTTTCCTAACAAACATTGATCCACTGACGCCTTAAATAAATCGTTCATGTGAGGTGCCATCACTAAACGGTACAGATATCCTTAGCCTTTTGCAACTAAACGAAGCTCCACACAGCGCGACTCATTGATTGCTCATTTTTGAAAATAGATCCAGTGTGTTATCTTTTTATTGCCTTATTTTATTGTTTTGTTCATATAAAACGTTTTTTCAATGAAGTTCAAGTGTATTTTACTTGTTTTTGGTACTATGTTTGCATTGAGAAGTTTATTTACTGTAGCCCTTCACAATATTGTACTTGCATCCCCTTATATTATGTCCCATAAGGCATCATAAAGAGTAAATATATGAGAAGAATTAGCGGTGTTTTCTTTTCCCGAGAATTCTGTACAAACCTTCACTGCGATAATAGACGATGCATCAGATAACAGCTTATCGGCATAAATATAGGCGCCACGCATCTTGTCCTTCGCTCTCCTCCCTCTCTTTCGTTCCGTGTGCCTTTTTTAACGGTGAAAATAAACCACCAGGGTCGTTTCTTCTGCGAAGCCTTTTGGAGCTGTGGTTGCCAGTTTTAATCAAGTTCTATATATAGACATTTAATGTATCTATAGCTTTGATGCTCTAATATTCTAATGTTGCACGTTCACTATAACAGTTGTTTTTATATATTTTATTCCTTTGCGTGGAGGCAGAGATGGGTCATCCTTAAGTTTCTTTGGATGTGGCGTGACCCAAAAGGAGGCCGAAGACGAAGCCGACGTCTTGGAGCACCCAAAAAATGCCAACAGCAAACAATGATGTGTGCCTTTCACAACGTATTTGACAAATCTTAGCTTTCTATCATATCGCGACTAAGTACTCGTGTCACTCAGGAAAAATGCGCCACATGACCAACCGCTGGCCCACGACCCAGCGAACGCACCAGTCAAGTACAACTTTATTTGAGAGAGAAAAATTGGGAGTAATGAAGGTAGTCAGCAGGTGCGTCCAAAATCATGAAGACTCCTGGCGACTCCGACCAACGTCACAGCTTGTATTCGTATGCAGGGGTCGTCGCTGGCCTTAATTTACCTCATTCAGAGTATGGAGTGAGAGATCAGGCATGTGTTCTACAGGAGGTTGATGGTTCCTCCAATCAGAGAATATGCAATATAATGTCGCTGTTTTGCCGCAGATGTGACAGGTAGGGCTAATCTAAGAGTTATGGAATCTGTAAGGAGATATGGGTTGTGGAAGGTATTGGTTAAATGTTCCCTCCACACTACATGTTGCCGTCTGGATAGTGAGCCGTGCGGCGGGGGATATGTTTTCACGTGTCTGTAGAGTGCAACGTAATAATGCATTGTGTGAGGTAAAAGGTCCTCAAAAGGGCTTCAGGTTCAAAGCGACGTGCACAGTTCGATCGGCTACTACGCGAGCGTATGTGTGGGGAGCCTCGTTGCCCCTGCTCTCCGCGTATGCTGAACCCTGTATATAAGATCGATTTCTCTGACTTGTTCGCTAGGGTCAAAATTTAGTATGTTGCTGACGACGCTAGAGATTGTTATACATTATATGGCAGGCTTGCAATCGTGCACAAAGCGGGTGGCCCGAGTGTGGACTATAGCCATTGCGATGGCAGCTTCATCTGCGGCTGTAGACTTGCATTTGTGATGGTCTCAGACATAGGTAGAACGAGAGAGAGAAGATCGCTTACACGGTATGAAAGAGCATTGAACAAGAGCGGAGGGGGGGGGGGGGGAGCCTTAGTTCTCAGGTCAAGCCAACGTTTCGATAAGTGTACTTGTCTTCGTCTGAGCCTCAGAATAATTATATGGGTCTATGGGTTCTATGGGTACAGTTCTATGGGTCTCAGACATAGTTAGTCAAGCCGACCTTTCTATCGTGGGCTGCACTGAGTGACCCCGCTAAGCGTAAAGCTATGCGGGTTGCCTCCATTACGTACGGGGTGTTTACATATAAAACATCTTCGACTTTTTGTAGAGTCCTATGCAAGCGTTTGGCTCTCGCTTCTCGCCACCTTTGTTTGTGCGGTCATGTTTGTATGTACAGGTTTAATATTGACTCACTTGCTGACGTTACTGGCACTGGCCCTGGGAAGTCTATCATCGATTCACCTTCGATGACCAATCAGTGTAGGAGAAAACTTGTTCGACCTAGCATGAAAATTTGCCATAGTGCGCAGTATTACACGGTAAAAAAAAATAAATAAAAACCTTGTTAAAGATGTAACTTTCAACCATAGGGATCTTTCATCTTCTGTCTTAACTCAGCCTCCAAGTTCAATCAGAACGCTTGAGGTAACGGCTGAGGCATAGTAAATTTTGTAGTTATAGCCAGCAGGAACTTTTCTTCGCGTTCATTATCAATTATTCAACCAACGCTTTCTAAAAAATTCTCCTTTTGTCTCCTACGCGCGTTACGGTCGAATGCATCGTTTCCACTTTTCTGACTCCCAATATTTGAAAATTCTTTATTTCTCTCGCAGAATATAATCTTCAGAGGGGACACAACGGAAAAGCGGCAGTATGCTGCTTGGAAGCCCATTGTGCCCACATTTTTAACAGCAGACACAGCGTGAAGACAAAGAAATGAGGAACCCGCCTAATTACAATAGTAGCAACAACTAGAAAAAGCAGAACATGTTACCACGATATAATTATTGATTTTTCTGCTCAGCGAAATGCAGGACTGATATTAGAGATCTTCTGGAAGTATCTTCGAGCATTATATTTCTGTAGTGAAGGGAATTAAGGATTATAGTAATGCTGTAAGATATTGATTGGGTATAGTAATTATTGCAAAAAAAAAAACGGCTACGACCAAGGTGGTTTCTTACGTTCTTTAAACATGGAAAGTAGTCGATAATTTCAGCATGTTCATTCCGTGAAAAGCTCCGTCCCTTCGATACACACGTAAAAACTGTGGGCGATAAAAAAAATTGCGGTAGCCAGTGACAAGTAATAAATCCGTCTGAGCTGATTTTTTTTTCATGCGACATTAGCTGCTAGTGAGACCGTTAGCTATGTTTCTCGTTCCAAAGTCTAATTACGGTGCGTGAATACTTCCCTTCGTCGTAAGAAAAAAAAACACACACACGGCCGATATTATTTTTCAGGCTTCATTCTTTACATGTATTGCCATGGAGGCCGCTGGCACTTCTCTACCGTGGTTCGTTTTTGTTGTTTTTTTTTTCGCTTACAAATTTTAGTATTACATTAAAACAACCATTACGACATGGTGTTGGCTATTAAGGAAGACCGGCCGTTCACAGCAATTTCGTGGCTGGCCCATGAAGAACGAAAAAGGAACTTTAAAGGGGGGGAGACGAGAAAAATGTGCCTGATGTGTAATTACTGCCAAAACTCTCCTCCTAACGGGCATTTCGGCACTGTAGCAATTGTTCTAAATTCTGTCATATAAGCTGTTAGAAACAAATTCTAGAATTTCTTATTTTTCTTATTCGCGCGTAATATTTTCTCAGCGTTCTCTCAGGCTTCGCGCTATTCGAAGCCGGTTTTAGGCATTTATTTCGGCAACACTTCCGGGTGCGGACATCTAGCTGCTTTCCTTTAATGGCCGAGCTGGATAAAAAAAAAAGTATTTTTTTTTTTTTGGCTTTGCAAACAATTTCCAAATGCTTGTGCGCCGGCCGCGCAGTTCATGCCTCCTAGGACACCAGGAATTTTCTTTCGCCATAGATAATCTCGCAGTGCCGTGTCGCTTTTTAATATTCTTTTTCGTAACGCCCCGGATGAGGTCTTTTCTTTTTCTCTCTTGCTCCTTCAGCTCAGCACACAAATGCAACAGCGCCGGTTCCACATGTCCTGGACAAATCGCTAACACAATTTCCGGCCGTCGCATTCTTGGCACTACGGAGCGCTGTCGGTTTCGTTTCCGGCGCGCGGCTGCCTTACTTATTTCTCTTTATTACTTCCTTCGTTTGTTGTATCCTACCAAACGCAAGCTTCAAAATTTGTAAGAACTATCATTCCACACGTTCTGTTTGTCTTCAATCCGAATATAGTGCCCCCAACTTTCTCTCTCTCTCTTTCCTTTACTTTATTTCTTTAATTCTCGCTTTGTTTTTCGAGCCTATCTGTTTGTTCGTGTGTGTTTGCCAGGCAACACGAAAAGAGCTGAAAGCAAAGCACCAACGTCGGCTGCGGCGAGCGTTGAAATGAAAGATGTGCCGGCGGGGAGGAATCTAATTTGTTATCACGTGTACACCAATCCACATTCCCCGAGCCAGTGGTGCTACTATTTTACTCGAGAGAGAAGAAGAAAAAGAAAAGAAAAAAGAAGAGAGGCGGGGGGGGGGGGGGGGGGCTCATATGAGATCAAGCCTTTGTTCGCGTTCTGGTCCCGTGTATGACTTCGGCGCTGGATTCCGAATGATGATCCAACTAGCTCCACAGTGCGCGTGGTCCCATCTACACGAGTGGAGAGCGCTTCAATTCATCTTTTTTACGCTCGCGTGCTCTTCGCTGCTGTTGTCCTTGCTTTCTCTGGCACCGAAATAGAGTAATTCATCACGGCACGCATCATGTCAGCAGTGGCGTATCACGTTTTTGTTTTATACGGCAGCGTAAGAGAGTGTTCTGGCGATATCACGTGCACACAAACCTATGTGATTATTTAAGGGAGACCTGTTCGCACTCTTTCTTCTAGTTTCCTCCTACTCCCCGCTTCCTTTTCACTATGAATGATGGCAAACTCCTTGAATAAAATAAAAAAAGACAGTTACTGCAAATCATCTAAAAAAAAGAACGTACGACCTGATCAGCAATCGATTGATCATTACATGAATATATCCGCTATAGTTGGCGCATCTGACCTCGGCTTGTCGAAGGTAGGTCAGAAGACAAGGCTGCTCATGTATAATTGACCAGGCAAGTGTCACGCCTGTCCTACGTTTCATATTGGGACATCATCCCCGACCTTCGGAAAGAAATAGCTTACGTAAGCAGAGGCGCTGCAGCTTGCCTTGTTGCTTCCTTATATGCTGTGCAATATTTTTTGTTCTTGCCTGGTATCGCACACTGTCACAGATACGCGGAGGTCACGGAAGGCACACGGCACATTATATACGCGTGTAACGTTTCCATTGACTCTCCATGTTTCTCTTCCTGCATGAATAATCGTCTTTCTTCGGATTCAACAGATGGACAGCGCGTCTTGGCGGAGCGTGCGGTCTGATTCGCGGCTCACCCACACCAGCATAAAGGAAGATCTTGCGCTTCATTTGCTAAAATGGCAAAGCAGAATATTAGCACTGAACTGCAGTATCATGTCCGAAGAAAATTAGGATGATGTTATTTGATGTATCATCTTCTGTGTCCTGTGTGCTTCTGTATGACCCCATATGGGGCAATACAGCTTCGTTTACAGCATCGTTTACACTTTGTTCAGGATCTTTGACAAAGCGACTAACTACTGATAGCTTAGTTGTAGGTAGGCTGCTGAGAAAGGACGATTACGACGTCATAATCGACATTATGACGAAAGCATTTGTTCAAACACCTGGAAAGAGCGAAGAAAAGAAATTAGCAGTGTTTAATTTTAGAGCTGTTCCACAACCGGAATTATCTATTAGTGTTGGGTATCATATAACGTTTTACGTTCTCGCGTACTTAACATGATTGTGACGTGTACCACGCATGAAGTAATGCTAAGAATAGCAGCCATAACGAGAGATATTTTTGAATAGATGCCAGTGAGAAGAAAAATAAATGAGTGGTAGAGCACGCAATAAATGAAATGGCTGCAATGTAACAACTGATTGTAACAACAAGCAATTAGCAGAGCTGCTTTTCTCCGCTTTCTTTAGAGATGCACAACGAAATGAAGCTGGGGTGTTTAACTTGCCCAATTATAGACCGGCTACCACGCACGTGGCGAGGGAGATGAAAGAATTGAAAGCGAACCGGAAGGAAGAGGAATATTGTTCAGTATTTTGCACCCATATATATATATACACACATAGGGCATCAGCATAGGTATATTTGAACGGTGTCAACATGCCTTAACACTGAAAAAAGTTGGCGTTTTAGACATTGCCTCTCTGAACAGACCTCTTGTAACAATTATAGACTCCGTGTCTTTTGATGACGGTGATTGTACGGCTCTGCTCGCAGTCTCAATCAGAAACGTGATTTCACGCCTTCGTTAAAACTTCTGGGCATGGGCGATTGTGGAAATAAAGCGTGTGTTACCCGTGACGTTACAGGCTGTCTCCAGGTTCTACTGACCCGAATGGAAATCAGGAGGTTTGAGAGTAGTCATCAAAGTGCTTGACTACAACTTCAGTATTTCAGTGCGATGAGGCCATGCAAATGTGCTTTCGCATTTTCCGTAGACATTTAACGACCACGTCCCGGCGAGAGACTGAGCATAGGCTACTTGTAATCAGTACAATAGTGCTCTCCATCCCAATGATCCCATCACTCCAAGCGCTCTCCTCAGGCTCTTTGGTGAAAAACAGCAATAAAATGTTTACGACTGAACATATCCGTTCGCCGGTTCATGAACAGACAGCAGCTATTGCTGCTGCTTGGTCACTCGGTAAAGACGGACACCTGGCGAGTCTCTTCTGGTCACCAGAATAGGCTGAAGAAAACCACGTGATCGAATTTAATCCGAAAACCAGCTATTTTAATGCTAAAAATTAAGATTATTTCATTCATGTAAACCACTTTTACACCCCACTTGTTGCCCAAGGTTTTAAACTTAGCAAACTCATATCCCGTATAGCACAATAACGCTGGCAACGGATCAGCCTGTTGTATACGCCACTGTTCCTACCGTGTCTTGAAGCGAGGACCTGACGCAAACCGGGGTCAAGTGGAAAAAGTTGCCCCGAACGACGTCTACCAGAAATCCAAACGTCCTCCAGACGTTCTTGGAAAAGAAACAGGGCACCCTGCACCCATTACAGCCAATTGAACAAATTAACCCAGAAAGACTTCTATCCACTGCCGCGTATCGATTGACCTGCAGCGCCACGGTAAGTTCCTGAAATGTGGGTACACTGGCAGATCGAAGCCAGTGAGGGAGATCGATGAAGGACGTCATCATGCCATACGGCTACCTCGAGTTCAAGGTCATGACATTTAGGAATTCGTTCCACTTCTGCCCTCTTTCAGTGAGTACACGAATCGCTGGTTAGCGTACAGTCGCACACATTTTAAGTTTACTACTTCTTTGTCCCCACGTTTAATTTCAGAGTACACTCGAAAGGATTCAGAAAAGTCTCTATAAAATAAAACATGTCCTATGCCTGAGTCTCGATCGGTGTCATGTTGAATGTGAGATGCAAACGCTGCTCAGCCACAACACCAGCAAGAATGGAACCTGAGCCCGCGCGTAAAGGGCAGCTGCTAAGGCGAAATTGGAGCGGTCTTTCAGCTGAAAATCTATTAGTAGGGGTTTGGATTTATGCGCCTATCACAGACACCTTCAAGAACGTTTCGAGAATATCTCGTGCATTAACACATTTCACGTAATCAGGCCTGGCATTCGAATGACAAGCCTTTAAAAATGTTAAAGCCACTAACAGCCCGACTAGCAATCGGACATTAAAATGCGAAAAATTAAACCAAGAGCCACATCTTCGTAGCTCAATAGTCATGCCCTTTACACTGTAATCACGTTGAAAAATTGCGAGTTAGAGAACTGAAGCTAGCGGCTTTTGCCCGAGGTGCATGGCAAAGATGCGCTGAGACGGTCAACCATGCTAAGTCGAAATTTCGTCCTTGCCTTTACGGCAAATTATTCACGGTCCTCTAGAGGGACCACTATAGTTAATGATGAATTTCCAAACAAAATGAACAACCTAACTCCCTCGCTTCATTACGCTTGAGACTGCTAGACTGGCATAAAAAAAAAACGGTGTACACGTCTTGAAGAAATCACTCCGCCACAAGCTTCTTGTAACGAGCTCCTGCCCTTGAGTAAAATCCAGCAAAAGCATTTGCATAAAGCGATAGTAAAGTTCAACTCTGACTTACCTTCGTTTCTCACGGCCTCCATCTTCGTCTCTCATTCGCTGTTTCAACAATGTTCCAGTTCGCAGTTCAGTTTTGGCACGACGCTGTTTTCTTAGGTTTATCTACACAAGCGGTTTTAAACTGATAGCGTTCAGTCATCTACGACTTTACGAAAGGTATATCACAAGTGGGATAAGCATAACTCCATTGGGTGTGCATAGCTTAGCAGAAATGTCCAGAAGACTGCATCAGGTTCCTCTTCGCGAGATGAATCCGACCTCAATATCTTTACGCACTGTGAGACTTCGTACTCACTACTTTAGTTTCCTTTTCATCTCTTTATCATACGCTGAGAAGTAGCCTAGGATACAACAGTTTCTAGACTACTATAGGTAGCAAAGCTGCAAAAAGTACATTGCCTATTTCGTTAACACCAGGTGTAGGGTATGGTACGACATAGCATGGCGTGGCGTGGCATGGCATGGTATGGTATGGTATATATGGTATGGTATGGTATGATATTGTATGGAATGACATGGCATAGTATGGTATTGTATGGAATGGCATAGTATGGTATTGTATAGAATGGTATGACAGAGCAGTTTATGCCTGATATGGTATGGCATAGTGTGACATGTTATGGTATGGTATGGTATGACATGGGGTATTATATGTCATGGTATGGTATGGTAAACTATGCCTAGCATGGTATGGGAGGGCATGGCATGATATGGCATGTCATGGTATGGAATGGCATAGTAGGGTATTGTATGGCATGGTATGGTAAGGCATAGTATAACATGGTATGGTATACATACCATGCCATACCATTACACAGTATGGTATGGCAGGGCACTGCATAGCATTATATAGTATGGCATGATATGGTAGGGCATTATATGACATGGTATGGTATGACATGGTAGGGCATTGTATGGCATGGTAAGGTATGTCATTGTATTACATTGCACGATATGGTAGGATATGGTATGGCGTGGTAGAATATTATTTGGCATGTAATGATATGGTATGGTATGGCATGCCATGGACATGATATGGTATTGTATAGTATGGTATGGCAGAGCGCGGTATGGCATGATATGGTATGGCATGGCATGGTATTTGTATAATATGACATTGTATGACATGGAATGGCGCGGCATGGCATTATATATTCATCATCATCATCAGCCTGATTATACCACTGCAGGGTGAAGGCCTCTCCCATATTTCTCCACATTATATATTATGGTATGGCAGAGCACGGTATGACGTGATAGGTTATGGAATGGTCATATTATGGTATGGTATTAAATGGAATGGTATAGTATATGGTACGTATGGTAGGGCGTGCTTTGTCATAGTATAGTATGCCATGGAATGGCATGGCATGGACAAATCCGTAACAAATACACGTATCGCAAAAGTGTCGCGTGTGAAGCCGTATCCGATGTCATATCTACCTAGCTATAGCGTTTACTGCAGAGCAAATTATTCTCGCAAATAACCCGGGCCATCTACTGCTTCTTGTCCATAAAATCTTACGCATCTCGTCCAGCCATCTGGCACTCCGGCGCTGTGATATCCCTGTCTTGCAATCCACTCGATGAACTTAATGACTTACTGGTTATAGTCCCTCGCATTACAGGGCTTGTCTATGACAATTTCTTCTTCTTTGCGGTTTCAACTACTATGCCATTACTGCAATTTCTACCCTAATCCACTCTGCTCCTTTTGTATCTCTTAACGTACAGGTTCGACAAAAACAAATAAGAGCAGTGCATCGTCTACCCTCTCCGCTGTTAATTTCTCCCTTCCCCCCTCCCTCGCAATTTCTTGAGCACAAACTAAATTGTAGAACAATCGTCTATGATGCAATAATAGACCGCTCAAGAGAGTTTTTGTTATCATCCTACTGCTAGCGCTATTTCAAAAAATTCGAACATTGAAGTGCATATAAGCACCGCGCGTTTCTCTCAATCGTGATAGTACGTCACAACTATAACTGTTTTTTATTTGTTCGCCTATTTGCCCAATACGGGTCAAATGTTTGCTTTTAAAGTTTCCCTGTGATCAGCGATTTGTAGAATCTGTCATAGAAAACCAATGGGTGGAGTATAATAAAGTAATTGTGAGGCAACTGTGGCACATCGCAAAATACTTCTTTGGGAACATATCGATAAAAGTGATTTAACGGAGCACTAAATATCGTTCTGCAGAGTCAGTGTTTGCTTTCATTACTTTGTTTAGACGGAAGGGGGGGGGGGGGTGAGGGGTATGAGTTCGTGGATAAATATTAGTTCTGCGTAGCGGACAGTATAGTCGTAAATTACGTCGTCTCCAATAAAAATACGCCATTCTTTTTGCCTTCGCGAAACTCAACCACATCCCTCTGCGGTCGCCAATGAAATTCTTCTAACCCGTGAAGACACCCGAAGTAATCTTTGTTGGTCTTCTTTCATCCGATTTAAATATTATTTTGTAGAACCAGTATGGGGGGGGGGGGGGGGGGGGGGGGGAGGGGGGTATCTGTCGTTCACAGAGCGTGTACCCTAAAAAAACTATTCCGATGCAAGCGAACTATGTTTACAAAATCACACTGCATATTTGCGCATCAAAGCTTTTGTGGCTTATGCGCTATAAAACCCTATATAGCTAACTCCGCGTATTACTCTGCCAACAGCAGAGCGGGGAGCTGCCACACGATTACCTGAAACGAGCTCTGCTTATTGAGTGAGTCCTCCTACTCGTTTCGCTGAGCTCAAAATAAGAGAGGGACGCTTGTGTAATTTCAACGCCAAAATACGCCACACAAAATAAATTTGAAGTTGATTAAAATGGTCGAACTATGGTGGTCTATTTCCTGCCAATAAAAGACACCCTTACAATTCTTCTGAACCTATTCCTAACCTCGGAATAAATGTAAACTTACACGTAGAAATCCAACGACATGCCTATTAACTATGAAGCAATTGAGCAATACATATATTTAGAGATTCTTATGAACATTTTGATAGAAATGGGCAAATCTTAGGATGCGCCTAAAGTTTTTCTTTAGAAGTTTGTCGTGCGCTCCCAACAAATGAGCCACACTGCCATAGAAAACCGATGAGACGTGTTTTTGTAATGATTAGAAACAAAAAACAGATAGAAGCATGCAGAAGAAAGATCTGCGGGTATATTCAGTTTTATTGTGATTTTAAACATTATATGAAAAATTACGTTCAACAACTTGCACCCGGGAAATGTCCAAAGATTTTGGTTATCTGTGTCTTGTGATAAGTAAAAAGTAAAAAGGGTTAAATCCGGGATCTCTAACTGCGAAGTGACTTTCACAATGGATCCGACCCGCCAAACGGATCCATGACGGCTATCCCGTGGTGCCTTCAGGGGAAGCTTATTTGTACCGCGGACGCAGGTGAACGTTTATAAAAGCGGACGCCATCTAAAACGCCATGAAACGATGTAACAAACTGGTCCAAACGTTAGTACTTTTTAGTTTAATTAGACCGGTCAGCAGTACTACCGAGAGGCATAACTTTTCCTTTGTACCTCAAGAAGTTTAATTCATGAGGAAATCAAGACCGCTACTCCACAAGCCTAAACAAAGGCCTTGGACATACAGGCGGTACCCAATTTAGGGTGCCTTGCAGAGCAGGCCCCAACGTGTGAAATGCACTATCATATAACATCCTCCTTACATATTTTGTAGCATGGCCCCAAAGAGACAAAGTAATCCCAAAAATCAGAGAATAAATCTACCCTGCCTCAGGACCCCTCTTCAAAACTCCAGAGGCAAATTTTTCAGGAGGCACAAGGCTAAAAGGCATAAGAAAGAAATACCAAATGCACCACGAATTAAATCAGGGAAGCAGAGAGCTGAGGCATTGATTGTCAAACAACGCTAGCTGTTAAAGTTCGCTTCTTCGACACAGCGTTTTTGGAATTCCAGTATATGCTGATGACGCAAAGCTACCCGCTTAACCGAGTTTTCCTAGGAAAAGAACTGCGCTATGTTGGCGACGCCTCACATTTAGGCGTCAGCAACATACAAACACACGCACGCCGCTGCAAGAAACTGCCCCGCCCCTCGACTCCATCAAGCACGGCAGTTTGCGGCGCCTGACTTGGCGCAAGCAAGCCAAGCAAGCGCTCACACCCTCAGTGCCGCTATCGGCACGAGAAACCAGCAGCTCGCGCTCGCTCGCCCTCCTTGGCCGGGCTAGTAATTTCGGGCTCATCAGACGCAGCAGCCATTTCGGACCATCGACGGCACACCACGCATCCGACGAACGCCGAAGGTCGGGGCCACGGCGTCCGTATACGTCATCCCGCCAAACGGGCCATAGCCGCCTCCTTCGCTCGCAGCCACTCCGAGACCCTGCGCGCTTCTGGGTCCGGGGCAAGAGGAAGAGGGTGGTGGCTCCGAAGAAAGCCGGGCTAGCTGCGCGAGTCAGGATGCAAATCAGCAGCCGCTCGGTCTCGAAGAAGAGCTCGTTAGGGGCTTTCGGAAGGACCGAGAGAAGCCGGCTTGCACGCGAGCCACGCGCGTACCCTCCACAAGGCTATCGCTGCTCCCAAAGAACTCCGCCGTGGCAGGGGCACTCGCATGCCGCGCTTTCTGTTGTTCTTATCTCTTCCCAGCTGTTCTTCTCCCCCATCCAGCTTTTTTTTTTTCGGCGCCCTCATCTGCTTTCTTCCAGGGTGCGGTGTATGTAGCCAGGCGTATTCTATTCTGGTTAACCGCCCATCTGGCTCGCATTTATACTTTGTTCTTCTTAACAAGAAGCAAAGAGAAAAGAAGAAAGACGAGCCGAGTAAGGGCTCTTTGTGAGTCCCTTCTTTAAAGGAACAGCACTGCTAAGAGCCTCCTAGTCGGCTTCTCTCTATATAGACCCCCGAAGCCTCGCGTTTCTTTGATGTGCTGCACGGAGGGTGCACTCGGCAGGGTTTTAAATTGTGCCTTCTACCACAGGCTTGCTTTCATCGGTTTTCGAAATACCTGTACATGGAGGCTGGCATGCATTTAAATTGTTTGTCGGCAATTACACGCAACCTTATGGCTAGCAGCTTGTTGGAGGTTGTCCTTTGGGCGAACCAGGAATAACATTAGTGCAATGCTAACGCTGCAAAAAACGCACGGAGACGACGCTGAATGTATAAAGCAAAGCGCGTTCTTAACGTCCGAAATGCACTTTATTTTACTGTCACGTTCAGTCCTAATTCCTAATTTGCATACACGAGACGAGCGTTAGTTGCTTTCATGCCTTTGAAGCACGGAGTCCCCAGTACCGATTTTACAGAAGCAGCTGCCTATGGAAGACTAAGAGGACAGAAAAATAATAAAAAAAAGAAGTGTGTCACAAAATTCTAGCGTAGTCCCACAACCTCATTTTTTATTTGCTCGTTCTGAAATGTACACTGTAAGGTTAGTATACTGCTTCTTTATCTGTACTATCGAGCTGCTGATGACGGCATTTGTGCTTTTTATGATCTCCATGTTTGTCTTCATGTTGTATTCAAATTCGATAGAAAATGCACCTAAATTATTTTAATTGGCTGCACAGTTTTCGTGCACTACAGATCATTGTCGCCATTGCGCTCGAGACAAATAATGTCAGGGGTAGAAGGATGTGTCGCGGTTAGAAGGGCGGCACTCACTAGAGGGCCGTCGACTTCTTTGATAATATGCTTGTGAATAGTGTGTAAAAAAGGCGTCATGAAGGCGTCATGAAAGGCGTCCAAGAACACGAACTAGTTCTGAGTAGCGTCGCCATGGTTGCTCTGTTTCTTGAGTTCAGCAAGTTCAGCTTCCCGAGCTCATACATCCTTACCCCACTGACCCCACCGCTTCAAGGGCACCTTATGCGTGGCGTTCAACTATAGGTGTCTTTGTGCTCTCGTTCGCAGCTACTCTTGTGGACTTCATGCCTATCTGCCTCAAGCAACACCACTTCGTTTTCAGAGTACCAAAGAGAGTGTCGAACCGGACAGGAAAATGAAGGCGAAACTGAAACAAAACCTGTGTTTTTGGGGGCCATAGAAGAAGAGCACATGACGAAACAACGTGCGCCAGCCAGCACAGCGACCGAACAGCCCAGGGAGAAAACAGCCCCCGTACAATCAGGTGATGTGCAAATAATTATTTTGCGAAACCGAATTTATATACGAAAGCAATAGCTTTGTCACGGAATCGAATACGGGTGCGGTAAAAGCCGAAGCAGAATGGAACACGAATTGTAGGGAAGGAACCGAACCGAATGAGCATCGAATATTTGCCTGACTCGTCGCTATTTGGTCGAATATTCGTACAGACATAACACTGACTCCGTGAAGCGCTATCAGTTGCTTCGTAAACCGTGTATTTTAAGCTGAAGCTGGCTGAAGAAGCTATAGTTATCTACATTACGGTAAAGGCAATATATATCGGTAGGCAAACGTCCCATTATGCGCATGGTAGAGCTATATTTTGCTGCTGAGGGCGGCAGCAAACGAATCCCGCGAATTTCTGCCGGCGACAGGGGCATGGGTTCGAGCCAAAGTTCGAATACTGGGGATGAATCTTCATGCTCGCCACGTCATATGAGCGTTACCGGCACTGCCATATGAATAAACTGAGTCGCCGCGGCCACCGTTTGAACACTGCAGTTAGTTTTACTTTCACCTATACCTCGGTGCGACTACCGGATGACTGGAGGCTTATAGAACAATATTCTTGCTCATGCATTCATGGGAGGTCTGCAGTGCCAAGAGGTGATGCTGCCCACTTTCCGTGGGGGAAAGTTCGAATCCCGGCTCAGGGATGAAAGGGCAACGACACAACGCTCCAGCTGACCCTAAGTGCGTGACACAAGAGAATTCTCAGCCCTTGCCTGGCCACGGAATCCTTCCCAACCCAACCCTTTCCTTGTGTGTAGAGTGATTGCGGCTGCCGGGGATGTGGCGTCGTAATGGACGTTTATCTAGGCTGTCGAAGAAGAAAATGTAACGTGTGCGATATTATAACTGTGTAGCAACTACACAAAAACTGCACACAACGTGAGGACAGATTCGTTGGTTTCGAGTACTTTTTAACACGCAATATTTGAATAGTCCTTCAAGCTGAATAGAATATTCGATGCTCTTTTTAAATTAGCAGTATTACTACATATCTAGTGAAAACAGTACGCGGTTAAAGAACACTGCAGCAGAAAAACTAGGGCACGTAAAAGCATTAAGGGGCACTTAAGGTCCACTATTATAGGGGTTCGTATGGCTCGAAATATTTAATCACTTACGTTAGATGGCTTCCTTTGGGGCCGATCTCTCTGCCCAAAGGATGCGCAAGACAAATACGCAGCGAGCCGTGTAATAAACATCTTTAATCTCACTTCCGGAAGCCCATGGTGGTGCGGGATGTCGTCGGGGTCGTCGTCTGGGCGGGCAGGCAGCGATCCGCGGGTCGTCTCGGTAGTGAAGAGAGCGAGGCGCCAGCGCGCGCCTTCCTTTATACCCTTGCGCGGGACTAGTTATCCCGAGAACGAGCGGGGAGAGGGAAGGGTTAAGCGGCGGCGCACCAGTAGCCACGGGAACTTTGAATGTGGCTGGCGCGGCCCCCACACCTTTTGGATCCTTTTTTGTGCAAATGCATTTTGCTACTCGTTTATTCAGTAAATTTACAATTTTAATGTGTGTGTACATTATCCAATACATTCTAATTTGCATAGAGATCCGTAAGCAACCGCATAGATATATTATAGGCCCTCTGACCAGGCAGTACGAACGTGCCTCACATCTCATATGCGAATTCCCAATAGGCAGCGCCAGACAGCTCGGCCATGTGACGTGGTCTCGTGACGTCACAATAACCGACGACCAATCAGTGCACGCCCGTGATGTTTCGCTCACTACGCCGTCGCTACTTTTTCTGGGGAACGAAGCCCTTTTGCTATCGCGTTTAAACAGCATGACGAAAAAGCAGGTCAGCGGTGCAGTTCAGGAAGCGCTGCATCTTAATGCGCGGGGCTGTTTTGCTTCGTGCTTTTCTTCCATGCCCTGTTTTGTCGCTGTGCTGACTTTTTTTTTTCTTTGTCGCTGTGCTGTTTTTCCTAGGGGTGTACTAATGATCGAAATACAGAAACACTCGAACACTCGATCCAATTCGTAAAACCACCTAAAGAGTGCATGTTAAAGACAGTCGAAATGAACAAATTTGTTCTTAGAATCTGATAGCGCTTCGAAGCTGTGGAGAGAGCTTCGAAGAGGACAAAATTAGTACTAGTCAATTTTCGCTCGCTTGGCTTAATATACCTAGCTTTCTTCTGCTACGTGAGGAGAATCTCGGTGACTGAGAAATTAAATTCCCTCAGACATCTGTCTAGATTTAGTTTTGCGTTTTGCTCAGGCTCTCTAACTTGATTTGCCGGACAAGTTTTGGTGACCTGATTTTTCGGAGAGACGGCGACACTTTTAGTCGTTTTATTGTCGAGTACTTGAAATCGTAGCGAATTCTGAGGATGACACTTAACTGTATGAGTAAACCCCCTTGGCGACAGCTAAATGTAGGTTGCGCGAAAAAATGGTAGGGTGGGGTAAAAGACATACAAATTTGCACACTCATGTTTTTGTTGTTACGGTGCACACTCCGACGTAGCCGCAATAGTTCGCCGTCAGGGACACACTCGCAGGACCAACAAAGCCTAGCTTCTGTGTCATCGTTGTTCCCTATTCCAGCACTTCGTCATCGCCTCCGAGACTGCGTACTGTAAGCTCAGAATACGTTCGACAGGCACCTTTCTTAGCATACTAGCTAAGCGGTAGGCAAAACAGAGAAGTCTTGTAACATTAGACCTATGAAAAATTAGACATTATGGCGGCGAGTCTAATTAGTCTCTATCAGACACTCCACTACAAGAAAGTTCGAGTAAAACTTCTGGGCTTGATGATTCACCAATCAGGGTCATCGAGTGCTTGGCTTTCTCAGGCGAAAAAGCAAGCCATACATACTTTGGGTTTAATTACAAGAATTGTTCCTAAAGCGGATGGCACTGGGTCGTCTGTTGCACACCAGTTGGTGAGGAGGGTTCAGTAGTCACGTATTGTTTATCAAGCCCTATTTCAACATATGAAAAGAGCACAATGGGAGTTCCTTGAACCAGTGAACCGAGAGGATATGAAGACAATTACTTGTCTTCCACGCACTACGCCGATCGTGCCTCGAAACGAAAATCTGCACCTCACCACCATCGATAAGCTGGTGCAGTACCGCCGCCACGCTCGCACACTTAAGACCAGTATGCCCACTCCGCGCACGCATTTAGAGCCTATGCAACCTCACCCTTAATTCTTCAGCCACCTGCTCCAGTTCTTTCACCCTGGAAGTTTGTGCTGCGAACCGAAAACAAGTCAGCAGATAACCGCAGACTAATATCTACCAACTCGGCATGGTCGCTCGCCAGAAACTTGAAGTGCAAGAAGTTTGCCTGACTTATGGTTTCATTGATGTTTACGTGGATGCAAGTATCCAAGGTTGGGAAGTAAGAACAGAAGTCTACTGTCCGTGCAGACCTGGCCTTAATCAGACCTCCACGTATCAACTTACCGAACCACCTACACCAATTTGTACTGAGCACGTTGCAGTTAAGTGGGCACCCCGCTGCGTGCCACCAGAACTATACATCCTGCGGCATCCGCACTGGCACCCTACCAGCATTATGGTTGCTCCGCCGTGTCAGCCACTGAAAAGTAGTACGCCAAAACACCCACCAACGCATGGGCGCAGTGTATACGTATTCAGTGGCTCCCACGGGCCCTACTGCATTGTCAAAGTTGTGCAGATTTTGCGACCCAGAAAATGATCTCAGGCTCATCACTGCCTCGGCTCCTTAATTTGGGCAGCTCTATTCTCCTTTTATCAAGGAAGAAACACCTCCGTGCACAGGGGCTCCCTCCGTATGCGGTAACCCTCCCCGGTGGTCTCACCCAAGAAGAAGAGGTTGTGCGGTTCAGGTTTATCCTAGCTGCGGCTGTCACTCGGACGTGGCGTACATTTACGCGTTTATAATCTCAGCCAGTGTGTCCGATATAAAAATCTGAAAATACTGAAGCCAACATTCACCACTTGCGGCGGGACTGCCCAGCGCTGAAACCTAAGAGAACACGATACCTCGCGGCAGCGGGTCTTTCACCTAGAATTCCTGCTTCAGATATTGCTTGGACTCAGGGACCACATATGGCTCACTTCTGGTATTCATAAAATTAACAAACGTTTCTCTATTCAGTTTATAGTTTCTTGATTTATCACATACTATTCGATGCCCTGAGGTAATAAATATCGCTTAAATCGTCATGAATTATAAAACGACTCGTTTCTGTTATTTGGCCCGGTCTCCGGAGCAACCCGAGACATCCGCATAAGCCGGACTATACCCACTGCAAGGCGAAGGTCTCTCCCATATTCGTCCAATTAACCCTGTCCTGTGCTAGCTGCATTCGTTGACCTCTGCGAACTTCTTAACCTCATCCACCCATTTAACTTTATGCCAACCATTGCTGCGCTTACCTCCCCTCGGAATCCAATTCGTTGCTTTAAGCGACCATCAGTTGATCAGTTGAGCTCTCTACACACTACATGCCCGGCTCACGCCCATTTCTTCTTCTTGATTTCAACTAGAATGTCAGTAACTCGAGTTATTTCCCTGACCCACTCAGCACGCTACCTATCTGTTAATGTTACCACTACCATTTTCAGTTCAATAACTCTCTGCGTTGTCCACAACTTAGAACCCTTTTCGTTAGCCTCCACGTTTCAGCCACATAGCGCTTCATCAGATAGGTTCATCCCGGTTCATCGATCATTGCTACTTGCTTTCCCTTGACTTTCCTTATAATGTACCAACTATGACAAATGGGTACTGTTCGAGCAGAAACCGTACGCATGCAATGTCGGAACTGCAGTGCCATTGTGCCAGTAATGGCAACGACCATAGAAATGCTGAAAAGCTGTTCTGAAGTTACCTGTTCTGTGTAGAAATTTGTTCAGAATCTAGAAACCTGATGAAGTTGTTATTCTGAGGCGCTGTAATTATTTCCTTAAGCAATTAAATGACTTAACAGTACTGGCAATCTGGATGTTAAGGCTTTTCGCTATATTAATTGCCAGATTTTCTCACCTTAATCGCCAAGAGATCTCTTATATGCATTGGATTAAAGCTTCACGCTTCAACCGGCGTCATGTCGTTCCTTGTTTAGGTTTTGTAACTTTTGTTATGGGGGACTGTGACATAACTCTGCACTTTGAGACAATATTTTTTAGGACCGTTACTTCTCTCTTCTGGTACATAATTATAAAATGCCTGCGCGATTTCTGGCGTTTGCACTAAGTCGAATGCTTTTAAACCTCTTGTAGCAGCGCTCTCTCTGCAGGATAAGAGTGATGGAAGAAAACAGGAGCCCCGTGACGGGAACGCCGGGTCCCCGGGCTAGCACTTGGAGGTAAACAAAACAAAAAGAACTTTCATCTTGTCCACGTTCGAAACTCCCATTGTTGGCGATAACAGGATATCGTTGACCGGAAAGAGAGGCGAACTTACGCAGAACATATGGAACAACGCAACTGCAACATTCCAAAGATTTTCTTCCGAATGGTATTGCCAAGTGATTGCGCTCTGCTATACCGTAACGTAACGCGTTAAACTTACGAAAAGCTTTTAATTGTGACCTCAGTTTTGATTGCCCTTCGTGTCAACGTTAGCAAGCTAAAACTATCGCACCGAGCGCACGCTCACGGGCCTGGCACTTGTCATATGAGGCGTGATGTCACAATGATCACGTGACCATCAATGTCCGCTCATGTGGTCAACCATGGGACGTGATCTTGCCGGTCTATGCGGTGAAACTGACGAGGAGGGTTCCGTAAAGGAGCTTAATGTGTCAAAGTTCGCCATACTGCTGTCCTGGTAGGATTAAGATAATCGGTGGCATGAACTCCATTTCCCAACATTGATGGGCATTAAGTCACCTCAGCACCCTACTACACATCGTGCTCTGACAGCGTCTCGCTCAGTGTTTTTTAAGCATGTTCCCTTTTTAACTTTCATTTGTTCTTACAACGATGCGAACATTTGTGAAGGCCGCTAAGTTCTACTCCCGATCATTGCTCGCCACTTAAGGTCCGTTCGATTCACCTGCACTACGTGAACTGGTTCAAATGTGGTGCTGCAATTCGCGATTCGTTTCAACGATGAAACATGGCGCCCTCTACAGGGTGTCATTCGTTTCAAAAAGTGCGGACCGTGCAGGTCCAGTTCACGGAAAGTTCAAGGAAACTCGGCATCCCTTCAGCGTTGAGTGTCGATATGTAACGGCTGCCGCCACTGCATAGAAGCAGACGACGACTTTCGCGACGATGGCTTAATTGTGTGGGGCTATATACTGCGAAGAGACTGGAAGTGTTTCAACCGTTAGTGAGAACGCTGCCCTAGTTCTCCAAGGAAACGGCGACTTCACCCTGCATTCAAAAGGTGACCACTTGTATGCACGCAAGCATGTGTTTACTTCAGTCATCATTATCATCAGCCTGATTATACCCACTGCAGGGCGAAGGCCTCTCCCATATTTCTCCACTTAACCCGGTTCTGAGCTAGCTGCATCCACTTGACCCCTGCGAACTTCTTAATCTCATCTGCCCATCTAACTTTCTGCCGCCCCCTGCTACGCTTTTCTTCCCTTGGAGTCCAGTTTGTTACCCTAAGCGACCATCGGTTATCCTCTCTTCGCACTGCATGTTGCCCGTGCCCATTTCTTCTTCTTGATTTCCACTAGAATGTCAGTAACTTGAGTTATTTCCCTGACCCAATCTGCACGCTTCCTATCTGTTAATGTTACCACTACCATTTTTCGTTCCATAGCCCTCTGGGTTGTCCTCAACTTAAGTAGAACCCTCTTGGTTAGCCTCCACGTTTCAGCCCCATAGGTGAATACAAGTAAGATGCAACTGCTGTATACTTTCCTCTTCAGTCGTGATGAGCAAAACATGCACGAGTTTCTCGCCAACTGCTTCAAGGTGCGCATTTATTGATGCCGACTCGTGGTAACTCTTCATTTTCAAAGTGTTACATACCTTATTCGAGATATTGGCACCGGTTGATGCGGGCGACATGCTCAGCTATCCAACCGCATGAATAACTCGGTCGGCTTGTAATTTCTGGTGCATCGCAGTTATGAACAAAAGAATTAGTGCTGTCGGCTGTAGCTAACATAAACCCGCGTCAAACTCCCCGATTCCGGAATGACCTTAATTGCCGCAGCTGGCTACAAACACACATCACCGTGAATCACATATATGCACGCGTTTACTTTTTATTGCGCGCGTATAGTCGTTTTTTTGGCGAACTCAGACCCCCACTCTCGTTGATGTGTGGAATAACTCGAGTCTTTTAACCATTTATTACAACGCGCAAGCCACATGCATTGAAGCTCGTTCGTGGCAACGCTTCCTTTCCAAGTGCTACCTGAAAATTCGTCATTTTATTTGTTATGTTGGTATCATTTGATGTGAGTTGGACACATACAACCGGAGCTTGTTGGCGAAGCCAAAGCCAGCAGACGGCAAGGTCTCCACTCTAAGATTCATTTAGGAAGTAGCCGCTGCTGATGCTGCACTTTGACTGCCCCTGCCGGGGTGGCGCAGTAGTTAGGCTGCTTAACTATTGTGCCCAAAGATGCGGGATCGCATCCCGGTCTCGGTGGCCGCATTTCGATGGAGGCGAAAAGCAAGCCGTCCGTGTGCTGTGCGATGTCAGTACCCATTAAAGAACCACAGATGGTCGAGGTCTTCGGAGCTCTCCACTACGTTGTCTCTCATGGCCTGCGTCGCTTTGGGACGTTAAAACGCATGAACTAAACCAAAGCAATGTAACTGTAGTACCTGGCGGACCTGGCAGATCTGGCGTAGCGAATGCAGCCTAATCGAATGCATTTTTTGAGTCCTGCGCCAGTAATCGCATTCTGGTTTAGGTTAGCTGACGTGCTCCAGCTTTCTGTACTCGTTCGGAATAGTAAAATGGCACCTCTGTTGTCGATCCGTCATGGTGCCATCGTGTGGAGAAAAATCGATCTGAAGCGCTTTCATGTGTTCAATTGTATGTGCCTTCTATATGGAGTACGGCGTAACCCACAGGTGTTTTTTTTTCTTCTTTTTCTTTCTTTTCTGAGAGGAACAGACGAGATGTACCGAAGAATTTTATTCCTAAAAAAAACAGTCCAAAAGAAATAAAAATTACCGTCACTAGGACGATTTTTCTTTCTTTCAATAGATTTCAGTCGAGATAGACTTTCTCTTTTCGGTAATCATTCAAAAAGATGGTAATCACAGATTTGATACTGCATAATCGTGATTGTGTTTTCTTTTGCAGGAACACCTTCGCAGAGAACTCATGAAGTTTCTCTGCTATCTCGAGCTGCTTTCATTTTGCCGTAATTTCTGCTAGCGCTCGGCGAATAATACGCGAGGCTAACATTCTTCAGCGTGCTTTAGAAGATAAGGGCATCCCATCCAGCTATCCGTATACCACAATGACAGTGTGCCCAGAACCGTGCAAAAGCAATGGAGGACAATTGGGCGATAAGCTGACTAAAAAGGGAAACGCAAATTGCGCATCTTTATGTGATATTTCTATAACTGATTTGGACAGGTTTTGTCCACCTGTTACTAATCCTTCACCCTCCACAGCTTACTTAATTTTCAATCTAATCTACTCTTCCTTGTAACGAGCGAAACGTCGTTGCGCGCTATCCGCACTATATTCCGCTGCTTTTCGCCCTTCGCAAGTACTTCGGGCTGACATGGTGTGCGAATGTCTCTCATTGGACATTGTGGATCGGTCTGCGAAGGTGAATTGATGGGTGCAAATCAGAACTCGCGCAATACGACTTTACCATCGTTCCCCCGATAAGCTGTTGTTTACCTTATTCAGCTGTTCGACACCCGTTGTTGGGCGGTGATAAGGGAATGGTCCTGTTTATGGCGACAGTGTTCAATATATACAGAAGCGCTGACCACATGACTTGTGCTATAGGGCGGGATGTTGGACGATAGAAGTGTACATGCTCTTATCTCCAAGCTGACGTTACAGTCTTTTCTTTTCTTTAAAAAATGCATGATCAAGGCTCGGTTGTTTCCCAGAAAAAATATTCGCAGCGTTTTAACGATAGCTGAAACGAGACTCGATTTTGTATATCGTTTTGAGTGGTTTAGCGCTTAGTTTTGAATTCTACTCTGCAAGACCTTTTCACAATTATAACTTGATGACGTACCGGAAAGATCTATTTTTAATCACAATTAACAGTTGAAGGTTTGATTAGAACCTGTATAATTAGTGCGTGCAATGGTAAGGACATAAGTTATGCAACAATGTGACTTCATGCGGCATGAAAATGTTCAAGTTTTGCAACAATCAGGTAGATATCACCAATAAATTAAGGCGTGAAATTAGCAAAGTGAATTCTACTCCACATGCCCTAACGAGATAACACTTTGTTGCTATTATATTCAAGTTGACCTACACAATTTTATAGCCCTTGTGTTACTAGGAGTTGGGTTGACATTGAGGCTCAGCTGAAGTTCGGACGGACGCAGTCCGCCAGTGCTTCATTTCAGCACTGAGTGTATAGAGCTCTTCCTATAACGCCACGCGGTTCAATGCTGACGCAACTCGGCCCCCACAGAACGCATCCAAACAAGGTTTCGCAGTTCTTATCATTGCTTACGGAATTCCAGGTTTACCGCAAGTAGAGCCAGTTCGTAGTTTCTCGTGCAACTATTTCATGCTGCTCTATACCGAGACAGGCATAGCCGCCTTTAGATAAATGCAGGGTTTCACCAAGCAGTTGAGAAAACTGGAACATGATCGAACGTTTATATGTTTGGAGTCAGTTGCCTGCAGCAGTGGTCACATGCAGCGAGCAGGGATTTCGACCTCTCGGAAATTTCGGTTGAGCACATTGGGCCCTCTGAAAAGCCATTTTGTACTTGAGAAGGATTCCATTGGGTTCATGCTGTCATCCGAACGTATCTACGTAGAGAGCTGCCCAAAGCACCGATTTCGGCGGAATCTTCAGAGTCGTTCTGGAGTCCATTTAGCAGAAAGGGCTGACCGCTGCGATGCACTCACCTTTGACAGTGCATCGTGATCACACCTCGCCATCTAGATATCGGAAAGAGGCACCAAGAGAAAGTATGCCACCGTGAAACTGTGAAAGACGGCAGTTTTTGTGTTTTTCCTAAGTTGTCAGACTCGTAACTCTTTTAACGGAGTTGAGAATAGCAAGCAAGCACTATGTTCACGTGGAAATATAAGCAAAGCCCCTTGATCATGAGCCTTTAAGGACGTACCGTGCGTAGCACCATCTGTCGGCAGCGCTTACGTTCATCCTTCCTCGATCAACTATTTCATGCTGCTCTATAATAAGGCATCCATAGCCACCTACAGAGAAAAGCAGCGTTTCCTCTGTCAGTTGAGAAAACCCGAAAGTAATCGAACGTTTATTGGTGCGGAGTGAGTTCCTTGCCGCTCTGGTTTCTGGGAAGTGGAACACATGTGCCGCTCTCCGCTCTCGTGGGTTTACGTCGCTCGAAGGCCGTTTAGTTTTTGAGCTTATATGGCTTTTGCATAAACCGACTTTACACGGCCTCTTTGAATCAAATTTCGCCGTCGCTTTTTCAGTTCCCTGCTTCGCTGGCTTCTGATGTGTACAGGCTTGTGGAGTCTAGCGGTGGCCGAGTGAATGGCACTATGAGGACTTCGAAGTGTCCGGCTGGTGTACTACGCCCACCCATTCGCTGGTGTAGGTTGGTAGGGGCGACATACTTTAGCGGACACACACACACGCACACACACACACACACACACACACACACACACACACACACACACACACACACACACACACACACACACACACACACACACACACACACACACACACACACACACACACACACACACACACACACACACACACACACACACACACACACACACACACACACACACACACACACACACACACACACACACACACACACACACACACACACGCACACACACACACACACACAGCATGTAAAACACCTAAACACCATTTAATAATGACTGTAACGGAATCGCTTTCACGTGGATGTCTGTAAAGCAACAACATTGGAAAACGAACGAACTGCCCAGCTTGAAAGCGTTATGGAAGCTCCTCAAATCGAGGGAGAAACCACGGAGATAATCAACTCTATTCAGCTTGGCGGAGAAAATCCGGTTGGGGAGATGCATGTTCAGCTGTCAAAGAGCCAAGAAAAGCAGGTTTGCGTGGAGCCGTCCCAGCCATGTATTATTTCTATCTCTCCCTTACATAAACTAACCACAGCCAGGTCAGGTACAGCATTTCTTTGTATTTTAAGAAAGCTTGTAATGCGTTAACATTTGATGGGCTATCCAAAAAAGTGCAGTGGTTTTGTTCAGCTAGGCCTGGATATACGTAGCGAAATGTTAAAGTTTAGCTTGGTTGGGCTTGATTATCCGATATGTTAGGCTCAACCGGTTAAGGAGTTGAGGCACTATCGCAGCTTTCAAAGTGTGTAAAGCACATGCTTATACATGCTTAGGCTGTAAAGACACGAATAACGATTGGCTGTCTTTAAAGTAGTTTTCCACCGTCTCAATTTTGTATACACAGAATCTACCGTGATGGTCCCTCTTTAAAACACAAGAGGAATGGCGGTTCCCCATTCGCAGTCTCAAGGTGAGGATCCAAGTCCAAATTAAACATCACCTTTGTACACTTGCTCAGCTTCGACTTCTTTTTGCAGTGCCGTTTGACGGTATTCTTCTCCATCTAGTTCAGTAGCGACTCGGCGTCTTTGCCTATCCGAGACCTAGAGCTGCCGCTTAGCCAGTTCTTCCCGCTCTTGAGGCGTCTCCAACACTCGCTTAGCCTTCCTTGCTTCATCATACCTCCTCTGGCGATTGCGACGATCTATTTGCATGTTCCTGGGCAGAGGCTTAACCCGCATGTGTTCGTGCATATCTACCGGTATCTTGTACCTGCCCTGAAGAACCCTCACCGCTTACGCACAAGCTTCTCAGGGTACAGAGCACCGCCTCAGCCTGACTGAACCACTGCGTTTCCGATGTTATTTGGGTTTCAACCAGCTCTTCGACTGTGTTATGGACCCAGAGAGACCAACCACGTTAAAAATTCAAGAGAATTGAGAGACGACTTCTTTTTTTTTTTTTCTGCGTGAGCAGCAGCCTTGCTCCTGACCGTAATATGTAGCCCCCTCCACCCGATAAACGGGACAGGCATATGAGTGGACTGAACTGGTTTACGATATCTGGAACTAAGACACGTATTCATTTTTTTGCTACACAAAACAGAAAATGCCCGTTTGGAAATTAGCGGGGAAAAGCTCGCTCCTGAGAAAAAAAATAGCCAGTGTTTATCTCGGCTTCAACGAATAAGACGAGCGAAAACAGTTTGGTATGGTTTTGCTTAACAATTTAACATTGTGACGCTCGCTACGAGTTTGACGAAGTGTGGCATCCCTGAAACGAAAACTAGTTCTTAGAAACAAAAGACTCATTTCCTGTGTCACTTTACGATGGACAGCTCCTAAAATTAACGCCATGTAATTGGAAGGACACACGTCGCCGGTTCGAGCCCCAATCGCTAATCTCCAACTTGACTGGCAAATGGAGGCTAAATGGGAATCGAAATGGCATGACGCCACACTTACCGTTCGCCCCGCCGTGGTGGAGAAGCAGTGATAGATGCCCGACTACTGTACCGGAGTAACCGATTTCGATTCCGACCGCCGACGGCTGCGTTTTGATGGAGGCGAAATTAAGAGGTGCCCGTGTGCTGTGCGATGTTGTTGTTGCGATTGTAAGAAGAAAGAAAAATGCACAGGCCTGCTCCTGGCTCTGTAGCTGAGCCACCTCCGCTGCCTCATGCGGATTTATTAATAGGAAGGGAAAGGCGCTGTAACTGTCTCACTTGTATCCTGTGGACGCCTTAACCGCGCCGTAAGGGAAGAGAAGAAGGTGGGAGTGAAAGTGAAAAGAGAGTAAGAGAAGCCGTAGTGGAGGGCTACGGAGTAATTTCGACCACCTGGGGATATTTAACGTGCGCTGACATCGCACAGCACACGGACGCCTCTTCGTTTCCCCTCCATCGAAACGCAGCCGCCGAGGTCGGGTTCGAACCCGGGTACTCCGGCACAGTAGTTGGGCGTCTTACCACTGCACCACCCCGGCGGGGCGGACAGAAGAGAAAGTAGAGAAGCAAGGAAAAAGAAGAGGGAGAGAAAGACGTGTGCCGAAACAAGAGCCGTCGTCCACCACTGAAGCAGTCGCGGCTGCAATGACGGCCTACAACAGATAAAATTTGGTGGCTGTCTAGCCCCCGCCGCAAGCGGCGTTGACCTACCGTCCCAGCCCCGTAGGGCCAGGAACTGCCATCGTTCACCCCCTCCCTCCTCTCGCTATGTCAGTTGTTGTTGTGGCTGTAGGAAGAAGGAAAAGCAAATGCACGGGCCTGCTAGTGGCTCTATAGCTGAGCCACCTCCGCTCGTGCAGACAGAACTGAACTGATTTATTAATAGGAAGGGAAAGGCGCGGTAACTGTCTCACTTGTTTTTCTGTGGACACTGCAACCGCGCTGTAAGGGAAGGTAGGAAGATGGGAGTGAAAGTGGAAAGAGAGAAAGAGGAGCCGTAGTGGAGGGCTACGGAGTAATTTCGACCACCTGGGGATCTTTAACGTGCGCTGACATCGCACAGCACTCGTGCAGACAGAAGAGAAAATAGAGAAGCAAGGAAAAGGAAGAGGGAAAGAAAGACCCTTTTCCTTTTTTTTCGTGCAGACCGAAAAGAAAATAGAGAAGCAAGGAAAAAAAAGAGGAAAAAAAAGACGCGCGCCGCAACAACAGCCGTCGTCCACCACCGAAGCGGTGGCGGGTGCAATGACGGCTTACAACAGATCAAATTTTGGTGTGAGGCTAGCCCCCGCCGCAGGCGGCGGTGACCTACCTGCCCCAGCCACACACTGAGATGTTAGTGCAGGTCACAGATACCCCAGGTGGTCGAAATTACTCAGCAGCCCTCTGTAACGGCTCATCTTTCTTTCATTCTTTCTTTCCCCTTTCACTCCCACTTTTCTACCTTTAAGGCGCGGTTTAGGCGCGGTTCAGGTGTCCACAGAAAACAAATGAGACAGTTACCGTGCCTTTCCCTTCCTACAAATCAATCAATCAGGCGTCCACAGAAACAAGTGTGACATATAATGCTCCTTTCCTTTCCTGTGAAGCGATTATTACCATCGGCCTGACCGTCGCTTGCCACCGAATTTTTCTGTTGTGGGCCATCGTTGCGCCCGCCCCCGCTTCGGTAGCGGGCGGCGGCTGTTGTTGCGATGCGCGTCTTTCTCTTTTTCTCTCTCCCTCTCCCTTTCTTCTCTATTTTCTCTTCTGTCTGCCCCGCCGGGGTGGTGCAGTGATAGACGCCCGACTACTGCGCCGGAGTACCCGGGTTCGAACCCGACCTCGGTGGCTGCGTTTCGATGAAGGCGAAACGAAGAGGCGTCGTGTGCTGTGCGATGTCAGCGCACGTTAAAGATCCCCTTGTGGTCGGAATCACTCCGTAGCCCTCCACTACAGCTCCTCTTTCTTTCCACTTTCACTCCCATCTTCCTCCCTTCCCTTACGGCGCGGTTGCGGTGTCCACAAAAATCAAATGAGACAGATACCGCGCCTTTCCCTTCCTATAAATAAAATCAGTTTAAAAAAAATCTCTTCTGTCTGCACGAGGCAGCGGAGGTGGCTCAGCTACAGAGCCAGTAGCAGGCCCGTGCATTTTCTTTTCCTTCTTACTACAGCCACAACAACAACAACAACAACAAAGAACGGTTGCGCAGCAATTTTGATATGAAATCATGTGAAAATTTTGGTATCGCTAGTCCTGCTCATACTTTCTGCTCTCACTACACATAAAGCTAAGAAGGCTTTCGCCTCACAATTTCGATGTTTCTCGCCTGTGTGGCTTCCATCTGTGTACAGCCAACATTTGACATTTCGTTCGCTCCGAGCTCTCAGAGAGATGAAAAAAAAAAGGGAAATCTGGTCATCATTTCAAAACATGCCTCGTTCGAAGTCAACGTGAAACGGGAAGCACCAAAAAGGCGCGCAAGGCGCTCGCGCCTCCGCCAGACGAGCGTAGGCGTCCCTCGAATGACTGCGTACTCGCGGTTTTCGACGCCGCGCGTTCGCTATCCCCAATTCCACCTCACTCGCCTTCCGCCTTCTAGGGGAAATGAAAAACTAAAGCACACAAAAAGAGAAATTGCTCCCTCTCATCTAGAAAAGAACGACGCCCATCCTTCCCATCTCGTCCCGAAGAAGGCTGTAACGCTGCTAGCTCCCGTCGCGTCCCGCATCCCGTTCAATAGCTTCCTGTTTACATTGAAGAGCGCCGCTTTGTAGCCAAGAGATGTGCATCTCTACTCGCCTCGTTTCAGTTTCGCAGGAAAAGTTACGCTTTTTTTCTCACTCTCTGCCTCTCTTTTTGCTTCCCCTTTTATTTTCAGTTTGTACCCAGACATCCTCTTTCTTTCCCAATTCCTCCTCGTCGCAAACAAAGCCTACGAAGGCCCGCGTGCCTTCCTCAACAAGTTCCGCTTGAGCGCCCAAATGCGTGGCTCTCGAAACGAGCGTTGGTGCATCGATCTCTTCTCTACAGTAGCAGCGATCCGGTCGAAGGCTGAGGAAGGGTAGCCCATATACCATAAGAGGTCCTCCTCTCGGCATTCCTGCCCGATATACGTGAGCGCCTGTATACGCCATCTCGTGTGTGCCCACTACGTGATCGGCCGACGCGCTTTGGCAGCAGCAGCGAGCGGATAATGGTGGCCCGGATACCGCCCTCTTGCGTTCCATTCCGAAGCCCCGCGTCTGTCCTGAGTTCTGGCCCGTGATGGAAATGATAACGGTGAAAAGTAAGCGATTACGTGAGGGAAAGCTCGCGCCTGTACTGGTGTGTGCGTGCGTGCGTGAGTGTGCGTATGTGTGTGCGTCTGGGAAAAGCTGAACAATTATTCCATACACCTTTTTACTACTGTGTATTGATGAGTTGTCCACCTTTTCACACATACACATACACACACTACAGTTCATCCATAAATATGTTTACTACTGCCCCGCCGGGGTGGCGCAGTGGTTACGGCGCTCGACTACTCTACTCAAAGATGCGGGATTCCGGAATTCCGACCACCTGGGGATCTTTAATGTGCACTGACATCGCACAGCACATGGACGCCTCTCCTCCAGCGAAACGCGGTAGGGATCAAACCGGGGTTCTCCGGCCCAGTAGTAGGGCATTTTCACCACTGCACCGCCGTGGCGAGGCACAAGCTAACGAGTGCTCAAATGGATGATCTTCGCAAGAGAACGAGGAGGAGGAAGGTGAGGAGGAAAGGCAGGGAGGTTAACCGGCAAAAACCGGTTTGCTACCTTCCACTAGGGGAAGGGGATGAGTGGATATAAAAGTGTCCTGCAGCAACTGAAGGTTTCTACAGACACACTTCATTGCGCGTAATTTATTTGCTGCGTGTACGTGTGCATGTTCCCGTGTTTACATAGGTGCCGTCCGGGTGTGCGCACGTTTGTTGCCTTGGATGCTTGCCAAACTAGTCTGTCTTGCAACTCTGCGGCAATTTTCGTAATGGACCTTACTAAGCAGGGTTCGAGTTCTTAATCTTCCGAGTAAAAACCCTAGGACACTGAGGACTTGGCGTAAAGCTCCCAAGGGAAAGTGCACTAATAAATAGCATTTCAGAAGTACAAAGAATGAAAAGTGATTAGTGCCCAAAGGTGAATTCTAATCCAAACACTCCCCTCTGTGTCTAAGTCCGGTATCAACGCTAAAGAGTGCGATTTGCTGAAAAATGCACCGAGGCCCACCCTCCAGTTTGCCGGCGACAACAAATTGGAGGCACTTAGCGCAACCGGCCCATTAACCGTCAGAGAAACAAGCTAGTGCTTAAACGCTAGTAATTTCTTTAACGGTGGTAAATTGGTTAAGCGGCTCCAGCTGAACAGATCGCACTCTTTAAACTTTGCGTGACATTTACCGCGGAATGTTTGTCTGGCACGGCAACCGTTGCCCCAAAGCTTATCAGAATAACAAGATCAGTCTTTGCTCTGCTTCGCAGGTAAGTTTCTCATAGGATATAATCGCACGCAAGTGGAAGGCACTTAAGGATACTTACGAGGTGTGGGTACGAAAGCGCAGAAGGAATGTGTTTCTGTCTAATACAGAATTTTGGGACTGACCAGGCTAACATCAAACTTATTGGTTGGACGTGCGCTGTGCGATGTTAGTGCACGGTAAAGAAACCCAGGTGGTCTAAATTTCCGGAATCCTCCACTACGGCGTATCTAATAGGCTGAGTCGGTTTGGGACATTACACCCCACAAACCAACCACAGAAAAACAATTTTTAAAGTGTGTGTGTGTGTGTGTGGGGGGGGGGGGGGGGGGGGGGTACAATTTCGGGGTTGACTACCAAATTTTGGATGGGTGCAACGTTCGATTTCGAATTTCTTTCGATGGCCCTCCCCAGTTAAGATAGTCTTGTACCCTGCTCAACACGATACTACAGGGGAGGGCCCTTACATTCTATTTTAGACCACTAATTGATACAGTGGGGCACTCACATTTTCTGGAGCGGGCCGCAGGGCCCTTCAGAATTTGATGTCTGTTCCTGAATGGTCTTCGAAGTGATGAAATCAGTGCTCCTATAGAAATATCAGTTTTTCCGTTCCAATTTTTGAATGTTGATGTCAGAACAATGCCGCAATCAGCCCTTGATATTACCGTTGCAACAGGCGATTGTCTCAGAGTTGAGACTATGTGCCTACCACGGGACCTTATGAATGCAACGCAATCGCAATATTGTCAAATAAATCAAATAAAAAGGAAGAAAAAACAACACTTTCAAGTCGCTAAATCTTACGAACCAATGCTACCACCGAGGTACGCCCTTAACAGCGGTGTTTCATGAGCTAACGCTCGATATTCAGATCCGACAGCATTTCTATGAATGCCGCCGCATTTTTCTGCTGCTGAGCGATATGTTTTGTCTTTTAACAACACGCCAATCGCAAACTGCACGGGACTTGTGTTTGACATTATTGCACGTTAAAGGCTGCCGGAAGTAGTTCGCAAAAGCGTAGTTCATAGCCCAAGTGCCGTTTATTAATATTAAAACTCAAAATCTTCAATTTTTGGAGTCCCCACATTTTTTTCCCCTTTTTAAGATGTGGTTCAGCTGTCTATCAAGAATAAGACAATTACTGCACTATTTTTTAAAAAAATATTGGATTCTAGTATAACTAATCCTTTAGTGCAAGCAATGCATCCACTGCGCCCGGCGAGCGCAGGTTCACCACACTTACACGGTTGTTAGCAAATAAGCATGGTGTAGCATGGTTAACAAATAATCAGCCATTTTGCCCATCAGCAGCTGGAAAGAGAATCTTATACCTCCCTTCCAAACAGAACCAAAGTTTTGCTACTTAGTGTCATGAATCAGCAAATATGCCTGGACCTTTGAATGAAAAATACCATCTGTGTAGTTTTTTCTGGCTTTCATGCTGTACATGAACGAATCTGACTAATTGATCAGTTGAAGCTGGGCGTTCTTTTCAGTAACCAATTTTTATGGACGCCCAGGCCTTCTTACGAACCAATGAAACAACATGCTGATGGAATTATTTATCGGCATTTTGGTCTACTTATTACGAAGAGAATTGTAGTTGGGTATAATGCATAAATTGACAAAACTAGTTTCATCATGACTTTCATTACTTTAGAGGTCTCACGTTAAAAATAAGGTTACGGAGGATCCTCTGAACTTACTAAGGATGTGAAGGAGAAGGCCGGTCTGGGCTTTTTTTTTTTTTAACCATTTTTTTGTACACACTCCATGACATCACCCTCCCAAACCCTCCCAAAAATTAAATGGTCTCTTAGATTTCTCTTAAGAGGAGAATGGAGAAAGCCTACCTTTTCTCTCCTGTAAATGCCTCTTATCGACGTTCGTTGCAGTGCTACATAGAGATATAATTGGCTTACATAAAAGGAAAGGGCGCAGTATCTGACACACTTTCTTCGGTTGTTGTTGTTGTGGCTGTAGGAAGAAGGAAAAGAAAATGCACGGGCCTGCTACTGGCTCTGTAGCTGAGCCACCTCCGCTTCCTCGTGTGGACAGAAGAGAGAAAGTAGCGAAGAAAGAAAAGCAAGAGTGAGATAAGACGGGCGCCGCAATAGCCGTTGTCCACCGCTGAATCGGTGGCGGGTGAAATGACGGCCTACAAAAGATAAAAAATTCAGTGGCAGGCTAGCCCCCATAGCAAGCGGCGTTGACCTTGCCTTGTCAGATGGAAGGAAGGATGCACAAGGTGCGATCCTCTTGTGAGGGTACAGACCTGCGACCATTATCATCCTACGGCTACCCCAGGCAATGCCTCACGTACCATAAGGTTTGGGTTTTTTTTCTGTTTCGGGGAGCGGGCTTTTACCAGCCAAGGGGCTCATGCAATCCGGCCTATTTCCAGCAGGACGGGGTCGCATTGCATATGCACCAAGTCCGCACCACCCCGGTGGGTCGAAGCCTGACGCGAGCAAGTCTTCTAATATCTCACTTCTAGTTTTCCGCTTTCTTTCTTGAAGATCACCATGGGGTGTCCCTATTCTTCAAAAAACGTCTTGCCCCCACATTGGCGTCTCTCTCTCTCTCTCTCTCTCTCTCTCTAGGTGGAACCATAGTTCTTTTCTGATTTTCGCCTTCACTTCATGGATGCTTGGAGTCTTGTTCGAGTAGGCTTTGCAGCGGGCCAACCACGCCTGCATGATAGTTGACCTCTGCCAGTGTCAAGACAAACTGCTCGCGCCCTTCCTTTGGAAGCGGGTTGAAGTAGCGCACGGTGGGGTATGGGATGCTGGGGAGGCCGAACATATCTCTCACACGCTCTAGGAGTACTGCGAGAATTAGGCAGTCCAGAAAGATGTGCTCCGCTATCTCTCGAGCCAAGCAGACGGGACACAGGTCAATATTTCCCGACGTCGCAGGGACGAAGGCGCAACGTCCGATTGATAAGATGCTTCTTGCGAGCCTCCACATCAGGAAGGCTCGGCGTCCTTCGAGGAAGTTTGCGGTGATGTACTCTCAACTGGCTCTTACTGCACGTAGCATGCAGCTTGATAGGCGGGCAGGGAGCGGAGGGGTGATCATATTGATAACATCTTTCAGGGACGCGGTTCGTGGGTCAACTTCAGACGAGTTTTCGTTGAGGTACCCTAAGTCCGTGGTTGCGGTTCATTAAAATGATAGGGGTGACCCTGCATGCGGGGTGCTGTGGTGTAGGGCCTTCTCAGTGAATGTTCGCGGCCGTGTCGACAGATAGTACGAAGCCATCGTGTTTGTTAGCGGCATGTCGAATTTGACGGCTCTGAATGTCCATTTGATGTGCAGAGCCCTTGCGAGAATATCCAGATCGGGCAGCCCCAGGCCACCTTTGAATTAGGGCTGGCAGACAATGACTCACTTTACCTTATCGGGGGCTCCCTGCCACAAAACGCGGTATATTTGTTTCTGAAGCTGTTTTTTCTTGTCTGGGGGGACGTCAAGGATGCTGGCCACAACGCTGAGGGTAGAAATCAGTATTGTCTTGATGATGGTAGCTTGCGCAGTCAAGGGACATTTATGAGCATCAAGATTGTGGTTTTTGATTCTTAGTTACTCTTCAGCCCTATTCTAATTCCTGGGCGCTGGTCAGGCGGAATAGAAGAAATATCCGAGAATTCCTGTCTCGCGAGCAACAAAGATCGATTGGATAGCGGTAGGGGAGGCGGTCGTGTTCAAGGCTATAACAGTGGAGTTCTTGTGATTGAAGCGAACCCCACTCGCTTGGCAGTACTCCGCAGTTAGTTCAAGTAATCTCTCCACTGATTTTGTGTCTTGCACCACCACAGAAACGTCGTCCGCGTAAGCGAACACTGGAGTGCAAGGAGGGCCCGCTGGCAATGGTGTTTTGCGGATGCCGCCATCTGTAACAACCTTTTGCAGGAGAAGTTCAGTCGCTGTGACATAGAGAAACGGGGAGAGGGGGCAACCTTGTCGGACACCTCTTTCCACGGGGAAAGGCATTGAGATGCGCCCCTGTACAATGACGGCTGCTTGTGGTGCCGCATAAAGCGTCTTGCACATATTTGTGTACTGTACGGGAATGCGCGCGAGCTCAACTGTCCTAAACAGGTGCTTGTGACTCAGGCGGTCGAATGCCTTCTCTTGGTCTAAGCAGCAAAGAAAGCCATTGAGACTGCGCTATTCCATCCATGTCAAAAGGTCTCTCAGAGCCATGCCATGGAGTTCTACCGAGCGGCCTGGGACACAGCAAGCCTGGTGCAGGCCTACTATTGACGATAGAGCAGGCGTCAGGCGCAAAGAGAGACATTTGGCAATTGCCTTGTAGTCCGTATATAGAAAGGTTATTGGCCTGTAAGCTTTAAGGTCGCTGCTCCTGGAGGTGCCCTTGCGCAGGAGCGTGATGAGGCCTTCGTTCATACTTGGAGTTAGTTCCTCTCGCTCTATGGCATCGTTTGCAAAGTTGGTGAAAGCGGTCTTTAGCGACGGCCAAGACTTTATGTAAAAGGCTGGCGGGAGTCCGTCCATACCCGGGCTTCTGTTTGGATCTGTTTTAGGGCTGTGTGTAGCTCTTCAGACGACATTCATAAGTCGTCCAGGTAAGATGCGTCAGTTGCTGCCTGCAGCTGGAATGATGTGGGGTCAGGGCTCCGCAGAATAAAGTTTGATGTAGAAATCTCGTGCTAAACTCAAGACCTGCTCAGGGTCCGTAACAATATGGCCGGTGAGTGGATCTTCGACAGCAGAGAGGGTTTCGTTCTTTCTGGCAAAGCGATGGCGTAGCAGATGACGACAACATCATACCTCGGTTTCCCAGGAACAGTCACCCTTCACCACCTCCTATCTTGACCCCTATAGCAAGGTGGAATGACGCTCTGAGCCTATGCAGCGACATATACAAGGCGCGCGAACTCGCTTCAAGCGTGCTGCCGCCGTTTGCATGTACTACCTACGGCGATGACACCCTCCCGCTCCACCTCTGACAATTTCCTCCTCCTGCACACTATTGCTGTTTTCTTTTCCCTCAGTCTGCTGGCGTGTTTAAGCTACACAAGGTGAAGTATTGACTCGTTCTCTTGAGGTCAGCGCAGAGTAGTGGTTAGCGAACTCAGCTTAGTCACGGAAAGATTGTGGTTGGAGTCGTAGCGTGTAGACGATTCCTTTACACTTATTTTAAATTCGCATCGTCACGTGACTGGGACCACTTCTCGCGGGCACATTTTGCTACCAGGCTCGGCGCATAACTTCATACCTCACATTTCGCGTCTCGTGAACCCATATCAGTCTCTCGGAAACAATAACTGGCGTATTTTATCCCCAGCGTCGCTCCACATATGTGAGCACTGTACAGTGTGTCCCTTTTCGTGCCTATTTATGAAAGCAATGAAGCTGTCATGATATGAGCAGCGAGCATCCCAGCGCAGGAGGAGGGACAGAGAAGACGTTTGTTTAAAGGCGCGATTTCTTTGGCAAGCGCTCGGCTGTGTACTATTTCGCTCACGGAGGCAAGCAGCTATACTTCAACCGCTCGTTTTAACCGAAAGAAAACGTCTGCACAATACGTAATCAGAATCGTGACCCATTCGTTCTTAGCGCAGTTTTCACGGTGATATACCATTCCGCTTCCTATTTAGCATTCATCTGGTAGCCAAGATGGAGCGTGTAGTGCGCGGTATGGATTCACACCGACGACATGCGTACCCCTACTTGTACTCCGCTAATGTTAAGTTAGGTGTCCGCCGAAAAATGAGATAGATACTGCTCCTTTCATTGCCCACAAACCAAGCGATCCCGACCACGGCGGCTGCGTTTCGATGGAGGGGAAACGAAGTGGCGTCCGTGTGCTGTGCGATGTCAGCGCACGTTAAAGATTGATTGATTGATTGATTGATTGATTGATTGATTGATTGATTGATTGATTGATTCACAGGAAGGGAAAGGCGCAGCATCTGTCACACTTGTTTCTGTGGACACCTGAACCGCACCGTAAGGGAAGGGAGGAAGGTGGAAGTTAAAGTGGATAGAGAGAAAGAGGAGCTGTAGTGGAGGGCTACGGAGTAATTTCGACCACCTGGGGATCTTTAACGTGCGCTGACATCGCACAGCACACGGACGCCTCTTCGTTTCGCCTCCATCGAAACGCAGCCGCCGAGGTCACGTTAAAGATACCCAGGTGGTCGAAATTACTCCGTAGCCCTCCACTAAGGCTCCCCTTTCTTTCTTTCTTCCTTTCTTTCTCTTTCTTTCTTTCTTTCTCTCTATTTTCACTTCGAGCTCCCTCCCGTCCTTTACGGCGCGGTTGAGGTGGCCACAGAGCAAGTGTGACTGATACTGCGCATTTTCCTTCCTGTGAACGAATTAGATATATGCTGACAAAATCGCTTGCCCCGCCGCGGTGACCTAATGGTTAAGATGCCCAGCTACTGAACCGAAGCAGCCGAGTTCTAACCTGACCGCCGAAGGCTGCATTTCGATGGAGACGAAACGGAGTGGCGCCCGTGCATTGTGCGATGTCAGTGCACGTTAAAGATCCTCAGATGGTCGAAATTATTCCGGAACCCTCCACTAAGATACTACTTCCTCTATTTCCACTTTCACTCCCACCTTCCTTCCCTTACAGCTCAGGTCAGCTGTCCACGTTAAAAAGTGTGTGACAGATGCCGCTCCTTTGCTTTTCTGTGAATTAATTTCAAATAAAATCGTACTGAAGAGGCGTCGTTAAAGCGGTATTGCATCCACTCTAAATGGGAGGCTTAAGCGTCCTCCTAAGCTAGCAACAAATCTATCTCGTCACGTCGGCAGATTCACCGAGGATACGTGAAGCATTCCAAAAAGCAAAAGTTTTAAATGCTACAAATTTTTCAGGCAAAAGGGTTTGAATGTTTGTAGACACTTTTCTAAGGCGGTGAAATTGCGGGATTCCTTGCAGTGCCTTAAAGAGGGCGAGTAGGTATGCAAGGAATAACCTGAACCTAAAGCCTTATGCTCGTAGGCACTCCAGGTAAGTGACCTGCTTCTGAATGGCCACATGGCTGAATGAAAACCAAAATTAATGTAGTCTCTTCGACCACATTGTCCACTTGGCCATCGCTTTCATATAGAATATCGACCTCCCTCTATAAGCGTCCGCTTGCTGCCTGCGCCCCAAAGAGCTTCCTTTCTTTGTCGCTCGCCGCCGTTTTCGGCTCATAAATTTCATCGCGATCATGAAGGTAACGGTTCAGTAACCCAAAAAGCCCTCCTTTTTCGCTCGCTGCTTTTTTCGTTTGCCTTATTTTATTAGGAGTATAGGCAACGTTGACCATGAAGGCGTTGCATGCATGAGGGAATATTGCAGGTATTGTGACGTGGAATATTTGTTTCAAATAGCGCTTTCAAGCTGGTGAATACGAACATGAACAAATATGAGAAGTTTCGAAATAGCCCTCTTCGCGCTACGCTGGGGATAAAAAAGATATGGTACTTGTCTTTAGTAGGAAGTAGAGCATCACACTGTATAATCGATTCACACCAACTATTTCATCTTTTCTATACCGTCCTCTATGCGAAACTCGGGCAACTGGAAACATTGAGATTCTCCTAAAAAACATATTTAGACTTCGGCACGGTCTAAATATGCAAACTTGTTTTGAAAATAAAGTATGAAAATAAAAGCAAACTTGTTTTGAACGATTGGCTAGTGCAGACTTGGTAGTTAAATTGGGTGAATAAAATATCTCGAAAATAATCAATCATCATCGAGCGAACTTCTTAATGGCAAAGCTTATGTCGACCGCGCGTCTCAGTGGGGAAAAAAAAGTGTCATTGATTTTTATCACAGACCAAAGCGCATTTTGATTTCGGCAGGTTGCTGCGCAGAAAGGGCGTCCTGGGAAGTTGCCAGTAGAAAAAAAAAAACATTAACTCGTGATTCTCCCACTAAGTACGGTAGAGTTTTGAGATTTCGATTTCCCGCAAGAACCTATTAGCTACAAACCTTCTGCTTCCTCGAGAATTCGATTATGCCGCTCTGAATTGAAAACTTTTGTTCAGTACGCCCTCGAACAATGCGCAATGGTAAAGGCTGCTTTAAAATATTGCGAAAGAATCACTACGAACCGATTGAACGATGACTACACGGAAGAAGAGTGTGCCAAACTCGTGTTCGCTGGCCGAGGACACTGCGGAAGCCTTTTATTTGTGTTTTACATGCTTTTACGTGATGGGACCGCTGTCTGCCCTGCAACATCTTGGTAAAGGTGCACCTCTCCGCCTCCTCTCTACCTGCTTACTTGAGAAAAGCTGAACTAGCGAAACGTAGCTTGATAAAGGAGAGCTGTAGGTGCTTTAGTTGCGCCCTTCAAACAAGCCTTACATTCAAGCTTCAAATTGGTTTGTGTGGTTTAACGTCCCAAAGCGACTCAGGAGATCGAAGACACGGTACGAACGGCAGCAGATACGACAAATAAGCTCACCGCAACCATCGCACTGGAGTGCTCGCCAAAAAAATCGGAATTACTGGTCATACACCCTAGGACGGACCTACCCAAGCCCCATAGAAATCCGAATTCAGGGAATACCGGTACCACAGGTCCATACCATACGCATTCTAGGACTATACTTAGTCATTGCCGAAATTTTAATAGGTTTCAATTTGATTTTATCTTTTTCTAGATCCTCTGCCACACTTGTGTATTTATACTCATGTATTCCTGATGGGAGGTCCCCCAGACAGTCTTACTTCGGGACCTCCTACTGTACAAACTTTTTTATGCACTTATAATTGACTTGTATTTCGTTTTAATAAACCTTCAAACCTTCAAACCTTCAAAAAAAAAAAACAAGAAAAAACTGGATGAAAAAAATAGACACAATTAAGCGGCTCAAAAAAGTCGTTGAAAACACCACGCAACTCATAAAAAGGGTGACAGGACGCGCATATAGGCTCCGAGAGGCGGCCACGCTTTGCGTAGTGCACGCCTATACCCTCAGCCGAATTCTTTATGCTACACCATACCTCAAACTATCATGCAGTGAGGTCCGGCAGATAGACTGCCTAATTCGGCAAGAAACAAAGGCAGCACTTAAATTACTGAAAAGCACCAGCAACGAGAAACTACTCGAACTCCGAGTCCATAACACAATACGTAAGCTTCGCGAGGCCCACTTACAAGCACAATACTCCGATTGGCCTCTACAACTACCGGACGACACATACTCAGTAATCAAGGCATCACTATTCCCGGAAAAAATGCATACCTAAAACTCACATTTACCCCCATTTACACTTCAATCTATGCCAAACCACTACCACGGAACATGCACCGCCACCATGACCAAGGTCACAGGAAGGCGCGCGCGGCAGCGCTCCAAAAATGGTACGGGAATGAACTCGATGCAGTTTGGGTGGATGCTGCCTACAATGAGAACGGAGCCACTGCGGTTGTACATAACCCCCACATTTCTCCCCTAACTTTCGAGCTTCATTCAGTCACCACCCCTGAGGAAGCCGAGGAGACCGCTATAGCTATTGCTCTGGCATGCACAGATGCCAGTTATGTACTTAGTGATTCTAAAACTGCCATTCTAAATTATGCCAGGGGCCGGGTTCATCCCCAGGCGCACCGCCTGCTCGTGCAAGTCGTGCAAGTCCATGTATGGGAGTGCCCGAGGTAGGAGGGCTTCGGCAGCGGCGTGATGCACTTGATACTTCCATAAGCAGCATGCAAATCGATTGCACGTCTACACCGATGGTTCAGTGAATGCCGTGCGTTCTTCAGGTTCCATGGTCATACCCGCAATTAATACGGCAATAAAAGTTAGGACAAATCACCAGAGTTCTTCAACAGCTGCAGAGCTAACCGCTCTTCGTGTCGCAATCAGGCATATCCGTCAGCAGAGCCCTCAGCGGTGGTCTATTTTCACAGATTCAAAAGCAGCCCTGCAAGCCTTAAAAGCGGCTCTTCGCCGTGGAGCCCATGAACAACTCGTTGCGACGAGTCTATAGGCCCCATTCTTTGGGAGTGCCCCATATACAGTGAGGAAAGAAAGTGTCTATGTCGTGCGCTGGAGCATGTAGAAGGACGCCCATTGACTGAAATTAAGATTTTAGGTCCCTGGCCACGGCGATCGTTTGCGGTGAAGGCCTCCCAGGCACTGCTCCGCTTAATGAAAAGCACAGGCCAAATCGAAAGACTATGATTTTGCTGTTACGTGACATGATATGACTATGGCGTGATGTGATATGTGACGTGATGTGGCTTTGATGTAACTATACTGACTTATCAATCCCTCTCGTATACCCACCACTTATATGTCCACTCAACCCTTTACCCCAGTGCAGGGTAGCAAACCAGTTTCTTTTACGGGTTAACCTCCCTGCCTTTCCTCCTCATCTTCCTCCTCTGCCTCCTAGAGCTTTGCTTGCCTCATGGCTTCCTTTATGTCTATCAAGATCCTACTCAGGTGTAGTTCCTGCATGCTTGTTACTAGTGGTATTCGTGCACTGCTGCGTGATTATTGCAGGTGCAATGGCTGCCTCTTCCGCTTAGATCTCCGCACCGGAGTGATGCAACATTTTTGGCATTGCCACCCGCGCCACCCGCGACTGTCATCATAACAATAAAGACTTTAGTTTAGCGCTACCGCTTACCGCTACCGCGCGTGAGTCAGTACGCATGCGCAAGTCCCCCCGAGGCCTACAGATGGCGCCACGTTCTTGTCAAATTCTGGCGGACCCCGCGCGCAGGGGCCACGCGTGCTGTGCTTACAGCGCGCGGGAGCGGTAGACGGCCGCGGTAAGCGGCAGCGGTAAACGAAGTCTCTAATATCTCTGTCTCGTAGCCTCCCTGTAAACTTGAGGATGGAAGTTGCCCCCGTAATGTGTCCACGAAAATTGGTCCAAGCTGCGCCATCCCAAGAGTCGAGGAAAAAAAAAGGCGGGGAGATATTGGCGCCTGATCATAAAAAATCAAGAAGTTAATGAGGTGTAAGTGTACCGCAACTAGTAATCTCACTAAAAAAAATAATAAAAATAGATATTGAAAAAGAAGGCTAGGTCGAGACGGCGAGGTCGCGACTGCAAGGACAGTGAAGCCTTGTCTAGCGTTTTAATCCGATCACGAACCCAGGCGCGCGATGATGGTATGTACAAATGAAAGAAGAAGATCATGGCATGTACAAATGAAAGAAGGTCCACAGAAGGCTCACAATATGAACATAAAAAATAAATAATGAATATGAATTATTGTAAAAAAGTGACAACAATGCGTTTAGTTTCACGAGAGTTATCAGTATAGCTACGCTCAGGCTCGCATTTCTTCAGCGCAGGTTCTGCAGTGATCTCAAAGTTTCTTTTCATTTTTTTTTTTTCATTGTTTTCTAATGTGTATTTCTGGCCTCTCATCTGCTTACAAGTTTTACAAGGTGCATGTTGCTTCGCATGAGCTTTATCTGTAAGATGTTGCCCAGCTCTTCGGCTGTTTCACATTTATCATGCATTTGGTTTGTTTATAGCAGCTCTAGCCTGTCTAGCTGTTGGCTATGCGGTATTTATGCGGTGCTAGGGGGATCTTGATTATTTCATTCACTTAGTGTGAATTCCCAGGCGCGCCGATAGGAGCGTCAAATGTTCTCTTATATGCCTGCCTTATCAGGGTGTTGATTTTCTTTGTGTAACTCCCCAGCCTAAGATGCAGTGTCTCGCAAGCAGTTCTATAGATTATGAATGCCTGTATAGGATGGAGCGTCTGTCTCATTCGTGCATTTTCTCATGTTGTTGATTCTGCCTATCATTCTTCTTGCTACCTGTTGTGTCATGTAACCGTTATATTACTTGTTGATTTTACTTCCGATATCCAGCCCATTGATTTAAGCCCTTGGCAATCCCTGAATTGTGGTTTCTTTAACCTCACCGCAATAATGTTGCCATTTTCTCCTTTACTGGATATTAGGAAGTCTGATTTTTTAGGGTGCCTGTTTGTCCGGGGGAGATGATTTTACTAGGAACATGTATTCTGCTGCTTCATGCAGCAGGTATTGCAATAATGCGATATCATTGCAGGGAAAAAGCCGGCGCCGTGGTGCGTCAGGAAATTTTCTGTTCTGTTGCAAAAAATTCAATGTTCGAGAGGGATTACATGATCTCATGAAGTCACACTTCCTACCGATCAACCGTGCAGAACTCAGCCATGTCACGTGATCTTGTGTAGTCATCAACCGCTCGACCAATCAAAGAATTTTCTAACCAAATTTGGAGACGCTCTGGTGCGTGACATAGCAGCGATATGCAAGGTTATTATACCGTTCACAACGTTGCAACCTAATTAATCCCAACAGAGTTGCAAAATGCATCCGCAGGAATAAAAACGCTTTCGCTAAAAGTAAAAAGTTATAAGCTAACTAAGATAATTATTGTGAAAAAAACAATAAAATGCATTGATAATTATCATGAAAGCGGCTATTGGCCGGAAAATAGAGCGTGAGCAGTAATTTCGTATTGCACAAATGCAGAAAAGCGTGGTCGCGACGGGTTGTTGCCAGAAAAGAAGAAAGCACGAAAAAAAAATGAAGCAAATTGACGACTGTTTCAGAATCAATCAGAAGGCTAAAGCTGGGCCTAAAAAGTGTATACATACTAGCACGTCGATATGGTACATTATTATGGCATGCATTGTTTACTTTCGCTAAGTGTAAAATGAATAAAAGGCTTGAACTGTAATTTTCTTAACTTCGTTAGATAATTTACAATACTGAGTTTTACGTATTTTTACAAAGGTACAAAACATTATCATTCAGATACCAACACTGCCATAACGAGTTGATATAAAACAATTGCGATATATGCTAGCTAGCAGAAGCGTTTAGATTTGGTTTATAATTTTAGTTTTATAGTTTTCCAGTGCCAGCTCGGCTTGCATTTGGAAGGCCGATTCAGGTAAAATATGAAGCCTTGTGTGACATTGACGCTCTTACTCTCTTATGCGTCATGCTGCCACCTTCGTGGCTTGCATTCAAGGCAAAAAAACTTAGTAAATTATCGGGTATATCGCTTCACGCCCCCAGTAAACATGCCACAGTGCACATTTCCAAACTTCATGGGTGGTTTTACTGTCCACAGCGAGATGCATACGTAGACTAAGGAAGGCCTATGAACGAAAATTTCCCACTTTGTGAACTTTTGCTAAAGGCGAATAACGTCAGTAACTGAAAACTTTTATTCGTCGATTTCGTTAGAAGAACACGGAACAGTTGGACAGGTGACTCAGCATCATCTCAAAAAGACCTGACATTAATCTGCACGCAGCATTTTGAGCCGTCATCTTATGAAAGCGTTTTGAAAGATATATAAGTGACTTAAATGGCATCTAAATCCTGCTTTGGGCTAATTTTTTGAAGCACTTATGCACGCCGTAACTAGAAGTAACATTGTTTCATGCATATCTGCACCCAGTTAAATATACTGTTAGAAAACAGCTGTCGCAATATTTTGCTATGAAGCAGTGGAGCGATAATCCCATTAAGAACGTGTCCCGCGCTAAAAAAGATACACCTTTGTTCTCGGAGAAATGGAATAATAAAAGAAAACCTCACGAGGTTCCCAACAGTTAATAAGACTTTCAGAATTTTGAAAGAACAGAACGCAAATAAAATGAACAGTAAACAGATATAAACAGAGACGGGCGCCCTTTCACGTTTACCGTACCTAACGTTGACCATCCAGAAACCCGGAAGGGTCGTTGCTGCCGACATCACCCCGGGTTTTTAAATATTTTGTTCGTCTTATTGAGCCAAAACATATATTTCCGTCGCGTTTTCAGGCAATCAGGAGCGCAGGAGATGCGTGTGTAGGCTCGATGGACGAAATGCACGCGAAGCGCGTAACAATTGCGGAACACGTCTTCAGACAGAAACTTAGAAGAAACCTGGCAACCATGGCAGATTTCAGTAGGTATACAAGATGCTACCTACCGCCGAAAATTCTCCAGACGCAATGAATTTTGGCGTTTTTTACCGCTGCACTGCACTGTGCCATCCTCCCAAAACTGCGTTGCAAGTTTCAAACCTCCTTTCTCGGCTAGATTTAGCAGCGGCACATAATTGCGCAGCCCTAAAACCATTATATAATGGCGGCATTCGTGCGCAGCAATGCATGGCCTCAGTGAGCAGGTTTGTCTCTATAGATGCTATATTAACCCTAAGGAAGGAATCATCAGCAACCACATTAAATAAGTAAATTGAAACAGAAACAGCGAAATAAAAAAAAATGCACACTCTAATAGTACCGCATATCATGCTTCAGGTTCGCTACGCGCCATCAACCTTTTCTTCGTCACTGTCACTGTTCTTTCATACTACCACCTAAAAACACGCTTGATGCTCTCTATCATGCATATCTTTTCTAGGAGCCCGATCATAGTGACACTAGATAATATGGCGGAATAAAATACACTTTCAGGCGGCTCTCCGTCGTCTATTTTCAAGATTTCTGCTTTCGTCTTGCTTGCAGTAAGAATGACTGTGCATTCGGCGAGGCTCTCTTTTCCTGTATGCGTAATTCCTTGTATTGCAGTTGGCATTGCGTCGGTGTTCTTGTTTTTACTTATACAATATAGGCCCCGCAAAGAATAGGCCGATAAGGGAAGAACAAAAAAAGGAATGCACAGAGGTTAAAAGTACACTAGCGTTACAACGGACATGGTGCAAGGCAAAAACACAAAAATAACACAAAGTTGATCCAAGCATCAAGCAAGAAGAACACGGATACAAAGGAATTTATAATATGAAAAGTCGGGATAAACTAAATGCGGCGATGCGACACGAGGATCACGAAGTGAAAAGGAAGCAGTATTGCCACAAGGAACAACATTTAGATCACCACTATTGAGATAATTGTGTGAAGGGCTTCTTTTTTCACTCCTCGAGGTAGAGTTTATGGCAACAAGCAGAACGTTCCAAAGCTTAATCGCTGTAGGTAATCCTTCTTTCATACAGTTTAACATGCCAGAGCGATTCAGGCGGTGATGGGCGCCATAGTGGAGGGCTCCGGAAATGTCAACCACCTGGAGTTTTTTAACCTGTGCTGAGAGACCGCACAGCACCCGGGAGCCTTGCTTTTCGTCCTGTCCGGGATTGGATCGAACCCATGTCCAAGCACCCGACGAAGATTAAATAACTCTCTTCGTTAGTCGCGAACCTCTAGGGGATGATTTTGAAACAGAACGAAGCGCGGATGTGTACGTATTTACGAAATATACACATAAGTAATCTAGAAGTATCGCTCAAGAGGAAAGTATACAACAGTTGCATCTCACCTGTACTCACCTATGGGGCTGAAACGTGGAGGCTAACCAAGAGGGTTCTACTTAAGTTGAGGACAACCCAGAGGGCTATGGAACGAAAAATGGTAGGGGTAACATTAAGAGATGGGAGGCGTGCAGAGTGGGTCAGAGAAATAACTCAAGTTACCGACATTCTAGTGGAAATTAAGAAGAAGAAATGGGCATGGGCAGGACATGTAGTGCGAAGAGAGGATAACCGATGGTCGCTTAGGGTAACAAACTGGATTCCAAGGGAAGGAAAGCGTAACAGGGGGCGGCAGAAAGTTAGGTGGGCGGATGAGGTTAAGAAGTTCGCAGGAGTCAACTGGATGCAGCTAGTACAGAACCGGGTTAATTGGAGAATAATGGGAGAAGCCTTCGCCCTGCAGTGGGTGTAGTCAGGCTGATGATGATGATGATGATGATGATGGTGGTGGTGATGTTGTTGATGATGATTATGATTGTGGTGGTGATGACGATGATGATCTAGAAGTAAGAGTTCTTAGTAACTAGATTTTTGTAGTGCTTAATTAAAGGGCAGGTGCATCACTTTTCGAGAATTCCGCGATATACAAGGATTCTAATCTGTATAGGCTGCAGGTAATGCATGCAAAGTGGTTTTGCGCTAGCATTCAAACTGATAACGTATTCGACGATTAAAATTCCGGCTTCTCCTCCGAGCACTGAAGGTCTGCAGATAAGGTCGGTGATGACGTCACGGATGGTAATAATCATTTTCTTCCTTGCCTTTGCCTACTCCTTGCGGTGCCTCTTCTGATGCCGCGAAACAACGTTTCTATGGCTTTGCTCGTTAGCGTTGTTTTTACTCCTTCAGGCCCAGCGTTTTCATGCAGAAAATGCACTGGTACCGTCAATGACGTCATCATGCAACCCCCCCCCCCCCCCCCCTAGCTGTGCAGTGCAGAGAAGCCTGATAACAGTCGAGTTTTAATCGCTAATTGCACCATAGATTCAATTACTAGCTCCAAGATAGTTGATTTGCTTAAACTGCAAGCTATAAACATTCGATCACTCGAAACTCATCGAAGTCTAAAACAAGTGAAGTTTCCCTTTAAGCTGGATGACATTAGCGACCTTTAGAGCAGGGGACGCTTACGATTAAGAGAATAGGGTAATAGCGGGCGCCATGTGCGCATGTGCACATTGAAATCCGCCCCCCTCGTCCTTTCAGCGCAGCATTCTGCACCTGCGCATTGTCGTTACGAAACTACCTTCTTCCCTTAACCGGCAGGGTCCCGCTATCCCTAGACTCTCCACTGGCGAGGGGACGATGACTGCTACAAATGTACTGGGCAGCTTTGTTTCGATTTGGCCCAAGAATTGAGAGGTATTTTTGATGGGGCGAGGGGCTGCGGCGTATGAAAGAATGGATTGGGAGAATTCCAACTAGGGTCGAGCAAATGTTAGATATGCTAGTTTGCTTACGGGGTTAATCTAGTTTATTTCGTGATTTTGTTTGTTTAATAAGGAACACACAATGACAGTGCCATGAGAGACAGGATGTACAATAAGACGCTCATAAGTTATGATAGCTCTGTTCCTAAGCTGCTAGAAAGATAAACAAAAGCTGAAACTCTCACAGACGCGCATCTCGCAGCTTCCAGCCTATAAATTATAGCTAATGTCCTCAATTATCTGATCTACTGCATAAATATAAAAAGACCACGAAAGATGTTTGTAAACTGAATTCCAAGACAAATAGTATATATGAATTTTTATGAACAGCTCTAGATAGGCAGATATTTATAGGGTAGTTTTATTCTATAAGTCATAGGTCGGAATGTTTGGTACGAAAGTGTGTTTAATATTTTGCCAAATACCCTATTGCGATCTAATGCCGCTATAGGTCTGGATTCATTACTTCTCCGCTTTTTTTGGCCATCACTTGACATTGTAAGACAACTGTATGAAGATACTGCTTTGAACATAGGCTGGTGGTAATGGACTAACCTTCGATTAGAGCACCAAAATCTTGTTTGTAATGCTAGTCCTGCATTCACGCCAAGTAGTGAACGCTGCCATAAAAAGACCCTATCGGTTAGGAGGATAGGGGAATAGCGGGCGCCACTGCGAGGGGACGGAAGGCGACGATGAATGGGCGGAGGGTGCCTATACGCCTTTTCACAGATAGCAGTCAACGCAGCTAAATATACGGAAGTAGTCTTCCATGGAAGAAATAAAAAAGACAAGTGAATCGCTTCCTCTAGGGAATAAATGAAAACAAAAAAATTGTCATGGCTCAGTGGTACGAATCGCGCACCTTTTCCGTTATATGTGGGGTGAGATTCAGCTCTGAGCGTAGGTAGATTTTTTTTTTCTTATTTTACAATTTGTTCCCCTTCCTTTTTTTGTTTTGTTAAAGGAGCACTAGAAACAAAGTCGCAATGACGAGCTATATATAACTGCCCGCGTTTCCCTAAACTGAAATGACTACTTTGAAACACACAGCGCTGTTTACTTTTTCCGAAGCGAATACGCCATGCAGTGTGTTGGCGATAGAAGTGAGGAGAGGGGCTGTTTCCGGCACTCAGCAACTTTTTTTTGCTTGCTCCGCACACTGAATCACTAATTGTTGGATGATAGATTTCAATGTAGCGTCGATAATTCGGAGCAATCTCGTCTGGAGGCTATGCGATATTGATTAGTGATGTGTTTGGTTTGGTTTATGGGCCATCGAACGCAATAAGCGTTGTAATTGCCGGTGCAGTTGATCTTGTTATCGAAAAATAGGACGACAAGCTATCATGGTTCGTTAAAAGGGCGAACAAAGAGGTTGGAGAAGCTCACCCGGCCAAGCTGCGAGATTCGCCGGCCCAGCTGTGAAAATCTGACACAGGAGGAGACGGAGAAATCCAGAAAACTAAGTCCCTCTGTTGTATTGAACATAAAAGGAAAAGCAATGTATTTGCAAAATAAAACACTTGCATCATTCTATTACAATATTTACCAGCAATCGCTTTGAGTTTTTTTTAATGATTTTTTTCTCCGCACTACATTATGATGCGGACGAGGAGCACAAACAGGTAGCGCAGCCTTGGCTGCGTTGGCTGCAATGTAAGAAACGGAGTATAGCTTGGGACGCAGTGACATTTTTATCGATACTCTCCCATATTTTGATAGTGAAGCCAAGCTCGCATTTCTTGCTATTTCCATAACTGCTGTTCTGACTCCCTGGTGGCCACTTCTTTATTTTCAGAGTCTGCTGTTTTCCGGCCACTCATTCTACCAGCCTTTTTTTTTTTTTTTTCAGCAACGTGAATGTATTTGTGCACTGTAAGACTATTAGCTCCTTTTTCGCTTACCTTGTGCTATGAGAAGCTGGTTCGCACTTTGATCCCCTCTCCCTCTTTTGCTACACTCGACTGAACATCTTAGACAGCTCCTTGATTTTGTTAACTTCCCTTTTAACAAGAAGGCAGACGCAGCGGGCAGGCTTCGCGCACTTGCGCGCGAACACACACTCTCCTTGTGGAATTCTGGCCAGTTTGCGAACTGCCGCTTAAAATCCCTGGACCCTGACCTGAAGCTCCGCCTTGCACCTGGCCTACCCCGACGCGAAGAAACTTTGCTGTGCCGCCTTCGAGTTTGTGAATGCTACGCCAACCCACGTTGGTGTAGCATTCACAAACTCGTATTCTTTTATGATAGGCATGGCAAACAGCCCTGCATGTACAAACTGTGGATGCGACGAGTCTGTAGACCACATTCTTTGTGAGTGCACTATATACAGTGAGGAAAGGCAATGTCTGTGCCGTACGCTGGAGCATCTATAGATGGACGCCTATTGAGTGAAATTAAGATTTTGGGTCCCTGGCCACGGCGATCGTCTGCGGTGAAGGCCTCCCGGGCACTGCTCTGCTTTACGAGAAGCACAGGCCTAATCGAAAGACTATGAGTTTGCTATGACATGACTGTGACGTGATGTGATGTGGCGTGTCTGTTATGTGACTGTATTAACTGCAACTATCCCTCTCTCACAACTTCTATATCCACTCATCCCCTTCCCCCAGTGCAGGGAAGCAAACCGGTTGCTTTTACTGGTTAACCTCCCTGTCCTTCCTCCTCATCTTCCTCCTTCTTTAATAAGTCGCACAGTTCATGCCAGGTGGCCTTGACAAAAACCCATGTGCAATTTTCTGTTGTTTTAGTGAGACCACCTATTTGTTTGTTTAGTCTCCTGCTTAGCAACTGCTTTTTCCACCTCTTTGTAAGGCTCCTGCCGGCCTCTAATAGGTGTATCAAGTGGTGGTCGATCGCTCAGGTTTAGTCCGTGGTCTTAATGCGGTTAGTATGCTGCCTCATTGTGCCTAAGAGGCATTCGGCTCACGCTTAATAGTCCGGGATGTGTTCCGATTAACTCTGCTTCCTACCTTCTGCTGTTGTGACCCAGTTCTTCAGCCGAGCTTTCTTATTGCTCTTTTCCTTTTTTTTTTTCGGGCTTAATTATTATTACGTAATGATCAGCGACGGGACTGTTTCCCACGGTTTTCCTGCCCTGCCCTCCGAGCATCCCTACTCAATGAGAGGTCTGAGCAGGCGTCTGTGAATGCGTTACTTCTTATAGTCTCTTTGGCTTGGTTGGGGTTGTAATGAGCGTGGTGATGGTTTTCCTAGTTAGTACGAGTGAATATTGCGGCTGCAACTCCACATCTGGCTTGCCGCATTGGAACCTCCAACCGCAATTACCGGTGCCTTCCCCGCATCATTACGTGCTTTGCTGACCACATTGTCTAACTGGGCATCGTTGTGTTTTTGTTTTTTGTTTTTTTATGGTCGGCATATCCCCAATTAAGGTATTTCGGCTGTTCTCCTTTACCGGGATTTAATTTCCATAAACGGTTAATCAACTCCGACTTCCTCGAGATCTTGTTTCAACGCCACGCTTCCTTTGTAAGCCGTTTCCTTTCCGCTGTGTCGTGTACACTTCGATATTGGCGGTCATGTTTGCCTCTTTCTGCGCTGTTTACTAAACATCAAAGCTTTCAACATGCAAAGAATGAAGGTGTTAACCAAAAGAGAGGAAGCCAGTCTGAACTCGGTCGAGTGTAAAAGCTGCTGGGGAAGATTTGGAAGAAGTTTGCGGCAGGAAAGGTGCAAGCGAACGCGAAATATATAAAATAAAAAAAAAAGAACATGTTATGCCTGGCAGCTCAGTTCCCGCCTTTTTTATTTATATCGCTGTAACATTATGATTGATTATGATTGATGCATCTGCAAACCCATTACCGCATTGTTCGTTTCTCCTTAATTCTGCATGTACTGCCTCTATCCATCGTAAATTTCCACATCTTAAGAAACGGTATCAACGTACTTATTTTCTCCGAAATGTTCCTTGCCGCCTGTTTTCGTGCTTTTACTAGCACGGTACAATTTATTACCTTTCCAGCTACTTTTATTTAGCGTGCGTTCACCTCTCTTTGGGTATTGTTGCTGTTGCATTAGTGTTTGAAATTTCGCTGTAATCGATTTACTTGTTCCTGATTCGCGTCATTTAGTGTTGCATCTGCTGCTGCGTAAGTTGCGCCATTTTGTGGCTTCTTCATTGTGTGTGATTCGTTTCGCTTGCTGCCTTTGCGGTACCTTTTTGCTTTACTTCGTTTCTCTATAAACTTATGTTTCTTACCTGCGCTTGTTCTTATTATCTTGTTTTGTATCCTACTTCTTTAGGAGGCGGTGCCTAGTTTCATTTCCTCACTTGCTTCCCTTTATTCGGCGTTTATACAGATTCTCTAGCTTCTGATGTTCAGGCAGGCTACTGCCAACACGCTGCCCCTCCCCACATTTTTTCATGGTCTTCTTCCGGTTGTTCTTTACCTCCAGTTCCAGGAGTGGTGGGAATTCTCTCTCCCATAGTCGGCTTCTGGTCCGTAGTGCTCAGCTTATGTATGTTGACCTGTATCCCTGCCTCTGGCGTCCAAAGCCCGGGTCTTGGCGCGAGCCCCGTGCTGTGTGCCCGCTCTATCTGATTTGATGGCGTCTTTTTCGCCGCTTCCCGTTGTTTTATTAATCCGGCGTCTGCTATTTCTCCTTCCACTGGTCCGAGCTGGTGCAAAGCTATACGTATTAAGCAGAAGCATGAACTCGAGGCCGAAACAGAAACATGCTGAAATAGAATAACTGGAATGTCTACTAATGGTTGTCAGTAGGAGGAAAATTTTGGCATTTCTCCCATAAACGTCGCAGTTGTGACCAGTTCTTTCTACCCGCTGCAGTGACTCAGCAAGTTTCGTATTCAGCTGCTGATTCCAAGGGGGTGAGACGTACTTCGACGGGGCTTTGATAAGAAAGCACCCCAGTACTGTCCTATCTCAGCAAGAGCTCAGGAACCCTGGGTGGCCTCTACTAATACGGAGCCCTCAACTAGGGCATCCCTCAAAGCCGATGTGCTGCTTCGTCCATTCAACGCCCGAATCAAGAAATGATTACGGAAAGTATAGCAGAGAGAATTCTCCAGCTACTTTAATGTTAGAAAACAATATTCAATCATGGTAAATGAGCAGAATGATTAGCTCTTGAAGCTACTTCATAAATCGTTTCTAGAAAACTCACCGTACGTATACTCACCCCAGCTTCTCTTAAGCCGACTAGCGCCAAAAAAAAAAAAAAATGAGACATGGTAAGGAATCTTAGTTTAACCGGACTAACACTTGTAAGCATAGTTTCTTTAAAACTACAACATAAGAATGGGATTCTCTTCCGGACAGTATTTGTCGGTTGCGACGATTTTTGTAATATGCTACAATGAGTTTGGTTGTTGTTGTTGTTGGTTGGTTCACAGGAAGGGGAAGGCGCAGTATCTGTCACACTTGCTCTGTGGACACCTGAACCGCGCCGTAATGGAAGGGAGGAAGGTGGGAGTGAAAGTGGAAAGAGAGAAAGGGGAGGCGTAGTGGAGGGCTACGGAGTAATTTCGACCACCTGGGGATCTTTAACGTGCGCTGACATCGCACAGCACACGAACGCCCCTTCGTTTCGCCTCCAGTTCACTATTTTCGCTTGTAACTTTTCATGCTTGATGTTGTTTTTGTTGTATATGCCTTTTTATTTGAACGAGTGGCAGCGCAAAAAGAACAGATACTTAGACTAGATGACAATGACGGCGCTGAACTTCCAACTTTTATTGCCGAATGAATCTTGTATACACATATACAATCTGAAGAATCCGAACTCATTCTCAACGCATGCACAAATAAGTATGCTCTTTTTTGGAGATAATGATAGGTGCAGAACTGACACGTGCTTTCCCCAGATCACTTATCGCTTCTGATTTTGTGACTTCTCGTGTTACGCGTTATTGCTCATTTTTCTAATATATATGCCCGAAAGATCATGGGAACAGCCCTTACATGTCATGTACTGGGTGACCATAAAATCTTCAAATTCTCTTCCCTCGCGGGCATTTTCTGCGTTCTTGGCATGTTCTCTCCGCCTGTCGTTCACGCTCCTGCCAATTTGCCCCACATATGCTTTCCACAGCTTAAAGAAATTTTACAGACTAGTGCTTCTGCGCATTCAACGAAAGGCCGCATAGATTTCTTGCCGAAGTTCTGTTGCTGGGGTGCCTCTTGATTGGTCACTCCTAAGAGTGTTGACATCTTATGAGATACAGAGGACACGACTTTCACGTCGCATCTCTGGGCTATCTTTTGACAATGGCGACAAAGAACTAAGCTATTTGTGCATGCGTTGATGATAATGGCGGGTTGTTCAGAGTGAATACATGTGTGCGTGAATCATTCGCATCAGATGTTGCTGCCAGTTCTGCAGCGTCCTTGCCGCCCCGTCTAAGTTCCTGTCCGTTTTACTTAAAACATGCCCACACGCCCATTCTGCCACATGACTGTATTTTCCTCGCTTCTTATTTTATTCAGAGCCCTTCCTGCTTGGGCCAGTGTATTGGCTGATACGTGCACTCTATGTGTAAGGAAATACCAATACCAATCAGTTATGTTTTGCTTATTCACTGGTACGAATCACTTGACATATGTAACTTGTAGTAATAGAAAGGCTCGCTAAGCGCACTGCAGTGCACACGAACAACGGTCGGCGAAAGACGCCAGCCAGAAGCACCACGCGTCTAGAATATGCAATTTCCAAGTTTTATTTAAGAAACCTTAGCGGGGAGTTGAACACTACAGCCATTGTGAATGGAGCGGAACCAGCGCACAGGCTGCTTCGTGGCAGAAATCGGCATATTAGCTGCCTCATCTACTGAACACGCTCCAAAAGCGTGCCTATCCATACTACCTCTTCCAGTGTACGCTGCTGTGGTAATCCTTTAAATGGTGTTACGGCTATTTGGGGCCATATTTTGTAACGACCTATTTCGTCCTCTGCTCACTGCTCCTAAAGCAATAAATTAGGCTACAGGAGAAGACGTCAGAGCTGACCTTGGCAGAAATAAGCCCCTGATTCTCTTTGCTTGCATAAAGGCGTACCAGTCCCATTCCCCAATACAGGACCGCCGGCACAATCAGCGCGGTGTATAGATGCTAGCTCCGTCTGGGAGAAGAAACGGCGCAGTGATGGTGTCACCTATTGGCGGAAAACAGTTTATGTAACTGGATCGATCTGAACCCTGCTAAAATAGAGCGCTTATAGTGTGTCACAAAAACCATACCGGCCATGCACTGGTGGTTGGTCGTTCGCTCTATATTTTCTATGGGTTTCGACACAGTTTCCGTCAGGGCCATTAGAAATGAAAACGTCTTCAAAATACGCCCTCTCCAACCGCTATGTACAAATCGTGTGCGCAATTTGACAGGCTTCCTCCGAACCATGAGATGCCATAAAGTGAGAGAAATAAATAAGTTTTAATGTTCGAAATACTATTTTGTATTTCAGAAAAAAAAGTATTTTACAGTCTTTCTTCGCTAGCCAGCATCATGGATCCTACACAGATTTGTGTATTGCGTGTGTTCTCAACTGTATAAAATGCTGATCCCTATTGTATACCCCTCTATTCCGAGCAGTAGTCTTTTTAAAACTCACTGCACCAGAAAAACCGCGGCAGCTTTGACAGGGTAGCCCACAATCGCTGAAACAAAGTGAAAGCTACCTGCAGCGGCTTTGAAAAAGCTGAGCTGTAGGGAGACTCATTTCAGACACACTGACAGGCTCTTATGAATTGAATTTTTTTTTTCACTCAAACTGCCTGTTTCAATAAATTATTCTCGAAACCCTGCAAGCTTTCCTTTCTTAGCGCTCTGTATTGTTTTTGCGGTTCAATGATTTTAAAATCATCCCCATGGTGGTGCAGTGGTTAGGATGCTCGACTATTGTGCCGATCAGAATGCGGGATCGAATCCCGGCCTCGGCATCCGCTTTCCTAATCGAGGCGAAAAGCAAGGCGCCCGTGTGCTCTAACCCCAGGTGGTCGCAATTTCCAGAGCCCTCCACTACGGTGTCTCTCATTGGCTGAGTCGCTTTGGGACGTTAAACCCCACAAACCAACACCGAAACCAATAATTTCAAAATATTTCTCCTCTTGTTTCCTGCCCCCTGCCAGAGAGCAAAGGCTGGCCAAATATTACAGCATATTACGCGACTCTTTTCTTTTTTCTTTATTGCAAAAAAAAAAAAAATGCGTCTACCCGGCTCCTCTTGGCTCTCCGGCTGCTCACGCGGCGTATCTCCCCATTAGCAGTTTCCCCCAGCGCACCCTACCGTTAATGTTACCACCAACCTGTCTCGACCCCTCTGGCCTTAATAAGCTCGGCACTGCGCTGGCTAACGCAGGCTAGGCTCTGACGTCGTTACTCCTGTCCAAAGCACGCGCTCTCCTCAGAGTGCTCAACGCAGCCCTCCCCGTTACGTTGCTTGCTCTCTAATCCGCGTGCATAGCTGCGTCTGGTTTCTTTCCTTCTCCGACAGGACGCGCTTGCTGTGGACGCGCTGCATATGAACCGCGCAGATGCTGTACTGTCGCTGGCGACCATTCATTGAGCTTGTTTACCTGAGCAAGTACGTTTGAGTGGGCTCAGTTTTTTTTTTCTTATTTAACTTAAAGCCAAAAGAGGGAAAGACAAGTTTCAAGAACGAGAGCAACGCAAGACAGAGCACCAATTGTCGTTTAATTGCTAGACTGTTTGCATTGTACAGACATAAAGCGCACTTTCTGGTGTTGTTGTTCGGCGTCTGTAATTGCATTAGCTCGGAAAAATGGAATATCCAATTCCCCAAACCGCTTTAACGGTTAATTCAAGTACAGACCGCACACTACATTGGTGGCATTGGTTAACCAGTATCGTTGATAAATGAGGCCACAACCAGCTAGCAGGGCAAAACAAGAAGCATACTTCATGGAATTATGGGGAGGTATCAAACACGCCGTACGTCCAGGTTATTTGTCGCGTGATTTTAGTCTAGGCACTGCTGCACTGTTTGTTTTTTGTGTTCGCTAAAACTGGATAACCTTGTAGGGTTATATATATATATATATATATATATATATATATATATATATATATATATATATATATATATATATATATATATATATATATATATATATATATATATATATATTTAAAGGAGTGAACAGTCTCAGAGTGCAAGGCACTTTTTTTTATTAATAATGTTCATTATGTTGACATTTACGGGAATGTTGTCGTGTGTTGATTATTGGAATAAAGAGCATTAAATGCAAAGCGGAAGGAAAAACAACGCGCCGATATATATCTACCGATATATATATATATATATATATATATATATATATATATATATATATATATATATATATATATATATATATATATATATATATATATATATATATATATTATTTATTGCGCTTCCCGTCGCGAATGCTTAACAAAACAATTCCGCACAAAAAAATCATTTGGTTTTGGGGCTAACGTCCAAACGCGACTCGGGCTATGAGAGACGCCGCTCTGAAGAGCTCCAAAAGTTTTGACCACCTGGGATTCCTTAACGTGCACTGACATCGCACAGCATATGGGCGCCTAGTTTTTCATCCTTATCAGAAAGCGGCCACGGCGACCGATTTTCGATGTATAAGAACAAGAAATGTATATTCAATCACAGAAGTTTCCTCGCTTTCGAAAGGTTAGTGAATGTTCGCGTAATATTCTTCGTATGTTTTGCGATACTTAGTCCGCTCTGAAGACTGTATTGAGAGAGAAACAGTAAATAAACACATCATTTCGTGAGTCACTTGATGGTATACCACGGAATGTTTAGCGACAAATATTCCGCATGCATTCTTCAATGTCCTAAAACGTGGTCTCATGATATTGACTGATACTTTCACTATGACATATGAGGTTAAGTTGCTATGCAGATATGAGGTTATAAGGATTCATATAATTTTTTTTTAGTGGAGAAAGGACAGCTGTCACAACCTTAATAATAATTGAACAAAGCGCTTCAATTTAGGGGACGCACGGTATATGAGTAATGCATTTTTATTCTCTCTCAAAATCAATTGCATGTCTATAACGGCATGTTTCCACATTTGTTATAGGCATCAATACATCCATTTATTCCTGAGAAAATCGGATTTAAATCTGGAACATTTTTCTTCCCGCAATCCAACTCAAACGTAGGAGGTCACGAACAAAATCGATTTCGAAATACGTGCAAGCGAACACCGCCGTAATCCAACGTCAATGATCCGCGTGAAAAAGATATATCTTGATTTACGTGGCTGTGTAGTTTTTCAGAGAAGTCATCCTCTAGCGACGTTGTTAGAATTTTTTTCATGATTTTCAATCGGAAGCGCATTCTTTTTTTCAGTGAAAATAGTTTCTTGCTTGGTATTTTGATAGAAATTATCTATTGACATATGGTCCGGCAAACTTTCAGAGGCCCTCTGCGCCACTCTAGGAAACAAAGTTCAAGCAACGCAAGGAAAAATAAATACGCGGGAGCCAACCCACTTAAAAGTACCACTATTATGGTGGTGAAGGTTTATTTACTAGTGAGAGTTTAATAAACTAAGGTGTGCAAGCTGTTACTTCAGCACTTTAAGAATGAGAGCATAATTTCCCCTTGATTACCTTAAACAGCAGTCATTAACGCATTTTTTTCGCTCCTTTTCCCCACATGCGGTACGTGAAATTATTGCTCTGTTAGGTATACGCTTCATAAGGGCAAAATTAAAGCGAGAGAGATGTTCTCCTTGAAGCAGTCTCTTTCAAGCTGGCTTACTCAATCCTTCCCAAAGTTATTACTGCATTGTTTTGCGCTCAATTTTGTTTCTTCCTGTAACGGCCACAAAAACGGCCTGAACAGTGTAATCGAAATAAATTAAATAAAACTGCTAAAAATGTGCAAGGGCATGTTCGCTAAAGCTTTGTGCCCCGTAACCTTTAGCGTTCAACGGTTGATCAATTGGCCATCCGCTTAACCGATTAGTTTTGTAACCGGCCATCCTATTGCGTTGACGTGAACAAAATGATTCTGTAGCACAGCTCCCTCTTGGTGTTCTGAGCCTGCTTTTTTTTTTTTTTTTTTTTTTTGTGATGGAGCTTTTTGTCCTCTAGCACCCCACCCCCAGTTGCGGCATGCCATTAAGTGGAGAGAAAGGCTAGAAAAACGCTGCGATGAAAACAGCCAGTCTGTAGGGCGAGCGAAGCAGCGAAGATGGGTGTTGCGCAAATCCAGCTTTCGCAGACGTCGTCTTATCGACTGGCGGTGAACTCAGAAACACTGCACGCCACGACGGCTTAAAGGGCAGCAGATATATGGCTATATATATATATATATATATATATACATTTACTGTGGAAAGTAGAACGTTACAACATACACGACTCTTCGTTTTCAAAGTCAATTTCGCCGACAGTTTCGGGAATGGCATTCCCTTCGTCAGGGCAGGTTCAAGATAATGAAACTTCTGTATGTATATATATAGCTACGCAATATATTGTCACGAAGGGACCACTCCCACCGAAGAAGCAGTTTTTAAAACGTAGAAAAGACCATAAAACAGAATGTATAGTTGTTGCCGTCACCAGCCGATTTCGCCAATAAATTCTGTGCGCGTCTTAACAGCCTTTGTTCCCGGATCACAGAGGCTATGCAACATCGCCCTTCGCTTCAAAAGGGCTGCAAGCAGTGTTTTTCGGTGTGCGTGACTGTTTGAATGATTGATGCGAGATTTGTCAAATCCAACTTTCTTGGCAATAAACGAGCCTTTTGCGGCCAGACTGAGGTTAAGGTAACTGGAGAAGGTCAAAGAAGCAGTTTAAATTGAAACAAGAGTATGACCGAGCTGCTCTTAGTGTCACTTTAAACGCTTGCGTGCAACCTCCTCCAGCGCTCTTGTAAAATACTACAACGGGGTCAGGTCGTTGTTCTGAGCATATTAGGAGGCGTCATTTGTAGTTTCCTCTGGCCTTATACTGTAGGAAGTTCCGAGGAATTCACCTTGAATGTGGAAGCGTTATTTACAGAATACAACAGGAACAAGCGCGCAAGTTTACAGAATTTTTCGGGATCTGTGAACGCCTGTGCCTGTGCTTTTAAAGAAGCTGCGTTCGTTAATTTTACTTGAGGCGGAGGTATTTTTGTCGCTCAGGGATAGCGCAAAGAAACATTTAGTTGTGGTTTAACTCTGCTTAACCCTAGTTGAATTGCGACAGCAGTGGCGGTGGCCCTGGAGTAGTATTGCTATCGTTATAAAAGCCACCTGCGTGCCACTGTTAACAAATATATAGAATCGAACTATAATATCAAACAACGGCGACATCAAATGTTTCATTGGTTAATAAAAGAGCAGTCAACATTTGGTTAATTATTCGATTTATTTTTGCAAAGCTCTAAAGTACTGCTTTACTCCACCGACTAGTTACGGTGGCATATAATAAGTTAATTTCGAGGTCTAATTTCATTAAATAATTCACAAACATGTATTAAATAAATTTGTCAAGTTAAAACGTGGCTATCAATTTGTTTATATAAAAAAAACACGAAAACTTTGAACAATGGACCACTTCCTTGAGGACTCGCTGTGAAAGCGGTCATGAATTCAAGCTGAGCTTGACCGGCCCTAAAATTGCAATTTTGACCACGGAATTTTTCCTGTGCATTTATAATCGTGCATTTTATTTATTTAAATCTCAAAATCTCCTACTGGAATGTTGCATGAAAGATGGCTTGTTAAAATTATTTCATGTACGTGTCATTAAAGAATTCATTGAGTTCCTGGTCATTCAATAGATGTCCTGGATGAGTCTGGTGAACTGCGTCGGCAGAAAAGCGATTCAAGTTCTTTGATACCCAAGATACCCAGAGTTACCGACATTCTAGTGAAAAATTAAGAAGAAGAAATGGGCATGGGCAGGACATGTAGTGCGAAGAGACGATAACCGATGGTCGCTTAGGGTAACAAACTGGATTCCAAGGGAAGGAAAGCGTAGCAGGGGGCGGCAGAAAGTTAGGTGGGCGGATGAGGTTAAGAAGCTCGGAGGGGTCAAGTGGATGCCGCTAGCACAGAACCGGGTTAATTGGAGAAATATGGGAGAGGCCTCTGCCCTGCAGTGCAGTATAGTCAGTCTGATGATGATGATGATGACGATGATGATGATGATGATGATGATGATGATGATGATGATGATGATACCCGAAGCGTTTAGATGGGCATTGGCGTATGCTGATGATGCATAAGTCGTTTATTGTGAATAAGACGATGCGAAACGATGTGAACAGGCGTTATGATAAATTTTCCAAGCGGTGACTGGTAACGTTTTTGAAAACGATATTGTCTGGGCATTTTATCATGCTAGTCGCTGATGTTAATGTTAGATTTTGACTTCATATTAGTGACCCTTCAACTAAATGAGTAGTCAAAATGAATGGCGCCTTGACGCACAATTCTTGAGTGATTTGAGGAAAAGAGGAAGATTTGACTGACGAAGACTCCAAACCTGTATGCGTATTCCAGTTTGGGACGAAAGAAGATTAAGCAGACAAGCAGTTTTACTGAAAGAGTGGCTAGGCGGAAATTATGACGTAAAAGAAAACAAGCTTGCAATTGGCACTTTTCGTAATGCTAAAGACGTGGGAAGACGAAATAAAGAAGTGAAAATTGGTGACACTAAGATATACATAAGATTCAACAGCAGAAATTTTAGAGGTCAGAGGTGTGTTTTGGCAGAGGAAAGGACTGTCTATAGGTAAATGTAATTATCGGCATTTTATTCGTGTTTAGAGACGAGCCGCTTACTGCGACAAGGTGCAGTTTAATTTAAGAAAGCTTTCAATGGTGTAGTATTGTTGATGTTAACACTAGTTAGACTACGCAGTCGTCAGCAAATAATCGCATGTCAGAAATCAATACTCTTAGCCGGGCCATTCGTTTAAACTAAGAAGGGGAAAGGCCGAGCAGAGCACCTTGCAATACATTGGAAGAAACGGAGTTCCAGGCAGATGATTGTCCATTAGTATAAGCAAACTATAGATGGTACGACGTTTTGTATATAATCTACAATGAGGTTCAAAAGTGAAAGTTCAAGCAAAATCCATTCGTGGGGTGCTTGTTAAAGGCTTTCTTGAAATCCACGAGCATTACAATAACTAGTATGTTCAGATCTTCATTAATAACTGAATTATTGAACAGAGTTATGTAATTGACTGTCACATGAAATTACGACAATCACGCTGATTGGTGTGAGAATTATTTACTGATATCAAAACATACACAATTAACTGATATGCAGCATTATCTTTGAACATATGCTTGTGAGGAATATGGGGCGACAGCTATGGCATAAAGATAGTAATGCCCCCCCCCCCCCCCCGCCCCCTCATATGTTTTTTTTTACTGCGACCCCCCTACTTCACAGCCCTACGGCACCACTTCAGATAACAACGATTTGTAAATATCTAGGACAAAATTATGCTTGGGATAAGTTCGTGCATTTCAGTAGTTTGGGAAAAACCACTATTACTATTATTAAACTACTATTTCGCAATTCCATTAGCTTCGAAAGGTCTGTCAGTCATAGTTGGTGATTGATTCGCAGGCAATCTCAAAGTTTGTCATCACGCTTCTTAGTGAAAGAGGAACAAAATTGGTAAATTAGTCGTTTATGCGGCTTTTCGATCAGGAATATGATTTTTTTTTCTCTTCGAGCAAAAATAAGGAATCGCAAGGACATTGGTTAACAGTGTTTTATAATTGTCTATAAGATTGGATAGGATATTAGGTAGCGCATTTGATGACGTGGTTTATGGGGTTTAACGACCCAAAGTGATCGACTGAGGCGATGAGAGACGCCGTAGTGGACGACAGACTCCCCTGTATTCATGAGCGCCAGGTTTGGCACACACCCAATGCAAGCACTATAAAAAGAAGAAAATAAAGCCTTGTAAATGTATGCAGATATTAATGAGCTAAGAACCTTCAATAATAAAAAAAAAGGCAACAGCTAAAGCATGACATATCCGTCACAATATTAGGACAGCTTTATTTGACACAATATATTATTGATAAGGATTCGTTCACACCTTAAAAAAAGTGAGGACAAGTTTACAAACAAAATGGCAGCTTCTCAGCCTTCGCAGTTATTTTCCTGATGGCTCCTGCCACACAAGCAAGTGTGAAGAAACAGGGAAATATAGAAGATGGAACATTTTCACAGAATTATTAGTTCATCGTATTACATATATCCGTTCTAAAGCACCAAAACGCAGTTCAGAAACAGACTTTCCACTAGCGGAAGCTCTAGCAATTATATAGTAGTCTTATCTCGCTTCCAGAAATTCATAGGGTACTCTATAACAGAGAATAATCTGAAATTTGTAACAGGGCATTAGTAATGCCCATCTCATTTCCTAGAATTCTGGAATCGGAATTATTGCCTGGCTCAACACGTTTTGGCTCACTCACCCCAAAAAACATGCTATTTGAGAAACCCGCGCTCTAAACAAAGCGCTCACAGCCGTCACTCTTGGCACAGGTGTCAAAGGGCCGTCTCATTCTATCATTGGCTTGAGCAGCAAGCAATGGCAAGCGCTCCAACGCAGGCAGGACAGAGGAGTTCGCTTCCTAATACTTGCGCTGTTGTATGATATGGTACGTTACGGCAGGGTACGGCATAGTATGGTGCGGTATGTTGTGGTATGTATATGGTATGGCATGGCATGGCATGGTATGGGGTATGGTATGGTATGGTATGGTATGGTATGATATGGGGGTATCGTATGGTATGGTATGGTATGGTATGGTATGGTATGGTATGGTATGGTATGGTATGGTATGGTATGGTATGGTATGGTACGGTAGGACATGGTATGGGATGGTATGATATGATATGGCATGGTATGGTATGGTATGGCATGATGTGAGTGGTTTGGTATGGTATGGGGGAGGGGGTATGGTATGGTATGGTATGATATGATATGGTGTGGTTTGGTATGGTATAAACGAAAGTTTCAGAAAACACCAACACCAACCAAAAACATTCATTATAACGCAATGTTTTGGGACCATCTCTGTCCCTTCCTCAGGGGCGACTAAGTGCGAGTCGGCGGTAGCAGACAGCGGCCTTCGCTTCCCTTTTCCCAACACGTGACCGAGTTCATTGGTAAGCTCATACCTCTTTAAAAGCAATTTCATGGTCGGCGTGAACGCAGTGCTCGGCGATGGGTTGCTTTCTGACTTCAGTAACAGGACATCATTTTAGTATTGCCTGATTCGCAAATTGTAGTTCTTTTGTTTCGCCGATATATGAGGCCGGGCACTCGGAGCACGAGACCTTCTGTTTCAAAAACCCAACCAGGCGGATTTCCGCCGATGTTCTCGCTCGAGTCTTATGGTATGGTATGGTATGGTATGGTATGGTATGGTATGGTATGGTATGGTATGGTATGGTATGGTATGGTATGGTATGGTATTGTTTGCTATGGTACGATATCGTATGGTATGATACGGTGCGTGAGATACGCATATGATATTGCCTGTGATATGATGGGGTATGATATGATATGTGGGTTTTTGCGCCCCAGAGCGCAATGGTTACGACTTGTGCCTTACTGCTGGGCTTCGGAATATTTTCGCTCCTCAATGTGCACTGAATCGCTAAGTATACGGATGCCTTACGTTTTGCCTCCCTAGGAATTAGACCACCTCTCGAGGGCGGAGCTCAAAGCGGCGTTCTCAGGCTGAGCAGTAAAGCGTCTTAAACACTCAGCCAAATCCGCGGAGCTTTAAGTGGACACACTCAGGACTTCCAATGTTTTCCAGCCTATCGTAAGTTTCTGTTCCCTGGCGAATCGGTTGAACGTTGCTTTAGTTTTGTGCGTATTCATTTTAAATCCATCATGCTGATTCGCCTGTCTAAAGCTGTAACAACTGAGTCACCGAAGCGGAGTCGGGGAGATGGGGGCGATTGTTAGTGCACAGATGTTTCATATTTCTGAATTTAGTCAAAGGCTTTAAAAACATTTACAGCTTTAACTCTCGCAAACGTGAAGTGGACATCGCCTTGAGTATTTTCGATAATGGTGTCACAATGAGTACGTGAAACGGCAAATGGAAAATTTTCTACGAAATTTTGTGGCGGCCGCTTTTCAATGGAGGCGAAAAGAAAGGTACCCGTGTGCTCAGCGATGTCAGTGCAGGTTAAAGAACCCCAGGTGGCCGAAATTTCTGGAGCCGTCCACTACGGCGTTTCTCGTATCCTAGGTCGCTTTGGGATGTTAATTCCGTACACCAAGGCAAAAAGTGAGTTTTGTAGATATCTTGTTTAGATGCACACTCTTCATATTGCCTTATTATGTTATGTGTATGATCTGGTTTTTGTATTTCAAAATCTCGATGCCGAAATGCTTTTCCCGTTTGTCCTTTAGGTAGTAAAGAATATTTAATGAGGTCAGTTTTGTTGACGCTTGCATTAATAATCTCTTGCAAGCGAATCTCTAAACGCCCCCTGACTACAATCTCAGCATTTATATTTGCTCGTTCTGCCGTGCCTTATCTTGCTTCTTCACTCTGTGAGCGTTTAACTGTAGGATTCAGCTGTATGAGAGAGAGAGAGAGAGAGAGAGAGAGAGAGAGAGAGAGAGAGAGAGAGAGAGAGACCCTTTAATTAAAAACAAAATTTAGCCGGCGTTTAGATTTCGCTGGCATGCGACTCTAGGAAGGGGATTTCGAGAGGGAAATATTGAGGATTTGAGGAAAATAATAGAATTGAAGAGGGAGATAAATTGCGGCCATTAAATACTTTTTGAGGTGCTTCGTGGAGTAATGGTGTAAAATAAAATTATGAAATGCATGATCCGCCAAGTTGGCTTATAGAGTTCGCCGCTTGAAAAATGCCTGAGGGCGACATGCAAGGTACGTGAAAAAGTACAATTTCTTTTAAATACGTAAACCAGAAGCTCATTGCAAATCTCTGCTGCCTAGGGCAGGCTAAGGGACCTAAAATACTGTCTATTGTTAAAGGCAATGGGGAGAGGTTCTCTATGCTATGTTCCTAGAACGCACGCTCATCAGAGTACTCAGGGCACTCAAGCAGGATTGCACAGTTTCAACCGAACCGCGATTGTCGCAATGCAGACTGTTCATTTCACCGAAACGGTAGCGCAAGCCATTTGTGTACGCACAGTTCAGGCGATGTGGGTGGTAAAGAGTTTCTAGTTGGCGAGGAAATTTCGGAGGGAGTCTTCTTAGATGTGGGTCAGCTAGTCAGCGCAGGTTACGACCGCATTATTGAAACAGTCTGCTTCGCATAAGTTTTGAAAGACAAGTCCAATTGTGTTGCGAAAGTGGAGCGTCGCGCTTTCAATGCCATTAGAAGCCCAGGATGCCTTATACTAATTAATCCCTTTCCGCGAAAGAATATGTGTGTGACGACACTCGGTGGTAGTCATAAAGCTGGCGTCGCAACAGCCGCCGTTTACAGCCACCCACGCGGCATTTGTGAAGACAAAATTCCAAAGATACCCCTGTGGAAAGGAAGCCCTGCTACCTCTCTCCTGCGCATAGCGGATCTCCATGTGGCGCCGGGTTTCCCCACATTCGCATCGAAATGTGATATGCAATTGTTTTTCGTACAACATTCCAGAAAGGGGGGGGGGGGGTGGAATGTCACACGATTTCACGTCACGTTTAGCATGTATCGCTCGTCAAGTTGGGGCTAGCTCACGGCAAAGAATCTTGTACCTCCAATTATATGCCTTGTACCCAAGGCTTCGGCGGTTGCAGATCCCGGCGAAGCCTGGAGCATGGTAATACACGTCCAGTAGGTACCACAAGTGTGAAATACAATATCATTCGAAAGAATTTATGTACATGTCGAAAACGTCACTAAAGAGCGTTTTGCCAGCACCAATATAAGATTTTCATTTATTTAGTTCCTGTCATAGCTGTTTGTTTTTTTCTCGTCAAACGATCAAGCCGTATCATGCGAAAAGATTAAACGAAATGCGATCCTTAAATCTCGCCATGGACTCACGAACGTGGAAGACTCTACTGTGTCAGCCAAAACGCACCATGAAACATTGTCAGCGAAGAAAAAGAAATGCGAACTTGCCCTCGAATACTTGAGATGCCCGTTAAGCGAACCTCCTATTTTACCTAATTAACTGCGAGGAGGCTTTGCCCGCGAATGCGCTGAAATGGCTGATGCTGAAACATGCGGGCAGCTTGCCCGGAATTGTCTTAACAAATTGCATAAACTGCTGCTATATATTTTCTTCATGCCTTCGCATTCTTTACAGCCAAGTGGGTTATATAATTATTCTGGAGTGGCATCCCATAGACACCAACAGACGCGGATGAAGCCGGTGGCGGCCATATCGCAAGAAGTATAAAGCTTAGTCTATAGCGCAGGCGCATCGCGTAGGTTTTATTTGCGCTTAATTGCGCACGACAACTTTTGAAAATACTAATAACAAAGCATCGCGTGGTCAGAAAGCTTTGGTTGAAGCCCGTATCTTACGCCTCATACGGCATATTATTGATCAATTTTGATGCAATAGGTGCTGCTTCTTATTCGTTTTCAGAATTCTGGCCGACGATGTTTTCTTTTCTGCGTTATAATAACCATTTCAATTTTATGGCGCTGTGAGATTTTTTATCTGTTTTGTTTTATCTTCTCTTTCTGATGTGATGTTGACTTGTTTTTGTGGCTGACACTGGTTACGTCATGCTTTATTTTATGTTTACCCTCCTCCGCAGTAATGCCGCTTGGTGCTGGAGGTAAATAAATAAACTATTACGAAACTTTTTTTTTTTCCTTGTATAAGACAGCCTGCGCAGCGCACATAATACAGCTGTAAACTGACTCTTAAATTACTGAACACGCCGATCACTGTGCGCTGTTTTACTATGTATAAAGGCTCGCATTGCGGTGCGTATGATTAGCTGACAGCCTGCGGATTTATACTAGAAAAGAGGGTTATTTGATTACGGGAATATTTTCGCTGTTTTATCATAATTTCCATACTAGCGGCTAAAAGAGAACATATTCGATGTAAATGTACAAAATTCATATAAACGTGCTCTTGTTATCTTGATTTCATGTTTGTTATGCGTTTCCTTATAACTTTGTTTTAAACTTTGTATAGCTATTTCTTTCCTTTTAGTGATTTGTGATCAATACTTCCTGGTAGCAATTGTGTAACGTTTTGCTTTAGTCGTTGTATTTGCTCTTGCATTATGATACTTCACTTTTATATCCCACTCACACAATACACTTATGTAAAAGTAGCCCGTGAATTATTTGAATAAATAAATAGATCAAACAGCAGCTCCCGACATGCCATATTACACTAGAGCAATTACACAGCTGTATTGATCGTGTGTGAATAAAACTCTGCAGGATGCTCCTTAAATCGAAGTATTCATTTCATAACCTAACATAGCTTCGTAAATCTCCTATATAACTGTCTAGTTGTGCGTAGCTGATTGCACGAGTAGTTCAGTTACCGATTGGCTCCATAGGCAGCGCGGGATTCATTGGAATGGAATGGCGACTTGTGGAATGGTATTTAGGACTAGTTTCCTAGTTTCTCTGTTAAGGCACGCTCACACTAGCGGGAAAACGCGCAACGCTGGAAGTTCTCCGCGCGCCGCTTCCCGCAGAAACCGGTTTTTTTCCCGCAGGCTGACTTGTTTGACGTTCCGCGGAGCGATGGGGTCGGAAGCTATTTTTCCCGTCCCGCAGAACGGAGTAGCCAATCGGAGCGGAGCGCAGACCGTGACGTCAGTCCAAGTTCAATGACTCCCGGTGGCGGCTGCGCGGGCGACGGGAGCATCGCTGGTGTCGCTCACTTGCGCACGAGAAATGCGCGTGCTTTCCCTTCGCTCTTGTCACGTGACTACTCTTTCTCGCTTCGCTCGCCTTCGCCTCCTCTACATTCCACGACAAACGCAGCGGGAAAAGGGGCGTAGTGTGAGCGTCCTTCCGAGGAGCTGCGACGCTGCGGCGCCATGAACGTTGCGCCGCTGCGGGAAGTTTCCCGCTAGTGTGAGCCTGGCTTTAGGCAGATTATTTTTGGCTTGCGTCATTTATATTTGCTCGTAAATAATATCAGAGCTCTTTGGACAATGACCTCCTCCAACTAAAGTAGTTTAGTAACTATAAAAATGCAAAATAGGTAACTGCATTCTAGTGGTAACCGACTTCCCCTCTAAAATTTCTAGGACTGAATTAACTCTATTTGTGGCGATTTTATAAAACTTTTCACGTTTTGGTTGCTCGACCCGTATAGGATTTCAAACAAAAAAAAAAAGGTTGGTTGGTTCGTCGGTGCACTTGCAATGTTAAATTGACCAAAATAATGCAGAAATACATAAAAAAAATGAACCATGAACCATTCAAATTTCGTACTTATGTAAAGTAAGCGTTTTTAATTTAATCTGCGGATCTAGAAGATATTTTTCCGTTTTTGGCAGCTGCGCGGCAAGAAAAATACTCCAATTTAAAAAATTATGAAAAGGCAAGAATTGAATGTTTTTGCAATGAATATTAAGTATAGACAAAGAAGAGAAATTTAACATCGTAGTTTTTTTTTCTCTTATTTTCAAGCTTATTTGCGCGGAAACAACAACCAGGAAAATTGGTTTGCGAAACTTCAGTTTTAATCATTTTGTTTCCCAAAGCCTTAATTGCTTAGCACCCAGGTGCTAAGGGGCTAAATAGTTTAATTAGGAGTAAAGTAACCAAAAATGTTACTTTAGAGAATGTTTTGCGAAAAACTTAGTTTTTATGTGAGGTACAAGAGCATGAAAATTTTCAGTCTTATGCGGTATAGCCCCGCAAATGCGACGGTTGATATAGAGCAACCTTTCGGCACTACGTAATTACGGCCCCTCTCAAGGTTGTGGATGCTGGCTTCACTTTTTGGGTGCTACTCAGTCCACTCCAGAGGTTTTATATATAACGTCCTTGTTTACAACCAGCGTACAAAACTAATTGTCTTCATTAAATCCTTTAGGCGCAGCGTGGGTGGGCAAGCAACCACATCCAATTTAAACAACGAAGAAATTTATCGCTATCTCGACGTTTAAGACAAAAAACGTTCTTATATGAGTGTCGTGCATTAACAACTTGCGTACCAGGGATGCCTCAGATGCCCAACAATTCATGGCTCCAAATAATTGATAAGGGCTCGATGCGGATAATTGATTTTTATTTTCTTTTTGCCGTGGACGGTGCATTACCATCAACCAATCCCTCCTTACATAAAGAGCAAATTTTCGTATTTTGGTTCAACGTTCTCGAGAGCCAATATCGATCGCTGTAAAATAACGCAGCGAGGAAGAGGGCTATATTTTTTTTTTCAAGGAACCTTATTGACAAAACCAAATAAAATGTACAAACACTGATACAAACAATGATATAAACGCAACATTACTGCTACAATTGCATACATATCCAAGAATACAGCAAACTGCAAGTAAAATAAAATACCCACATAATTATGAGTACCAAATAAAATCGATAAGCATAATAGTACTGCAATGAAGAAAAGGAGAATTAGAAAGAATATGGTTACAAAGTACAATAAAGTGCAAGCGAAGTACACGATACACTCACAAAAATTATTGCGCACACGTAATAGCATGTGCGCATCAACAAATAGCAGTGTAAAGCATGCTTCGAAAACTAGGCAACATATATGAATTTCACTAAGAAAGAAATTCAGGCAGAATTTGATTAGACTGGTAATATAGTTTACATGTCAATTTAAAATTTCTGGCGGCTTTTACCTCGATCGGCAATTCATTCCATATTTTACACCATTGAACTTCATCAGTCGCTCACCAGATACATTTCTACATTTGGGAAGGTCAAAATTACAGTTAGATGCCTGCCTAGTACTACGCGAAGGCTGGACAAATAGGCTTAATGGAAGGGGGAAGTTAGTGCTAATTATATTGTTAATCACAAGCACAAATTTGTAGTTACGCAAGGTTAGGTACGATAGTATATTGTTGGCATCAAAAATGTTGCTGCTGAATTAATCAAAATTGCTAGTTGTTATTGCATTCAATGCCCGCTTTTGAAGACGATGTAAAGGCGACATATATGTTTTATATGTTTGACCCCAAGATTCACAGCAGTAACTGATATGTGAATGGAAAAACGAGAAGTAGAGGGAACGTAGTATATCGTAAGGAAAATAGTATCTCGCCTTAATAAGCGTGTGGCACCCAAGGACTAATTTTTTGCATACGTTGTTAATTTGTTCTTTCCAGTGCAAATGGCATTCAAATATAACCCCTGAATACTTAAAAGAAGAAACTGGTTCTATTAACGAATTACCTAGAGTAAGTGTAAATAGTCTAACCCACTAAATGCAAGAATATGGCGAAAGGGTAGCGCCTCGCTCAACTTATTCTAGCAATAGCAGTTCGTCGAATTTCGTGGACACGAGGTGAGGTTGAACGACCCCAAGGATGTCTAAGCATCTCTCCCAAGAACTGACACCCTGCCTAAAAATGTCTTGAACTCGTTGTAAAAGCGTATGATATTCATCAGCACTGGAGATCAAGCGTCACACCTTTTCTCTGTGAGGCGAACACTCGGGAAATCGGGCCTCTGTTTCAGCTTACACGTAAAGCCACGAATACGTTAATCGTTCAGATTAACTTCTACGTGACTCTACGTGACTATTCATCACTTTTACATGACTGAAACCGAAAACCAAAATCCACAGATATAGATAGCACCGTGAACATGAACCAATTTAGAAATAACCAACCATCGAAACAAGCGTTCCAGGAGAAGCATGTATGCAGTGTTTCGTGATCCGAGTGTCGTACCTTAGCTTGCTTTGTAGCTGCGCTTTGTAGTTGAGATTTGTAGCTGAGCTTTGGCAGGACGCTACGCACGCGCAGTTGTGTATGTGTTTATATGCTTAGGTACTGCAAATAATTGCAGTGACCGCCTACGCTTGAACAATTTTCGAACAAGGCCTGAACTCTTGAACTAAAGGACGCTAATTGCAATATCTTACGCAGAGTGGTGTTTAGAGAAAAGCATGACTTCACGACCCAAGCTGCTAGAATCGAGTTAGGCATGATTCGTAGTATATTAGTAGCCTGCGGTTAATGGGGGGGGGGGGGGGGGGGGGGTATCAGTAAATGTAGTAAAAAGAGAGAGAGCAAGAAACAGGTGTACCGTAAAGTTGGGGTGGCGGGGATGGTTGACCCAGGATGACCTCCATAGGGGGAGAGACGTAATACAGGGCCCACGTATTTAGGTTAAATGGCATATTACCGTCTTTTTTGGCCCGGGCAACGAGTTATCACATTCTTCCCTGAAAGGAGCTGGTAGAAGTTTGTGTGGCAGGGCGTTGCCGTTGCAGACCCAAAGAGCGTGATTTTGAGTTACTAGCTCACTGCACTGTTAAAATTTCGACATATCAGGACATATTCTTCATTTACGAAGGGCTGTGGTCGATAGAAACTCAAGAAAGGATTGGTTTGATATCTTTGAAAATTTGTAGCCTGTGTTCAATTTCTGGGATGCGGCATGCAGGCCTACATATGCTCGTATTTGCCCGCGGTACAGTTAGGGTATTGGTTTCAGCGTACGTGACTGACACCTCGTCGGCAAAGTCTGGTTTTCTGGGGTCTTGCACCCGGTTCGTCAGACCTGGGACTAAATGATCGGCCGTCTCGTTTCCAGCGCTTCCTCCGTGGACGGGAACCTATAACAGACTGACTGCGTGTTCAAGGGATGGTCACGCAGGATGCGTGCTACAGGCGTACAGTTTTGATGCACAGTTGTGAAAACGTTTGTGATGCACATCTTTAATCTGACCCATTTAGGTGCGGGCCCCTCGAGGGTTCGCACCTAAATGGGTTGATTTCCTCATTCTCTTCTGTGGCGGTTGTGTGTCCAGTGGCTGCGGTTATAAGGTCTGCGGTTGAGGTAGTGGCCCATACCAAGTACTTGTGACTCTGCTTTGCCGCGTCCGCGTACACCGCGTGGGAGTTTATAGCTTTAGCATTGCTTTAGCATGTCTGCCAGGCAGCATGTTCTTTGCCAGCGGTTTGATATTAAGACGGTTGCTGATGTCGGCCTGGAGGGTGGTCTCGCTGGCCGAGTTTCCAAAGAGGCAGCTGGGGAATCGGCCTAAGATGTGTCTACCCGTGTGGATGCGGGATGACTGCGACATTGAGGTTGCCCTGTGAACTTCGATAAGTTCGGAGAGTTTTCAACACTTCAAGTTCGAGTTGCTTGTTGTTGCAGCATATTTCAACTGAGCGAGGGCTGTTTTGTATGCAGGACGGATGATACTGTTTCCCGCCCCCTCATACTTTCGTTTGAAGTGGTAGTATGGGCATGAGTATGTGATCAGGCTCTGCAGGAAAGCCATGGATGAGCATTCACAGCTCAGCCTACCGTGGGCCCTTATGTCCCGTAGCAATGCGCCTAATGAGTGTACTGATCTGGTGCGGCGTGGTACATAATTTTCGGATGACATCATTGATTTTAATACTCCCTGTATTACTCCGAGTGTCATGTAAAATGCGGTGAAACAGGAAGGATGGAAGCTGTACGTAAACCCTTTTATACTATCTATGACAAGGGAAGGAACAGCAGTTTACATTACGTAGCGAAGCACTGCAAGTAGTAGGCGAATATGTCTATTTAGGACAGGTTATCAACCGCAGATCCGCACCAAAAAAGAAATAACAAGGAGAATAAGACTGGGATGGAGTGCATTTGGCAAGCACTCCCAGATTTTGACAAGCAGCTTACCGGTATCGCTCATGAGGAAAGTATACAACAGTTGCATCTTATCTGTACTTACCTATGGGGATGAAACGTGGAAGCTAACAAAGAGGGTTCTACTTAAGTTGAGGATAACGCAGAGGGCTATGGAAAGAAAAATGTTGTGGAAAGAAATAAGTCAAGTCGCTGACATTCTTGTAGAACTCAAGAAGAAATGGGCATGGGCAGGACATGTAGCGAGAATAACGGATAACCGATGGTCGCTTAGGGCAACAAACTGGATTCCAAGGGAAGGAAAGCGTAGCAGGGGCGGCGGAAAATGAGGTTGGCGGATGAGGTTAAGAAGTTCGCAGGGGTCAAGTGGAAGCAGCCAGCATAGGACCGGGTTAATTGGAGGAATATGAGAGAGGCCTTCGCCCTACAGTGGGTATAGTCAGGCTGAGGATGATGATGATGATGATGATGACATTGAGACTACAGAGGCGAGACCACCGTTAAGATCGTGTGGGTAGGGAAATTAAGAAACTCAAACTTCTGTTTCGCAACTATAGTATATAGGATCTCCACGTAAATTATACAGAAGAAAGCGAACCACCGACAGCAGAGGGAAAGGTGATCTATGGACTGAATTTCGCCACAAGACTCACAAAGGTTGATCATAGATGACCCCAAATGACATAAATAAAGCTTTAGTTGTTGTATTATGCGACGCAAGAGGGTCATGGACACATCACATTGCCTTGAACTGCACATTCGCACACTCCAACTAAATCGCAGGTGTTGGTACTACGCTATAGCAAGGAGAGACTCAAGGCTCAGGTAGTGGGACGTTGGAAACGTTAAGAGTTTGATATAGTTAGACAGTATTTGGTACGAACGGGGCAGTAGGTCCGCCAAGGGTGGACTTTGCTAGAAAAATCTGCCCTTTCATTAGGTGCAATGCCACAGTGCCAGTGCGCCATTGAAAGTGTATTTCTGTAAAACGAGGTAGAATAAACAATCGAGGGGAACGGTTGAGCGAAGTATTCCTTTAACTTTCGAATACTTTCAAGACGGAAGGGCTATCGGAAAGGCATCTTTATTAAGGCCAACTAAATGTCCAGAAACTCAACTAAAAATAAGTGTATAGTCCGGGGCCCAAAATGAATAACTCCAATCAAAGTCCCAGGAGTATGCGCCAATAGCTGCCTTTTCATTCTGTAAGGTGACATCTCTAAAAGCAGCAATATGATTAGGAAAATTAGAATAATACATTGGCCGACGAATTCTTAGCATACCCTGGGAGGGTATCGTCAAATGAGAATACAGTATCACGCCGCTAGTGGTTGACTTGTACTGAATAATTTATTGATACGGAAATTTTCGACAGCAAGAAATTAGTAAACACAACCCGAGGGAGCTTATACCTAGGCCAAATGCTATAAAAAGAACTGGCTTGAGTTCGTCGTAAACACGGGATTAGCCATTCTATGACCAGGATCCAAAGACCTTAAAAACATTCGCACAGTGAGAAGCTGAAACCGCGAATTTAGACCCGATATTTTTTGCCACCAAGTACATCATGACATTACCGACATTCTAGTGGAAATTAAGAAGAAGAAATAGGCATATGGGCAGGACATGTAGTGCGAAGAGAGAATAACCGATGGTCGCTTAGGGTAACAAACTGGATTCCAATGGAAGGAAAGCGTAGCAGGGGGCGGCAGAAAGTTAGGTGGGCGGACGAGGTTAAGAAGTTCGCGGGGGTCAAGTCGATGCAGCTGGCACAGAATCGGGTTAAGTGGAGAAATATGAGAGAGGCCTTCACCCTACAGTGGGTATAGTCAAGCTGATGATGATGATGATGATGATGACATCATGACATTATCCCCCATTCTAAGCAGAATGGTACGACAAATAAATGATGAGCAGGGAGTGCCTGTAGGAAAACTAGGACGGCATATTTGTTGATATTTAAAGCCAACTTCAGGTTTTCCAGCCAGACTTCCAGAGCATTTAGATGCTCTTGCAACAAATGATACAGGTTATGAGTATTTGCGGCAGAAACGAAAAAAGCAATACCGCCCGCATACAGATACACTTTGACGTCCGCGTGAATAGGATTATCACGGATTAGCATATTAAACAGTAACGACTAGTATCAGCGATTTTCACGCAGTCGACATCTTTTTCTTCCAGCAGCATTTTTGTTTTTTCAGTAACCCCACTGCTACTACTATGCCAACTATCCCTGAGCTTTTTCGTCTTGTCCAAAAAAGAACAGCGCGAACAAACGGGGACGACAGGAAGAAACCACAGGAACAAGCGCTGACTTCCAACTAAAGTTTAATCACAGGAAACACGCTTATATAAGGAAACAGAAACAATAAAACACCGAAACCAGAACGCACGTGTTACTATGTGATGTCCAGATATGCAACCTCACAGTCACGCAGGAGCAGGGATGGTTTGCTGACACACAATCTTTCTCTCTTAGCCATATTATACACCCTGGTCAACTGGTCTGGGTGTTTATACACTCACGGCAATGCTCAACTAGATTAGTGGAGCGATTAGATTCTAATGATTTCAGATGTTCTCTGAGTCATGTTTTTTTTTTTGGACAATGTATCATCAACTCGCCCACTTAACTATCCTGTTGAATTTCTTTTTTGTCTACTGCCTTTCTTTTACTTCTGCCCCACAGTTCAGTGAGTATAGGGTTCAGATCTTTCCAGAAAGCTCGAAAGTCGATCATGGCTCACAGGAACACAGTTCCTTGCTATTACCTAGAGGGCAGTCTGGAGGTACTGCACTTCAGCCACCATGGCCATCATGAACCGGTGCACAACCTGGCGCGGGACAGTCGGTCTATTTTTCTGGCGCGCAAATTAGCATTACTGTGACGCCTCATTGCGAGTTAATTAGCAAACAATTATTGTCAGAATTGAGCCCTATGTGGGTACTATACTAGATGGCTCTCAGCGAGTTTGTGAGCCCACTTAATGGCCCGTACTTGCGTTAAGTATAGATTGCTCAAGAGGAAGGGACTGGTAGTAGGTCAGGCTAAATTCCCTTAGCCCCGCCTTCCTGGAGCTCCATAAAATGTGATCCTATCAGGCTATCTCGCCGCATTCTTTACAAGTTTGATTGTATTGCGTTGGATACATGTGTGCCGAAAGGCTAAAAAGCCTAGCAGCTGGCTCATTCTGAAAACGCTGCTTCTAATTGTGCACCGACATCGAAAAGAGGACATATGAGCTGCTCTTGGGGTTTTGTGCAGAAACTCAGCGGTAAATGTAGATTTCGGGCAGGAAAAATTGCACTGCAGAAATGCGAAAGTCTTAGCGTTGCTGGTGCAGTCGGTGCATCCGGCGTGGCGCAGTTGGTTAACGCTCTCGGCTGGGGATCCAAGGGATAGAGGCTCGATTCCCTATGGAGACAGGATTTATTCATTTAATTTTTGGATCTTTCTCACGGCAGACTGGCCGATGACGTCACTAGGTGATGACGTCACAATCTCGCGAAGTGTGACACTTCTCGTGGCCGAACGGACGGTGTCATGACCGCGAGTATGAGTCATTAAAGGCGTTCGCCTTAAAATCAATGGTAAGTGCAAATCAGCGGTTGATTTCTGAATCGGTTCATTCTAGTCTGGATCAGATAAGTTTGCACGTGTTAGTGGCTACCATGGTCGTGATGATGCATAAAGCAAAATATCTCTTGCAAGTAGACGATGCATCGAAAGGCGACAGCTATATGTTACCCAAAACTTTTGAAGCCGGGCTGTCATGCGAATTATATTCGCGTCATGCGCTTGTCAGCATGAATCAGAGGCTAGATTTCCACTTCACATATATTTTCTCAAAAAAGTCTGCTCCATAATCACAAAAAAAAAATTATCTCAACGGTGTAGTACATCTGACCAATGAGAGAGAAGTCCAATAATTTTAAGTTCATTTTACAGTCACCTGCTTTTCTGCTCATTTGTCGCAATTTGCAGCCAGCATACTTAATGTTAGGACATTTGCGAGTGTAAAACAATGTTAATGTTGTTTTTTTTTTTGTTTTCATTTTTCCCTTTCGCGGTAGCGCTTGACGGCTGAACCCAAGGACTCGGGATCGAATCCCGGCCTCGGCGATCGTTTTTTTATGGGGGAGAGAAGCCCGTGCGCTGTGCGATGTCAGTGCACGTTAAAGAACCCCAGGTGGTCGAAATTTCCGGAGTCCTCCACTACGGCGTCTCTCATAGCCTGAGTCGCTTTGGGACGTTGAACCTCATAAACCTAAACCAATATTTTTATTTCTTAGCCAGGTGGTGGAATTTCGCGGTCGGTAGCGCACCAGCCCATAATGCTTAGCGCGCCCATGTCGGCAGAAGCGCCCTTGAAGAATTCCATAAACATTTACAAAGGTGTTACTGCCTGCTTTCCCTCTATGCAATTGCAAAAAAGCACTATTCTCCTAGGCTGGTATGTTTTTCAGCAGCCACTTCATATTTCACAAAAACGCAGTACAGGAAGAGTGCATGAATTTCGTTTTTAGAAGTGTGGTCATCTTTGTCTTCGTAGTTTGCAGTTTGCGTGCCCTTATCTCCCACAATATATATTCGCACTGCTTATGACAAGCACATTTCTCCTAATATAGCCATCCAGAACACACTTGTCTGTGTCTGTGCTTGTTTCCAGTCCTTGTCTGGTTCCTAAAAGCCAGAAGTAGGCATTGGTTGTCGTCCCCTCATCTCGGCCTATCATCGCTGCACCCAATTCACTGAAACTTCATTCTGCAGGCTATGCATCGACTCCGTCAGATGTGTACGTGCACTGGACACATTCCACAGTAGAACTTACTCCAGACCATAACGGAAGCAGGACTTGGGAATAGTCTTAGCGCAGGGGTACTCTACAAATACGGTATGCATCTGCCACCTGCCTCCACAACAATTGCATGTATGGCCCCGAAGGGCCCTCTTCTGGAACGGGGTTGCTACCGAGTGGAAACGGCACACGTTAACAATATGATAAATATAACCAGTTTTCTTCCTAGCTAGTAAACAGTATACATGCGAACGAGGAAAAAAATGTTTATCGTGGTTTGTTCAGTTCGGTTTATGCCGTCGAACAACTCCGCATAGGCAAAGAACAACCTGTTGTAAATATGAATTTTTGAAAGAACTGTGGCCTTGTTGATCGCGTTTACGTCGTCTGTGAGCAGTATAGTGAGAGGATACGTGAGCGTAATGTCACCATGCTACGGTTAAAACTGAGCTGCTAAGGCTAATTAATGGCCGTGGGGCCGTGTTTTGTTGAGTACCATTTTCAGCCGCTCATTTACCGCTTGGGCAGTGCTGCGGGACACTACGTTAATCAGTGTCAACGTGAACCAACACTTTCTTGTCCACGTCCGCTGACGGATATGTGGTGCCGCGTTTCAGGCAGCTGATAGTGTGAAAAGTGAGGCTTCGTTTTGAAAAGACAAGGATGAAACCAGCCACCAACTGCGTATCTACCCAGACTGACGCAAATGAGCTAATTCTGAGTGTTGAAGTTGACGTACAGTCACCTTGTTAAGGACAAGTCGCGCGTTTCTGCTGAAAATGCAGCCAATGCGGCAAAAAAGGAAGAAACAGAGCCGGCAAAAAAGGAAGTTAGACTTCGCTTTTTCTTTGTTTCATTTCGAAGAGTGGAACAGAGCCCTCCCGGCCGCTGCCGACGGCAGTGTGCCGCCTCGGTGACCCAAGCCTGATCTCTTCGAGCGTCGCTTGTCCATCGACGTGGGCTGTCACATAAAGCCATACAGCTCTGAAATAAAGGAATTAACTGTTAAATGCAGAGCAGAAAAGCAGCCCACACCAGCGGCCAAAGAAGGAATGCTTCTCGCTCACCATCCATGTCGTGGCTGTGACCTGCGAAATAAAAAAATATAGTAAATGCAATTAGCAGCGAATCGACGCCAAAGCATTTCAACAAGGATATGTACTCAATTTATTCGCATTCATTATCTACTTTTAATGAAACGTAATGGGCAAATGCGCTGTCCTGTGCTCGGTGCGTATTAATTATGTTGGTCATCCTCTTAACCCTTCATCGAGAGTCGTTGTGGGAGGTTACAGACATCACAAAACAAAGTACAATCATTAAACAAATGCAGAACTTTGTACATCATTTCTAAAACAAAACACGATGGTTTGTAATGCTGCTGTCTACTAAAACTACCCCGAAACGAGCAACATTGGCTACACTTTCGTATCAGGCACGAACTACACATTTAAGCGTGAACTGAATTTCAACGGCTCAGCGTGAAATGTTCGCAGCAAATCGCATTGCTGGGAACAGTTCGCTCTCGAAAATGAAATTTGCACTAGAAATGAAGTTCGCGTTGAAATGCACTTCGCCTTGAAACGAAGTCCATTTGCTGCGCTCGTAAAAATGCACTTAGTTTCGAGACGAATTCTTAAGTCCGCGTGCCTGGGGGCACACATGCGCAGGCAGCTCGCCTGTGCATGTTCGAGCAAAAGAAAAGGATTCGGGAGCGACGACGCTCGGGAAGACTCGGCAGCACGCTTCCGAGATGATGTTAGAGCATTCGTCGTTATACCGAGTTCCTGTGCTCCAGTTCGGCTTTCTCCTTCACTCAGCATCGAAATTTTGCAGGAGACAAGCATGATAAGGCGACGCAGACGGCGAGAAGTAACGCAGTCTATTTTTACTGCCCGAGGCGGTCGATTATTGCACGGACATGCCACTCTAAATCCAAGGGATTGCAATGCGAGAGGTATTTTGTTACTTTGAACGCTGGAATGGACGAATGTATTTTCCTTAGGACCCCACACTATATTTCCCCCAGAAATAACCCTTCAAAAAAGTCAAGAGCGATTGCTTGCCGCATGAGTATTTTTGCCCATGCGTTTTCCCCTTACACGATAAACGAGTGGAATCCGCTGCCGCAAATATTCAATGTTCCTACCGCCCGTTTTCCTCAGCCGTGCATTAGGTCTGCTGTCGGCGAGTTTTATTATATCTTGCTCTGTAAGTATTGTGAGTTTCATTGTACATTAATTGCATTATGTTGTACTAGTGTTCTTGCTGAACTTCGCCTTTGTATTATTTGTCCTTGACTTCTCTTTTCGTTACGTGTAATATGCAATGTTTGCAATCCACTTTCGTATAGACGATGTAGGTGTAGGAATCAATACCTAAACTAGATTTCACGTGAGTACTGTGCTGCAATCCCATTGCCCATAGGCGATGTAGGTGTATGCATCAATAACGAAACTAGATTTAACGTGAGTACTGTGCTACTCGAAGAAAGGCCATACCAATAGCAGCAGCACCAACCAGCAAGCTCCTCGGCAATCTTTTCTCCGCCCGAGTCGAGTAGGCCATCTGTTTTAACATCGCCAAAGTGCCTGTTGGCCGTTTCGCGTTTTATTTCCCTCCTCTGTCCATAAATGTCAACGGGAAATGAATCCGGAAGTTCTATTTCCTTGGCGCATACAAAGTTAGCCAGTTTTTTCTTTTTTTTTTTTTTTTTTTTTTTTTTTTTTTTTTTTTTACTGAAGACGAAAGAGCGCTCAGACAACTTCTTTTCTCTATCTGTTCATACCTTGTTGCGCAATCAGAGGTGGACGTTTAATGTCCAGAAGAATGGAGACGAAAAGGCTTGACTTAGATTTAAAAGGACATTGGAGGCTAGTACCAAATTACCGAAAGCCATCGGACCCGCCCATTTCTATTTCTTATTGTCTTCATTTTTGTGGGTTTATTTTCTTAACTGCAACTTCTGTTAAAGCTAACATCGCGATCATTAGCCTTGGTAGCTACACTGAATGCAACTTCGATAGAAGGGGCACCCGGAAAGAGAAACTAGGCTAAGCAGGCAGTTCTCTAACGCGTCGTTAGAAACGGCGAGAGTTCCGACTGCTTTTAATCCACTGCAATAAAGTACAGAGTAGATTAAAAGTGCAATCAAGTACAGAGTATGCTCCGCCAGGATGCGGGATCGAATCCCGGCCTCGGCGGCCGCTTTTCCATTAAGGCGAAAAGCAAGGTTACCGTGTGCTGTGCGATGTCAGTGCACATTAAAGAACCCGGCCCAGGTGGTCCAAATTCCCGGAGTCCTGCTCACAGCCTTAGTCGCTTTGGGACGTTAAACACCAAAAACCAAACTAAACCAAGCACACATTCCTTGCGGTGAGTACAGAGTATCTTAATGCAAGGGCTTCAGTTTCAAAAATGACTTCGGTGTGTATTACGTAGACATTCGACGATAAAATTCCGCATTTCAATGAAGAATAGCTTATTTTCAATGCAAGCGTACCTTTTAAGTGTTAGAAACGGTTGAAGGTACTTAATATAAGCATCTCCGCCAGCATATCAGTTTTTGTGTACAGACGCTTGAGGCTAGGCGGAAAACTCATTCACTTAAACAAAGATAATAGAATACTTCTTGTTCCTTGAGTCGAAAGTTCAAATCGAGAAGAGAGAAAACGGGTGTTTTATTTTTAAAATTTATTTTATTAGCAATAAATACAACTCCACATTTTCAACCAAACTTACACATTAATACAGCTGGTTGCTGCTATGAACCAAGACAGGTTGCCATCCGAGTTACTAGAAAGCGACGCTTTGAGCATTGTATATAGTAGTTTGGGTCCGGATGTGCTAAGCAATTGTTATGTCTTTACCAACGGTAGCCGAGTAAGAATAGCGGGGTAAGAGAGGTGAGGAGAAATCAAGGCTCCAGTTTGATATGCGTCAATCTATCACTCATTCTCTCTCCATCTTGCCCTTCCTCTTGCCTCCTGTCACGCCACATTCGGTCGAGCCGGGTAATTCATAAACACTGCTGGCCAGCGAATAGGGCCTGCTGTATACTACTTGTACACCACTTGAGAAAAATACTGAAGTGATATCGGCACCCCCAGAAATAGGCTGGATACGCGTATCTCTTCAAGGCCACGTACGAAAATAGCGGCGAAACTTCTTCACTAAAACTGCGTTCCATAAACTTATAATTGCGAGTGTACATGTTTTCCGAGCATCCGCTAGGCATTCATTGTTGCGACGAGAAACAAATTGGACTCTTATAAGATGCTGGCGCTAAATTTCTGTGAGTTGGCGAGGTGGCGGCGTTCCAAATATGGCGAGATTTCTGCGAATTCAAGAGCATCCTACGAGGGAGGCAGGAAAAATGACTCACTCTCGGTGAAGATGAGCATGTAGGCCATAACGCAGAGGCCGAGAAAGACGACGACCACTGCGGCGCCGCTGCCGAAGTACACCACGGCGTCCGGGATGATGGGAACCTCGCAGCTGCGCGCGCAAGGAAAAATGAAAACAGATTGAGCTTCAGGGCAGGTGTTTACGATCAATACGTTGAACGATAGAGCGATTACCGAATAAATCATCGCTCCGAAACATACAGCTGACATGCTGGTGCATTTAAATATTTGTCCGTTATAAAATTACGAGATCTTAACGACTAAAGTAGTGAAAGGCGAAAGCCTGAGTGCCGCATTCTGCTACGCAATTGTCACAAATTAGTAACAGATAATTCGTCATTAATTAGTTAATTAATTATCACACTACAAGGGGTCAAATAATTATTAGGTAATGTAATAATTATTTAGCCATTACTTAGTCATTATTTATTAGACATTAATTAGTAATTGATCATTTATTGCCGTATGGCCATACAAGGCACGCATACGCGCATACTGTGGTGGTGCTCTGTGATTGGTCGAAACCTCTATGACGTCATCCCACCTCGGCCAATCAGAGTAAAGCGAGACACATTTTGTCCACAACAGTATGAGCCATTAAAGGCTTTCGCCTTAAAACATGAACACTAAAGCAACGGTTACCGCACTCAATGCCCTAATCGAAACGCTAGACGAAAGCACATCTCGCGGCATCTCGCGGAATATGACGTATCTCGGGTACAGATCTCGCGCATAACTCCCGCCTACGGGATTTCGTTCCGTGAGCTTAGAAACGCTTTCGCCTTAAAAATGCATATGAGTGGCAGTACTTCAAAAAACCTTCCCATCCAGCTGATCTGGACACCAGCACATTCCTGCCTTCCGGGAAATGAGGCTGCTCACAATTTCGCCCGAGGACTCGTCAGCCGGACAGTGGGACAACCCCTCATGAGGTCGGCGAGAGACCGTATGGCTTCATATCAAGAAATTACCCAATACTTTCGACAAACACTTAGCTTATACCCTCCGGGACACAAATCGCTCTCGAAGGCGCAGGAGGTCACCTGGCGAAAATTACAGACAGATTCCTTCCCAAATTCTGTCACCTACGCCCATGCATATCCTGCAATATACACCCCATATTGTAAATTATGCCAACAGAGGGCCAACCTAGACCACATACTGTGGGCCACGAGATAGCCCTCCGCGGGATCTGCAGCTTTCCACATGCGAGCAGTGGGAGGCCGCTATGCTCAGCTCTGACCCGCAAATCCAACTCCGGGCCATCGAGCGTGCAACCCAGGTCGCCAGAGCCCAAGGACTCCTGGCCACCTAGAGCGGTAGCCCCCGCTGCCTGACTTCTTCCTCGTCAAATAAATGTTTATCCTCCTTTAAAAAACATCATCATCATCACCATCACTAGCCAGGCTATACCCACTGCAGGGCGAAGGCCTCCATCATATTCCTGTAATTAACCCGGTCCTATGCTAGCTGCATCGACTTGACCTCTATGAGCTTAACCTCAACCCCCCCTCCACCCCTGCTACGCTTTCCTTCCCTTTGTATCTAATTTGCTACCCTTTTCGACCATCGGTTATTCTCTCTTTTCCACTACATGCCCTCAGAAGAGATCCTCAAGAGATGAAAACTAATTTGGAGCCTTAATAATAATAATAATAATAATAATAATAATAATAATAATAATAATAATAATAATAATAATAATAATAATAATAATAATAATAATAATAATAATAATAATAATAATAATAATAATAATTGGTTCACAGGAAAGGAAAGGCACTGCTTGTGTCACTTGTTTATTTGGAGAGAGAGAGAGAGAACTTTTATTTGTCCAACAAAGGGACTATCCCGCTCTTCGGGGTTAGACCCGGAAGGTGGGACAGTCGTCTGTGCTGCAGGCCGGTAGTTCTTGGACCCCGGCGGCATCTACGGCCAGTCGAGCGGTCTGAGCTTCGCAGAAGGGTCTCCCAGGTGTATTTAGTTATATTTTTAGCCCTGCCTGATGACTTCGCGCATTTCCATATTATGTGATCTAGAGATCCCCTTTCCTTACATAATGAACATAGATCCAATCGTATTTCTGGCCATATATGGTTGACTAGAACTGGGTTCGGGTATGCATTTGTGTGTAGCTTTCTCCATTTATTGCTTCCTATTTGCTTAACGTGGGGTCTGGTGGTGGTAGGACCCTCCTGCTCAGTCTATAGTGCGTGGTTATTTCGCTATAGTTAATCAGGTCCTCTTATTTGCCTCGCTCCCGTGGCACTCTGGCCTGTGTGTGAGATCTCAGGCTAGTTTGTGTGCCACCTCGCTTCCGGGCACGCCTGCTGGCGTCCAAACAAGGGTGACGTTTCTTTCTATTGCCTTTTGATCGAGTATTCTAGCCGCGGTCATCGCTATGACTCTTGCGGTGTAGCTCCTGATTGCCCTTTTGCTGTCACTGACTGTGTATTTTGCGTCGGTCTGAGCAAGAACCAGTGCTATTGAAGCCTGTTCCGCTGTCTGTATCGATCTTGTTTTTATAGAGATTTCTGTAACCAATTCTCGCTTGCCATTGACGACTGCATTCATTTTTCCTTTGCTGCAGTATGCAGCGTGTACATGCTACCTGGATTTTCTGCCTCGAATCTCCGTGTCTGCATGTGCTTCTGCCCTTTTCTCTCGTCTTTGCTGATTATATTCAGGGTGCTTGTTTTTCAGTAATAGGGGCATACGGATCCATTTCCGGTCCTCCCCTCTCATTTCCTCTGTCTTGTCCCAGTATTCCTTCCGTTGTATACCTATTTCCTTCTATATGTTCATTCCACCCTTAGTTTTCTCTTGTCTTCTTTGTTGCGTAGCCATCTAATGTGCTGTGTACTTCCAACATAATCAGCCTGTCCGTGGAGGTACTTGCCGGGAAGTGTAGTGCACTTTTAATGCATTTTCTGATCATGCTATCGATACTATCATTTTCGGCCTTCTTCAGGTCTAAGTATGGCAGGGCATACCCGACACTGCTTATTACGAAAGCTTGTATGAGCCTTAATGGGTTACTTTCCTCAAGGCCTCCTTTTCTATTGTCTCTTGACTTCACCTGTATGCGGCGTACCTCATAACCTCATAAGAGTCAAGCGGTTACGAATTCTTCAAGCAATCAGTTCGGTTGTTGAGGTGTGTGTCTCGTTTATATGTGTGCTAAGATCGCAGTAGTTCCCATTGTTTCCTAGCTATGGCGCCCTCGCACCGGATTGTACCGTAACCGGCGACTCCAATAAGCTGCTCCGTAAAATTCATATGCTTAGGAGTAAGGTTATAAGATGGTTTCGGTTAAGTTGCGGCAGAGTCCGACAGCGTTGTTTCGCTTTCGAACAGTGCAAGCCAGAGTCGCGAAGCGTTAAGGCATCCAAGGACGCCTCCAAAGTGATGGAAAGCTTTTGCACCCGCCTCGCTGACTCAGTGATTTTTAAGGCACTCGCATATTGATGAGGAATACCCGGGTTCAAATCTGAAAGCCAGCTGCCGCGTTTTGACGGAGACGAAACGCAAAAGGCGTCCGTGTGCTATGCGCAGTCAGTGCACGTTAAAGTCCCCAGGTGGTCGAAATTACTCTGACGCCTTCCACTGCAGCTCAACTTTCGCTTTCTTCTTTCGCTCTCAACTTGCACACTTCCCTCGTGACGCAGTATACGTGTCCAAGGAAGATGCGAGACAGATAATGTGCCTTTCCTTTCCTCAAAAATAATAGTTTACATCATAACACTGTCCCGCCGCGGTAATGTAGTAGTAGGACGCCCAACTACTGCGCCGGAGCTCCTGGATTCGATCCCGATATCAGATAGCAGATACCAACGCTGGCAAACACCTTTTCTTTCCTTTTGTATGTGGGCCGTCATTGCGCCCGCCATCGCTACTAGCCACTGTACCATCGCTTCGGTGGTGGACGACAGCTGTTGTTGCGGCGCCGTCTTTCTCTCCCTCTTCCTTTTCTTCCTTGTCTATTTTCTCTTCTGTCTGCACGAGGCAGCGGAGGTGGCAAGCTACAGAGCCAGTAGCAGGCCCGTGCATTTTCTTTTCTTCTTCTTACAGCCACAACAACAACAACAACAATACTCAATAAATAACCACTACCACCACCACCACCACAACCACCTCGGCGGCTGCGTTTCGATGGAGGCGAAACTAAGTGGCGTCCGTGTGCTGTGCGATGTCAGCGCACGTTAAAGATCCCCACGTGGTCGGAATTACTCCGTAGCCCTCCACTAGGGATCCCCTTTCTCTCTGTCCACTTTCACTCCCACCTTCCTCCCTTCCCTTACGGCGCGATTCAGGTGTCTACAGAGCAAGTGTGAAAGATATTGCGCTTTTCCCTTCCTGTGAACCAATTATTATATATTTATTGTAAACATGAATCCTTTAGGCAAGAAAATCCATATTTCAAGCTTGTTTTAAGCTCGAAGTGATATCCATGGCTCGCGGGAAGGACGCGGGATATCCATGGATATCCCGCGTCCTTGGGAACAGTAGTCGAGGTGTGTGTGTGTGTGTGTGTGTGTGTGTGTGTGTGTGTGTGTGTGTGTGTGTGTGTGTGTGTGTGTGTGTGTGTGTGTGTGTGTGTGTGTGTGTGTGTGTGTGTGTGTGTGTGTGTGTGTGTGTGTGTGTGTGTGTGTGTGTGTGTGTGTGTGTGTGTGTGTGTGTGTGTGTGTGTGTGTGTGTGTGTGTGTGTGTGTGTGTGTGTGTGTGTGTGTGTGTGTGTGTGTGTGTGTGTGTGTGTGTGTGTGTGTGTGTGTGTGTGTGTGTGTGTGTGTGTGTGTGTGTGTGTGTGTGTGTGTGTGTGTGTGTGTGTGTGGCGCAGTATCCGTCACTTATTTCTGTGCGCACCGCAACCGCGTCGTAAGGAAGGAAGGGGGGGGGGGAGGGTAAAATGTAAAGAGAAAACTGAAATTAAAGAGCCTAAAATACGCAAAAACACAAATGTATCACAAAGAAAACAGAAGACCAGCAAAAGTTCAGAATGCTTATTAAACCCGGGCGTTGAAAAGAAATGTTTTCACAAATCACAGTGCTGACGCTCAACAAACTAAGCGGCCGGAAGTTAACAATGGTGCTAGCTAGGAAACGCCCAGTTTCAACAACCACATCTCCATTGAGTTTTCTTAACGCACATATATTTTCAAGTTTTCGCTCGTACCTCTCACTTTGTTTAGCCCAATCGTTTAGCCCGCGGGTGTAGAATGCCCGTCCAGAACAGATGCCCTTATGAACCTCTGCTGTGACACACTTCGCACAGGACATGCGAGATGCGCAATCTACGCAGTGCTAAGTAAATATCGCGAATAACAGCGACGCCCAAAGCTCGGACAAAGCAGCAGCTCGCAAACATGCGCACGCATTCCTAATTCGAGGTCTTGTTAGCGTTCTGCGACCGGCACTAAATGCGGCGCACGAGCCGTGCAAATTAACAAACCCGGGAGGTACAGCCTCATTACGGCCTTTGTTTTCGGACAGCGCGAGCAGGCAGCGTAGCAGGAGCCATAGTCATCAGTCATTGTTAAGAGGACGCTAATACAGGCGAACGAGTCCTCACCCTCTTGCAGCGCACCCGTCCGGCGTAACGCGAAGTAAGCTTGTGTCGTTTTGCCGCGGTGTATAGTGTGGCTACAAAAACCTTTTAAGAAAAAAAAAAAAACGCCGGAATCGTCTGCTGCTTTCTGTTATAAACTTGCGCTGCGCTGCTCCGGTCATGTTGTTAGCGATTAACAACGCGTACGTCACACGTGTACTTTCGGCGATTGGCTGGCGTGATTATTGTTTGAGGCCAGCATTATTGCGCTGCAGTTGTTTTTGTTGCAGTTTTTGAAACTCGGGAGCCTTCAGAATACTGCATCAGGTGTTAGAAACGCGCTTTAAAAAGAGCAGCGCTTGCGATCGGTCAATCTTCAATATTTGTTTTAGTGTTCTTCCAAGCAGCGCCAGCGTAATGAGGAAAAGTGCACGTATGCGCAATTACACTTTTCCCCCTTCTAAACAATGAAGGATAAGCTGAGACTGCTCGTTATTCCTGCACGACGCAATAACATCCTTCCTCTATTCAACACAGCGACCCCTTTACTGCCAAAGAACGCTTTTGTTGTCTTAAGAAAAGGAAAGACTCGGAAGCACTTAACCCCGCTTCCGTTCCAAGCTCGCTGTATCGAGGCCGCATTGTAAAGAGCATGCAGTTTCCCAGAGGGATAAAGAAGGACCTATTGTCGTGATGCTGGTTTTGCGCGCATTTTAAGAAAATCGGTAATTGTGCATGCTTTGGAGACATACCGCAAAGTTAAAATTGTCACTTATCTTAATCGCCCCATCGTGGTGGTGAGTGGTTAGGGCGCTCGATTACTGTGTCCAAGGATGCAGGATCGAATCCCGGCCACGGCGGCCGCTTTTCAATGGAGGCGAAAAGCAAGGTGCCCGTGTGCTGTGCGATGTCAATGCACGTTAAAGAATTCCAGGTGGTCGAAATTTCCGGAGTCCTCCCCTGCGGCGTCTCTCATAGCCTGAGTCGCTTTGGGACGTTAATTGTCATAAACCAAACGAAACCAAACTTGTCTTAATCGCACAATGGCACCGATGACTAAGAAAATGATTAGTTTGACTAAAACATGTTCCTTTTAATTTATCGTAACCCGCTGTTTGTAAGCCCGGCGCGGTGGCGCAGTGGTTTAGGCGTTCGTCTGCTGTACCCAAGGACGCGGGATCGAATCCAGGTCGCGACTGCCGCTTTGGGATAGAGGCAAAAAGACGAGGTGTTCGTGTGCTATGCTTGCGATGTCAGAGCAAGGAACCCCAGATGGTCTGAATTTCCGGATCCATCTGATAGGGCGTCTCTTAAAACCGGAGGCACTTTGGGACGCTAAACCCCCTAAACCAAACCAAACCTCATATTTCTAGTCACATAACCGTTGCCTCGCTCGATCATGGATGGTAGAGCATCCGGCAGCCACCCACAAAAGCAAAGCTTTGCTGTAAATTAAAGGTGCAATAACCGCCTCTTTTTTCGGTGGACGCTACGACCACGCCGTGAAGAATAGGAGAGATTGAAAGCAAAAGCAACAAAAGAGCCGTTAAGTGGAGCTTGGAATGAATTTCGACCAAGATCGAGATAGCATTCAAAAGGCCACTACAGCCAACGTTACTAGTTTGTTCTAGTAACGTTGACTACAGCCGACAAGCCGACGCCTTAGCGGTCCATGGAAAGAGCTATTCCGAAGATGAACGCTCGGCTGGCGGCCGGAACTAATCCTCTGTAGTTTCCTCAACACGCGACGCACGAAAACGAAGAAAACACTCCAGGATATTCGCCTCTGCTGCGCCATTTCCGAATGACTCTCCAACCCCGTGGATCAGAGCTTACTCTATAGCCGCTCCTGCACCAGGCCATCTCAGTCAAGCTACAGCCTAATGTGGTCATATGACAAGTGACGAGAGAACACTGTGTGGTCCTATATGTAGCGGTTTTAGGATTGACCGCGCGTATATTTATTCTCAAGATCCCATGTAACCACCCACGTTAAGAACATTGCAGCTCGCCACTGGGCGGTCGCCGAAGCTTATCAACGCCGTTTAGCAAGGAGACGAAGATATCGAGCGCGAATGGCACTTTGCCCATAGCGCATTTTTCTTTTTGTTCCGCTGCATACGTAAAGGTTACTGTAGTAGTTTTCCTCGCCTAACGTTATCGGCGTTTGGGTAGAAGTTTACGGAAATGACGACGAGTAACATACAAAAGCTGGCCATTTATAAGTATCTACCGAAGTGTGGTCCCTCAAGCAGCGCAGAACATAACGGAGTACCAAAGGCAATAAAGCGTGGCCATCGGAGCAAGAGCGTTATTGAGTATTGGGCTGATTAGGCGAAAGTATATAAGTACGAGGTTTCTGTCGCCCTAGCTACCATAAGCCGCAATACTATGTCACTACTTTGCAACAAGAACACGTTCACACATCATTAATAACCATGTGGTGACTTCATGTACCGCACTGACAGTATAACAATTTTAGCTTTTTTGGTTGTTCAGACAAGGCCATAAATACGTGTTTAGTGCCCAGGGCACACTATATCGGCTGCGCGATCCTCTCTACCTTGTGTGTTTTATGATCTGCGCTTAACGCAAGCCAAAAAGCTCAAGGCACGCTGTTGAGATGCAGAATATGCCCTCTCCCTCAGCGCTTTTAATTATTCCTTTTCTTTACTCCTTAGACACCTTCAGCGGCGTCAATTGGGAAGATGTGTGAGGACTTTGTTTAGACGTGGTTTGGACCTGTTTTGCTACAGCTTCTGGGGATTCGCATGTGTATATCCAATCTGCATCCATTAAAAAAAAAAAAATTACTTTGGAAGAGATTCGTTTTGTTTTCCACCCGCCTTCTTTTTTTTTTCTTTCTCTGCTGTTCCCTCACCCATTTGTTTACCTTTGTGCATCTTTGCTGGCTGTGAGCCGTAGTGGAGGGCTACGGAGTAATTTCGACCACCTGGGGATCTTTAAGGTGGTCGAAAATACTCCGTAGCCCTCCACTACGGCTCGTCTTTCTCTCTTTCCACTTTCATCCCACCTTCCTCCCTTCCCTTACGGCGCGGTTGCGGTGTCCACAGAAAACAAGTGAGACAGTTACCGCGCCTTTCCCTTCCTATAAATCAATCAATATTCCTGGCTGTGCTGCTGTTTTCTTGTGCAATTTCTTTCCTCCGTTGTTCTCGCTCCCACAGTTGTTCTTTAGTGCGCTAAATCCGCCTTTTGCGCGAGGATGTGGCGCCACCATGCGGGAGCGGGCGGGAAACACATTGAGCGGCAGTGTAGCAGACGACGCGAAAGCACACCATACGAAATGGCCACGCCAACGCTGGTAGAAAGCGAAAGCTTCCCCCCTTTTTTTGGCCTCGGAGCGGAAAGTAGTGACAGTGATTGCAGCATATCACGTTCACGCAGTATGGGGGAAGGTAGAGCGTTTTCACAATCCACTCATAACGCACGTACGCATATACTATCTTCGTATTGCAAGAACGTGTAGCGCGGGCCGTGTTCGACGTGACAGAATGAGACGCTCTCGGCCTGCAGGTTTTCGGCAGACAGGAGAGCGTGGGGCAGAGAGAGAGAGAGGGATCTCAAAGGGCAAAGCAGCCAGGGGTTTGTTGATACTGCAGAGCTAGGTGGAATCGTCTCCTGTGACTTTGAGCGGCGCATATGCGCGGGGTGTCTTGAGTTACCGAGCACAATGCGGTCACCGCAGCGCCGGCATGGTGCAATGGGCGTCGCTTCCTCCTCGCGTCATCTACAACCGTGCAGCTATAGGATTTCATCCACGAAGATCGGCAGAGAGTCACATATACACACCCCGTGAAAAGGGCATTGTCCCGGCCGGAATGCACACCTGCAGGAAACGCGCTGCATTTTTCTGGCAATGGATGATTCAGAGCTGTAGCCGGTTTCTGGCCTCAGGAGTCAGAACGGATGTGGTCGCAGTGGTGAAAAGGTTCTCGGGGCACAGAGAATGGTCATTCTGTTGTGAAAGGATCTCCAACGTTCATTTCTGCCTCCGCCGCGATTTCTGCGGAATCAACAACTTGGTGACACATGTGAATCTCCTACATATCGGATGCGCATCTCGGTCAGGAACCAACTCTGTTCTACGTCCAGAGCGATCCACTCTGCAAGTGAACGAGCATGAACCCTCCAGAAGACTCATTTATTGTGCCGGGCGGTTTCCTTGCCGTTGCAAACGGTTGGACGAAGACGACGATTATCAAGCTCCCTAACGAAGTGTATCTGATTGTGTACATTAAAGGAACAAAGTCCGGATGCTTTGGCGTGCACGAAGGCGAGCCTTTAATTAAAAAAAAAAGTACTGTGCGCCGTGCAAGTGTCAAGTGCGTCATATGCTCCGAGCGGCAAAAACACAGATACTACAGGTATGTATGCATCTAAGCGAAATAGGCATGATGAAAAGTACCTACTGGAACTTTCACCCAGGCTGTAGCGCACCAGTGATAGCTGCAATGAGGATTTCTTCGGTGCGTGATTGCTTCAGTTGCACCGGGGCCTGAAGGCGATGATTTTGTCCTTTATCTTTATGTGCGAAAGGGCTAGGTAGCTTAGATATCACAGGCGGCTGTGTGCACTAGGCCGTAATATTTAGCATGTTTTATCGTGACTGCCACCTCACTAACAAAAAAAAAATGCGCCGTTTTAATGCACTGCCGTTCGCGAGCGCCTCATGACCAGCTCAACCACTCGGCTCGCTAACGGCGGTGCATCACAACAAACACCTTTTTTTCTTCTTTTTAGTCAGGCGGCAGTCGCGATAAAACATGCTAAATATTACGGTCTAGCGCACACAGCCACCTGTGATATCTGCGCAACCCGGCCCCTTCGCACATAAATAAAACAAACGACAAAATACATCGCCATCAGACGCCCCGAACAAATGCTCATTGCGGCTATCACTGGTGGGTTACAGGCTTGGTGCAAACTCCGGTAGATACTTTTCATCATGCACATTTCCTTTAGATGCATACATACCTGTAACGAAGTGTTTTTCGCGCAGTCGGCTGCCAAGGTCGCCCATTCACGTCTTGACGCTTGGTTGCCCTAATCCAAGCTTCACGCCGTTGCAGGTCGCGGCTCGCCGAAGGAAACGTAACAAAACGCGTCTTGCATCCCGGCACGCCTCGATAGTGGCAGCCGTAAGCGGCACAGGTGGTTGGCATCGTTTTACCGAGGCTGTGAACGTACCGCGCCTCCAGCCCCCGTGCGTTGGCTATGAGTGCGGCGACGAGAAGCGCCGTCGACGCCTCTCAGTGTGTTTTCATCAGTCGCCGCTGGGGCTTCGCGCATGCGCATAGAACTCGCGCAAAAGGCGGATTGCGGCACCATTTAAAGCCAATGAGATCTCCAGTAGGCGACCGACCAATCACAAAAGTATCAAATGTGTACGAGAAGCTTGCGTAATTTCGGCACATAGCGCTCGATAAGCTGTGCTCACTTTGGTTCTCTTTGTTTTAAAGCTACAAAAGCAGGTAGGGCAACATCGCAGTATACTAATGAAACGACGTGCTTAAGGTTGTCGGGAAATTAAACTGCGTGCAAAGCCTTTCGACTGCACACCAACGATTACTTTTGTAATACTTACTCGGGGCAATTTGAATATTGATTTTCTCGGTGCTTCACACAGGTTTCGCTTGCACCTGCGTGGTTAGGGGGTGACAGTGCTCTACCAGGTTTTTGTTATTGTCGTTTCATTTGTTATTTTATGTCTATCTATTTTGTTGTTCCAATCCGCGAATAATACGAGACGTTGCGCAATCAGAAAGTTGTGTTGAAGTAGAAATAATCACTTTTTGGGACCAAACCACATAGCTTTGCTAATGATCGGTTAGGAATTATCCCCTGCATTTGTCATTCTCCTTAAAATAGAAGCAGGAAATTTAGCAGCAGTTTTAAACCCAGATCATGAATACGCCTACTGTCTAGTACATACGCATGCCACACCTTGTATTTGCGTTCTAGGAGGTGGTGGCAAATTACAATACTTCATACTGATGTCGAGAGACTGCAACGCAGAAATTTTTAAGCAACCCATAGGAGCCTGATAAGGAAGACGCGCTTACACTATGACATTGTCTGAAAAATTTGTGCTAACACATGCGACGGACGTGGCTAAAATACATGAAAATCACTTTATGACTAGGATCACCGGGTTTCTTCATTAAACACCCTTTAATTCAGCGCAAATTTCGCAGCAAAAAGATCTATGGCAAGTGCGACTCTGCTCCATTTGTCTCAATCCTTCCCGTTGCATATCCCCATATTGTTTTCTTTCTTTAATATTGGGTATAAAAACGACATTTTTTACGTGCTAGTTGGTGATAAAGGGGCGCTCCCGTGATCAAAGCGCTGAGTGGTGAGATGAAAAGCTTTTGTCCTTATCATGAAGTGGAAATGACATTGCTAGCTTTCTGATGAAAGATATTGAATGGGAGTCTTCACTTACGGTTGAGACCGCGCAGTTTTCAGGACAGCTGTAAAAAAAAAAAAAAAAAAACGCAGCATGAATACATTAGGCATGGCAATGCACAGCCTAACACGCAAGTGCGTTATACCTCATGGTAACAAAATGATACGTGTCGAAATGGTGCTTCTAAGAAACGAAATCACTCTTCAAAGCATAGCTTAGGTGCTTTAAAGAAGTAAGGTTTTTCCTCAAACTGATACAACGAAGTCATACTTAAAGAAGTTTCTCGCTTCTAATCTACGCTGCCATATTGCTCGGTGCCAGTTTGATCGACATCTTCCATGAGGCCTTCTGGTAAAGTGCCAAAAGCGCCAATTATATCAATCCGTAATCCGATTACGATGCTTGACTTATCTACTAGATCAAGCAGTACAGAGTAGCCCATTAACTTCGTATATAATGCATATCATTGCCTAATTATAACATAGTTAAGTACTGTGATAACCGATGCTATAGTAAAGGCCTATGGCCAAGATCTTCAATAAAGCAGCGTGAAAAGCCACCAGCAAATATTTAAGGGATGCGTTCTCAAGAACAGATTTATAGCAGTGCTGTCTTGTGACCCGGCCACCTGATATTGATTGGAACCGGCGAGCTATGGATATCACTTCGAGCTTAAAACAAGCTTGAAATAAAATGGGTTTTCTTGCTTAAAGGATTCATGTTTACAACGAAAGAGTATTCGGTAATGCGCCAGCTTTGTCGTAACAGTGCACAGCTTGCTTTTAATGTAAGATATATTAAAGCAGCCCCAATTCCTAAAATTTGTTTGCTGCCCAGAAAGAAATTAGCGATAGTAACTAGTGTTGAGTCACAATATTCAGATGATATAAGAAGCAGCTATAGGCTAATGCAGTGGGCGTATCGCAGTTGCCGTAATGCCATCGCGCTTTGCGTTTCACATACAGGCGTCAGTCACAAAACAACAGTGGTGACATCTTGTTGCATTTTAACAAAACTACACTTCCGAGAGTGTTACTTCCAATGAGTGACAGCCTTGACCAATGCAAATGCCAATGCGTGTCATGCAGAAAAGAAAGAAGCAGCTACCCCGTCGAAATGCGGTGGCGGTGTTGCCTTTCGAAGAGGGCGAAACGTAAACGACGTTGATATGTATTGTACGATTTGTGTGCGCATAACAGTGTGCGCAACACGACAAAACTAATTATTACGGCGTCGCTAATGGCCCATGCGCACTTCCAAAACGTAATACCAAATGCATCTTTACTGATGGCCTGGATAGCTGTCCACCGAGAGCGTGACTCTCCTGCATTTTTTTTTCCCCGGTGAAATACAAATGCAAACGTGAATTGGTTTATAGGAACGGAAAGGCGCAGTGTCTGTCACACTTGTTCTGTGGACGCCTGAACCGGGCCTAAGGGAAGGGAGCAAGGTGGGAGTGAAAGCGAAAAGAGGGGGGCGTAGTTAAGGGCTGCAGAGTAATTTCGTTAACATGGGGATCTTTAACGTGCACCGACATCGCACAGCAAATGGACGCATTTTGCGTTTCGCATACATCAACGCGCGGCCGTCGCGGTCGGACCAGTGTTCGGGCTCAGAGGGTCGGATCACCACCGAAAATCTGACAAAGTCGGTGCATGACCTTCTCTTCCAGCAGTGAACGCCACGGCAGCAGATGGGCAATAAAGGATACCCGGGTTCGAGCCCGACCTCGGCGGTTGCGTTTCGATGGAGGCGTAACGAAGAGGCGTCCGTCTGCTGTGCGATGTAAGCGCACGTTAAAGATCTCCAGGTGGTCGAAATTACTCTGTAGTCCTTCACTACGGCTCCTCTTTCTCTCTTTCCACTTTCATTCCCACCTTCCTCCCTTCCCTTACGGCGCGGTTGCGGTGTCCACAGAAAACAAGTGAGACAGTTACCGCGCCTTTCCCTTCCTATAAATAAATCAGTATTTGGGCAATAAAGGATCAGCGAATGGTTGGTTCACAGGAAGGGAAAGACGCAGTATCTGTCACACTTGCTCTGTGGACACCTGAATCGCGCCGTAAGGGAAGAGAAGAGGAAAGAGAGGAAAGAGGAGCCGTAGTGGAGGTCTACGGAGTAATTTCGACTACCTGGGGATCTTTAACGTGCGCTGACATCGCACAGCACACGGACGCCACTTCGTTTCGCCTCCATCGAAACGAAGCCGCCGTGGTCGGGTTAGAACCCGGGAACTCCGGCACAGTATCGGGCGTCTTACCACGGCACCACCCCGGTGGGGCGGTCAGCGAATGGAAGCGCGCACGGGCTTGTATAAAGCGGCGAGGGAACATCACGTGACTCGGCTCAATATTCGAGCACGTAGCTTCATTTGCTAGCTCTTGATCGCCCATCTGCAGTCTTACGTGAGCTCTTCGGGTTCGCTGGCCCTCTCAAGGTCTCGATCTTAGTGGTGACATTCGAGCACTCTCCCCTTTGAGCCACCGCGGCAAGGCTTTTCGAGAACGGTGTGAGTATTCTGTGTGTACCTTTTTGTGCGTGATGGCGAAAAGATCAAAATCCTAATCCGACTGTTTTAAATTAAAAAGAGTTTAAAGACGAGTTTCCACGAGCTCCTACGTCCACCGCATCAGCATCATCTCCTTGACCGGATTATGGTGCACATCATATGCTCAAAAGTCAGGTAACAGGAGTGAAATCATGGACAAAATTAATGTAATTAAATACCAATAGATAACTAATGATCACATGATAATTAATTACAAAAATATGCCTGTCTGGCAAGGCAAGTAAGTTCTTTGTAATGATGCAGTGGGAGTGGGGGGGGGGGGGGGAGGGTTGAGGAAGTAAAAAGAAAAAAAACTTTCTCCACATGGACCTAAAATTCTGTTTCCGCTGCAGCTGGAAAAATCCCGCAACATGAAAAATAGTGCAAATTTAACCTCATGATGTTGTTTTGGCTCAATAACAATTCCTTTTGCCAGATCTTACTCATCGAATTACCTCCCATATTCTGAAATGAAACATTGTTGGAACCTGTGCATCAAACCCTGCACCTCCCACGTAAAGTTCATAGCCTCATGCTAATAGGCTATTGATGCGGCTCAACTGGAGAAAAACCTAGACAAGCGCAAAACAAAATAAAAATAAAAGAAAGCTATACGGGATTTCGGTATTGTGCATAGTAATTACCAAAAATCGTTTTATGAAGATAGCTAACCACTCAATACAAGCAAAGCTTAAGGAGCTGCTTCCATACATTTAATATTAATTAGTGCCGTTCATCACTGAGAAAAGCAGCGCAAAAACGTTTTACCTCAAATATAAGTGATAGTAAAGTTGAAGATAATTAGCTGCAGCCACATTTAGAGTTGACTTCCATGACTTCCGCATGCCGCCTGCGGTGTTCTACCTACTCAGGCAGCGCTTGTTCACTCTCCTTTTAGGAAGAGTTATCTCAATTAATAATGGAACAGTCTTTCATTCACTCCTCGATTTAAGGGGATGTTGGCTGTCTTCACACTTCAAAAACCGATTGATTTATAGAAAGGGAAAGGCGCGGTAACTGTCTCACTTGTTTTCTATGGACACCTCAACCGCGCCGTAAGGGAAGGGAGGAAGATGGGAGTGAAGGTGGAAGGAGAGAAAGAGGAGCCGTAGTGGAGGGCTACGGAGTAATTTCGACCACCTGTGTATTAACGTGCGCTGACATCGCACAGCACGAAACGCAGCCGCCGAGGTCGGGTTCGAACCCGGGTACTCCGGCACAGTAGTCGGGCGTCTTAACACTGCACCACCCCGGCGGGGCGTCTTCACACTTCACAGCTCAATTCCACATCTCTTTTGAAAAAGCGTTGACCGCTACAACGAAATACGTACATATAAAGTGTCATGGAAGATAATTTCACACACACACACACACACACACACACACACGTAATTTTTAGGACACATACGAGCGCCCAAGCGCACCGGTTAGGAACAGATATGGTGATAAAAAGCAGCTCGTTCCAAGACCGACACGTCGGGCTTCATTTATGTGTCCTTTTGCAGGCTTCCTTAGCTGACCATTGGCGCAAATAAGAAGCCGGCGCCATATTTCTCTGTACCGTTCCCAATAAGACCTAGAAATAACACAACGAGGCTAATGTGTAATTGTGCTGAATACAGTGCATCGCTGAGCCTGTGCACGGCTTCAGGACAACGTTAAACTCATTAATGACTGAACAAATTATTGTTTCCGCGCAGCGCGTAAGCCTGCCAAACTCTTTGTCATCGGGAGCATAGAACGTGGCGGCACATGACATCAGCACTAATTATTGACGAGAACTATCAAATACTTAGAAAGCCCGAAAGTGCACACCACAAAGGACACTATATATGCAGCGCTGTTTGCATTAGCGCCTGCGCGAAGTCCCGTCACTTTCAAACCTACCAACTAAACCAGGAGAGCTCCGTTAACACATAAATGCCCGCCGTCTGCGTCCTAATTAGCCATAAATAAGGTGGATGCCTGAACTTCTGAGGTGAAAACTATCTGTCACTTATACGTTATTCGCAATTTGAGCTAGTTAGATCAGCAGTACACCAGAACTAAGCACTCTACACGGTACGCAAACTAGCGGGCGGGCAGTAGCTGAGACGTGTACCGAATCACATTTCCTCGCGCAGCGTTTTTGCTCGTCCTCTGAAATCTCGCTTCATCGTGTAAGCTGGATGAAGAATTCGAGACGAAGGCCCGATCACTCTAGCCATACCGCTACAGTCTCAACCGCGTCGAATACAACGGTCGCGAGTCAGCGCACGCGGCGGTGCCAAGCCCAGCCCGCTTGCTCGGTCTTCCCCTCACCGATGTCCGGCACCTGGTCGGGTCGGTGTCCTCGGTCGAAGTAGCCCACGGCGCCGCTGCCAACATCCGAGGAGATCATGACTGCTCGCTGCTGCGTTTAGTGTGCCGCAGGCTCGGCTCTCGACGCTGGCTTGCGCCCCAACAGCTCAGGCCTTCGTGACTGGAACGAAGCGCACGCGCCTTTGCAAGCCGGCGGTCACCGTCCGGACGCGCCACGGTCGCCACATTCACATCTCTTCTTCCTTCTCCTTTTCGAGGATAGTGTATCAAGAATTGTTATTTATGATTTGGGCGAAGGTGGTCGAGAAGTGGTTTGCTGAACTAATGAAGACTGTCAATGCTCTTAATTGGGCTAGTTGGTGAACGAATTAAGACATGGTGCAGGCGCACAAGAAAGAAAGACACAGAAGGTGTCCTGATTCCTTACCTTCTCCTTTTGGAGAATAGTGTATCAAGCATTGGTTATTTACGGTTTGGGCGAAGGTGGTCGAGAAATGGGTTGCTGAAGCAATGAGGACTGTCAATGCTCTTAATTGGGCTAGTTGGTGAACGAATTAAGACATGGTGCCGGCGCACAAGAAAGACAGACACAGGAAGTGTCCTGTCCCCTTACCTTCTCCTCTTCGAGAATAGTGTATCAAGCGTTGGTTATTTACGGTTTGGGCGAAGGTGGTCGAGAAATGGGTTGCTGAAGTAATGAAGACTGTCAATGCTCTTAACTGGGCTAGTTGGTGAGCGAATTAAGACATGGTGCAGGCGCACAAGAAAGAAAGACACAGAAGGTGTCCTGTCTCCTTACCTTCTCCTTTTCGAGAATAGTGTATCAAGCGTTGGTTATTTACGGTTTGGGCGAAGGTGGTCGAGAAATGGGTTGCTGAAGCAATGAGGACTGTCAATGCTCTTAATTGGGCTAGTTGGTGAACGAATTCAGACATGGTGCCGGCGCACAAGAAAGACAGACACAGGAGGTGTCCTGTCCCCTTACCTTCTCCTCTTCGAGAATAGTGTATCAAGCGTTGGTTATTTACGGTTCGGGCGAAGGTGGTCGAGAAATGGGTTGCTGAAGTAATGAAGACTGTCAATGCTCTTAATTGGGCTAGTTGGTGAACGAATTCAGACATGGTGCAGGCGCACAAGATAGACAGACACAGAAGGTGTCCTGTCTCCTTACCTTCTCCTTTTCGAGAATAGTGTATCAAGCGTTGGTTATTTACGGTTTCGGCGAAGGTGGTCGAGAAATGAGTTGCTGAAGCAATGAGGACTGTCAGTGCTCTTAATTGGGCTAGTTGGTGAACGAATTAAGACATGGTGCAGACGCACAAGATAGACAGACACAGAAGGTGTCCTGTCCCCTTACCTTCTCCTCTTCGAGAATAGTGTATCAAGCGTTGGTTATTTATGGTTTGGGCGAAGGTGGTCGAGAAATGGGTTGCTGAAGTAATGAAGACTGCCAATGCTCTTTAATTACGCTAGTTGGTGAACGAATTAAGACATGGTGCAGGCGCACAAGAAAGACAGACACAGAAGGTGTCCTGTCCCCTTACCTTCTCCTTTTCTAGAATACTGTATCAAGCGTTGGTTATTTACGGTTTCAGCGAAGGTGGTCGAGAAATGGGTTGCTGAAGTAATGAAGACTGCCAATGCTCTTTAATTGGGCTAGTTGGTGAACGAATTAAGACATGGTGCAGGCGCACAAGAAAGACAGACACAGAAGGTGTCCTGTCCCCTTACCTTTTCCTTTTCTAGAATACTGTATCAAGCGTTGGTTATTTGCGGTTTCGGCGAAGGTGGTCGAGAAATGGGTTGCTGAAGTAATGAAGACTGTCAATGCTCTTTAATTGGGCTAGTTGGTGAACGAATTAATACATGGTGCAGGCGCACAAGAAAGACAGACACGGGAGGTGTCCTGTCCCCTTACCTTCTCCTTTTCGAGTATAGTGTATCAAGCGTTGGTTATTTACGGTTTGGGCGAAGGTGGTCGAGAAATGGGTTGCTGAAGCAATGAGGACTGTCAATGCTCTTAATTGGGCTAGTTGGTGAACGAATTAAGACATGGTGCAGGCGCACAAGAAAGACAGACACAGGAGGTGTCCTGTCTCCTTACCTTCTCCTTTTCGAGAATAGTGTATCAAGCGTTGGTTATTTACGGTTTGGGCGAAGGTGGTCGAGAAATGGGTTGCTGAAGCAATGAGGAATGTCAATGCTCTTAATTGGGCTAGTTGGTGAACGAATTAAGACATGGTGCAGGCGCACAAGAAAGACAGACACAGAAGGTGTCCTGTCCCCTTACCTTCTCCTTTTCGAGTATAGTGTATCAAGCGATGGTTATTTACGGTTTGGGCGAAGGTGGTCGAGAAATGGAGTGCTGAAGTAATGAAGACTGCCAATGCTCTTTAATTGCGCTAGTTGGTGAACGAATTAAGACATGGTGCAGGCGCACAAGAAAGACAGACACAGAAGGTGTCCTGTCCCCTTACCTTCTCCTTTTCTAGAATACTGTATCAAGCGTTGGTTATTTATGCTTTCAGCGAAGGTGGTCGAGAAATGGGTTGCTGAAGTAATGAAGACTGCCAATGCTCTTTAATTGGGCTAGTTGGTGAACGAATTAAGACATGGTGCAGGCGCACAAGAAAGACAGACACAGAAGGTGTCCTGTCCCCTTACCTTTTCCTTTTCTAGAATACTGTATCAAGCGTTGGTTATTTACGGTTCGGGCGAAGGTGGTCGAGAAATGGGTTGCTGAAGCAATGAGGACTGTCAATGCTCTTAATTGGGCTAGTTGGTGAACGAATTAAGACATGGTGCAGGCGCACAAGAAAGACAGACACAGGAGGTGTCCTGTCCCCTTACCTTCTCCTCTTCGGGAATAGTGTATCAAGCGTTGGTTATTTACGGTTTGGGCGAAGGTGGTCGAGAAATGGGTTGCTGAAGTAATGAAGACTGTCAATGCTCTTAATTGGGCTAGTTGGTGAACGAATTAAGACATGGTGCAGGCGCACAAGAAAGAAAGACACAGAAGGTGTCCTGTCTCCTTACCTTCTCCTTTTCGAGAATAGTGTATCAAGCGTTGGTTATTTACGGTTTGGGCGAAGGTGGTCGAGAAATGGGTTGCTGAAGCAATGAGGACTATCAATGCTCTTAATTGGGCTAGTTGGTGAACGAATTAAGACATGGTGCCAGCGCACAAGAAAGACAGACACAGGAGGTGTCCCGTCTCCTTACCTTCTCCTCTTCGAGAATAGTGTATCAAGCGTTGGTTATTTACGGTTTGGGCAAAGGTGGTCGAGAAATGGGTTGCTGAAGTAATGAAGACTGTCAATGCTCTTAATTGGGCTAGTTGGTGAACGAATTAAGACATGGTGCAGGCGCACAAGATAGACAGACACAGAAGATGTCCTGTCTGCTTACCTTCTCCTTTTCGAGAAGGTGTATCAAGCGTTGGTTATTTACGGTTTGGGCGAAGGTGGTCGAGAAATGGGCTGCTGAAGCAATGAGGACTGTCAGTGCTCTTAATTGGGCTAGTTGGTGAACGAATTAAGACATGGTGCAGACGCACAAGATAGACAGACAGAGAAGGTGTCCTGTCCCCTTACCTTCTCCTCTTCGAGAATAGTGTATCAAGCGTTGGTTATTTACGGTTTCGGCGAAGGTGGTCGAGAAATGGGTTGCTGAAGTAATGAAGACTGCCAATGCTCTTTAATTGGGCTAGTTGGTGAACGAATTAAGACATGGTGCAGGCGCACAAGAAAGACAGACACGGGAGGTGTCCTGTCCCCTTACCTTCTCCTTTTCTAGAATACTGTATCAAGCGTTGGTTATTTATGCTTTCAGCGAAGGTGGTCGAGAAATGGGTTGCTGAAGTAATGAAGACTGCCAATGCTCTTTAATTGGGCTAGTTGGTGAACGAATTAAGACATGGTGCAGGCGCACAAGAAAGACAGACACAGAAGGTGTCCTGTCCCCTTACCTTTTCCTTTTCTAGAATACTGTATCAAGCGTTGGTTATTTACGGTTTGGGCGAAGGTGGTCGAGAAATGGGTTGCTGAAGCAATGAGGACTGTCAATGCTCTTAATTGGGCTAGTTGGTGAACGAATTAAGACATGGTGCAGGCGCACAAGAAAGACAGACACAGGAGGTGTCCTGTCCCCTTACCTTCTCCTCTTCGAGAATAGTGTATCAAGCGTTGGTTATTTACGGTTTGGGCGAAGGTGGTCGAGAAATGGGTTGCTGAAGTAATGAAGACTGTCAATGCTCTTAATTGGGCTAGTTGGTGAACGAATTAAGACATGGTGCAGGCGCACAAGAAAGACAGACCCAGGAGGTGTCCTGTCCCCTTACCTTCTCCTCTTCGAGAATAGTGTATCAAGCGTTGGTTATTTACGGTTTGGGCGAAGGTGGTCGAGAAATGGGTTGCTGAAGTAATGAAGACTGTCAATGCTCTTAATTGGGCTAGTTGGTGAACGAATTAAGACATGGTGCAGGCGCACAAGAAAGAAAGACACAGAAGGTGTCCTGTCTCCTTACCTTCTCCTTTTCGAGAATAGTGTATCAAGAGTTGGTTATTTACGGTTTGGGCGAAGGTGGTCGAGAAATGGGTTGCTGAAGCAATGAGGACTGACAATGCTCTTAATTGGGCTAGTTGGTGAACGAATTAAGACATGGTGCCAGCGCACAAGAAAGACAGACACAGGAGGTGTCCCGTCTCCTTACCTTCTCCTCTTCGAGAATAGTGTATCAAGCGTTGGTTATTTACGGTTTGGGCAAAGGTGGTCGAGAAATGGGTTGCTGAAGTAATGAAGACTGTCAATGCTCTTAATTGGGCTAGTTGGTGAACGAATTAAGACATGGTGCAGGCGCACAAGATAGACAGACACAGAAGATGTCCTGTCTCCTTACCTTCTCCTTTTCGAGAATAGTGTATCAAGCGTTGGTTATTTACGGTTTGGGCGAAGGTGGTCGAGAAATGGGTTGCTGAAGCAATGAGGACTCTCAGTGCTCTTAATTGGGCTAGTTGGTGAACGAATTAAGACATGGTGCAGACGCACAAGATAGACAGAGATGGTGTCCTGTCCCATTACCTTCTCCTCTTCGAGAATAGTGTATCAAGCGTTGGTTATTTACGGTTTGGGCGAAGGTGGTCGAGAAATGGGTTGCTGAAGTAATGAAGACTGTCAATGTTCTTAATTGGGCTAGTTGGTGAACGAATTAAGACATGGTGCAGGCGCACCAGATAGACAGACACAGAAGGTGTCCTGTCTCCTTACCTTCTCCTTTTCGAGAATAGTGTATCAAGCGTTGGTTATTTACGGTTTGGGCGAAGGTGGTCGAGAAATGGGTTGCTGAAGCAATGAGGACTGTCAATGCTCTTAATTGGGCTAGTTGGTGAACGAATAAGACATGGTGCCGGCGCACAAGAAAGACAGACCCAGGAGGTGTCCTGTCCCCTTAATTTCTCCTCTCCGAGAATAGTGTATCAAGCGTTGGTTATTTACGGTTTGGGCGAAGGTGGTCGAGAAATGGGTTGCTGAAGTAATGAAGACTGTCAATGCTCTTAATTGGGCTAGTTGGTGAACGAATTAAGGCATGGTGCAGGCGCACAAGAAAGAAAGACACAGAAGGTGTCCTGTCTCCTTACCTTCTCCTTTTCGAGAATACTGTATCAAGCGTTGGTTATTTGCGGTTTCGGCGAAGGTGGTCGAGAAATGGGTTGCTGAAGTAATGAAGACTGCCAATGCTCTTTAATTGGGCTAGTTGGTGAACGAATTAAGACATGGTGCAGGCGCACAAGAAAGACAGACACGGGAGGTGTCCTGTCCCCTTACCTTCTCCTTTTCGAGTATAGTGTATCAAGCGTTGGTTATTTACGGTTTGGGCGAAGGTGGTCGAGAAATGGGTTGCTGAAGCAATGAGGACTGTCAATGCTCTTAATTGGGCTAGTTGGTGAACGAATTAAGACATGGTGCAGGCGCACAAGAAAGACAGACACAGGAGGTGTCCTGTCTCCTTACCTTCTCCTTTTCGAGAATAGTGTATCAAGCGTTGGTTATTTACGGTTTGGGCGAAGGTGGTCGAGAAATGGGTTGCTGAAGCAATGAGGAATGTCAATGCTCTTAATTGGGCTAGTTGGTGAACGAATTAAGACATGGTGCAGGCGCACAAGAAAGACAGACACAGAAGGTGTCCTGTCCCCTTACCTTCTCCTTTTCGAGTATAGTGTATCAAGCGATGGTTATTTACGGTTTGGGCGAAGGTGGTCGAGAAATGGAGTGCTGAAGTAATGAAGACTGCCAATGCTCTTTAATTGCGCTAGTTGGTGAACGAATTAAGACATGGTGCAGGCGCACAAGAAAGACAGACACAGAAGGTGTCCTGTCCCCTTACCTTCTCCTTTTCTAGAATACTGTATCAAGCGTTGGTTATTTATGCTTTCAGCGAAGGTGGTCGAGAAATGGGTTGCTGAAGTAATGAAGACTGCCAATGCTCTTTAATTGGGCTAGTTGGTGAACGAATTAAGACATGGTGCAGGCGCACAAGAAAGACAGACACAGAAGGTGTCCTGTCCCCTTACCTTTTCCTTTTCTAGAATACTGTATCAAGCGTTGGTTATTTACGGTTTGGGCGAAGGTGGTCGAGAAATGGGTTGCTGAAGCAATGAGGACTGTCAATGCTCTTAATTGGGCTAGTTGGTGAACGAATTAAGACATGGTGCAGGCGCACAAGAAAGACAGACACAGGAGGTGTCCTGTCCCCTTACCTTCTCCTCTTCGAGAATAGTGTATCAAGCGTTGGTTATTTACGGTTTGGGCGAAGGTGGTCGAGAAATGGGTTGCTGAAGTAATGAAGACTGTCAATGCTCTTAATTGGGCTAGTTGGTGAACGAATTAAGACATGGTGCAGGCGCACAAGAAAGAAAGACACAGAAGGTGTCCTGTCTCCTTACCTTCTCCTTTTCGAGAATAGTGTATCAAGCGTTGGTTATTTACGGTTTGGGCGAAGGTGGTCGAGAAATGGGTTGCTGAAGCAATGAGGACTATCAATGCTCTTAATTGGGCTAGTTGGTGAACGAATTAAGACATGGTGCCAGCGCACAAGAAAGACAGACACAGGAGGTGTCCCGTCTCCTTACCTTCTCCTCTTCGAGAATAGTGTATCAAGCGTTGGTTATTTACGGTTTGGGCAAAGGTGGTCGAGAAATGGGTTGCTGAAGTAATGAAGACTGTCAATGCTTTTAATTGGGCTAGTTGGTGAACGAATTAAGACATGGTGCAGGCGCACAAGATAGACAGACACAGAAGATGTCCTGTCTGCTTACCTTCTCCTTTTCGAGAAGGTGTATCAAGCGTTGGTTATTTACGGTTTGGGCGAAGGTGGTCGAGAAATGGGCTGCTGAAGCAATGAGGACTGTCAGTGCTCTTAATTGGGCTAGTTGGTGAACGAATTAAGACATGGTGCAGACGCACAAGATAGACAGACAGAGAAGGTGTCCTGTCCCCTTACCTTCTCCTCTTCGAGAATAGTGTATCAAGCGTTGGTTATTTACGGTTTCGGCGAAGGTGGTCGAGAAATGGGTTGCTGAAGTAATGAAGACTGCCAATGCTCTTTAATTGGGCTAGTTGGTGAACGAATTAAGACATGGTGCAGGCGCACAAGAAAGACAGACACGGGAGGTGTCCTGTCCCCTTACCTTCTCCTTTTCTAGAATACTGTATCAAGCGTTGGTTATTTATGCTTTCAGCGAAGGTGGTCGAGAAATGGGTTGCTGAAGTAATGAAGACTGCCAATGCTCTTTAATTGGGCTAGTTGGTGAACGAATTAAGACATGGTGCAGGCGCACAAGAAAGACAGACACAGAAGGTGTCCTGTCCCCTTACCTTTTCCTTTTCTAGAATACTGTATCAAGCGTTGGTTATTTACGGTTTGGGCGAAGGTGGTCGAGAAATGGGTTGCTGAAGCAATGAGGACTGTCAATGCTCTTAATTGGGCTAGTTGGTGAACGAATTAAGACATGGTGCAGGCGCACAAGAAAGACAGACACAGGAGGTGTCCTGTCCCCTTACCTTCTCCTCTTCGAGAATAGTGTATCAAGCGTTGGTTATTTACGGTTTGGGCGAAGGTGGTCGAGAAATGGGTTGCTGAAGTAATGAAGACTGTCAATGCTCTTAATTGGGCTAGTTGGTGAACGAATTAAGACATGGTGCAGGCGCACAAGAAAGACAGACCCAGGAGGTGTCCTGTCCCCTTACCTTCTCCTCTTCGAGAATAGTGTATCAAGCGTTGGTTATTTACGGTTTGGGCGAAGGTGGTCGAGAAATGGGTTGCTGAAGTAATGAAGACTGTCAATGCTCTTAATTGGGCTAGTTGGTGAACGAATTAAGACATGGTGCAGGCGCACAAGAAAGAAAGACACAGAAGGTGTCCTGTCTCCTTACCTTCTCCTTTTCGAGAATAGTGTATCAAGAGTTGGTTATTTACGGTTTGGGCGAAGGTGGTCGAGAAATGGGTTGCTGAAGCAATGAGGACTGACAATGCTCTTAATTGGGCTAGTTGGTGAACGAATTAAGACATGGTGCCAGCGCACAAGAAAGACAGACACAGGAGGTGTCCCGTCTCCTTACCTTCTCCTCTTCGAGAATAGTGTATCAAGCGTTGGTTATTTACGGTTTGGGCAAAGGTGGTCGAGAAATGGGTTGCTGAAGTAATGAAGACTGTCAATGCTCTTAATTGGGCTAGTTGGTGAACGAATTAAGACATGGTGCAGGCGCACAAGATAGACAGACACAGAAGATGTCCTGTCTCCTTACCTTCTCCTTTTCGAGAATAGTGTATCAAGCGTTGGTTATTTACGGTTTGGGCGAAGGTGGTCGAGAAATGGGTTGCTGAAGCAATGAGGACTCTCAGTGCTCTTAATTGGGCTAGTTGGTGAACGAATTAAGACATGGTGCAGACGCACAAGATAGACAGAGATGGTGTCCTGTCCCATTACCTTCTCCTCTTCGAGAATAGTGTATCAAGCGTTGGTTATTTACGGTTTGGGCGAAGGTGGTCGAGAAATGGGTTGCTGAAGTAATGAAGACTGTCAATGTTCTTAATTGGGCTAGTTGGTGAACGAATTAAGACATGGTGCAGGCGCACCAGATAGACAGACACAGAAGGTGTCCTGTCTCCTTACCTTCTCCTTTTCGAGAATAGTGTATCAAGCGTTGGTTATTTACGGTTTGGGCGAAGGTGGTCGAGAAATGGGTTGCTGAAGCAATGAGGACTGTCAATGCTCTTAATTGGGCTAGTTGGTGAACGAATAAGACATGGTGCCGGCGCACAAGAAAGACAGACCCAGGAGGTGTCCTGTCCCCTTAATTTCTCCTCTCCGAGAATAGTGTATCAAGCGTTGGTTATTTACGGTTTGGGCGAAGGTGGTCGAGAAATGGGTTGCTGAAGTAATGAAGACTGTCAATGCTCTTAATTGGGCTAGTTGGTGAACGAATTAAGGCATGGTGCAGGCGCACAAGAAAGAAAGACACAGAAGGTGTCCTGTCTCCTTACCTTCTCCTTTTCGAGAATACTGTATCAAGCGTTGGTTATTTGCGGTTTCGGCGAAGGTGGTCGAGAAATGGGTTGCTGAAGTAATGAAGACTGCCAATGCTCTTTAATTGGGCTAGTTGGTGAACGAATTAAGACATGGTGCAGGCGCACAAGAAAGACAGACACGGGAGGTGTCCTGTCCCCTTACCTTCTCCTTTTCGAGTATAGTGTATCAAGCGTTGGTTATTTACGGCTTGGGCGAAGGTGGTCGAGAAATGGGTTGCTGAAGCAATGAGGACTGTCAATGCTCTTAATTGGGCTAGTTGGTGAACGAATTAAGACATTGTGCAGGCGCACAAGAAAGACCGACACAGGAGGTGTCCTGTCTCCTTACCTTCTCCTTTTCGAGAATAGTGTATCAAGCGTTGGTTATTTACGGTTTGGGCGAAGGTGGTCGAGAAATGGAGTGCTGAAGTAATGAAGACTGCCAATGCTCTTTAATTGCGCTAGTTGGTGAACGAATTAAGACATGGTGCAGGCGCACAAGAAAGACAGACACAGAAGGTGTCCTGTCCCCTTACCTTCTCCTTTTCTAGAATACTGTATCAAGCGTTGGTTATTTATGCTTTCAGCGAAGGTGGTCGAGAAATGGGTTGCTGAAGTAATGAAGACTGCCAATGCTCTTTAATTGCGCTAGTTGGTGAACGAATTAAGACATGGTGCAGGCGCACAAGAAAGACAGACACAGAAGGTGTCCTGTCCCCTTACCTTTTCCTTTTCTAGAATACTGTATCAAGCGTTGGTTATTTACGGTTTGGGCGAAGGTGGTCGAGAAATGGGTTGCTGAAGCAATGAAGACTGCCAATGCTCTTTAATTGGGCTAGTTGGTGAACGAATTAAGACATGGTGCAGGCGCACAAGAAAGACAGACACGGGAGGTGTCCTGTCCCCTTACCTTCTCCTTTTCGAGTATAGTGTATCAAGCGTTGGTTATTTACGGTTTGGGCGAAGGTGGTCGAGAAATGGGTTGCTGAAGCAATGAGGACTGTCAATGCTCTTAATTGGGCTAGTTGGTGAACGAATTAAGACATTGTGCAGGCGCACAAGAAAGACCGACACAGGAGGTGTCCTGTCTCCTTACCTTCTCCTTTTCGAGAATAGTGTATCAAGCGTTGGTTATTTACGGTTTGGGCGAAGGTGGTCGAGAAATGGAGTGCTGAAGTAATGAAGACTGCCAATGCTCTTTAATTGCGCTAGTTGGTGAACGAATTAAGACATGGTGCAGGCGCACAAGAAAGACAGACACAGAAGGTGTCCTGTCCCCTTACCTTCTCCTTTTCGAGAATAGTGTATCAAGCGTTGGTTATTTACGGTTTGGGCGAAGGTGGTCGAGAAATGGAGTGCTGAAGTAATGAAGACTGCCAATGCTCTTTAATTGCGCTAGTTGGTGAACGAATTAAGACATGGTGCAGGCGCACAAGAAAGACAGACACAGAAGGTGTCCTGTCCCCTTACCTTTTCCTTTTCTAGAATACTGTATCAAGCGTTGGTTATTTACGGTTTGGGCGAAGGTGGTCGAGAAATGGGTTGCTGAAGCAATGAGGACTGTCAATGCTCTTAATTGGGCTAGTTGGTGAACGAATTAAGACATGGTGCAGGCGCACAAGAAAGACAGACACAGGAGGTGTCCTGTCCCCTTACCTTCTCCTCTTCGAGAATAGTGTATCAAGCGTTGGTTATTTACGGTTTGGGCGAAGGTGGTCGAGAAATGGGTTGCTGAAGTAATGAAGACTGTTAATGCTCTTAATTGGGCTAGTTGGTGAACGAATTAAGGCATGGTGCAGGCGCACAAGAAAGAAAGACACAGAAGGTGTCCTGTCTCCTTACCTTCTCCTTTTCGAGAATACTGTATCAAGCGTTGGTTATTTGCGGTTTCGGCGAAGGTGGTCGAGAAATGGGTTGCTGAAGTAATGAAGACTGCCAATGCTCTTTAATTTGGCTAGTTGGTGAACGAATTAAGACATGGTGCAGGCGCACAAGAAAGACAGACACGGGAGGTGTCCTGTCCCCTTACCTTCTCCTTTTCGAGTATAGTGTATCAAGCGTTGGTTATTTACGGCTTGGGCGAAGGTGGTCGAGAAATGGGTTGCTGAAGCAATGAGGACTGTCAATGCTCTTAATTGGGCTAGTTGGTGAACGAATTAAGACATTGTGCAGGCGCACAAGAAAGACCGACACAGGAGGTGTCCTGTCTCCTTACCTTCTCCTTTTCGAGAATAGTGTATCAAGCGTTGGTTATTTACGGTTTGGGCGAAGGTGGTCGAGAAATGGAGTGCTGAAGTAATGAAGACTGCCAATGCTCTTTAATTGCGCTAGTTGGTGAACGAATTAAGACATGGTGCAGGCGCACAAGAAAGACAGACACAGAAGGTGTCCTGTCCCCTTACCTTCTCCTTTTCTAGAATACTGTATCAAGCGTTGGTTATTTATGCTTTCAGCGAAGGTGGTCGAGAAATGGGTTGCTGAAGTAATGAAGACTGCCAATGCTCTTTAATTGCGCTAGTTGGTGAACGAATTAAGACATGGTGCAGGCGCACAAGAAAGACAGACACAGAAGGTGTCCTGTCCCCTTACCTTTTCCTTTTCTAGAATACTGTATCAAGCGTTGGTTATTTACGGTTTGGGCGAAGGTGGTCGAGAAATGGGTTGCTGAAGCAATGAAGACTGCCAATGCTCTTTAATTGGGCTAGTTGGTGAACGAATTAAGACATGGTGCAGGCGCACAAGAAAGACAGACACGGGAGGTGTCCTGTCCCCTTACCTTCTCCTTTTCGAGTATAGTGTATCAAGCGTTGGTTATTTACGGTTTGGGCGAAGGTGGTCGAGAAATGGGTTGCTGAAGCAATGAGGACTGTCAATGCTCTTAATTGGGCTAGTTGGTGAACGAATTAAGACATTGTGCAGGCGCACAAGAAAGACCGACACAGGAGGTGTCCTGTCTCCTTACCTTCTCCTTTTCGAGAATAGTGTATCAAGCGTTGGTTATTTACGGTTTGGGCGAAGGTGGTCGAGAAATGGAGTGCTGAAGTAATGAAGACTGCCAATGCTCTTTAATTGCGCTAGTTGGTGAACGAATTAAGACATGGTGCAGGCGCACAAGAAAGACAGACACAGAAGGTGTCCTGTCCCCTTACCTTCTCCTTTTCGAGAATAGTGTATCAAGCGTTGGTTATTTACGGTTTGGGCGAAGGTGGTCGAGAAATGGAGTGCTGAAGTAATGAAGACTGCCAATGCTCTTTAATTGCGCTAGTTGGTGAACGAATTAAGACATGGTGCAGGCGCACAAGAAAGACAGACACAGAAGGTGTCCTGTCCCCTTACCTTTTCCTTTTCTAGAATACTGTATCAAGCGTTGGTTATTTACGGTTTGGGCGAAGGTGGTCGAGAAATGGGTTGCTGAAGCAATGAGGACTGTCAATGCTCTTAATTGGGCTAGTTGGTGAACGAATTAAGACATGGTGCAGGCGCACAAGAAAGACAGACACAGGAGGTGTCCTGTCCCCTTACCTTCTCCTCTTCGAGAATAGTGTATCAAGCGTTGGTTATTTACGGTTTGGGCGAAGGTGGTCGAGAAATGGGTTGCTGAAGTAATGAAGACTGTTAATGCTCTTAATTGGGCTAGTTGGTGAACGAATTAAGACATGGTGCAGGCGCACAAGAAAGACAGACCCAGGAGGTGTCCTGTCCCCTTACCTTCTCCTCTTCGAGAATATTGTATCAAGCGTTGGTTATTTACGGTTTGGGCGAAGGTGGTCGAGAAATGGGTTGCTGAAGTAATGAAGACTGTCAATGCTCTTAATTGGGCTAGTTGGTGAACGAATTAAGACATGGTGCAGGCGCACAAGAAAGAAAGACACAGAAGGTGTCCTGTCTCCTTACCTTCTCCTTTTCGAGAATAGTGTATCAAGCGTTGGTTATTTACGGTTTGGGCGAAGGTGGTCGAGAAATGGGTTGCTGAAGCAATGAGGACTGTCAATGCTCTTAATTGGGCTAGTTGGTGAACGAATTAAGACATGGTGCCAGCGCACAAGAAAGACAGACACAGGAGGTGTCCCGTCTCCTTACCTTCTCCTCTTCGAGAATAGTGTATCAAGCGTTGGTTATTTACGGTTTGGGCGAAGGTGGTCGAGAAATGGGTTGCTGAAGTAATGAAGACTGTCAATGCTCTTAATTGAGCTAGTTGGTGAACGAATTAAGACATGGTGCAGGCGCACAAGATAGACAGACACAGAAGATGTCCTGTCTCCTTACCTTCTCCTTTTCGAGAATAGTGTATCAAGCGTTGGTTATTTACGGTTTGGGCGAAGGTGGTCGAGAAATGGGTTGCTGAAGCAATGAGGACTGTCAGTGCTCTTAATTGGGCTAGTTGGTGAACGAATTAAGACATGTTGCAGACGCACAAGATAGACAGACAGAGAAGGTGTCCTGTCCCCTTACCTTCTCCTCTTCGAGAATAGTGTATCAAGCGTTGGTTATTTACGGTTTGGGCGAAGGTGGTCGAGAAATGGGTTGCTGAAGTAATGAAGACTGTCAATGTTCTTAATTGGGCTAGTTGGTGAACGAATTAAGACATGGTGCAGGCGCACAAGATAGACAGACACAGAAGGTGTCCTGTCTCCTTACCTTCTCCTTTTCGAGAATAGTGTATCAAGCGTTGGTTATTTACGGTTTGGGCGAAGGTGGCCGAGAAATGGGTTGCTGAAGCAATGAGGAATGTCAATGTTCTTAATTGGGCTAGTATGTGAACGAATTAAGACATGGTGCAGGCGCACAAGAAAGACAGACACAGAAGGTGTCCTGTCCCCTTACCTTCTCCTTTTCGAGTATAGTGTATCAAGCGATGGTTATTTACGGTTTGGGCGAAGGTGGTCGAGAAATGGGTTGCTGAAGTAATGAAGACTGCCAATGCTCTTTAATTGCGCTAGTTGGTGAACGAATTAAGACATGGTGCAGGCGCACAAGAAAGACAGACACAGAAGGTGTCCTGTCCCCTTACCTTCTCCTTTTCTAGAATACTGTATCAAGCGTTGGTTATTTACGGTTTCAGCGAAGGTGGTCGAGAAATGGGTTGCTGAAGTAATGAAGACTGCCAGTGCTCTTTAATTGGGCTAGTTGGTGAACGAATTAAGACATGGTGCAGGCGCACAAGAAAGACAGACACAGAAGGTGTCCTGTCCCCTTACCTTTTCCTTTTCTAGAATACTGTATCAAGCGTTGGTTATTTGCGGTTTCGGCGAAGGTGGTCGAGAAATGGGTTGCTGAAGTAATGAAGACTGCCAATGCTCTTTAATTGGGCTAGTTAGTGAACGAATTAAGACATGGTGCAGGCGCACAAGAAAGACAGACACAGGAGGTGTCCTGTCCCCTTACCTTCTCCTTTTCGAGTATAGTGTATCAAGCGTTGGTTATTTACGGTTTGGGCGAAGGTGGTCGAGAAATGGGTTGCTGAAGTAATGAAGACTGCCAATGCTCTTTAATTGGGCTAGTTGGTGAACGAATTAAGACATGGTGCAGGCGCACAAGAAAGAAAGGCACAGAAGGTGTCCTGTCTCCTTACCTTCTCCTTTTCTAGAATACTGTATCAATAAGCGTTGGTTATTTACGGTTTGGGCGAAGGTGGTCGAGAAATGGTTTGCTGAACTAATGGAGACTGTCAATGCTCTTAATTGGGCTAGTTGGTGAACAAATTAAGGCATTATGCAGGCACACAAGAAAGACAGACACAGAAGATGTCCTGTCCCCTTACCTTCTGTGTGGTTCTTTGTTGTGCGCTAGCACTATGTCTAGTGAAGACACTGAACTGATGATCTAATTCCGGCCGTGGAAGCCGTTTTTAGATGGAGGCGAAAGGCAAGGCGCCCTTGTGCTCTGCGATGCCAGTGCACGATACAGAACCCCGGGTGGTCGAAATGTTCGCAGCCCTCCATTACAGCGTCCCTGATAGCCTGAGTCGCCTTTTGGGCATTAAACCCCATAAACCAAACCAACCAACCATCCTAAAGTTCATAAGAGAACGATCATGGTGTCCATACTTCCAAACTGCGTATACATATGACGCACTAGTGTCTATTGAGACGCACGAAGAAGCCAGGCGCAGACCTCTCTCCTTTTTGTTCATGTAGGTAAAAAATAGGACATGTTCCTTGTTCTCTTTTGTTTCTACACTCTGCTGGCCGATAGCTGATTGGTGGAAGTTGGCTTTGACTTTTGTGGAAACGCACACACGGCAGCCGAGAAGACGTCAGTAGCAAACCGTTTGGACAGTGACGGATCGGACTAGCGC